>NC_047036.1:52748920-53373920 GCF_011762595.2 Tursiops truncatus | reverse complement strand
TTCCTTGCTGCGCAGGCTGTGGCTGAGTGAGGGGCTGCCATTCAAAGACTCCCTCCGGCCTCACTCCAGGGGAAGCCCTACCTAAGCCGTGGGTTTGCCTCTGTATCGGTTCAGTCACGTAGAAAAGTTGAAAGGCTGACAAAGAGAGAGAACGGGATGGGGGAAGGACAGGAGCGAAGCAGAGAATTCACCACAACTGAGAGAAGGCTGGCTGGAAATCAAGAAACAAAATGTACTTGGACCAAATCCAGTGCATGAGTTAACTTGAGAGCAAAGAACACCATTCAGTGGAGGGGAAAAAAAAAAAGGCCTCCTCTGCTGCATAGTAACACCCAGGGATCATGCTCACACCACAGTTACTTTTCTCAGAAATCCCTGTACATTTTGCCTTCATTGATTTCAGGAATGCGGAGGGCCCTCTTGATCCTGAGGGAATTACTCCCTTTGGAAGGATTTATGGGGTTCTGCAAAGAGAGAGAGCAAGGTCTCTGAGGGCCCGGTCATCACCCCACTGACCCGCAGCCTCTGCTGCCACTGTGAGATGGGGTCCCTCCCAGAAGGGGGCAAGGTCAGCTCGGGTGTTTAGCTTCCCTCTGAGGGGAAGCATATCTTGAGTGAACTTGTGTCCTGGCTCAAAGTTCCTGCCATGCTCAACCGTGTAGACATATTGGCTGCAGCTGCTGGCAGGCTAGGCTTCGGGCTCCGTGTGGCCTGTGCAGGAGGTGAACTCACAGGGAGTGTCTTGAGTTAAAGGCACTGGGGCTCACCCAGGCGGGTTAATATGGCCCAGGACCTCAGAAGGATCAGAGTCCACTTGGGGAGAGAACAGAGCACATGAAAAGATGAGTAACAAAATACAGTCAAATGGAATAAACGTCAAGTGTGAGATAAAACATGCTCAGATGGATCTCCTCATAATCCCCATCCCCAAAACCTGTTTAACTTCCTGCCCCCTCTACCTTAATGGGTGTCTCTGCCATTCTGTGGTTGCCCAAGGAGAAATATTCATTTCTCCCCCTCAACTTATGTCCAATTTGGCCACAGGTCCCGTTGATCTTATGCCTTCGCATCTATTGAATGTCTGTCACCCTCAGCATCTCTAGCCTGAATCGCTGCAGCAGCCTCTGAATCAGTCTCCCTGATGGACTCTCTTGAGTCCATTCTCTGAGTTATCTTCCTGAAAAGTAAATCTGAGTGTGTCATTGCTCTAAATGGTTCAATGGTTCTCCACAGCTTTCAGGATAAGCTCAACCTCCTAAGCATGACACACAAAATCTTCACCATCTGGCTTTTGTCCACTTTCCGAACCTCATCTTCAGTGGTGCGCTGGTAAATGTTAACAACCAGGCCTCCAGACACACAGTGTGTCATCTTATACAACACACTCCCCGTGAACGATGAACTTCTTCCAGCTTCCTGGCCACGCCCGAATCTCTCCCTCACCCGGGCCTCTGCACATCTTTCTCTCTCTGCCCAGAAAGACCTTCTTTCTGCCTCCCCCGCAACCAAGTCATCCTTCCAGACCCAGCTCCACCAGACAGTCAGCCCTTAGCAAGCACAGTGGCCACCAAATGCTGCCTTGTAATCGTGTGATGGCAGGGCTGCTGCTGTAGCCAGGCACCTTTGAGAACAGGCATCATTTTTATCTTTGTATCCACACTGCCTGCCGTACCTCCTAGCACATGTGTAGGTTTTCAGTAATCACTGAATTAAAGAACAAACAGTGCTGGTTTTTGATTTACTACTTACATCCTACCCTCTTGTAAAAAGATTCAAGGTTGTGAGTGAGTGCTATAAGCCCTTCCACAGACACAGAGCTCTGGGAAGCACTGAAGTCAGAGTAGCCAGAGAAGACTTCTTGGAGTAGATTGGCCAAAATTAGCAAATTAAAATACAGGATGCCCAGTAAAATTTGAATTTTAGCTAAGCAATGATTTTTTTATTATAAGTGTGTCCCATGCAATATGTGAGAAATACTTATAGTAAACAAGTATTCGTTTATCCGAAGAGCATATTGAACTGGGCACCCTGCATTTTATCTGGCAAGCCTATCTCTGAGGAGGCTGCACTTGAGCAAAAGCCTGATGGATGAGTCAGATTCAGAGAGGGCAAGAGAAGGGGGACTGGTTTCTCTCACTGGAGACTGGTGGGAGGGGCAATAAGCAAAGTGCACGGAGAATGGGACCTGCAAGGAATTTTCAGATTGGTCTTGTTAGAGCCCGAGGTTTGTGCTCACCGAGGATGAGAGGCCGAAAAGGAGGAGAACGTGGAAATGGAAATGGAAATGGAAATGGAAGTGATCAGAGAGAAGAGTACGGCCATCATTCAGACATTTGTTCGGTTTACAAGTCCTGAACTGGCCCAGAGGCGACTGGAAGAAAGGACAAGAAGAAAAGGCAGATTTCTAAAAGTGTTGGAGGATGGGAAGGTGATCTAAGAAATCCACAAAGATTTAAGACTCAAGAGGAGAGGCCAGATTAGAAGGGGCAGGCAGAGGAGGACGAGCTTCATTTAGACCAAAAGACATTGATACGAAAGTAGGACCCTCCAAGGAGAAATGTACAGCCAAGTAGGAGGTGGGGTGCTAGGGCCTAGGCGTGACAGTGATCGTGGAGTGTCACTACATACGTGACAGGAATGGTTTGCAAGGGCCCTCAGTCACTTACATGGCCTACATACATGACAGAGGAATGGGACTATCCTCACACATATCCGAGGCAGTGTGACAGATCACTAACATGCTCATGTGTTCAATGACTCATCCTCATTCCAGGGATTCTCAAGAGTCCACCAGGCCACTGGGGAGATGTCTCACTCTTCCGTTTCTTGAAGGAACAATTGATGCAGTTCACTATAAGACATCCATAAGATGGAAAAGGGCATTTTCCCAGTAAGTTACCTAAATGTATTGTAAAGTCCAAATTTAATATATTTCAAATATGTGCCTAATCGGAGCAAATTTGCTTATCTACGTGAAATTGGCAGAGGTACAGTCTGTGGATAGGAAAATACTTTGAAAATTATACTGCACTATATAAATTTAAGAATATTATTTATACAAACTGCATATCTAAGAGATAACTGAAAATAATCACTCAGATATCCAAAATTATGTTTGTGTATTGCCAGATGTCTGGCTATTTCAAGAAAATCTAATTCAGCCTTATGCCCCTTCACTCCCTATGCTCCTCTTGTCTTCCCTTTTTCATAGCACTTATCACTATCTATCATACCCTATAAGGAATACCTTATTTTGTGTTTTCCCTGACTACCCACAAGACTGTATGAGCCTTGAGGGCAAGAATTTAGATCTGTTTTGTGCGTGGTTATACCTCGTGCTCCAAGCAAAGCTTATTTCTGATTGAGTGAATTCACTTTAGTTTTCAAAGGGATGACTGAGCTTGCATAAATATATCTTGGTAGCTAGGAAATATCCTGAAAGACAAATATGAAGAAATCTCCAAATCACAATATCCATTGTCCTAATAACTGGGCATCAAACGGTCATGCAGGCCCATTAGGAGACACTGACCATGTAAACCTGATTGTCCTAAAAATAAGACATGTGTAGGCCAAGGCCTGAGTTATTCCTGGTAGAGGACACTATAGGCATCTCAGGTGACCCGTGAGAGTTAATTTCCCTCCCTGAGTATGGACCTTGCTAAGCTCAACTGTTTGATAGCTCTTACGTCCCTAGAGGCCTCAGGTCCTCACCCCACCCCTGCTGAGGACTGACTCAACAGAGGCACCATGCAGACTGTGCTTTTCCCATCTTCCTAGGATATTGTGTTTGTCGCAAGCATGAGAGGCACATTTGAATTCCAATTCCAGAGCTCAGCATGTCTATTTGAGCCTATGGTTCTCTTTGCACAGTTCATTCCCCTGTTGTCTGTAGTAATCCTAATGGTCTTGGAGTGATGACTGGACACCGCCTCGCACATGGTGTTCCGCAGAGCAAATGCAAGAAAAAGGATCCCTGCTCAGCTTCCCAGCATGAACTGGCATCCCTGATGTAGGCAAACACAAAAAAAATACACTGCAGCTAAGGCTCAGATGAGCCTTGAAAGGCATCCAGCTGCACTCCTAAACCCAGCCGGTATGTGTTCTGGTTAAATAATGGAACAGACTGGCAAGTCTCAGAGAACCCAGTGCTGAAGTCCAGAAGGTTGTCATGTCTGTGTGTGCCTGGCCTCCCTGGGAGGCAGGAGGACAAGGGGGAGAAAGACTCAGTAGCAAGATGCTAAGGGAGATGGAGCTGTCCCAACTAAGAGAGACCCTACTAAATAGTTCAATCCTTCTTGGAGTCTAGTTTCAAGGAGATGGATAGAAATTAGCAGTGAGAGGTGGGCCACAAGGCCCATAGAGGGCAAACTGGAGAAACCGAAAAAGTCACGGATGGTGGTGCCTGAATCCCAACAGGTCATTGTGAGGAAACCTCATGTACCTCTCACCACTCCCTCCATCTACTCCTCTGTCTCCTCTCATTGTGTCAATCACCTGGCCCCCCACAAAGAGCCAGAGAGGAGGCTCCCCTGCTGTCTCTTTCTACCTTGGGGGACTCTCTCCTGCAAGCCCTCCTCTTCCTCTGTAAAGCCGCCCAGCTCCACAGAGCCTATCAACCCTTTCTCTTTTCCACTCCTGTCCTCAGTCGATTCATCACAGTCTTCCTCTGGCCTCCTAATTGCTGCCAGACATGAAGCTGATGGGTCGGCCTTTATAGACACTATTACTGCCAGATCCTCTTCCCTTCACTGTCTGCAAGCCTGTCTCTATTTAAGCCCTAATCCTTTTTGCCATTTTTGACCTAGTTCCCATTATTTTATAGTTTTCCATATTAAGTTAAATAAGCCACTTGTCAGCCTGCATATATCTTATCGGATCCAGCTCTTCTTTTGTGACTTAAATGAATGCCTAACGGGAAAAAAAATTGCACCGGCCAGTTCCAGGGATTTATTCACTTTCTTAACTTCCAGCTTAAAGGACTAGATGGAAAGTCCCTTTAAAAATGCTGGTTACCACCTAGAGGGGTGGAATAGGGAGGGTGGGAGGGAGACACAAGAGGAAGGAGATATGAGGATATATGTATATGTGTAGCTGATTCACTTTGCTATAAAGCAGAAACTAACACACCATTGTAAAGCAATTATACTCCAATAAAGATGTTAAATAAATAAATAAAAATGCTGGTGATATTCCTTAACTAGGCAAAGAGGGGCTGTAACTCATCACCATCCTACTTTCTGCAATCTTCAGATGGACGAATATGTTTAAATGTATCAAAAATATATAACAAGTGTGGACAAAACTGGGAGATCTACCCATTCCTGGATGAAAAACTGACAGCAGTTGATGAATGTGTTTCACAGATAAGGAGAAAGAAGAAGAAACTGAGCCAGAGGGAAAAAGGAGAGTGAGGAATCAGGAGTTCAACAACAGACACTCAGCTGAGGCATAATTAATCCTCCCTCCTCATCGTAAGCCCCAGATAACTGTATGTGTAACCGAACAAAAGCCAAAGAGGCACCACTTTCGAAAATATTGTTTCTTGAAACATGCATGACGTTACCAGGGGTCTGAACAAAGACACCGTTCGTGATAAAGAACCCACAGACTGGCACCCTCACCCTCTTCCTGACAAATTTTAGAAGGAATTACATGCACTGTGTTTGTACCACAAACTCTTCGCACCAAACCAAACTTTTCAAGGCTCTCCTTATTGCTTGAATATGCTCTATCTTGCTTGTCCATCACTTAGGGAAGCATAAAGACTACTCAGTGGTGTTTTCATGTGCTATTCTTAGTCTGTTTTTCTCCTCCAAAATCAAGTAGTTTCACAGCTAACCAGCTGAAACCGTAGAGCACGTGGAATTCTCAGGGATTATACCCAGAAATAGTCATGTCCAGGTGGTTTTATAATCTTGGCAAGGAGTGGTGACTGCCTTGCCCTGGCTGGTGGCAACCTGCATTGCAAAATACAGAGACGATGACAGGGACAGGTGAAAAATAAGAAATAAAATTTATTGGTTTTGACCCTCCAAGAAGAGGAGCTGATGCTTATTTTTTCAATTCTCATTGAATTGTAGAATCAATCTTCTCTATTTTGAAAGAGTAGTTTTCATTACTGATAAAATATCAACAGTAAAAAATAAAGAAATAACATTAACTCTGACAAATCACGTGCTCAACAAGGTCCTCCCTGTCCTTTCAGTTTAAAGTAGACTCCGTCACTCTCCTATCACACCCTCCTGTTTTATTTTTCTAAAAACATTATCATGAAATGTTAACTTATCTGTGTAGTGTGTATCTTCGCCCCTCAATTTGTCTCCCCACATCCCCACCTTGAAGGCAAAGTTTCAGAAAAGTCATAATTTCTGTCTTGAACATTACTGAATCTCTAAGGACTAGATGAGTACCTGACACAGAGCAGGTGCTCAATAAAAATCTGTGAAATGAATGAATAAATGAACAAACTCAGGCTTTGTGAGTCGTGGTGAACAGTTTGGTGCAAACAGCAGGCATTTTAGAACCAGGCAGACGTATGTTTGATTCTCAGTCTCAGTCCTTATTTAATTTGAGCCCTTGGGGAAAATACTCAAAGTCTTAGAATATTGCTTTCTTTAGTCATAAAAATGGGGTGATTAGTTACTACCTCGTAGGACTGGTTTGAGAATTAAATGAGAAAACATGCATAAAGCACTAGCATAATTTCTGGTACACAAAACTCAAGATATGTTAGCTCTTTGCCTACTCCTGAGCTTTTTTCACTCACCGACTAGTACCCTTACCTATGTTACAACTGGGGAGCTATGGAATTTAGTGCTCAGAGAGCCTCAATGTTAAACAAAACTTTCAAATTCGGTAAAACAAACAAACACACAAAACAAAGAAAGAAAGAAAGTGCTACCATCTGGCATGGGTCTTTGTTTCAATCAGTTTTCTGAAATTCAGAAGGAATACAGAGTTCAGCAAATTATTCCCTGCCCTAAATTGGAACATGGAGTCAAAGACAAGCACAGTTGAGCAAGTCAACAAAAAACTTAATTTTGCTACAAATCAACATGATTTGGGACTCTAATCTTAATGACACATTAGGGGAAAATACTCACTACTCAGATGTCACATAGCCCATTGGAATTATAAAAGGAGGCATTAAACATAATCCCCAATGGAGGATCCAAAATTCAAATAAATCGATGATTACGGGTTCCTAGAGCAAGTTCACTGAGTTTCCAAGAGCCTCCCAACATCAAGGGAGTACATAAATTATACAAGGCTATAAAGTCTGACACAGTAAAAGTGGTTCATTCTGAAAAAGGAAATGAATTCTTTAACCTTGACTAACAAAACACCACCACTGATTTTTCTATACTTTCCTTTGGAGTTTACAACGGAGAAGCCACTTCATTTTGTTTCTCTTTTATTTATATTTTGGGGGTTTAAGCACTTGGATACAAGTTTCCTAAATCTCAGGAAGGGTCACCAGAAAGGAAAACAATCCCAGTTTGTGGCACCCTCCGAATCGTGAGCAGCCCTACTTAGGATCAGGGTTCACTCTACTTGAAATACTACCTGGAAAGTAGTAGACACAAAATTACAGGTTATCTGCTATTACAAAGAGATTTGTATGAGCCTGTTGTTTTGTAGTTTTTATTTTGTTTTCTTTTTTGTTTTTAAACAAACATGCAGCATATGTTTTCCCAAGAGAAGAGCCAGCCAGCACCAGACAAGAGTACAAGCGAAGCTCAGGGACTCAGAACATGGACTTCGGAGCATACTACTGGGTTTGAATCCCTGTTCCACATCTTACTAGCTGTGAGACCTCAGGCAAGCTACTTTACCTTTCTGTGCTTCAGTGTTCTTGTCTGTAAAATGGAATGATAATGATAATAACAGTATCTACATTGTAGGGTTGTAATGAGGAAACAATGAGAATTTGTAAGGAACTCAATAAAGCTTGTTAAAGCCTTTATGTAAGTCAATCCTAACTCAAAGGAGATTTTCAGTGTTTTTGTTCTGTGAATGTGTGTCCTCAGTGGGAAGGGTAGGGATAACCACCCCACCTTTAGTGGGGTGATGAACAGGGACTCTCTTCACCTTTTCCCCCCTTGTCCCAGAAGGTGGAAGAGGTAAACATGAGTTGCCACACTTTTATTAAGTGAAAAACTGACAGAAGTGAAATGAATAACAAAGCCAATCCCATTCACCTTAAAAATCAAAGGAGGATTCAGCAATTGAACCCTAGTTCTTGGATTTCCAGGCCTCCCTGTCACCTTCTACAGGCATCATTATAAATCGTGATCTCTTCCCAGGGCACAGATCCTGAAGATAAGTATTGGCAAAGTAAGAATGTCAAAATCTCCACCTTCTGAGGGCCACCATGGAGTCAAAAGAAGTAAAATAAGACAACATCATTCTAATACTCCTGAGAATATAATGCTTCAGCATGAAAAGAACCCTTCAGATTCTTCAGTGTCAATCTGACTGTGCCCTGTTCCTTATCGCTCACTGCCTTGCTATGTCTTACCTTTGCCCACTAAGTACTGGGTGGTCTCTTTGAAATCTGAAAATAATTTTCAGTACACTCCATGAAAGCAGCCCATCTGCTAAGAGAAAATTTAAATGAAACTTCTGAATAGCTTTCTTTACCATGAGATGGGGATGGTTTTAAAACTAAAGTTTCTGAGGGGGAAGAGGAAGTGTAATTTGTGAACCCAACCTGGGTACCCACCAGAGAGGGCTGTTCACGGATTTTGGGCCAGTCCAGATGAGCTATGGATCTCCAGAACCCAGGGCAGACTCTCCTAACCAGAGGATAATTCTAGAAAGTGAGAACAGAGACAACATCACCCTACTCATCATTACTGTAATAATGAAGAACCATAATGACAATGGCAGGAGAAAGCAGAGAAAATAAAATGTTACAAGACAGAGAGGCAGTTAGGAAAACTGCATACCGATCATTTTTCTTCAGGACACACCACTGAGAAAAATTAAGTCTTTAACCTCTGATGGCTTCCTGTGGCGAAGCCATAGAAATCTAATTGAGAGACTCAGGTCCACAGAAATCTGCTGTCTGCTCCGACTGCAGAATCATATTATGATAAGCCTTTGACTTGATTACTGTAAGAAACAACGAATTGTTGCTAAGACATCATTATGTAGACTGCACACCCAAACGATGCTTTTCTAATCTTTGTTCACTGGTCTCTCCCCCCATTATCTCTAGCAAACAGATGAAGGAGAAACCTCAGGGGGCACTGTATTCTGGGGGGGTTCCAAATGCATGTATTTCCATTGAAAAGACACAATTGAGTGGTGCATAAAAGACAGAAGGGCAATTACTTCTGGGATAGCACTGTAATATTACTGATATTACAATACACTTTCTATTTGTGGAGTTAGTAAAGATGTTGGAACCACAAAGCCTTCTCACAATTATGTGCTCGCTGCTCATTATATCTGCCCATTGCACATTCTGAGACAGTAGAAGTATATCTTCCCGTTTGCCCACAAAATTTAACTCCAATTGTATCTGCACAGAATAAACCCTAGCCAAGGGGTGGGGTCTCAGCACACTTTTATACTTTTTCTTTATCTGGCTACTAGCAGGTGTAAACAACTTGACAAGGCCTGTGGGCTTTCAGAGGAACAAGAGGTGCCTGAAATTTTGTCTCAAGTCTCCCTCCCTGTTCTCCATTAGAGTAACTTCATTCACTGTTGCCGTAAACCTCCACCTCTTCTTCATCCAGAAATCCCCATATGAAAAATGAGCTGCTCTGGCCTTCCCCAACTCTCCGAGAACACAAAGCACAGCCCTCGCCCTCCTGACCAAACAGAGCTTTTCTCAGAAGCATCACTTCCTGTTACAGTGATCTCTCTACAAGTCTGTCTCCCTGACTTGGCATGTGAAACCCTAGAGCCAAGCTTAGTTCCCAGCTCTTGGGAAATGTTCTCTGAATAAATGAATGGATGAAAAACTTAATCAACTAAAGATTGCAACTAAACAGTTAGGATGCCTAGGAACACAAGATGTTCACGCCTCCTAGGAGTACAATTCTCTCATTAAGTATGAAGTTGAGGTTGCAACTGCAAATAGAGTACCCCCAAAGTAGCACGATAATTTTTGATCAACCAAAAGTATCCAGTATTGGTTGTATTACCTTAATCTTCTATGACATGAAACCAATAACGGGCAATACAGGTTAATTTACCATAAAGAGTAACAGTATGAGTAGATGTTATTTTCAGTGATGTTCTTGTTCTGAAAATGGGCAGTGGGTTCCTAGGCATTCATTATCCTATTAAAAATATTGAACCACACAGGTCTTAAACCCAAGATTGTGATCAATGATCAATTAAATTCTACACAGCTAGGGGTTTAAAAAAATTAAAAAGAGCAAACCTTCCTGTAATGTATAATCCTCAATCTTTTATTATAACTATTTGTCTTTGTATAGCTCTTCAACTTAACTAGTACTCAGTGCTCTATCTTACTTAATGATTTAGATTTTTGTCTAGAGCTCAAAAAAATCCTTTGTTAATACTGAAAATGGTAGATAGACAGTACTCAATATCCATAAGTGAGCTGAACAGTGATTGATTTTAAGCAGATGTTCTGTTTAGGGGACATTATGGACTCATGACCTATTTGAATCTACACAATAAACTATGTTAATATAAAAAGAAAGAAAACAAAGACAATAGGTTCTGCTATATTCAGGCACAAAGCTTAAAAGAAAGACTTGTGAAAAACCAGTTCAGTCCTTATTTTCCCTCATTCATGAGCAGTGTCCTCTGCTGTCATAAAAACTAATCCTGGTTAAAGTTCAATTCAGAGGACAGAACTGAATTAATTAATGTTCCAACAACAATAACAACAATAAAAAGAATAACAACTGAGCGATGACTTTCCACTTGTATAAGGCTTTGCTGTTTCCATGACATTAGAACCCATATTTGTTACCAACGCTAGGATTCACCCAGCACGCAGCCAGCGGAGCAGAGAGCCCAGTCTGAGCTGAATAAATAATCATTTGTGACGGTGACTGCATTGACGAGACTATCCACAGCATTCTGCATCAATCGTTCAGGAGTTAGTATGAAATCTGATTATAAACACTTCATTTTATGGCTTGCTTAGTACTCACCTAGAGAGAGCAACATGATTAACAGGAATGAGATTAGAATTTAAGCAGAGGGAGCATTTTACTATGTAAGGCTATAACGGTGCCTAAAACGAGTCAATTAGCTGCAGGTTGAGAACTTACCCTAAACACAAGAGGATATCCAATCATGAAGAAAATGCCATTTTGCTTTATGTTATCGGAAGGATCTCTGAGCTACCATTTAAACCGGGGCTATAAGAGACTATCACTCCTGAGGCCTTCGTAACAATTGTTCTAAATTTGGATCTCATGGATGGCAACCTATCTGCAAGGACCTTAGAGGGAAATGCAATGTCACAGAATATGGGTTAAGGAAAGGGTTTTGCTGAGGAAAGTGGAGATCTGCACAGCTAGGCTCGGCAACAGTAGAGGAGGTGAGGCCACCCACTGTATCCATAGAGAGGGGGGCCAGGGCACCCTTCTGGACAAGCAGTGTGGCTTATGTCCCAGTAGAGGAACCCGAGCCCCTTTCTCTATGCCTTTGTTAAGGACATACAGGAGAAGGTGGCTTTGTTATCGGAAGGGCAGATAGACTCCTGCTGCTAAATGGGCTGGCTTTAGATGCCAGCTGTTTATCAGAATCGTCCAGGAAAGCCACGCACACAGCAACCAGAGATCTTGAGGCCCATGAGGGATTGCAGGCCATCCTGCTAGGGAGAAAAGCCACCCTTCATGTGAGAAGCTGAGCTTGGACACACCACCTCTCCCTGTCAGGGGGAAACCCCCAGGGCCAGCTGAATCACTGTCAAGGCAACACAGAGAGGGTACCTAAGATCATCCGCAGATATCTATTCCTTACCTCACAATATGACCCATGAAAGTTTGCAAAAGACTATGACATGAAATCATGCTAACCTAAATTCTTTGCTTCCCTGTGTCTTGATGTGGCTTTATTAGAATGATCCTGTTCTAACTAATGCTCAACAAAGTATTCTGTGAAAAGAGGGCATCCCTTGCCAGGTTTCTTTCTTTTCTTAGAACTAACTGTACATATTTCTCTACCAAGCAATTAGAAATCCTTTGCCTCCTTTTATTTTATAATTTATTACACTAGGACCAACGCTAGGAAAAAAAAAACAAACTGTGATGTAGATCACATTTGTCATCAGAGCTCCCCACCTGCACACTGCTGTCTCCCTCCCCAGGTACAAGGTCCTTGCATTGCCCACTTGGGCCTCAGCCTCGGGGCACTAACCTCCCAACCTGACCTGCTTTCACCAACAAGACTGCCTGCTTCGTGCCTGATTCTGTAACAATAAATGGTGATTTCATATACAGGTAAATTAACTCTATTAAACTGGTTCACTTTCTAGTGTGCAGTGAACTGAGTGGTGACTAATATTCTAAGCGCTCAGGGAGGATATTTTCATGAGGGAAGGCTTCTTAGTTCCTTACTTTGTGTCTGTGGTCCTTTTGCACTTGGATTCAGCTTGGCTTGCTGCCACAGAGGAGGCTGGACTGTCACAGCTGATGAGCCCTCACATAACACACTTGAAGTCCTTTGGTTAAGTTCACATCAGCCTCTTGTCCCGATCTGGATCTTCCAGCTCCTCCAATTTACTTTTTACCATCATTTATTGTATGTGTCATTGCTGCAGACCACTTCATTCCTTTCATGGAATGAGGTTGTGTATAAATCAACTAGTGATAACTGTGCCCTTGGGCATTGCTCCCTAACAGTTAGTTTCTGGTGTATGTGAATCCAAAAATGAGGCCAGAGTCTCAAGTTCTTGTTGATGAGGTATTAAATACTTGGTTGACTAGGAATAATGTCAAAACAGTGTACTGAACTTGGAACCCAAAAATCTCAGTTTGATTCCTGACCCTGAGTTTCCTTATTTACCCTAAATTTCCCTTTCTCCTTTGTTGTTTCTCCATACTGAGGAGGGGTGGGGCATAATAAAAAAAAGAAAAGCAAAGGCATATTCCACAGGAAATCACCAAAGACTACATTCTTGGCAACCCTTTACTGTCAGGGACAAACTTTTTTTTAAGAAAAAAGGAAATATCATATTGAAAATAATTTATTAACTGATTAACTAGCATGACAAGATATGATTCTTAAGTCTCATTAACAAACCAACTGCTAGCCAACACTCCAAACCTCCTTTATGAGACCTTTTAATATTCCTTAAGCTAAGTTTCCGAAGGTCTAAAACAGATTGCTTGACCTTGAGCCCATATAAACAAAGTTCTCCCAAGTATCCCCCAAGCCCTCCGGTGAGGGCCTGATGGCTGGATATGCGACGGCACAGGAAGTTCAGCATGTACTGCACGATGCATGCTGAGGAATGTCTGCAGCCTTGGAGAATCAAGCAGGTACCTGTCTGTGTTTCTTGTGATCTCAGGACCTGGGAACCAGACCAAGTCAAACCATGTTTCAACTGCAGCAAATCATTAGCAAAACAGGCAAATGGCAACAGTGCAATTGCAACAACAAGCAGGTGGCACTTTTACCAAAGATGTTATCCTAAAAACACAACTAATAGGCTAGAATGTAAACAGCACACCTTTCTCAGAAACAAAGAAGTCTTACAGCTGTCAGTGGATCCAAGTCTCCTGATTCACTTCTATACAGTGGGCATTTGAGGTCCCTTCATAATATGTAGAAGTGAACAACCGAGCAAAGAAACAAAGAAATAAATGGCACTCCTGTCAATGTTTCAGAACCACCAGAGGACACACCAAAAACTTCAACATAAACCCCAGGTCTTCTGCTTCCCTCAAAATGTTTCTTAGTTGCTCTTACTTCTATATTAATCAGCCTCCAGCTGGTTCAAGATTTGTCATCATAGAGTGAGATTCTTTCCTTTTTTTATGTACAATTAGGAATTCAATTCCTTTGTGGTGCATCTTTTTAAAATCTATAATGATTTTTTCTTCTCAAATATTATGTCACATTCAATTTTGATAGCCATAGGACAAAGCGGATATTCTCTCATTTTTTTAAAAACATCAAAATATCTGAATATTTTAAGTATGACTGAGTGATGAACTGTCCTAAATAAATCTCTTAGATCCTTGATGTATTATGGGATTTAACAACAAAATCGAATATTCCACAAGTACAAAAGCACTATATGTATCAGAAATAGCCCAGCTGCTCCAGAATAAGCTGGAGTGGATGACCAAAGCCCACCTGTCCCATTACACTCCCTCCACACACACCGTCACCACCCTCACACACAATATTTCCCTACACACAACTTCCCAGATGGACACAGAGGCACCTCTGAAAAAGATAGGCTAAACACTACTACCCTAAATACAGTTCAATCATAAAGTCTAGTAAGAGATATATAGTTCTTTCAGATACTTCAAAACAATAAAAAGCATTTTTTAAATATTTCTATAGGCTTAAGATTCTAACAGCAGATTGAGTATCTACTATATATCACCCTGTCCTTGGAGTTATATATTCTCATTAACATATTTTTCCCGAAGCAGGAACCAGTTGATTTCTATACGATGAACTGAACTTCCATCTGGGTCAATGCCTCTGTAGTACGAATTATCTGGGAGATATCACAGCTACAATTTTCATGATCAACTTGCACTGTTTTCCTCAGCTATGGCAAAAATCCAGCAGTTTTTCCAGGCCTCCTGCTTTGTGGATGGTAGAAAATGTTATAGTTACGCTGAGATAGAAGTTGATGAAAATTTATATAAAAGAAGCAAAAAAAAAAATGTGTGTGCCTGTGTGTGTGTATTACGATATATACATGCCTCACCTGGTTGTAGAGGAAACAGGCATTAGTACAGAGCAGGTCTCTTTCTTTCAAAGAGACCCATGTCATTTTCCCAGGTTTTATCCAAATACAAATTGCAAGACAACCTAGACCTTTTTCCCTTTCACATGCTTGCACTGTTCTCCCATGAATAATTTCTGGGCTTACCTCCTGAGTCTGCCACACAGTGGCTTTGTGACAGTTGACAGGTTACTTAACTTCTTAGAGCCTCTCCTTGAAAATGAAGATATTAACATCATCTGTCAGAGAGTTGCTATGGTGATGAAATAAAGGAGCATCAATGTAAACTTCTGGGCGCTTTTACTCACTTACATTAGATAATGTGCCACTCCTGCCTTTCTTCAGGAGTAAGATTATCTGCACTGTTATATCAATACCCCACCTTCAGGGTACAAACTTGCAAAATATCAGCTTTTCATCTCTCTGTCCATCAGTAAATGGATGCCCTATGCACACACAGAATGCACAAACATGAAAACGTGCATTTTTAATGACAATGGTACCAGTACCAAGGGAGTTGCATAACAGACAACATGTTTTAAAGTAAGGAATTATTTTCCGAGTATTAATTTACCAATTTTCCACACACCAAGTTCCCAAAGCAGTCAAGAACATTTGAGACCCTGCAGGCTTCGTGTTTCCCCTAATGGGGCACTAATTGTTTTCAAATAAATGCCCTTAGTGTGCAAGTTCTCCGTGTAGAATGAAAATGGATTAAGGAATGGTAAGCATAACCCATCATTCTGGTGTCTACAATGTCACACTTCAGAAGATTCCCAGAAATATCTGGCTGGGATTAAATATACTTAATATCCAATAAAAATATTTAATATTTGAACTATAAGAGTATCAACTATAAAACACCTCTCTCAAAAACAAACACAATTCTATCACTGCTTCCTATAACATTTACTCTTCCTAAAATGATTTTATCTTTAATACACACACACACACACACACACACACACACACACACACACACACACCACTCCTTTGATACAAAGTATTTTCTATGTGAAAGGCTCTTTAATTTTGTGTTTTCCTTCTTTATTTGCAACCTTTTTAGGACTTTAAAATGAGGTGTTTTAACAGCGCCACCTTGTGGTGATGAGCCATTTCAAATTCATCCACCCACCATCACTTCTCTTCCCCCACCTTTTCTCGCTTCTGTTTTGTGAGTTGTTTTTTCATTTGTACTCATTTCATTCCTCAGCGTTAGTGTTACTGAGGATGATAAAGATTTCATCAAAACAAAGTAGGTCATTAAAGAAACTAACAAAAAAGCAATGGTGTGAGCAGAACAGTAGAACCCGTACACTTAAGAATATGCCTCTCTTCAGGGGAAAGAAGTGTAACTAAAAATCAACCAGAGATTTATTAAGAAGAATTTGCAAGCGGGTTTTAAAGGAAAAGCTAATCTGACTGAAAGCACTTGGGCTGGAGTTTTCCTTTCATCTCCACCACATTTTCTTCCCTGTTGCCAGTCTGAGAGCCAGGCAGTTCAGAACAGTAAGCAAATGTTTCCCAGAAACAAACAATGGAATATCAAAGCCATTTATATTCTTCTCACAGCAGCAGGAACCATAGCCAGGTGCTCAAGGAATTGGTTCTTTATGAAGAAATAATCAAATATTCCTTCCTTTCTTCATTCCTCCTCATTTCTGCTTCCTCTCACATTAACTACCAGCATCCCTTTCCCCAGGGGCCAGAGTGCTACTTGGGGAACTAATAATAATGTACATTTTTTCCTAAATCGCTTCAGCTCCAAGGATTTAGACATTCATTAGGAGCTTATGCCCAGTAGCAGGTCTGACCAGTTGGTCATCAAAACAGGTAATGCATGTACTCTTTTGAGGATTAGATCATTAAATCCATTGGAAACATCATCCAGCCTTTAAAAGTCCTCGACTCTTTCAACTTTGAAAAAGACCATTACGTGGATCTGCATGGTGAAAAATGAGAGGGAAGGAGTGAAGACTTGAGAATGGTGACTGGAGAACAACTACTCATGAGTCTAAGAGCAAGAGCATCCAGGCTACTAAAAGACCTTCCCTGTGCAGAGAGGCCCAAAGGGAAGGTGACCTCCTGATTTAAAGGTCAAACTCTTACAGTAGCCAGGACATGGAAGCAATCGAAGTGTCCATTGACAGATGGATGGATAAAGAAGATGTGGCACATATATACAATGGAATATTACTCAGCCATAAAAAGAAACGAAATTGAGTTATTTGTAGTGAGGTGGATGGACCCAGACTCTGTCATACAGAGTGAACTAAGTCAGAAAGAGAAAAACAAATACCGTATGCTAACACATATATATGGAATTAAAAAAAAAAAGGTTTTGATGAACTTAGGGGCAGGATAGGAATAAAGACACAAATGTAGAGAATGGACTTGAGGTCATGGGGAGGGGGAAGGGTAAGCTGGGACGAAGTGAGAGTGTGGCATGGACATATATACACTACCAAACGTAAAATAGATAGCTAGTGGGAAGCAGCTGCATGGCACAGGGAGATCAGCTCCATGCTTTGCGACCACCTAGAGGGGTGGGATAAGGAGGGTGGGAGGGAGACGCGAGAGGGAGGGCATATGGGGATATATGTATATGTATAGCTGATTTACTCTGTTATACAGCAGAAACTAACACAACACTGTAAAGCAATTATACTCCAATAAAGATGTTAAAAAATAATAAATAAATAAAAATTTAAAAAACGTTTAAAAAAATAAATAAATAAAGGTCAAACTCAGATACACACAGATATGTACACAAAGGCACACACATGAACACACACACACACGTGCACACATATTAATACACACATACTGAAATAGTCATCCAGTTCATTGGCATAAGCATAGGGTTGAACCCAAGCTTTTTGCACTGACCTTCTTATTTTCTGTGTATTTGTCTGAGAGGGCCTCAGACCTGGGACTCAAAAGTCAAGTTGTCAAGTTTTGTGGAAGATGAAATTGAGAGAAGACAGTATTTGCCTATAGAAGATTTTGATTAACAGGAACAAAAGCTTAGCATAGGCAGATGATAAATGGGTGAGGGATGAAACAGTGGGGGGAATGATATACCTGGCTGTGAGGAGAAAAGGATGACTGGAGCAGCCAAAGGAAGCTCTGAGGCCACAGAAATCACCAAAGCCCAGTGTATCATCCTGTGAGTACACAGTCCTGCAGGCCTGCCAAAACCAGACATGCATCCTCGCTGACCTTTCCAGGTCTGAGTGACTCCCAGCCAGACTGAAGACTGTGACCAAGGAGTGAATTCCTTTTCCTTCCTGATGACCCTGCAGTACTTTCCAGTAATTCTCCTGTGGTACAATTGTTTCTGTATCAGCACAGGAAGGGAATTTGTGATTCCTTCTGGAAACTGGAGTGCTGTGGGTGCCAGGCTCTCTCTTGGCTGCTGGCTCAGAGTCCGATTATACACAGACCTGGAAGGAAGCCCAATCATGTGTGGGTTGTGATGCAACAGCCTGGCTCACCAGCAGACTGGGTGGCGGCTTTAACTCTCTAGGACTCAGTAGCCTTTTGGTGACCATCAAGCAGAAATTGCCATGACTCCAATGGTGTAAAACAGGGGATAAATCACGCCTACCACTGGTGTCTGTAAATAACGCTTCACTGGAACCCAGCCATGCTCATTTATGGAACTATCCTCTATGGCTGCTTTCACCTAAAAGTGGCAGAGTGGAGCAGCTGTGACAGCAACCATTGGCCTGCAAAGCCTAAATTATTTACTATCTGGCCCTTTACAGAAAAAAATTGCCAACCTCTGATTTAAAAGAAGGATCATCAAGAGAAGGCAGTGTGGTATAACAGAAGGGCCATGAGAAGGGGGCTCCCAAGGCTTGGGTTCTAGCCCTGGTTCTGTTACTAACCATCTGGGTCTCCAGCTCTGAGTGACCGTGAATGTTTCTTCTAGCTGCAAAAGATTAAAAAAAATCTGTGATTTAAGTATTTGGTAATGCACAGGTTTCAAATGCCAATTTTACTGCCCAATACTTTCCATTTTCAAAAAATGTCATTTTTCTATTTGCAATCCAAGGATTATGATATTTAAAATCAACAGATTGGATTCCATACATTGTGTTTTAAAAAGAAACATACAAATATACATACATGCACACATGCACACACACACACACACACACACACATAATCAGAGCAAGCCATCCAGCCCACTGGTATACATATAGGGTCTCACACCCAAGACCCTTGCACTGACCCTCTATGGGAAAGACATGTGTCTTCTAGGGCCTCAACACTTGCTCAGTGAAAGCTGCTGTGTCTAGGGCCTCGCCATCTGTAAAGCTATGATCAAAACATCACTATTCAGTTTCACCTAAGACACAGCTGTAGAATTATGGAGAACTATTCTTACAAAACTGAGCAATTGTCTGAGTCTGTCTCCTGACTGAGGGAATAAAAATGCCTAATTCACAAAACATTTCATATTCTGTAGTACATTTATATAGTGGATGTTATCCTATTTACTTGTATTCTGTACCATCTTTGTTTAGTGGTTACTTTTGAGACTTGCAAACAGTTTCCAAACATCTCTCAATCCGAGAAAAATACAGCATAGTGAAGCTGGTTTTAAATGAGGGCTTCTGGGCTTCCCTGGTGGCGCCGGGGCTGAGAGTCCACCTGCCGATGGAGGGTACACGGGTTCATGCCCCCGTCCGGGAGGATCCCACATGCCGCGGAGCAGCTGGGCCCGTGAGCCATGGCCGCTGAGCCTGCGCGTCCGGAGCCTGTGCTCCGCAATGGGAGAGGCCACAACAGTGAGAGGCCTGCGTACCACAAAAAAATAAAAAATAAAAAAAATAATGAGGGCTTCTGTCTTAGTCTAGGTTCTCCCCAAAAGCAGAGCCTGAGACAAGACCATTTACTTTGGGAAGTGATTCTAAGGAACAGGAGTAGAGGACTGGGCAGATTTAAAGAGGGAAGGAGGGGAAGCTGAGCCAAGGACACTCCATTGAACTAGTAACTAGGATGGGCAATTGCAGCTCCATACCTCTGAGATGCTTTGAATCGCCTTGTAGAACGAGGCCCTGATGTCTTCCTGAATATTATGGGGTGGGGGGCAATATTTATCCCCCAACTCCCATCATTGCCCCAAGGGGTTTTAGTTCACTCCCACTTCCAGTGTGCGTGGGGCAGAATGGCTAACCTGGTCTCTGCAAGCAATAGCCTCAGGGAAGCCCCAGGTCAGAAAGCAAGAGTTATGTGGTACGATTGAGGCAAGGACCTGATGGGTCACAACTGCATAGAGTTGTCATAGCAATGGCTGGAGTCAAAAGGCAGGCAAAGAGGATATAAGGAAGGGCACAAGAAGTGTCCCAGACAGTGCGTAATGCTTAAGTTTTACTACCCCATTCTCCCAACACACCATCAATTAGGTTATTAGCATGATGACAGCACTCCTTCACCCAACATCAGATGAGCATCTGCCTCATGCTAGAACCATGGAAGAAAGAGATGAAGACTCTTGTCCTTGTGTTCAAGGAGAACTCCACTTTTAAAAAGGACACAATTCTGTAAATAAACCATGTTAATGCATTCCAATCAACACTATCAGTTAATGTGTGAACACAGACAGATTATCCTACTCTGTTGGAAGGATAGCAACGAATGGAGGTCAATGTAAAGGAAGTCTTCAGAAAGAGGGTGATGCCTGAGACGTTTCAAAGGACCAATAGCAGTTTTCCAGGAAGTAAAGCAGGATAGAAGAATAAATCACCTACGAAAATCATGGAAGCTGGACAAGTCAGAATGTGTGCAGGAAAATACAAGGATTTCAGAAAGGTTAAAACAGAGATAATGTGTGGGGAAATGGTCACCACAAAGAGGGAGCAGAGTCCAAACCATGAAACACTGGATCCCATCCTAAGTACCTTGAGCTCCTTCTATTGACAATAAAGGAACATGGAAAGACTGTTAAAAAAAATAAAGGGCTTCCCTGGTGGCACAGTGGTTAAGAATCCGCCTACCAGTGCAGGGTACACAGGTTCAAGCCCTGGTGCGGGAAGATCCCACATGCCGCGGAGCAACTAAGCCTGTGAGCCACAACTACTGAGCCTGCACTCTAGAGCCTGCAAGCCACAACTACTGAGCCTGCGTGCCACAAATACTGAGGCCCGCGCTCCTAGAGCCCGTGCTCTGCAACAAGAGAAGCCACCACAATGAGAAGCCTGCACACTGGAACGAAGAGTAGCCCTGCTCGCAATGAGAAAGCCCGCACACAGCAACGAAGACCAAACGCAGCCAAAACTAAATAAATAAATAAATTTTTTCAATAAATAAATAAAATAAAGAAGGAAGTTATTCAATTTACTTTGAAGAACAACAACTCCGATAACATCATGGAAGGGAATTTATATCATCTCAAAGGAATTTCAGAAGTAAATTAAAGTGTGTATATCTAATGATCCCAAGATTAAAATAATTCAAGTCTGTCAAACATTTCAATTCATAGAATACACAATAACCTATTATTCTGTAAATATACAGAACATTATAACTAAATTTAACACAAGACTAAATGAAAACCATTGCAAGGTTTCATCAGAGACTTTTATGAGATCGCAGGTCTGTTATTTATTATTTAGTGTTCACAGCACTTTACAATGCAGGCTTACAAATAACTGAAACCACTGGTCACTTCCCTAGCCCTTTACCTCTGTGAAGCAATGTGATAATTCAGAAAGACTACTGCCAGGACTCAGTCCAGAAGTGTAGATTATTCCCACCACATTGAGAAGAAAATCAGTCATTTAGGTTTTTTATTGAGATAATGAACAACGGGCATCCAATAAACAAAGTTGCTATTCTCAACTTAAATTTGCCAAAACAGTAATTCTAAGGCTCTTACGTGAATTTTTGTGCCAAATACAAGAGGCAGGGTCATGTCAATGGAGGAAGAAGGCAAAGATGTGACACTAAACATGGAAGGACAGACACAGTGACAAAAGAAAGACTTAAAGGAGCAACAAACTTGCTGTGCCTGTTTCCACATTACCTAGAATGAGAGAGTACCCAATTTCTCCCTTTGCTAGACCATCCACAATAATTGATGTTGATTCTGGGTGGCTAGACATATGACCCATTTCTAGAGAGGCAATCCAGAGGCCCTCAGCTTGTGTTCAAGCCCCTCCCGGTCATGGAGCCAAGGCTGCCATCTATTTTCGAGTCATCGTCCACTTTGGCAGTCTGGTGAGACCTGGAGACCCCTTTCCTATTTCTATTTTCTAAATAATAATGAATTTAAATGTATAAAATAAAATTATATTGAAATATAATTACCAAACTATTACAGAACAAATTTTGTGATATACTAATGCATGTGCTCCTTTATCAGTACACTACACATCAAGATCTAATGGTGACTCTGATAACTAGCATAATTTCAATGACATTATGAGCATGAATGATATTTTGAAATATCTGCAACACTGTGAGATGATATGAAAATATCAGTAATTTCTATTGGTGACAAATGCATATGCTGCTAATACTGCTATGGTTTATTGCCTACTAATAATTGAAACATATGCTAAAGTTCAATTAGAGGTCAGTGAAACTAAAGATTTACTTCACGAATCCCTGGTTAAGCCTGCTAGCCACACTTCTGAAGGTGTGGACTCCAAGTTTCAATCCATTTCCTGGGAAAAAGCAACTCCAATTTCAAGGAATTCCTCAGATCTCCATAAAATGGAAGGGGTAATTTTCAAATCAAGTGATTAAAAACATAAATAATAACTAAAAGCTACCATGAATTTAGAGTTACTTAGAAATATTTGAATTTCATAAATCACAATCCCATCCACATGGATTAGACCTAGAACAGTGCCCATACAGCCATACGTGTAAGACCTTGTATTTATTCAGGCCACAAACAATGCACTAAGCATATAAGAATTTGAAAAGCTGCTTTTAACAGAAATGGTATCTGTTTAAAAACGGAATATAGGAAGGGGACTTTCATGATGGTGGAGGAGTGAGACATGGAGATCACCTTCCTCCCCACAAATACGTCAGAAGTACATCTACATGTGGAACAACTCCTACAGAACACCTACTGAACGCTGGCAAAAGACCTCACACTTCCCAAAAGGCAAGAAATTCCCTACATACCAGGGTAGGGCAAAAGAAAAAACAGAGACAAAAGAATAGGGACGGGACCTGCACCTCTGGGAGGGAGCCATAAAGGAGGAAAAGTTTCCACACACTAGGAAGCCCCTTCACTAGCAGAGACAGGGGTTGGGTGGGGGGGAAGCTTTGGAGCCATGGAAGAGATCACAGTAACAGGGGTGCAGAGGGCAAAAAGGAGAGATTCCCACACAGAAGATTGGTGCCAACCAACACTCACCAGCCTGAGAGGCTTGTCTGCTCACCCACCAGGGCGGGTGGGGCTGGGAGCCGAGGCTCGGGCTACGGCGGTTAGACGCCAGGGAGAGGACTGGGGTTGACTGCGTGAACACAGCCTGAAGAGGGCTAGAGTACTATAGCTGACTGGGAGGGAGTCCGGGAAAAAGTATGGAACTGCTTAAGAGTCAAGAGACCATTGTTTCGGGGTGCGTGAGGAGAGGGGATTCAGGGCACCGCCTAAATGAGCTCCAGAGATGGGCGTGAGCCATGGTTATCAGCACAGACACCAGAGATGGGCATGAAATGCTAAGGCTGCTGCTACAGCCACCAACAATCTTATGTGCAAGCACAGGTCACTATCCACACCTCGACTCCCAGAAGCCTGTGCAGCCCACCACGGCAAGCGTCCCGTGATCAAGGGACAACTTCCCCAGGAAAACACACGATGCACCTCAGACTGTTCCAAAGTCACGACGACCTCTGCCGCCTCAGCCTCGCCCCGCATTCTGTACCCTCCCTCTCCCTGGCCTGATTGAGCCAGAGCCCCCAAATGAGCCATTCCTTTAACGCTCTCCTGTCTGGGCAAAGAACAGATGCCAGAGGGCGACTGACATGCAGAGGCGGGGCCAAACCCAAAGCTGAACCCCAGGTGCTGTGTGAACAAAGAAGAGAAAGGGAAATTTCTCCCAACAGCCTCAGGAGCAGCAGATTAAATCTCCACAAACAACATGATGGATCCTGAATCTGTGGAATACCTGAACAGACAACGAATCATTCCAAAACTGAGGTGGTGGACTTTGGGAGCAACTGTAGAGCTGGGGTTTGCTTTCTGCATCTAATTTGTTTCCAGTTTTATATTTATCTTAGATTAGTATTTAGAGCTTATTACCACTGGTAGATTTGTTTATTGATTTGGTTGCTGTCTTCCTTTTATATATATTTTTTTCCTTTTTCCTTTTTGTGACTGTGTATGTGTATGCTTCTTTGTGTGAATTTGTCTTTAAAGGTTTGCTTTTACCATTTGTCCTAGGGTACTGTCTGTCCATGTTTTTTTTAGTACAGTTTTTAGTGCTTCTTATGATAGGTGGATATGTTTATTGGTTTCGTTGCTTTTTTAAATTACTTTTTAATTTTTAAATTTTAATAATTTTTTTTATTTTAATAACTCTATTATTTTTTTTCTTTCTTTCATTTATTTTCTTTTCTCCCTTTTCTTCTGAGCCATGTGGCTGACAGGGTCTTTGTGCTCCAGCCATGTGTCAGGCCTGAGCCTCTGAGGTGGGAGAGCCAAGTTCAGGACATTAGCCCACCAGAGACCTCCAAGCCCCTTCTAATATCAATCAGTGAGAGCTCTCCCAGAGATCTCCACCTCAACGCTAAGACCCAGCTCCACTCAACGCCCAGGAAGCTACAGTGCTGGACACCCTATGCCAAAAAACTAGCAGGACAGGAACACAACCCCACCCAGCAGCAGAGAGGCTGCCTAAAATCATAATAAGGCTACAGACACCCCAAAACACACCACCGGACATGGTCCTGCCCACCAGAAAGACAAGATCCAGCCTCATTCACCAGAACACAGGCACCAGTCCCCTCCACCAGGAAACCTACACAACCCACTGAACCAACCTTACCCACTGGGGGAAGTCACCAAAAACAATGGGAACTATGAACCTGCAGCCTGTGAAAAGGAGACTCCAACACAGTAAGTTAAGCAAAATGAGAAGACAGAGAAATACACAGCAGATGAAGAAGCAAGGTAAAAACCCTCAGACCAAACAAATGAAGAGGAAATAGGCAGTCTACCTGAAAAAGAATTCAGAGTAATGATAGCAAAGATGATCCAAAATCTTGGAAATAGAATGGAGAAAATACAAGAAATGTTTAACAAGGACGAGAACTAAAGAGCAAACAAACAATGATCAGTAATGAACAACACAATAAATGAAATTGAAAATTCTCTAGAAGGAATCAATAACAGAATAACTGAGACAGAAAACGGATAAGTGACCTGGAAGATAAAATCGTGGAAATAACTGCTGCAGAGCAGAATAAAGAAAAAAGAATGAAAAGAATTGAAGACAGTCGCAGAGACCTCTGGGACAACATTAAACACACCAACATTCGAACTATAGAGGTCCCAGAAGAAGAAGAGAAAAAGAAAGGGACTGAGAAAATATTTGAAGAGATTACAGTTGAAAACTTCCCTAATATGAAAAAGGAAATAGTCAATCAAGTCCAGGAAGCACAGAGAGTCTCATACACGATACATCTAAAGAGAAACACACTAAGACACATATTAATCAAACTAACAAAAATTAAATAAAAAGAAAAATATAAAAAGCAGCAAGGGGGGCTTCCCTGGTGGTGCAGTGGTTGAGAGTCCGCCTGCCAATGCAGGGTACACAGGTTCGTGCCCCAGTCCGGGAAGATTCCACATGCCGCGGAGCGGCTGGGCCCGTGAGCCATGGCCGCTGAGCCTGCGCGTCCGGAGCCTGTGCTCCGCAACGGGAGAGGCCACAACAGTGAGAGGCCCGCGTACCGCAAAAAAAAAAAAAAAAAAGCAGCAAGGGAAAAGCAACAAATAACATACAAGGGAATCCCCATAAGGTTAACAGCTGATCTTTCAGCTGAAACTCTGCAAGCCAGAAGGGAGTGGGGGACATATTTAAAGTGATGAAAGGGAAAAACCTACAACCAAGATTACTCTACCCAGCAAGAATCTCATTCAGACTCAACAGAGAAATTAAAGCTGTTACAGACAAGCAAAAGCTAAGAGAAGTTAGCACCACCAAACCAGCTCTACAACAGATACTGAAGGAACTTCTCTAGGCAGCAAACACAAGAGAAGGAAAAGACCTACAAAACCAAACCCAAAACAAGAAAATGGTAATAGGAACATACATATCGATAATTACCTTAGGTAAATGGATTAAATGCTCCAACCAAAAGACAAGGACTGGCTGAATGGATACCAAAAAAAGACTTGTATATATGCTGTCTACAAGAGACCCACTTCAGATCTAGGGACATATACAGACTGAAAGTGAGGGGATGGAAAAAAATATTCCATGCAAATGGAAATCAAAAGAAACCTGGAGTAGCCAATTCTCATATCAGACAAAATAGACCTTAAAATAAAGACTATTACAAGAGTCAAAGAAGGACACTACATAGTGATCAAGGGATCAATCCAAGAAGAAGACGTTAACAATTGCAAATATTTATGCACCTGACACAGGAGCACCTCAATACATAAGGCAAAGGCTAACAGCCATAAAAGGGGAAACCGACAGTAACACAATAGTAGTAGGGGACTTTAACACCCCACTTTCACCAATGGACAGATCATCCAAAATGAAAATAAAAAAGGAGACACAGGCTTTAAATGACACATTAAATAAGATGGACTTATTGATATTTACAGGACATTGCATCCAAAAACAACAGAATACACTTTCTTCTCAAGTGCTCATGGAACATTCTCCAGGATAGACCATATCTTGGGTCACAAATCAAGCCTTGGTAAATTTAAGAAAACTGAAATCAAATCAAGTATCATTTCCAACCACAATGCTATAAGACTAGATATCAATTACAGGAAAAAAAACTGTAAAACCTACAAACACATGGAGGCTAAACAATACATTACTAAATAACCACAGTATCAGTGAAGAAATCAAAGATGAAATCAAAAAATAACTAGAAACAAATGACAATGAAAACACGACAACTCAAAACCTCTGGGATGCAGCAAACCAGTACTAAGAGGGAAGTTTATAGTAATACAATCCTACTTCAAGAAACAAGAAACATCTCAAATAAACAAGCTAACCTTACACCTAAGGCAATTAGAGAAAGAAAACAAAAAAATCCCCAAAGTTAGCAGAAGGAAAGAAATCATAAAGATCAAATCAGAAATAAATGAAAAAGAAAGAAAAAAAACAATAGCAAAGATCAATAAAACTAAAAGCTGGTTTTCTGAGATGATAAACAGAATTGATAAACCATTAGCCAAACTCGTCAAGAGAAAAAGGGAGAAGACTCAAAACAACAAAATTAGAAATGAAAACGGGGAAGTGACAACTGACACTGCAGAAATACAAAGGATCATGAGAGATTACTACAAGCAACTGTATGACAATAAAATGGACAACCTGGAAGAAATGGACAAATTCCTAGGAAAGCACAACCTTCCGAGACTGAACCAGGAAGAAATAGAAAATATAAACAGACCAATCACAAGCACTAAAACTGAGACTGTGATTAAAAATCTTCCACAAACAAAAGCCCAGGGCCAGATGTCTTCACAGTCGAATTTGATCAAACATTTGAGAAGAGCTAACACCTATCCTTCTCAAACTCTTCCAAAATATAGCAGAGGGAGGAATACTCCCAAACTCATTCTACCAGGCCACCATCACCATCATACTGAAACCAGACAAAGATGTCACAAAGAAAGAAAACTACAGGCCAATATCACTGATGAACACAGATGCAAAAATCCTCAACAAAATACTAGCAAACAGAATCCAACAGCACATTAAAAGGATCATACACCATGATCAAGTGGGGTTTATCCCAGACATGCAAAGATTCTTCAATATATGCAAATCAATCGATGTGATACACCATATTAACAAATTGAAGAATAAAAAGCATATGATCATCTCAATAGATGCAGAAAAAGCTTTTAACAAAATTCAACATGCATCAATGATAAAAACTCTCCAGAAAGTAGGCACAGAGGGATCTTACTTCAACATAATAAAGGCCATATATGACAAACCCACAGGCAACATCATCCTCAATGGTGAAAAACTGAAAGCATTTCCACTAAGATCAGGAGCAAGACAAGGTTGCCCACTCTCACCACTATTATTCAACATAGTTTTGGAAGTTCTAGCCATAGCAATCAGAGAAGAAAAACAAATAAAAGGAATCCAAATTAGAAGAGAAATAAAACTGTCACTGTTTGTAGATGACATGATACTATACATAGAGAATCCTAAAGATGCTACCAGAATACTACTAGAGCTAACCAAGGAATCTGGTGAAGTAGCAGGATAAAAAATTAATGCACAGAAATCTCTTACAATCCTATACACTAATGATGAAAACCTGAAAGAGAAATTAAGGAAACAATCCCATTTACCATTGCAACAAACAGAATAAAACACATAGGAATAAACCTATGTAGGGAGACAAAAGACCTGTATGAAGAAAACTATGACACTGAGGAAAGAAATTAAAGATGATACAAACAGATGGAGAGGTATATACCATGTTCTTGGATTGGAAGAATCAACATTGTGAAAATGACTCTACTACCCAAAGCAATCTACAGATTCAGTGCAATCCCTATCAAACTACCAATGGCATTTTTCACAGAACTAGAATAAAAAATTTCAAAATTTGTATGGAAACACAAAAGACCCCAAATAGCCAAAACAATCTTGAGAAAGAACGGAGCTGGAGGAATCAGGCTCCAGGACTTCAGACTGTACTACAAAGCTACAGTAATCAAGACACTATGGTACCGGCACAAAAACAGAAATAGAGATCAATGGAACAAAATAGAAAGCCCAGAGATAAATCCATGCACATATGGTCACCTTATCTTTGATAAAGGAGGGAAGAATATACAACGGAGAAAAGACAGCCTCTTTAATAAGTGGTGCAGGGAAAACTGGACAGCTACATGTAAAAGAATGAAATTAGAACACTCCCTAACACCATACACAAAAATAAGCTCAAAATGGATTAAAGACCTAAATGTAAGACCGGACACTATAAAACTCTTAGAGGAAAACATCGGCAGAACACTCTATGACATATACCACAGCAAGATCTTTTTTGACCCAACTCCTAGAGAAATGGAAGTAAAAACAAAAATAAACAAATGGGACCTACTAAAACTTAAAAGCTTTGGCACAGCAAAGGAAACCATAAACAAGACAAAAAGACAACCCTCAGAATGGGAGACAATATTTGCAAATGAAGCAACGGACAAAGGATTAATCTCCAAAATATACAAGTAGCTCATGCAGCTCTAAATCAAAAAACAAACAACCCAATCGAAAAAATGGGCAGAAGACCAAAATAGACATTTCTCCAAAGAAGATATACAGACTGCCAACAAACACATGAAAGGATGCTCAACATCACAAATCATTAGAGAAATGCAAATCATAACTACAATGAGGTATCACCTCACACCAGTCAGAATGGCCATCATCAAAACATCTACAAACTATAAATGCTGGAGAGTGTATGGAGAAAAGGGAACACTATTTCACTGTTGGTGGGAATGTAAATTGATACAGCCACTATGGAGAACAGTATGGAGGTTCCTTAAAAAAACAAAAATAGAAATACCATATGACCCAGCAATCCCACTACTGGGCATATACCCTGAGAAACAATTCAAAAACAGTCATGTACCACAATGTTCACTGCAACACTATTTCCAATAGCCAAGAAGCAACATAAGTGTCCATCGACAGATAAATGGATAAAGAAGATGTGGCACATATATACAATGAAATATTACTCAGCCATAAAGAGAAATAAAATTGAGTTATTTGTAGTGAGGTGGATGGACCTAGAGACTGTCATACAGAGTGAAGTAAGTCAGAAAGAGAAAAACAAATACTGTATGCTAACACATATATATGAAATCTAAAAAAAAAAAAAAGGTTCTGAAGAACCTAGAGGCAGGACAGGAATAAAGATGCAGACATAGAAAATGGACTTGAGGACATGGGGAGGGGGAAGGAAGGTAAGCTGGGACAAAGTGAGAGAGTGGCATGGACATGTATACACTACCAAATGTAAAATAAGATAGCTAGTGGGAAGCAGACACATAGCACAGGGAGATCAGCTCACTGCTTTGTGACCACCTACAGGGGTGGGATAGGGAGGGTGGGAGGGAGACACAACAGGGAGGGGATATGGGGATATATGTATATATATAGCTGACTCACTTTGTTATACAGCAGAAACACACCATTGTAAAGCAATTTTACTCCAATAAAGATGTTAAACAAAATATAAATAAAAACGGAATATAATCCCAAGTGCAAGCCATAGACCTTGGTTTGTGTGACCTTGATCTTGAACAAATGAACTCAATTTTCTCATCTGTAAAATGGGTATTAAAATTATGTTGATTTCAGGACTTTCCTGGTGGTCCGGTGGCTAAGACTCTGCACTCCCAATGCAGGGGCCTGGTTTCAATCCCTAGTCATGGATATAGATCCCACATGCCATAACTAAAGATTGCACCTGCTGCAACTAAAGATCCCGTGTGCCACAACTAAGACCTGGAGCAGCCAAATAAATATTTTTTTAAAAAATTATATTACTCATAAAATTACTGTGAAAACTGAAATGAGCTTGTGTTTTTTATTTTTGAATTTTATTTTTTTACACAGCAGATTCATATTAATTATCCATCTTATACATATTACTGTATATATGTCAATCCCAATCTCCCAATTCATCACACCACCACCACCACCACCTGTCACTTTTGCCCTTGGTGTCCATATGTTTGTTATCTACATCTGTGTCTCTAGTTCTCCCTTGCAAACTGCGTCATCTGTACCATTATTCTAGGTTCCACATATATGCGTTAATATACAATATTTGTTTGTATCTTTCTGACTTACTCTGTATGACAGTCTCTAGATCCATCCATGTCTCTACAAATGACCCAATTTCGTTCCTTTTTATGGCTGAGTAATATTCAATTGTATATATGTATCACATCTTCTTTATCCATTCATCTGTCGATGGGCATTTAGGTTGATTCCATGACCTGGCTATTGTCAATAGTGCTGCAATGAACATTGGGGTGCATGTGTCTTTCTGAATTATGGTTTTCTCTGGGTATATACCAGTAGTGAGATAGTGGGGTCATATGGTAATTCTATTTTTAGTTTTTTAAGGAACCTCCATACTGTTGTATCAATAGTGGCTGTATCAATTTATATTCCCACCAACAGTGCAAGAGGGTTCCCTTTTCTCCACACCTGCTCCAGCATTTGTTCTTTGTAAATTTTCAGATGATGCCCATTCTAAATGGTGTGAGGTGATACCTCACTGTAGTTTTGATATGCATTTCTCTAATAGTTAGTGATGCTGAGCAGCTTTTCATGTGCTTCTTGGCCATCTGTATGTCTTCTTTGGAGAAATGTCTACTTAGGTCTTCTGCCCATTCTTTGATTGGGTTTTTTGCTCTTTTAATATTGAGCAGCATGAGCTGTTTATATATTTTGGAGATTAATCCTTTGTCCGTTGATTCGTTTGCAAATATCTTCTCCCATTCTGAGGGTTATCTTTTCATCTTGTTTATGGCTTCCTTTGCTGTGAAAAAGCTTTTAAGTTTCATTAGGTCCCATTTGTTTAGTTTTGTTTTTATTTCCATTATCCTAGGAGGTGGATCAAAAAAGATCTTGCTGTGATTTATGTCAGAGTGTTCTTCCTATGTTTTCCTCTAAGAGTTTTATAGTGTCCGGTCTTACATTTAGGTCTCTAATCCATTTTGAGTTTATTTTTGTGTATGGTGTTAGGGAGTGTTCTAATTTCATTCCTTTACATGTAGCTGTCCAGTTTCCCCAGCACCACATATTGAAGAGACTGTCTTTTCTCCATTGTATATCCCTGCCTCCTTTGTCATAGATTAGTTGACCATAGGTGCGTGGGTTTATCTCTGGGCTTTCTATCCTGTTCCATTGATTTATATTTCTGTTTTTGTGCCAGTACCATATTATCTTGATTACTGTAGCTTTGTAATACAGTCTGAAGTCAGGGAGTCTGATTCCTCCAGCTCCGTTTTTTTCCCTCAAGACCGCTTTGGCTATTCGGGGTCTTTGGTGTCTCCAAACAAATTTTAAAATTTTTTGTTCTCGTTCTGTAAAAAATGCCATTGGTAATTTGGTAGGGATTGCATTGAATCTGTAGATTGCTTTGGGTATTATACTCATTTTCACAATGTGGATTCTTCCAATCCAAGAACATGGTATATCTCTCCATCCGTTTGTATCATTTTTAATTTCTTTCATCTGTGTCTTATAGTTTTCTGCATACAGGTCTTTTGTCTCCCTACGTAGGTTTATTCCTAGGTATTTTATTCTTTTTGCTGCAATGGTAAATGGGAGTGTGTCCTTAATTTCTCTTTCAGATTTTTCATCATTAGCATATAGTAATGTGAGAGATTTCTGTGCATTAATTTTGTATCCTGCTACTTTACCAAATTCATTGATTAGCTCTAGTACCTTTCTGGTGGCACCTTCAGGATTCTCTATGTATAGTATCATGTCATCTGCAAACAGTGACAGTTTTACTTCTTTTCCAATTTGTATTCCTTTTATTTCTTTTTCTTCTGATTGCTGTGGCTAGGACTTCCAAAACTATGTTGCATCATAGTGGCGAGAGTGGACATCCTTGTCTTGTTCCTGATCTTAGAGGAAATGCTTTCGGTTTTTCACCATTAAAGATGATGTTTGCTGTGGGTTTATCGTATATGGCCTTTATTATGTTGAGGTAGGTTCCCTCTATGCCCACTTTCTGGAGAGTTTTTATCATAAATTGGTGTTGAATTTTGTCAAAAGCTTTTTCTGCATCTATTGAGATGATCATATGCTTTTTATTCTTCAATTTGTTAATATGGTGTATCACATTGATTGATTTGCATATATTGAAGAATCCTTGCATCCCTGGGAAACATCCCACTTGATCATGGTGCATGATCCTTTTAATATGTTGGATTCTGTTTGCTAGTATTTTGTTGAGGATTTTTGCATCTATATTCATCAGTGATATCAGTCTGTAATTTTCCTTTTTGTACTATCTTTGTCTGGTTTTGATATCACAGTGATGGTGGCCTCATAGAATGAGTTTGGGAGTGTTCCTTCCTCTGCAATTTTTTGGAAGTGTTCGAGAAGGATGGGGGTTAGCTCTTCCCTAAATGTTTGATAGAATTTACCTGTGAAACCATCTGGTCCTAGACTTTTGTTTGTTGGAAGATTTTTAACCACAGTTTCAATTTCATTATTTGTGGTTGGTCTGTTCATATTTTCTATTTCTTCTTGGTTCAGTCTTGAAAGGTTATACCTTTCTAAGAATTTGTGCATTTCTTCCAGGTTGACCATTTTATTGGCATAGAGTTGCCTGTAGTAGTCTCAAAGGATGTTGTGTATTTCTGCGGTGTCTGTTGTAACTTCTCCTTTTTCATTTCTAATTTTATTGATTTGAGTCCTCTCCCTCTTTTTCTTGATGAGTCTGGCTAATGGTTTATCAATTTTGTTTATCTTCTCAAAGAACCAGCTTTTAGTTTTATTGACCTTTGCTATTGTTTTCTTTGTTTCTATTTCATTTATTTCTGCTCTGACCTTTATGATTCCTTTCCTTCTACTAACTTTGGGTTTTGTTTGTTCTACTTTCTCTACTTCCTTTAGGTATAAGGTTAGATTATTTGAGATTTTTCTTGTTTCTTGAGGTAGGATTGTATTGCTATAACCTTCCTTCTTAGAACTGCTTTTGCTGCATCCCATATATTCTGGATAGTCGTGTTTTCATTGTCATTTGTCTCTAGGTGTTTTTTGATTTCCCTTTGATTTCTTCAGTGGTCTCGTGGTTATTTAGTAACGTATTGTTTAGCCTCCATGTGTTTGTGTTTTTTACGTTTTTTCCCTGTAACTGATTTCTAATCTCATAGTGTTGAGGTCCGAAAAGATGCTTGACATGATTTCAATTTTCTTAAATTTACTGAGGCTTGCTTTGTGACCCAAGATGTGATCCTGGAAAATGTTCCATGTGCACTTGAGAAGAAAGTGTAATCTGCTCTTTTCGGATGGAATGTCCTATAAATATCAATTAAATCTATCTGCTCTATTGTGTCATTTAAAGCTTGTGTTTCCTTATTAATTTTCTGTTTGGATGATCTGTCCATTGGTGTAAGTGAGGTGTTAAAAATCCCCCACTATTATTGTGTTACTGTTGATTTCCTCTTTTATAGCTGTTAGCAGTTGCCTTATGTATTGAGGTGCTCCTATGTTGGGTGCATATATAATTGTTACATCTTCTTCTTGGATTGATCCCTTGATCATTATGTAGTGTCCTTCCTTGTCTCTTTTAACATTCTTTATTTTAAAGTCTATTTTATCTGATATAAGTATTGCTACTCCAGCTTTCTTTTGATTTCCATTTGCATGGAATATCTTTTTCCATCCCCTCACTTTCAGTCTGTATGTGTCCCTAGATCTGAAGTGGGTCTCTTGTAAACAGCATATATATGGGTCTTATTTCTGTATCCATTCAGCCAGCCTGTGTCTTTTGGTTGGAGCATTTAATCCATTCACATTTAAGGTAATTATTGATATGTATGTTCCTATTACCATTTTCTTAATTGTTTCGGGTTTGTTTTTGTAGGTCCTTTTCTTCTCTTGTGTTTCCCACTTAGAGAAGTTCCTTTAGCATTTGTTGTAGAGCTGGTTTGGTGGTGCTGCATTCTCTTAGCTTTTGCTTGTCTATAAAGCTTTTGATTTCCCCATTGAATCTGAACAAGATCCTTGCTGGGTAGAGTAATCTTGGTTGTAGGTTCTTCCCTTTCACAACTTTAAATATATCATGCCACTCCCTTCTGGCTTGTATGTTAACCTTATGGGAGTTCCCTTGTATGTTATTTGTTGTTTTTCCCTTGTTGATTTCAATAATTTTTCTTTGGCTTTAATTTTTGTCAGTTTGATTACTTTGTGTCTCGGTGTGTTTCTCCTTGCGCTTATCGTGCCTGGGACTCTCTGCACTTCCTGGACTTAGGTGGCTATTTCCTTTCCCATGTTAGGGAAGTTTTTGACTATAATCTCTTCAAGTATTTTCTTGGGTCCTTTCACTCTCTCTTCTCCTTCTGGCATCCCTATAAAGCAGATGTTGCTATGTTTAATGTTGTCCCAGAGGTCTCTTGGGCTGTCTTCATTTCTTTTCATTCTTTTTTCTTTATTCTGTTCTGTGACAGTGAATTCCACCATTCCGTCTTCCAGGTCACTTATCCGTTCTTCTGCCTCAGTTATTCTGCTATTGATTCCTTCTAGTGTATTTTTCATTTCAGTTATTGTATTGTTCATCTCTGTTTGTTTGTTCTTTAATTCTTCTAGGTCTTTGTTAAACATTTCTTGGATCTTCTCGATCTTTGCTTCCATTCTTTTTCTGAGGTCCTGGATTATCTTCACTATCATTATTCTGAATTCCTTTTCTGAAAGGTTGCCTATCTCCACTTCATTTAGTTGTTTTTCTGGGGTTTTATCTTGTTCCTTCATCTGTTACATAGCCCTCTGCCTTTTATCTTGTCTATCTTCCTGTGAATGTGGTTTTTGTTCCACAGGCTGCAGGATTGTAGTTCTTCTTGTTTCTGCTGTCTGCCCTCTGGTGGATGAGGCTACCTAAGAGGCTTCGGCAATTTTCCTAATGGGAGGGACTGGTGGTGGGTAGACCTGGGTGTTGCTCTGGTGGGCAGAGCTCAGTAAAACTTTAATCCGCTTGTCTGCTGATGGGTGAGGCTGGGTTCCCTCCCTGTTGGTTGTTTGGCCTTAGGCGACCCAACACTGGAGCCTACCTGGCTCTTCAGTGGAGCTAATGGCAGACTCTGAGAGGGCTCACGCCAAGGAGTACTTCCCAGAACTTCTGCTGCCAGTGTCCTTGTCCTCACGGTGAGCCACAGCTACCCTCCACCTCTGCAGGAGACCCTCTAACGCTAGCAGGTAGGTCTTGTTCAGTCTCCTATGGGGTCACTGCTCCTTCCCCTGGGTCCTGATGCACACCCTACTTTGTGTGTGCCCTCCAAGAGTGGAGTCTCTGTTTCCCCCAGTCCTGTCGAAGTCCTGCAATCAAATCCGGCTAGCCTTCAAAGCCTGACTCTCTAGGAATTCCTCCTCCCGTTGCCAGACCCCCAGGTTGGGAAGCCTGACGAGGGGCTCAGAACCTTCACTCCAGTGGGTGGACTTCTGTGGTATAAGTGTTCTCCAGTTTGTGAGTCACCCACCAGGCAGTTATGGGATTTGATTTTTTTGTGATTGCGCCCCTCCTACTGTCTCATTGTGGCTTCTCCTTTGTCTTAGGATGTGGGTTATCTTTTTTGGTGAGTTCCAATATCTTTCTGTTGATGACTGTTCAGCAGTTAGTTGTGATTCCGGTGCTCTTGCAAGGAGTGAGCACACATCCTTCTACTCCGCCATCCTGAACCAATCTCTCCAGTTCTTGTACTCTGGGATATAGTAGTATTTGTTCCCCAACTGGTCTGTGCCTATCTTCTCCTTCACTTCCTTTGACAGCACTCTCCACAAGACGTGGAACAAATTCTGAGACCAACCCATGCCTTCCCACCAGCTCCAGCCGAGCTAGTGTTTTACTAAACAATGGGTTATAAGCCATTTAGCAGGATATAAAATGAGACATGAGACAACCAGCATTCTTTAAAGGAAACAGAATAAAATGGAAAGTAACAAAGTGTATCACAAATAGTAAATATAAGTGTTGTTTCGTGAAACTTTTTTTCTGAATATATATACGTATAACTTAGTCCTGCTTTACAACACTATTGTTTTTAACTATGAGTCAAATTTTTTAAAAATACTGAAATAAAACATGTGAAGTATATAGCAGAAGGCATGGCCCATAGCAAGCTATTGTTAGTGACAACAAGAAATCACTGGTACCCCAAGGTCTACAGTCACAAATTGGGGACCACTCCTGTAAAGACCTGGCTTGCTAGGAATGTAGTGGGCCATCATTTTCAATATATCCTCCAGAGAGACCAGAACAAGGCTTACCATAGAGAAAGGAGAAAATAAAAATATGCCTCTAGAAAATAGGATAGAGTTTTATTTAGCTCGCCTCAAGAGACAGCTTGAATACCATCTATGTTAATTGCTGGTCATTTGGCTTCATACAAGTTATTTAATTTCTCTGGGCCTCAGCTCCCTAAAATAAAGATAATAATAGTAGCTGCCACATAGGTTTGTCACAAGAATTAAATTAGTTGAATTTTAAAAGTGCTCACTATGCCTGGCACATAGTAAGCGCTCAAAAATCATCAACTGTTGCTATAGTTGCTATTATTATTATTACTATACTGAGAATAGACCAAGCTACAAATAGTGACCATTTTTCTACTTCCTCCCTTAGTTTCAAATGATTTTTATCTCTTATTGTTATTCCTGCAGCAAAACAAAAGACTTTTTTTTAAACCAAATAAAAGACTGTGAACAACTTTTTCTTTAGGAAGTCCTTTATATATTACCACCTACATTCATCTTTTCTCTGAGCTCTAAGTTATTTTTAATAATAATAAAGGGTTATTTATTTTTTGTCTTGGGTGCCTGGCAGAGGTTGTTTGTATATAAATGCTCACATCCTATCTGTATGCTGAAATTTCATCAGGAGATCCAAAGGTGCTAAGCCCAGCTTTCTGGATATGCTATTTCTTGCTTCCACGTGGAAAATACCATATGGAATTGATGTGATCCGTGAAAAGGGGAGTTGAACTTTCTAATATTCACAGACATATTGGCCCCTGGATTAAATTTGAGATTTAATACACCAAAACCCAGTCCCCTGACAGAGCCTGGTAACCTAAAAGTCTAAAAAATAGACTTTCTGGATGACCACTGAGTTTCTAAATCACATTAGCCTTTTGTCAAGTCACACAGCAGGTAAATAGTGGAATAATTTAGGTTCTCGACATCAGGGAAAAAGCACACACTCCAGCGAGGAATTAACCTCTCCAAGGTTAATTAACCTCTCCATTTCTTCTTTGCCTTCCTCTTGTCCTACAAGTGTCTCTTAAAATCATAAGGCATCTATCTACCATGCTTTGACTCATGGTCCTGTTCTATTGGGGCCTGCCAGCCCAACGGGGTTCAGATGCCACCCATCTGACATCCCACCTGAATCCCTATGCTCTGTGTCTCTTTTAAGTCTCCAGAGACAAACATTTCTGACCCAAAGTAAATAAACTGCCTAGGGCGCCAGGCAGAATCTCATGAGCATAAATAACAGCAACCAAAGGCAGAGCCAAAAGAAATGGACCGTAACGAGGGAATTTTTCCCAACATTTTAACATGAAAATTTTCTAAGATGAAAGTTGATAGGCTAGTATAGCCAGTATCTACACACCCACCACCAAGATGGAACAGCTGTTCATAATTTGGCATTATGTATGTATGTATGTATGTATCCATTTGATCCTGCCTATGTGTGTGTATGCTGAACCATGTGAAAGTAAGCTGCTGGTATCAGGACACTGCACCCCTAAATAGTTCAGCATTCGTCTTCTCAGAATGAAGACATTCTCCTTTGTAACCTTAGTAGAATAACCACACCTAAGCAAATTAAGGGGAACTAATATCATCTAATATGAGCCCACATTCCAATCACCCTCCTTATCCTAAGAATTAAAACATGGTGTTTGATTACTATAGCTCTTCAGGCCCTTTAAAATAGAGCAGTCCTCCTACCTCTTACTTCAATGGCACTGACTCCTGCATGTGTCTGGGCCAGTTGTCTATAAAATGTGCACTGGTAGGTTGTAATCGTGATCGGAAGAAGCAGGAGAGGAGAACGGGGCACAGCTCAGGGTAGCAGGGAGAATAAACTGGACTTTGCATCTCACTCAGAGTAGAGGACAATGGCTCCCCAGCCCGACACACCCCTGCCCTCACTCCACTTCTCCACCTCACAGACCTCACTGCAGCCACGCTGGCTTCCTTGCTGCTCCCCAACAAGCTAACAACACACCCAGCTCAACACGTTGGCTCTCTTTCCCTTCCTTGGAAGGCTCTTCTCCCCCATAGCCAAATGGGTGCCCCCATCCCACCCCCCCTCCCCCACCGCCTCCAGGTCTTCACTCATCCTATTTAAAATTGCAAACCACGCTCCCCACCTTATTGTGTCCTCACAGCGTATTTCTCCATCTAGCTTTTCATGCATTCTGTTTCTTTTGCTGACTGCTTCTCTCACCACCTGGAATATACGCTCCTCCAGAACAGGGTTTTCGTGTGATAGTGCTCATGGCTGTATCCCCAGCTCCTATATTAGTACCAGGCCCTGTTCAATCAACATATATTTATCAAGATCCTCTGCTATGCTCCAGACACTGGCAGAGCAGCAGGACATCAGATGTGCCCCTCAGAGTTGACACATGCCCTAGGCCAGCAGTGACGCTACTGCTCAGCATTAAGAATGGCTCTCAGAAGCCAGATGAGACCCTGGACCTGCCCAGGGCCATTCCCAAGCCTTGGCATTTGCTTGGAGCTAGAGCTGACCGTACAGCTCACTCCTGCTGTCCCACTGTCCCCCTCATGAATCCCACAGTTGCCTGTGCAGGTCTCTGACAATTCACCTGGGCCTGACAACTCCTCAGTGTGTCCACTACAAAGTTGCCCTTCCCTTCCCTCAGGACCACATCATCCCTCCAGTCACCCCCTCCCACCTGTCCTCCTCAAAGCCAACGCACTGACCTTTCTAAGAAGCAACTGTGGCCAAGCCACTACCGCAGCTCAAAATGTCACTGGCATCCTCCCCCACGTAGGAAAAACATCAGCACCTACTCTCACATACGCATAAGACCCTTCTTGACCAGATAGCCACCTTCCCCACTCCCTCTCCTGCCACTCCTCACTTCACACTTGACAACACTGAATTATTTTTAGAAGTTTCTGGAATAATCCAGGCTCCTCACGCCTTGCACTTATTTAACCTTCTCTCCAGCATGCACCTCGGCTCCTACCCCATCACCTCCAGTTTGTGGTCCTGGGAAACTTCTACTCTTCCTGCCAGTTTCAACTCAAATGCTATCTCTCTGGGCACCTTTTCTGACTAGTAGGTGAACTTGGCCTCTCCCTTCTGTTATTCTTACACAGGGAATTTTGTCTAAAATGAAACTCACTTTAACAGTGCCACCTCACCATTATTTGTTTCTCTGTCTACCAGCTAGACATCAGCATGGTCCTGGGAGGCATGCCCTATGAAGGGGCAAGGGTCTTTCATCTTCCTATCCAAAGAGTCTTTGGCAAAATACTAGGTGTTTAATAAATTTGGACGACTTGGTCTAAGGAGCTATTTTGCCCTGGGCAGAGCTGTTTGTTGAGGGCCTTGAGGATCAGAATTAGTGACCCTCATCTTCCCCCATTCTGATTTTATGGCTCAGGCCTTGAGTTAATGGTAAACGTCCTCATTGTTTCGGTTTGCTGAAACATTATGTAAACCCAACATCAGGCGGCTGTTTGACTGGCGACAAACAATTCTACATTCCAGAGCATGCTGACCTCGTGGCCAGTTTGTTTTGTTTGCTTTTCACTAACAAAGAGCCTCTCATTTAAACATCTGAAAGTTAAACCACATTCTATGTTCCATCTTGTGCCCCCTCATACAAATGTCAGTGTGTGTGTGTGTGTGTGTGTGTGTGTGTGTGTGTGTGTGTGTCTGTCTGTCTGTGTGTCTGTGTGTGTAAGACAGGGACAGAAATAGAGGGATACAGAGACAGAGAGAGATAAAGAAGCCATGGAATTGGCTGGCTGCTATGCTTCAAACTAACTCTAATGCCCTGACCCAAAAGAGGACTGCATAATGCACAAGGGACTGGACACCAGGTCCAAAGGGTCATGGTGAGGTGCCACTAGCCTTAGCAGACCACCTGCTTCCAAAGTATTTTTTTTTAATTAGAGTGTAATTGTTTTACAATGCTGTGCTAGTTTCTGCTGTACAACGAAGTGACTCAGCTATATATACACATATGTCCCCTCCCTTTTGGACCTCCCTCCCACCAGCCCCATCCCACCCATCTAGGTCATCACAGAGCACTGAGCTGAGCTCCCTGTGCTATACAGAAGGTTCCCACTAGCTGTCTGTTTTACACACGGTAGTGTATATATGTCAATCCTAATCTCCCAGTTCGTCCCACCCTCCCCTTCCTCCGCTCCCCCATGTCCACATGTCCATTCTCTACTTCTGTGTCTCTATTCCTGCCCTGCAAATAGGTTCATCTGTACAATTTTTCTAGATTCCACATATATGTGTTAACATGGAAAACATCCTTGCCAATTCTCCACTCCATTTTACTTCCCTCTTAGAGACAGTATCTTTTTCACCCAACTGAGTCCAGACAATTATATGGGTCTAATGTTCTGGTCATGGTCAACACTCATTAAACAGCAGCATTAAGAGTTCTCCAAGAAGTTTAGGCTAATTTTCTACAACTAAGAATCTTCTATTTTGTGAATAAGCTTCTGTTGTTTCTACCCATGATATGTTGACATGGCTGCAATATCACTTAGTGTTATTACTGAAAATTTTTCAACCGTTATCTTTTCCCACTGAAGACCTTCATCCATGGTTCTGCACAGGGTGGCAGTGCAGAAGGACACTTAGACTGCTAGAAGGCTCATGCTAAGAGTCTACAGTCTTCAGGCTGAAGGTGAAGAAGCATCTCTTGCAGGGTCTAGAATCCTTCCCCTGACTGTTGACATTGTTTTAGTCTGTCTGGTTTGAACCAAAGCCAGCTGAATCTCCTCCAAGTTCCAGTCTTGGTCAGATCTCAGGAGACAGCCTGTCTGGTTGTTCAAAAAAGAATATCTGCCTGAATAGCCACCCCAACCTGGAGTCACAGCAGATCACTGATGCCCTGTGACCCCAGCAAGTGTCCCTATTCATGGTGGAGGGGAGGGCAACAACATTAAATCCTGCAATCTCCACATCTTAGGTTACTGAAGCCTGAATAAGAAGCCCTATGAGCAGACAGTGAGGCTTCAGGGCCAGTTTCCATCTTGCACAATCAGCCTCTCCTGCCAGGCATCTATGTCGTCTTCATTTTTTCCCCTCTTTACCCATGGGCATCTCCTCTTAGGGCCTCAAAGCACTTTTGATTGTCCGCCACTATTTAGTAAGCATATAAAGGGCCTGACCATGATCAGTTCCCTGAAAAGATAGGAGAGAACTAGAAAAGAGGTCTCCACTCACAAGGAGCTTATAATCCAGAGATGGAGATAAAGATGAAAACATTAAAAATGGATATGGGAGTTCCCTCCCTGTTGGTTGTTTGGCCTGAGATGACCCAGCTGCAGCCTGCAGGCCCTTTGGTGGGGTTAATGATGGACTCCAGGAGTCACAACAAGGAGTACTAACCGGAACTTCTGTTGCAGGTGCTCTTGTCCCTGTGGTGAGCCACAGCCATCCCCTCCCTCTGCAGGAGACGCTCCAACACTAGCAGCCGTGTGGGTGACAGGGTCTTGGTGCTCTGGCTGGATGTCAGGTCTGAGTCTCGGAGGTGGGAGACCCAAGTTCAGGACATTGGACCACCAGAGACCTCCCGGACCCACGTAATATCAATCGGCCAGAGCTTTCCCAGAGATCTCCAACTCAACGCTAAGACCTAGCTCCACTCAATGACCAGAAAGCTCCAGTGCTGGACATCCCATGCTAAACAACTAGCAAGACAGGAACACAACCCCACCCATTACCAGAGAGGCTGCCTAAAATCATAACAAGTCCACAGACACCCCAAAACACACCACTGGACATGGTCCTTCCCACGAGAAAGATAACATCCAACCTCATCCACCATAACACAGGCACCAGTCCCCTCCACCAGGAAGCCAACGCAACCCACTGAACCAACCTCACCCACTGGAGGCAGACACCAAAAATAACGGGAACTATGAACCTGCAGCCTGCGAAAAGAAGACTCCAGACACAGTAAGATAAGCAAAATGAGAAGACAGAAAAACACACAGCAGATGAAGGAGCAAGGCAAAAACCCACCAGACCAAACAAATGAACAGGAAATAGGCCGTCTACCTGAAAAAGAATTCAGAGTAATGATAGTAAAGATGACCCCAAATCTTGGAAATAGAATGGAGAAAATACAAGAAACGTTTAACAAGGACCTAGAAGAACTAAAGAGCAAACAAACAGTGATGAACAACACAATAAATGAAATTAAAAATTCTCTAGAAGGAATCAATAGCAGAATAACTGAGGCAGAAGAACGTATAAGTGACCTGGAATATAAAATAGTGGAAATAACTACTGCAGAGCAGAATAAAGAAAAAAGAATGAAAAGAAGAGAGGACGGTCTCAGAGACCTCTGGGACAACAGTAAACACACCAACATTCAAATTATAGGGGTCCCAGAAGAAGAAGAGAAAAAGAAAGGGACTGAGAAAATAGTTGAAGAGATTATAGTTGAAAACTTCCCTAATATGGGAAAGGAAATAGTCAGTCAAGTCCAGGAAGCGCAGAGAGTCCCATTCAGGATAAATCCAAGGAGAAACATGCCAAGACACATATTAACCAAACTATCAAAAATTAAATACAAAGAAAACATATTAAAGGCAGCAAGGGAAAAGCAGCAAATAACATATAAGGGAATCCCCATAAGGTTAAAAGCTGATCTTTCACCAGAAACTCTACAGGCCAGAAGGGAGTGGTAAGGTATACTTAAGAGTGATGAAAAGGAAAAACCTACAACCAAGATTACTGTACCCAGCAAGGGTCTCATTCAGATTAGATGGAGAAACCAAAAGCTTTACAGATAAGTGAAAGCTACCAGAATTCAGCACCACCATACCAGCTTTACAACAAATGCTAAAGGAACTTCTCTAGGCAGTAAACACAAGAGAAGGAAAACACCTACAAAAACAAACCCAAAACAATTAAGAAAATGGTAATAGGAACATACATATTGATAATTACCTTAAATGTAAATGGATTAAATGCCCCGACCAAAAGACACAGACTGCTGAATGCATACAAAAACAAGACCCGTATATAAGCTGTCTACAAGAGACCCACTTCAGACCTAGGGACACATATAGACTGAAAGTAAGGGGATAGAAAATGATATTCCATGACAATGGAAATCAAAAGAAAGCTGGAGTAGCAGTACTCATATCAGATAAGATAGATAAGATAAGGTTGCCCACTCTCACCACTATTATTCAACATAGTTTTGGAAGTTTTAGTCACAGCAATCACAGAAGAAAAAGAAATAAAAGGAATCCAAATCAGAAAAGAAGAAGTAAAACTGTCACTGTTTGCAGATGACATGATACTATACAAAGAGAATCCTAAAGACGCTACCAGAAAACTACTAGAGCTAACCAATGAATTTGGTAAAGTAGCAGGATACAAAAGTAATGCACAGAAATCTCTTGCATTCCTATACACTAATGACAAAAAATCTGGAAGAGAAATTAATGAAAAGCTGCTCAGCATCACTAATTATTAAAGCAATGCAAATCAAAACCACAATGAGGTATCACCTCACACCAGTTAGAATAAGCATCATCAGAAAATCTACAAACAACAAATGCTGGAGAGGGTGTGGAGAAAAGGAACCCTCTTGCACTGTTGGTGGGAATGTAAATTGATACAGCCACCATGGAGAACAGTATGGAGGTTCCTTAAAGAACTAAAAATAGAACTACCATATGACCCAGCAATCCCACTACTGGGCATATACCCAGAGAAAACCATAATTCAAAAAGACACATGCACCCCAATGTTCATTGCAGCACTATTTAAATAGCCAGGACATGGAAGCAACCTATATGCCCATCGACAGACGAATGGATAAAGAAGATGTGGTACATACATACAATAGAATATTACTTAGCCATAAAAAGGAACGAAATTCGGTCATTTGTAGAGACGTGGATGGATCTAGAGATTGTCATACAGAGTGAAGTAAGTCAGAAAGAGAAAAACAAATATCATATATAAACACATATATGTGGAACCTAGAAAAATGGTACAGATGAACCGATTTGCAGGGCTGAAATAGAGACACAGATGTAGATAACAAACCTATGGACACCAATGGGGGAAAGTGGCAGGGCGGGTTGTGGTGGTGTGATGAATTGGGAGATTGGGATTGACATGTATACAGTGATGTGTATAAAAAGGATGACTAATAAGAACCTGCTGTATAAAAAATTAAATTTAATTTAAAAAAAGAATATAAAATGGAGAAAAGACAGCCTCTTTAATAAGTTGTGCTGGGAAAACTGGACAGCTACATGTAAAAGAATGAAATCAGAACAATTCCTAAGACCATACACAAAAATAAATTCAAAATGGATTAAAGACCTAAATGTAAGGCCAGACACTATCAAACTCTTAGAGGAAAACATAGGCAGAACACTCTATAACATAAATCACAGCAAGATCACTTTTGACCCACCTCCTAGAGAAATGGAAATAAAAACAAAAATAAACAAATGGGACCTAATGAAACTTAAAAGCTTTGGCACAGCAAAGGAAACCATAAACAAGACGAAAAGACAACCCTCAGAATGGGAGAAAATATTTGCAAATGAAGCAACTGACAACGGATTAATCTCCAAAATATACAAGCAGCTCATGCAGCTCAATATCAAAAAAACAAACAACCCAATCCAAAAATGGACCTAAACAGACATTTCTCCAAAGAAGACATACAGATGGCCAAGAGGCACATGAAAAGATGCTCAACATCACTAATCATTAGAGAAATGCAAATCGAAACCACAAATGAGATATCACCTCACACCGGTCAGAATGGCCATCATAAAAAAATCTACAAACAATAAATGCTGGAGAGGATGTGGAGAAAAGGGAACCCTCTTGCACTGTTGGTGGGAATGTAAATTGATACAGCCACCATGGAGAACAGTATGGAGGTTCCTTAAAAAACTAAAAATCGAGCTACCACATGACCCAGCAATCCCACTACTGGGCATATACCCTGAGAAAACCATAATTCAAAAAGAGTCATGTACCACAATGTTCATTGCAGCACTATTAACAATAGCCAGGACATGGAAACAACCTAAATGTCCATCGACAGATGAATGGTTAAAGAAGATGTGGCACATATATACAATGGAATATTACTCAGCCATTAAAAGGAACAAAACTGAGTTATTTGTAATGAAGTGTATGGACCTAGAGTCTGTCATACAGAGTGAAGTAAGTCAGAAAGAGAAAAACAAATACCATATGCTAACGTTCATATATGGAATCTAAAAAAACGGCACTGATGAACCTAGGAAAAGGGCAGCAATAAAGACGCAGATGTAGACAAAGGATGTGAGGACACAGGTGGGGAAGGGGAAGCTGGGACAAAGTGAGAGAGTAGTATTGACATATATAAGCTACCAAATGTAAAATAGATAGCTAGTGGGAAGCAGCCGCATAGCACAGGGAGATCAGCTCGGTGCTTTGTGACCACCTAGAGGGGTGGGATAGGGAGGGTGGGAGAGAGATGCAAGAGGCAGGGGATATGGGGATATATGTATACATATCACTGACTCACTTTGTTGTACAGCAGAAACTAACACAACATTGTAAAGCAGTTATACTCCAATAAAGATATTTTTTAAATTATTATAGTGTATACACATATATGGAGCCTTTTGATCAATAAGTTTTTCTACAAATGGCTGAGATCATCTTCAGATTGTCATTTAAGACCTGTCCATGAAGGGGGCAGAGGTGGGGTGGGATATGATTCAGTACTTTAAATAATCTACTTTTAAGACATTTTAAAACACTACGGAATTGAATTATAGTGACTTCAAATATTTTTCATTTAATTACAGTCTTTTAAATTTACTGAAAAAATCCTCATCAAATTTACGATTTCAAATTTATGTTTAAATGTGCAAAAATATACACATTTTATTAACACAGGCTTTTCTCTTCTCTTTCTCTCCCTATTGCTATCTATTATCTATCTATATACATGCATGTGTGTGTGTGTGTGGGGTGTGTGTGTGTGTGTGTGTGTGTATGTTTCTCATTTCTACCAGGAAAATGTAGAGAAAATTTTAATGCTGATCTCCAAACACTAATATAACTGAGATATCTGGTAATTAATATTACAAACAACTTAGTAAAGAGACAGATAAGTGTGGTAGAAAGAGCTTAGGCACTGGAGAAAAGCATGAATTTAACCTGCTCCTTTCTCATTATACGGACTTGGAAAAGAATAATAATCCTTATCTCATAAGATTTTTTATGGGAGAAAAGGATTAATGTTCATAAAGTATCTAGCACAGTATTAAATATGCTGTTTTAAGCTGCCTTGTATACCTTTGGGAATTAGGTATAAATCATTAAAGTCCATGATAACTTAACTCTCTCTTTTTATACGTTAATAAGCATTTATTAATTAACTGTATTATCTTCAATAATGAAATCACGCTTTCAAGCCTTATCTGGAAATGTGTGATAACCAGGACCCCTGCAAGTGGACAGTTTAATCAAAGTCAGGTAAGGTTTACTTAGCAATAGGCGGAGTTGTGTGTTTAATGGAGGCTCAATTAGAAGGTATACATTCTGCCAAAGGAACGGAGAGGAGATCGTGCATGAGGAGCACATGAGTGAGAAAGGAAGAACAGAAAAAAGCTGGAGACAAGAGAAATCAAATCCATCAACGGAAATAGAAACTCTGGAGTCCCTGTGGAGTGACAGCGTGATCTAGTGGAATGCTCACAGGCTTGGCAATCAGCGGGTTCCAAATTCCTGGTCAGCCACTGGTAGCTGGGTGACCCTGGGCAAGGCATGTGACCTTTCTGAACCTCCACCTCATCGTGGCAAAACACGTAAGATATTCCCTACCTGGCATGGAAGATTAGAGGTGATCTACATAGAACGCACGACACAATGCCACAGAGACATCTAATTAGTAACTCATTACTAATTAGTCCACAGAGACATCTAATTAGTAACTCATTATTACCTCCTAGTTATCATCTGCTATTGTCATCGCCTAATGCCAGTGCTAAGCAGATCCGTAACATAACAAACTAAAACTAGTCAACTATCCAGCTAAAATAAGAGCAGATACTGATGAGCTAGAAAACGAACAACAGACAACAAACAAAAAATCTTTTTGTAGCACTAGCAAGATCAACCAAGAAAAAAAATAGAGGAATAATAATAGTATGAAAAAAATATATTTTGATGTGCCTATAAGGAATGAGGTTTTAGAAGACCTGGTAGCTAAATATCAAGAAACCAGAGTTCACCAGCTATACCTTATCACCTTCAGTAAATGCAGCCATGTTCCAGTGCAGAGTTGCCCAGGTAGAACCAGAAAGGAAGAAAGCCTGGCTAACGAACTAGAATTGCAGACGTCAGATCAAGAAATTCAGTATGTACCTGATGCAATATCACTGGATGATACCCCTTCTGTGGAGAAGATTAACATGCTGATTTGGGAAGTGGGATTCTGGCCCTTGGAAGGAGGAGGTGGAGTCAGGGAGGTTTTCTTTCTCCCAGAGTTCCCCAACGATGGCTCACAGTACAATAGTGATCAACAGTAGAAGGACAGTGCTTAGAGGCTGACCACTCCAAAAAGACAAGGGAAATAGGTAAAATCACAACAACGGGGACCCACAACATTCCTTAAGAATTTCCTGCAAAATTTCAGTTCCTGCAGGGGCCAAAGAGTGGGATCATTTTAGGAAAGACACATCCTGCTTGTGGGTCCTGGATGCTAGATCCTGAACAGCAGCAGCAGCATCCCAAAACACATAGGAAAACAAAGAAGCAAAAACCATAAGCTCCAGAATCATTTAAAGTAGTAACACCATATCCTAAATCCTATAAAATAAGAATAAATATATTGTATGCACTGATTATACAAGGTCTCCCTGTGTTCTCTAAACAGCTCTACTGTGTAGCCTAAAAACGTATATTTTAGTTACAAGGAGCTTTAAACATGTAACTGACAATAATTGTCTTCCTGGAATTCAGAAGAGTCTTTGAGGCAATGCTACAAATGGCCTAGCTCTCCTAACAAAACTAAACAAGTACAAACTCCAACCCAAGAAGTCTGTGCTGCTGCCTTCTTATTCTCATCACATGCGTTAAATTAATTAAACAAGGAGGGCATTAGACCAAGGTGACTCAAATGCTCTAATGCAGCTCTAATGCTTGGCACCTACATAAGCCAACCAAAATCTAAGCCTGTAAATGCCTCAGGGTTAAGAAATCGAAACCTAAGTAGAACCAATCACAGACAGCCGACTAGGCTTTCCTGAATGCGGCAACGGCTTAAGCTACAGCCAATCATATAATCTCCTTGCTTTGCTTCTAAGTCTTCTCTCTGAGAGTCCTGCCTCTAGCCCCTAACTACCTCTGGTTTGTCTCTGCCTGATTAGAATCCATATTTGCTCGGGGAAATGCTTAAACATTTTAATATGCATCAGTTTATCTTTCAGCACATTGAAACTCAGTCCTAACTACCATCCTGGCTTATTGTCACGTTCTCTGACATTTAAAAGAGATCACCCGCCTCACCCCCACTCTCACCCCGCCACAGTTTAAAATAAGGGAAGTAAGACTCAGGGAGGTTGAGGGACAGTCACAATCATAATGACGCTAGTGTTTATCCCTCCATGAATGCTAACCAGATCATTTTAATGACACCTAACTATTATATCCACGTAGGTTGCCAGTCCTCAGCATGTATGAGTGACTAGTGTAACTCAGTTATGACTGATAGAAAAACTAAAATGAAAATTAAGGTGAGGTATCATGTTCAGTCACATGAGAAATCTATTATTTTGAAGGTTGCCACAAATGCACTGCAATTCGGATGTTCATATCAGACCAAAGACAATTTGGAGTGTTCTTAGTCACGTGAAGTTTATAGTGGCAGTCAGTCCTCCAAGCAATTCACACATCGCAGAAATGCATTTTTAATCATAATTTTATAGGGCTGTATTTTTAAAAGCAACTTTAAAGATATTTCATTGAAAGGAATATGTCACTAAAATGACTAAAATTCTGAAATCCAATCACAGTTTCCTTCACTTCCTCTCCTTCCCCACTCCCTCCAAGCCACCATCAGTCCACCCTCGATTCTGACCCCACTTGCCTGACATAAGCCTGCAAGAACCATCACTGCAACACCCTGCTGGCCTCCTGAGAAAAGCATTCTGGTCTCTCCCTTTATCTCTCCGCCACAAATCTGCAAGTCCCTCCCTAAGTCTTGGTGGTCCTTTTGTTTGCCTTGAATAGACCTACTTTCACATCCACTATAATACCAGCAGCAAACTGATTCCATATTGCAGCCTAAATCCTACCCACATCCACAAGAAGGATTGGGCCATCCAAGCACCCATTACAGATACCAATTTATCAGGAAGGTGCACTGAGCCAACACAGGAATGTCGGCAACTTGTTGCCAGTGAACTCAGCTGTCCACATGAAACTTTTCACATAACTGGCCAGACATAAGCCCACTCCTGGCTCCCACCAACATATATATTAAAGCATCCTGCAAGGCACAGCCTTTTCTCTACGGTGTGCTTTAGCAAGTTAGATGGTTTGCCCACAGAGTCACAGATCTTGAGATCAGCTGATAGAACAGCTGAGGCCGGCACCAAGGGACCAATGACATGCTGAAACTGCAGGATGCAGACTGTAGTATGTATCAGTAACAAGTGGTTCACATTAGTATCTCAGTTTGAAGCACTGACCTAAGACTTCCATGAAGTTGTCCGGTTCAGAAATAAAAAAAGAAACTCAAAAAAAAAAGACAGAGAGAGAGAGAACTAAAGAAAAATGAGATCTGTTTTGCTATCATGTAAGTCAGAAAAAGAAACTTTTAAATACATATTGAACTACACTTTACTACTATTCAACAATTCATGTATTCAATACATGAATAGTACACTTCCCTTATACTTAGTAAATAGGAGTACTCATCACTACAGAAAATGTGATGTGTGAGACAATTTCAACTAAGTGTAAATGTTATGCTACATCTGGGTCTGTAATAAACCCCAATTTCTAAATATAAACATAGGCATGCACTTTTTAAAGAGAAAATCAGCTTCTCTTAGTTATAAGAAAATGACTACTAGATAAATATTTAAGGAATACCACTTCAAGACTGCCAAACTATTGCCCTGCCCCGAGAATTACCCCACCGCCCCATAACATGCTGGTCTGGCCCTGACCTCAGCCCCATTTTATTAGCCCACCCACACATAACATGAATCCCGGCTCTTCTCCTGCAATCCCTCTTCTCCCCCGCAAAGTTATCCCCCTTGTTATTTCTCTCTGTGGCTTCTATTTCAAAGGCAGAGAGGTTCCTGTTCTTTCCAATCTTGCTTCTTACTCAGTTCCCACACATAATTTTGGTTTTATCAATCCCTTCCTCCCCCACCTCTTTAGTCTCCTCCTCTTTACTTCAATCCTTCCTCTTGGGTAACACCAAAGGGAGCACGAGGCTCCGTTACCCTAACACACTCATTCTTCTCCTCCCTGCTGCCCTGACTAACCATCCGTTCTCTTCTGCACGTCATCTCCAAACTTTCAAAGGAGCATTCTACTTGAAAGAGTAAGTGACCTCTATTTCCTCACCAGTTCCACATGCCTTAACCAAGTGCAAACACACTGACATCAGAACTGCAACAAGGAGGCTGGGGGCAGCTGTGGCAACCTGGAGGGGTCAATCCCCCCCAACCTCTCACACTCCCTCCACTACACCGCCGACACAGGGCCTCCAGCCAACATCCAACCCAAGAGGAATGAGGGCTAGGAGTGGTTTGAAATTTGGGATTTTTATGTGAAATCTAACAATTTCTAAATATTAGTTATTAATCTGATTTTTTTAAACACTGAGGATGAAATGAATTACCTTCTTATGGTTGGATTCAGCCTACAGCCCTGAAATTTGCAAACTATGCTTTAAATCTAAAAACAGTTTCAAAAGTCATCAGTGACCACTTAGCTGCCATAACCAATAGCCTTTCTCACCTCATTTTTCTCACCTTTCCGTGTGTGGTGGGGGGGGGCGTTTTATCACCAACTCCTGTGTTAAACTGCCGTAGCCAAGATTCTGTGACTCCATTCCTTCCTTATTGTTCTGTCGTCACCTCTTTCCTTAGCTTGTCTTGCTTGATAATTTTCTTTTTTCTCTTTCAAAACCCCTAATTGCAAAATCATCTAATATCTGGGATTCAACTATTCCCACTACAGAGCTCGCTCTCCCCGAAAAACTCCAGCTTCTCCCCCAAGCTCCAGTCTCAAACTTCTGTGTATAGGGTACAAGAACCCCCAAAATACCCCCTAATTCTCTTCCTTAGCACTGTTGCCACCAAATCCACTTATTCTATCCCTTTCCTTTTAGCCAACCAGCCTCAAAACTCCACCAACTGCTCCATCACTCCTGACACCCAATCAGTCATCACTTCTCTTCTGCGCCCTTTGCAAAATCTGTCATGACTGTCTCCACCTTTTCTTTCTTCCTCCTTGACTCTCATTAGCTCTCAGCTGGAGGACTAATCCCAGAGCCTATAAATCCACCTCCCCGGCCCAGGTCCTTCATCTCTTCACCTCCACCCTGCTGCAAAATTCATCTTCCTGAAGGACTCAAGTCCTGGCACTCCTGTGCTCAGAACAATTAAACTGGTCCCTGTTGCTTACCCAGAATGGAACTCATCACCCTACCTGATATTTTCAGACTGCTCCTCCTGCATTTCTTTCAAACCCCGTGCATTTCAACCAAACTCACTCACCTGTTCTGCAAACACACCTCACCTTCTTTACTTAAGCCACTCTCCTGCATGAAATATCGTCCCTTCCTTCTACCAAAATCCTAAGTGGCAAGCAAAGTCCTTTTTATAAATGTTTGGACTGCCTCCTGACTAATGTAATCCTATTCTCTGAAACCCCATAACTCTGGATCTATTCCTCTGGTGGACTTAACACAGTGAAGCCTCCATTAAGAGCTCATGATTCGTGTGTTATCTCTGTAAGATGATGCGTTCCTTGGAGTGGCAAGTTTGGGACCCCATTTGTCTTGGACCATTCACAATGCTAGCAGTGACTTCCATCTCCATATTTGAGGACCAGATGACTGGGCCAGTTTCCTGACTGCCTGCAACAGTAATAATAATCACAGTATAGGTTTTCACAGGCTGGGGTGAAGCCTACCAGTATGAGAGAGTTGAGGACCACCTGTCTTTCTGGCTGAGGCAAGTTTGGGATTAGAATGATATATAGTGGCATAGTGGGCCAGTTACAGGTGCAATCTCATATTTCTTACTTTAGCTTGACATTGGTTCCTGTCAAGTGAACTTTAACTGCTATTTCCAATTTTCCTTCCAGTTTGAGATTAGAGCTGGTATTTAGTCACCAAGATAGCAAGCTCCTCTGTGGCAAACTAGATCTCCTCAAAGATCCCCCCTCCATCCTGTCCCCTGGTTCTCTATCCACTGTATTACCTTGGACTTGTCCTTCTCCAGGATTCAGCCCACAGCGCCTGATCCACAAAGTTGCCTTGGACTACAGGGTTTTCATTTCATTCTCCTAAAAAAATAAATGTAACATTTTTTATTGAAACATCCCACATGGCTAAAAGAATTCAAACAGAACAAAAGTGTACTATATGAAAAAATCTCCCTCCCATACCATAGTTCCCCAGTTGAGGAGTCTCTCAGTCTCCTAAGGACAACCGCTAAACCATTTCTTTGGCTACCCTTCCAGAAGTTTTCCCTCACCTGCAAATATATATAACATATAATCACTTTTGTATAGGAACAAAAGAACACAACGCACACTAGTGTGCTACTTGGTTTTTGTTCTTAACAATATTCAGCAATTGTAAATATTCAGTAACTTGTAAATCTAAGTTAATACACAGAAAGCCCTTGGAAGAATACCTGGCCCACAGTCAATGCTCAATGACCCTTCACATGGAACCTAGCAGAGGACATTCCAAGATTCTAAAGTTCATACCTATGAGACCCTAGGAGCACACAAAAAAACACTGCAGTTCTCTTGCACGAGAGCTCAGAGGTGCTTCTTTCCACTCACATTCCAGAGACAGGCTCCTGCAGACCTGGCTGTCACCTCTCACACTGCCACCGGAGTTCATCCTCTCAACCAACACACACCTCCCTTCCTCTGCTCCCACCAAGCTAAACAATCCATGCAAGGATAAAGGCCTCATAATGGGTTTTGCTGCAACCCCTTTCAGAAAACTGAGAAAAAGCCGCTTCTTGCCCTTTAATTTGATTACATGGCAACGAAAGATAAATTCATCCGTATACTATGCGTTGTGTGAAATCAGCACCCCCGGTTTTGCCCAAGCTGGCTCAGCCCCGCACCCCGTCACGGTAACATGGAGAGTCTCCGGCCTTCGGCTCCTGTCCCAAACCTCTCCTACCAAGCCGTCTGATTAGAGGAGAGCTCCCAGGAGGTGTAAATTAAGAAGTTAACCAGACCAGGGCACAGCTGCGGGTTGGAGCACCCTTGGGAGACCACCAGAGAAGTCTTTGCTCCCCTCGAAAGCAGTTTTCAGTTTAAAGCTCTGAAAAACTTCTCCCCACCCTCCCATCCCTGCCATTTTCGCCATTTTCGCCATTTTCAGTCCTCCCCCCGCCGCGCGGAGGCCTGCAGGACTTCCCGTTGTTCGGTTCACACACCTGAGGAGCCTCTCACTTCCGCTGCTGCTTACAGCCAGCCTACCCAGCATGCACCGCGGCAGACCGGGCACCACTCCCCCTGGGGTGGGGGAAGGGCAGGGCCGGAGCGTTTGGCTCTTGAGGTTTTTGGGGGTGTCTGTAGAATTTGGGAGAGCTTGCATTTAGTGAGAAGCTGGTGACCACTGCTCCTGAACAACGAGTTGAAAGTCCTTTTTTTTTTTTGCGGTACGCCAGCCTCTCACCGCCGTGGCCTCTCCCGTTGCGGAGCACAGGCTCCGGACGCGCAGGCTCAGCGGCCATGGCTCACGGGCCCAGCCGCTCCGCGGCACGTGGGATCTTCCCGGACCGGGGCACAAACCCGTATACACTACATCGGCAGGCGGACTCTCAACCACTGCGCCACCAGGGAAGCCCGAAAATCCTTTTAAATTCCATCCCCACTAGAGACTTTTCTTTCCAAGTACACGCGGGTTTATGGGCTGGAGGACACAATGTGCACGCACAAACGGGGTCCCCCAGCAACTGAAAGTGGGGAGAAATGCCATCACAGTGGCACCCTGATTCTCATTAGGGGAAGAAACATGAGATGCTTGACCCTTTCATGTTACTTGCTGGAGGCTTATGTAGGGTGAGAGACGGGGTCAAAACAGGCCAGCTGTAGACAACTGTTTTGCCACTGACTTTGCAGACATTTCCCAAAGCCCTGTGGCACCCGATACCCCTACCGGCATAACTGCACACACACACGGAGAGTGAGCCTTCTTTCATAACAGCTGCAGCTTCTTAACGGAATGGCCTTTCCACTGAACCTGTCATAGAGACTAGCCCAAAGCCCCTGTCAACAAGAATATTAAAAATTCAGGAAGAAGTTGAGTAAACAGGGCACTGTTACTTAAAGTGGTACTTGGTCAGGCCACCCCGGCCAACAGAGATCCAGGGACTACTGAATGACCTCAAGTGTTCTGGACCAGAACGAATAAGGAGAAACTACTGTGAGCAAGAAAAATAACCAGGTCAACCTCCTAGAGCCCTGGGTGTGAACAAAAGGCTAGGGTCAGAAGGGTACCCCAAGCAGTGTGTCAAGGCTCAGACCAACCTCGAGAGGAACATCCAGGGATGCAGTGGGATTGTGTCACGGATGGAATGTGGGCTGCAGGCTGAGCACTGTGCTGAAGGCAAAGTGACAGAGTCCCTGCGCACGGGTGTGAGAGAAGAGCGGGGCGCACGTTTAGGGGAGGGATCAGACACTCTCCAGGGGAGGACGGATGACAACTCTGAGCAGCTGTCTGCAAAGTTCAGGACTGCAAAGCCGTTCCAGTGACTTTATGGAATTAAGATGTTTGGGGCAGGAGTTTCAGACAAAACTATGAATTTAGTCTAGCTTCCAGTTGTTTCCAGACAAAAACCTGGGCGTCATTCTTGGCATCTCTCTCTCTCTCTCTCCCTCTCTCGCCCCCACCCCACGTCCAGTCGATCAAGGAATCCTATTGGCCCTATTTTCAAAATATATCTCAATTCCGCCCGGTTCTCAACACCTCTGCTGCTATCACCCTGGTCCAATCTATACCATCTCTCACCTCAATTACTGAAATAACTTCTCCAGGGTTCTTATTTCCACCTTTGCTCCCCTGCAGTCCACACAGCAGCCAGAGGGATACAATGAAAATGTGAGTCAGATGGTGTCCCTTCTCTGCTGGAAACCCTCCAATGGCTCCCCATCTTACTCAGAGGAAAAGCCAAATCCTTCCACTGTCTTACAAGGTCCTGCACAGACTGGCCCCATGGTCCCTTGGTCCTCATCTCCTCCTGCTCTCAGCCTCACTCCCTCACTCCGGCCGTACTGGCATCCTCATCCTCCTTGAACTGACCATGTCCACTCCTGCCTCAGGGACTTCCTCAACTATACTTCCCTCGGCCTGGGAAGCTCCTTCCCAGGATATATTCATGACTCACCCCTCAGCTCATTCATTCTTTTCTCAAATATGAAATTCTCAGGAAGATCTACCCCATCCAAAATTACAAGTGCGTCCCCTTTGAACTGCTCTATTATTTTCATATCATTTATCACTTTCTAATGTGATATATAAGCACTATATATAGAATGCATTTATTATACATTGTCCTTCCTCACACTAAAATGCAAAGTTCCATGAGAGCAAGGAGTTTTATGTAGTTTGTCAGTTGGTGGATTTTTTGAGGCTACTAGAACGTCTGGCTTACAGATGGCTCTCAATACAAATAGTTTAAATGAATAAGTAAAGTAATTTAGGGTTGAAGCCATCGAATGGCCCCTTCACCAGACTAGTAGCTCCTCTATGGCAGGAAAGGTACCATCCATCCATTCATACGTGTGTACATATTTATTGAGCACCTAACCTATACAAAGCACTTTGCTGGGGTCTAAAATATAATGGCGAAAAAAACATAGACGGTCCTACCTTCAAGGAGCTTACAACTTAGTGACTGGAGACAGATAACCCTGCAAATAAGGGTTATTCAACAATAACCCTGCAAATAAGGAGATAATTACAATTGACATAAGTGTACTATTAAAATAGTCCAGGAAAGACATTCTGTTTTGAGTTAGGTTGGTAGCAGAGGAAATGGAAAGAGCTGAACTGATTTGAGATTACTTAGAAGATGGAAAATACAGGCGTTGTCAATGGATCAGATGGGGTTGGGGAGAATTTTATGACAAAGGTGAGTCCTGAATTTCTGGTTTAAGAAACTGGGTGGATTAAAGTGCCCTTTGCATGGGTTAGCGTAGGAGGCTTGATAACGGACCCTCAAAAGATATCCATGTCCTCAACTCTGGAACCTGTGAATGCTACCTTATCTGGAAAAAGAGTATTTACAGATATGATTAATTTAAGGGTCTTGAGAATAAGAGATTATTCTGGATTAACTGGATGGGCCCTAAATACAATCTTCCTTATAAGAGGGAAGCAAAGGGAGATTTAAACACACACATACAAGAAGGCAATGTGAAAATGGAACAAAAAGAGATTTAAAGATGCTGCCCTTGAAAATTGGAGTGATGTGGCCACAAGCCAAGTCTGATAATTAATTTTCTGTGTCACCTTGACTTGGCCACGGGATGTCCAGACATTTGGTCGAACATCATTCTGGGTGTGTTTGTCAGGGTGTTTCCTGATGAGATTTTGTTTGATTCAGTAGACTGAGTAAAGCAGGTTGTCCTCCCTAATGTGGGTGGGCCTCATCCAATAAATTGGAGACCTGAATAGAACAAAAAGTCTGAGAAAGAGGAAACTTGTCCTGCCTAATTTCTTGAATCAAGACAGTCCTCTTCTCCTGCCCTCAGACTGGAATTTACAGCATGGACCCTCCTGAGTCTCTAGCTTGACGACTGCAGATCTTCTCACCCTCCATAGTTACATGAGCCAGTTCCTTATAATAAAACTATACATACACACACACAAACACACACACACTACTGGTTCTGTTTTTCTGGGAAACCCTCACTAATACACCAAGAAATGTTGGCAACCACCGGAAACTGGAAGAATCAAGGAACAGATTTATCCCTGAAGCCCCCAGAGAAAGTGTAGTCCTGCTGACATCCTGCTTCAGCCCAGAGGAACTAATTTTAGATTTCTGGCCTCCAGACTGGGAGTATAAGTGTGTGCTGTTTTAAGCAAATCCATTTGTAGTAATTCATTACAGAAGTCGCAGGAAACTAATGCAACGGGAAGCAGTGTAAGTGGATCATCTAAGGGTAGGGGGACATCAAGATTCAGTTTGGAATATGGGATCTGAGATGCCTGTCACACACCTAATGGAGAAGCAGGCCAAAAAGGGATTTGGATATGCAGGTAGGAGACTGATGGAATGGTCTGAGCAAGCATTATCAGCCCCACGGTCCCAGAGCCTGGAAAGCACGAGAAGCAGAGTGAAAAGGAAAGATGGCCAAGCACCATGTCCTGAGGAACTCTCAACATTGAGAGGACAGGTAGAAAGGTAGCCTGAAAGAGAAACAGGAGAACATGGGGTCTTTGAGGCCAAGAGATATGAATGTTTTTGAATGACAAGAGTGATCAATTCTGGCACAGAACCCAGTCTGGAGTAGATTGAAGAGTGAATGGTTGATGGGAAAGCAGAGAGAGCCTGTGTGGGCAACTTATTCTTGAATTTTGTTTGACTTGGAACGTACATAAAGAGAGCCGATAGTTGCTATGGACAATGGATCCAGGGAGGATTTTTCATTCTTATGTTCAGATAAAAGAGTTTCAGGCATTGCGTATGACTTGGAAATGACCCAATAGAATGGAAACAGATAGAAATTCAAGTGAGGGTGAGGTTACCTGCTGAAGCCTAAGAAGGGGAGCATACAGAGATCAGGTCTCAATCCTGGCTGTAGTTTAGGTGTCCCTGAAGGCATTTTAAAAATTCCGATTCCCAGCCTGCACTCAAGACCAAAGACATCAGATTTTCTGAGTTGGGAGCCAGACATCAGTCACTGTTAAAGCTTCCCAGGTGATTCCAATGAGTGGTCCGTGGGATTCAGAGCCCATCTGGAAGGAGTGGCATTGGGTCCAAGGAGAATCAGGTGCAGGTGCAAGTAAGTTTGGAGGTTTGGTGGGCGTAAGTTAGAGACTTCCCAACTTCACCTTCATACTTCCAAAATTCAAGACAAGGTCAAGTGCTAAGCATGTGCTGAGTGTATAAATGAATAAGGAGAAGACTGAGAGCTGAAGAAAAAACGACATTGTTCATACTGAGAGTGGAAAGGGGAAGATGCCTCAACTGGAAAAATGTGGGAAGAGTGTGGAAAGAGCTGTGAATTTATAGCTATACCTTCCATCCATTCATTCAACTGGCATTCATCAGACAGACACCAAACCAGGCTGTGGGGATAAAACATAAGCAAGACATTGTCCCCAACCTCACAGTTTTCACAATTCAATGGAGGAGAGGGACATACAAGGAAACAGAACATTCAAGAGCTGTAATAGAATCAAGCACAAGGGATAGTGGGAACTTAGACCTTTGTAGGGACAGAAGTCACCTCCTCCCATAAGTACTTGGCACGTGCTCTTGAGACATATTCATTGTACTCCAAGCACCTTATCATCCTGAGGAAACAGAGGAGGAAATGACAGCTCAGCTCTTATTCTGCAGGTATGACTAAAGCAGCCCTAAAACTGTAATGACATGTCAGCTGGTCAGTGCCACATGGGGTCTCTAAGCAGGAGAAAGTCTCAGCCGTCAGGCAGGGTGGTGGCAATGCTGAGGTCAACATGGGATGTTCTACATCAGGGGTCCCCAACCCCCGGGGACGAGGACCACTACCGGCCCTCAGCCTGTTAGGAACGGGGGCCGCACAGCAGGAGGTGAGTGGTGAACGAGCGAGGGAAGCTTCATCTGCCGCTCCCCATGGCTCGCATTACCTCCTGAACCATCCCTCCTCCCCCACCATTCCCCCGCCCCCGTCCATGGAAAAATGGTCTTCCATGAAACGGGTCCCTGGTCCCAAAAAGGATGGGGACCACTGTTCTACATGGTAATCTTCCAGATGACATTCAGAAAGTGGTCACTAGGTGGCAGGGTTAACATTTGCAAAGTAGCTGCCAGTAGCAGTCACTACTAGCTGGATACTCGCTGGAAACGTTGTTTGTTTCCATCCCGAAGGGAAAGTGGAGCCAAGTCCTAGGGACATAGGATGATTGGGTAGAGTTTCTCGAATTTCACGCAGAGCTCCCTCCATATGCAATCCCTCGCTTCTAAAGCTGGACCCCTCTCTGCCTTAGGGACACGGGCCTCAGTACACACCCGGCCCTAAGAAGCAGTTGCAGAGTGGGGTTTGCAGTGGGGAGGAGGACAGGCTGCAAAGTTTTCTTCAAAACACTGGGGAAAACAAGTGGCTCTGATGGGTTTTTTCCCTTCTTCAGATTTCCCTGTCACCGTCTTTCTCCTGTTTTACCTGGTGCCAGGCTCCCTAGGTTCAAGCCCTACCTCAGCCACAGAGCCAAATGACCTTGAGCAATTTACTTAGCTTCCTTGTGTTTCTTTACCCAGAAATGACAGAGTGTAGTCATAAAGATAGTGAGTTAAAATCTCTAACTTACTTAGAACAGTACCTGACAATAAACAGTAAGCACTATGTACTAAATATTATTATTTTCTCAATGAAAAAGAAAGAACTTTTTTCTAAATTCCTTATGAAGACGGTAAATAGTTGGCACTCTAAGTTGTAATTTAAAAACATAAACAACTTCGAATCCCAATTTTTCAGATGAAAGTATAAAGAAAAAAGTGACAACACAACAAAAGGTACATCTATTCTGGAATGGTGAACCATGGTCAGGTTCTTTTCCTGGTAGAATTCTAGACTGGAAATAGGCCACCTCCTGCCAGGGAAGCATCTAATCCTCCAGGTATCCAGCTTCCCACTCCCTTCCCTACAGAAAAAACAAAGCCTGAGACCCCAGTGTCAGCAGGTGCTTTACAACCTGTCCTAGGTCTTGATTGTGGTGGTGGTTCTCTCATTCCCCATATGAGCACGAAATTCTGGCATCGCAGCCGGCAGCCTCTCCAGATACTCCAAAACTGCATTGCCCCACCAAGGCTATACATTTTTTTTTCCTGAAAAAACAAACAAACAAACAAACACAGCTTGGGATAGCTCAATTTCAACCTTGATTATGACCTTATCAACTCATACAAAGCAAAGTTTTTTGTCATTTGTTTAGTTTCTAATTGTGACTTGAATAGTGACTGTGCGTGTGTTTAAAAGCTACAAGTCAGCCTCATTTTTCACAGCAGATAGACATGTAGTTAAATTTTGAAAAATCTGGTCATAAAAACTGCACGAGATTTGGTTACAGGAATTCTACGATACAGTGTAGTCACAAACTGAGTTCTTTGATAATATAAATGCTTGTATTTTATCAATCCTGCAATTTAAAATTTTTTTAATAAATTTATTTATTTTATTTTTGGCTGCGTTGGGTCTTCGTTGCTGCGCGCGGGCTCCCCCCCAGTTGCGGCGAGCGGGGGCCGCTCTTCGCCACAGTGCGCGGGTCTCCCATTGCAGTGGCCTCTCCCGCTGCGGAGCATGGGCTCCAGGGGTGCAGGCTTCAGCAGCTGCGGCCCGCGGGCTCCAGAGCGCAGGCCCAGCAGTTGTGGCGCACGGGCCCAGCCGCTCCGTGGCATGTGGGATACCCCCGGACCAGGACTTGAACCCGTGTCCCCCGCACTGGCAGGCGGACTCCCAACCACAGTGCCACCAGGGAAGCCCCTTAAATTTTTATGCTTGGTTTGTTTAAAGCAAATTCAACTCTATTTAGAAAGTAGAAAGTTTTAGAATTTCTTCTTTCTTCTTTTTTTTTTGTTTGTTTATTAATAACAGACTACAACAGGAACAGACTGTGTTCCAAAGAGGAAGACTATGCTAGAATTGAAGCTACAATCTTATAATTTTCCCATACTTAGCCACTGCTGATAGCCACTGTCTCTCCACGTAGAGACTTTTTCTCTTAACTTGATGTTAATTTATGGAGAGTCTTATCACAATATATGTTTATTCACAATACAATGGATTTTTCTCTCTCTTGTTGAAAATCCCAAGATGCCCCAGTGCTTGGCTTCCTGTTGTCTTCCCCCAAAGACTCCACATATTTGCATCTCATATAAAAAAAAAAAAAAAGGCCAAAACTGGATTGGTACCATCTCAGAGGTGAACTGCCTACTGGGTTGGTCAATGTCAGGGCTGTGGGCTATGACACACTCCAGGTGTTTAGGACTTCCCACTCCATGACTTACCTTCAACCAGGCACATCCCATCGACCAGGCTCCACTGACCACCGGGTCCCAGTCCCAAAAGTGAAGGTAGCTCAGAGCTAAGATCTCCAACCATCCCGGCTGCTGACCCGATAGGCACCTGGGCAACCCCACAAGGACTTGGAATAACTGGCACCCACAAAACAAAGTTCTAAGAGGAAAGAACAAATGCATGCTGCCTGGGCCCTCCAGAGACCAAGAAACACGATGATCCTACAGAAAACAAGTTTTGACAAGTAAGGGACAAAGGGGGGTGGGTAGGATGATGAACAGCCATTGCTAAAGGTGAGGTTCAAAAATAAAATATGAAAATCAGAAGGAAGAAATGTTAGAGAGAGACACACAATTGAAGCAAGAACCAAATGCTAACCAAACAGTGCGCCCTGACAAGAAAAAGATTTTCAGAAAGGAAATGCAATAGAAGTGAAATGGCAGATAGACAAGGAAAGAAACGCAGCCTATAACAAAGACGAGGAAAAGAAAGAAGAGGCCTTTTCCTGAGCACAGAGGCCAGGGAGATTATAAGGTATGGACCAGCTCTCCAGCTACCTCCATCTGAACAGATATATTCCTACCACTGGGGTTGGTTTGGTTTGGTTTTTAAGTCAGAAACAATAGTAACTTGGTAAACACTTATAGACACAAGTTTTTCATGATTATTAAATTAAAAACTCTCAAATGTCAATTGCTCCGGACTAGCAAATCTTCCCTCCAAACCCCCAAACCTTCAATATGTTCCAACTACGCAGGAGCTAGAAGAGAAGTATTAGGAGTAGGTTTTATTACTGCCATTTACGGGCATTGGGACTTCAGGAGTTTACCTGGGGCCAATAGCACCTCTGTCAGGGGGAGGTAGAGGGAGAAGAGTTTGGTTCCAGCTGTGCAAAATTCTGTGGCTTATTGGAGGACCTTCTCTGCTTTAAAACAGACAGAAGCTGGCGTGTGAAATTCAAGCCATCTCTAGAAATGTGTTTAGAAAACGTGTTCTGATGTTGCCACGTTATAAAGGCCCTGTGTGCAGAATCTTAACCTTTTTCTTCGAATTCCTCAGCTCTTCCCCAAACCCCTTCGTCCTCCACCCAGGGATGGTTTCAAGAACTCCTGTGACTTGAGACACCCTCCGTCACAGGAGGAAGCAGCAACACTAAGCACAGATTGGGTATGCAAACCCAGTGAACCACCTTAATTATCTTCTTCGTATGCACAAATATTTCCTCTCATCCCTACTTAACAATCAGCAGTCGTGATGGGCTCTAATTACAACGATAAATTGGGCCTCGGACAGCCACCTCCTGCTCCATCATTAAAGGGGATATTTACCGGGGCCTTTGCAGCCAATCCATCTCCTCAGTACTGGAAAGACACCACAGCTCACAGTGGTCACCGGTTCCAAGCAGGGAAGCACTCAGTGGCCCCAGCAGCAGCTCATAGCCATGGATTCTGCACAATTAAGAAAACACATCTGCATGAAATGAGGAGTGGACCAGGGGCCTGGGGACCAAGTCAGCATGTCCTTGGCATTTACTAAGTCCAGATGTCTTTATCTTCTGGGCAGGAAGTCAGAGTCTGTCCAGATGGCATCTTGATTGCTTTCGGCTCAGCTGATTAAATTTCTAAGGCTGACATCTCTTCCAAATACCCTCTCCATTCTATGAAAATGTGGTTGTCAAATAGTGCCAGGAAGAGTCATCTGAAGATGGCAGAATGAGAGGGCCCAATTGAGAACCTGAGTGCCTGGGACATAGAGCCAGGCAAATTTCCTGCCACATGTCTGGGACTTTGGGATTCTTTCTGCTACAAGCAAGGGAATTTCTGGAGCGGCAGTACTGAGGGGCAAGATTGTGGCTGGATCAGAGATCCAGTTAGGAGTCCTGGCTCCTCCACTTTCTGACCTGTGACCTTGTGCATATTCCTAAGCCACTCTGGCCTCAGTTTACTCACCTATAAATCTGGGATAACAAAAGGAATCACTTCAACAAGCTGTTCTGAAGATTTATGAGATCATGCACATCAAGTGCTTATAAGAGAACCAGGCACATGGTAAGGGTTCCCTGCATACATTTTATTAGTACATGTGGCCCTCTGTATCCACAGGTTCTGCATCGACAGATTCAACCAACCATGGATAGAAAATATTTGAGGAAAAAATTCTAGAAAGTTCCAAAAAGCAAAACTTGAATTTGTCACAAACTAGCAGTTATTTACACAGTATTGTATTAGGTATTATAAGTAATTTAGAGATGATTTAAAGTATAGGGGAGGATGTGTGTAGATTCTCTGCAAACACTATGCCATTTTATATGAGACTTGAGCATCTGTGGATGTTGGTATCCATTGGGGTCCTGGAATCAATACCCCACAGACACTTGGGATGACTGAAGTCTTGTTAATTTTTGTTCCTGGCTTTACTTTGCCTTCTGAAGAGGTGCTCCTTAAAAACACAAACCTGCATGAGGGCAAGGGACCAGCCTGGTCACTTGCACATGCTTTATACCAGAAATAATAAATAATTCTTTATAGTCCTTTATGGGTTACCTTTCTTTCACAAGCACTCTTGAGAGGTAAGCAAGGCAGACGGTATTTCTCTTTTACTGAAGTTGAGGCTCTAAGAGGGTAATGACTTGTCCAAAGTCACATCGGTAGCTGTGTCTGAAGATAGAAACCCATAAAGGCTGTTGAACTCCTATCTGCTACAGATCCTACTCATACAAGGAAGTCAGTGTTGCAAATGGAGCAGAGGAATGAACATGCTCCCCTCCGACCACCACCATCCCACCCCCAACAAACACTTCTGGTCATGCCAACGGGACACGCGGAGCATCACCAGGATGAAGAAAGGAGGCCATGGTGATATTTACAGAAATTGCTGCCTACCTCTGCTACTTTAGAAACTCCTTTCCTCCTATGCTTCACTCTAAAGGGCTGTGGGAACTTAAACTAATACTATGCTCACAGGAAGAAGCCTGACAAGAGACAGGATGTGGAAAATGTTTCAGAAGGCCTAAAAGTCAATGGCTTAATAATAATGTGAATAATCTCAGCTCTTAGGACGTTAGACTCACGTTAATCGTTTACATTCTTAAAGGAAAAAAGATGGCAGGGTTGGATTAGGTTATTTTAAAGCTTATTTTTAGCTTTAAAATTTTTGATGTTAATGGACCACTATTAGGACCCCTTTATTTCAGAGTGGAGAGTTTACCTGAGAATCCCAATTCCCAGTCCTGTGCCCCCATATCTCACTGCCTGTTAATATCATTAACTTAAAGCTTGAGAGAAAAGCCCTAAGGATGCTTTTAAAATTTCTGCCTTTATAAAACACACCAGGTGAAAGAGAAGTTAGTAGATGGCACTTACCGTATGGTTAATTAGAAGTTAAAGCTGGGGCTTCCCTGGTGGCGCAGTGGTTGAGAGTCCGCCTGCCGATGCACGGGACATGGGTTCGTGCCCCGGTCCGGGAAGATCCCACATGCCGTGGAGCGGCTGGGCCCATGAGCCATGGCCGCTGAGCCTGCGCGTGCGGAGCCTGTGCTCCGCAACGGGAGAGGCCACAACAGTGAGAGGCCCGCGTACCGCAAAAAAAAAAAAAAAAAAAAAGGAAGTTAAAGCTGGACAAATATTCCATTTTTTAAAATAAACTTATTTATTTATTTTTGGCTATGTTGGGTCTTCGTTGCCGTGCGCGGGCTTTCTCTAGTTGAGGCGAGCGGGGGCTACTCTTCGTTGCGGTGCACGGGCTTCTCATTGCGGTGGCTTCTCTTGTTGCGGAGCACAGGCTCTAGGCGCACGTGCTCCAGTAGTTGTGGCACTCGGGCTCAGCAGTTGTGGCTCGCGAGCTCTAGAGCGCAGGCTCAGTAGTTGTGGTGTGCGGGCTTAGTTGCTCCATGGCATGTGGGATCTTCCCAGACCAGGGCTCAAGCCAGTGTCTCCTGCATTGGCAGGCGGATTCTTAACCACTGTGCCACCAGGGAAGCCCCAAATATTCTATTATGTTATGCATATTTCCAGAACCATTTATGTGTAACTGGATGACCACGGAATAGTGAAACCTAGTTTTGGGGAAATGTCCCAAATCAGAGAGATTTTAAATTGTTATAACATGGGCCCCAGGGAATGGATATTTCCAGTATCGATCATCTCTGGAAGAGGGTAAATCCTGGGGCAGGAAATGCAAGGAAGAACCCCCCCGTTTCCCTGGGTACAAAGCCAAGAAGGCTTGGACTCTGAGATGTGAAAAGGGCCGTAGTATTTTTGTGATGGAGAGGAGCTGGTGATGCCATGGGAAGACACTGTATCTGCTTTGATGGTGGTGGTGGCAGCAGTGCCATCAATCACAGGGCAGAGAAAGAGCCGGTTCTGGAGCAGCAGGATAAAGGCTGGCATCTTGAAGCCGTCAACACAACTCAGTTTGAACTCAAGCATGACATGAGAAGAACCATGTCCCCTCTCCAGGTGGCAGAGGCCCGTTAGCATCGCTTGCTCTGTCTAGCCTGGGGACCTCACAAGAGACATCAGCTGCAAGGCAGCAGTTACACAGCACAGTAAGCAGGCTTGAGGGCTCTGTTTACGTGTGCCCACAAGGTAGCACACCCTCAGATAGAAGTGGGGACAACTTCTGGCCTTTATGGCTCTGAACCTTGTGTCATAATAATTTGGTAAAATAAATAAACAAATATGAAGAAATATAATGATAAAGAGTAAAACTGACCGTAAAATGCATTTGAATATTCAAGTTAAAGTAGCATTTTAGATGCAAGTAGATTTAATCGTCTGGAGTCAGTGGGGAAAGCAGGCGTGACCCAAAAAGCAGAACAAAAACTAAATGTACAAGAAGAAAAAAAAAAAGGACAGTTTAATACCAACTGGTGCCCATAAGCTACAACAGATATTAAACATCTAGTTCTTTGCTAAAGTTGGATCACAAAAGCGTATTTTGGTTTGCACACCCTTGGAAGAAAACAAACTAGCCGTTGGGTCATTGCTAAGAAAAGGCATAAAGAGCCAGACAAGGTATCCAAGGACCTCACATCGCTCCCCAGGCTATAATCACCTTGAAACACAGGAAAGTGAGTTCACAGGTCTCCCAGACATGAAATTGGGGGTTCTATGGAGTCACCCATGGGTGACAGCTGACACTAGGGATGAACTGCATGGAAACCTGGTGCAAAACAAGACAGAATACAGCAACAACAGAGAATGGTTTGGGGTTTGTATGTAAATATGTAATATAAGGGTACTTGAACTTTATAAAAACTTCTGGGGTCCACAGATCTGTCGTTTCCCCACTGACATGGGTACCAGTCTGTAGAAATAAATGAGTTACCGGTGCCTTTTCTCATCTTCTCCTTTCCCTCTCTGTATCTCTGCAAGACCTAGTCCTTGTAACAGGTAACAGCAGTCCATCCCTAAATGGCACTGTGAATGAATTAAGATTGCAGCAGTCATGATATGATGCCCATAGCTCCAGCCAAACCTCTCTATTTTTTATATTTGTGGAAGGGGTAAGACCACCTCCATTAGTAAAGAAAGAGCGATTGTCAACAAAGAGCCAATGTAACTCTGTTTTATTGGCTCAAGCCAATGACTGTTAGATAAGTAAAACGGAAATCATTGTTTTGAAATAGAATAATGGGATTTTTAATTTTTTTTAGTTTTTTATTTTTTTGTGGTACGCAGGCCTCTCACTGTTGTGGCCTCTCCCGTTGCGGAGCACAGGCTCCGGACGCGCAGGCTCAGCGGCCATGGCTCACGGGCCCAGCCGCTCCGCAGCATGTGGGATCTTCCCGGACCGGGGCACGAACCCGTGTCCCCTGCATCGGCAGGTGGACTCTCAACCACTGCGCCACCAGGGAAGCCCCAATAATGGGATTTTTAGATGAAGTGCCTTATAAATAGTTCAACTCCATCATTTTGCAGATGAGGAAATTTCACAGCCACACACAACTAGTTAATGGCAAAGCTAGGAACAGAATTCAACTCAGTCAGTGCCTTTCTTGGGAGATTTGGAAAATATTCAGATAAAGAGACTGTTTGGGACTATAATGCATGAACTTGTGACACAGCTGAAGGAACTAGAGATTTTTAACCTAGAAAGGGGATAGTTCAGGTACATAATAACCATTTTCAAATACCTTAAGGACTGTCAAGTAGTAAAAGGTCTTGAACTTGTCCTGCTGGCCTGAGGAAACAAGGACAATTGTGGGGAAGTTAGAGAAGACTTTAGCAGTTCACCATAATATAAAATGTTTTAAATGGTCAAAATTTGACAAAATAATTCATTGGGAGATAGTAAGCTTTCTGTCACCTAAGGCAGTTCAGGAAAGACTGGAAGATAATGTAGTGTGTATGTTTTGTCCATGGACATGGGTGGGGTAAGAGGTGTGGAGGAGAAAATTCAGGCATGAAAATCATTTGGATGGGGTGACCTTTAAGAGTATGTGATTCTTAACAACCTGGAATCAAATAAGGGTTTCATTCTTGCCTCCAAACTCAACAACGTATCTTCCCATCTGTTTGCAATAGTTTAAATTTTAATCTATTTCATATTTCAGGGTACTATGCCCTGAATATTTGATTTGAATGCTGTGGCAGAAGGTCACTCATATTCATTTATTTTCATTTACTCTTATACACTTGCAGTGAGTCTTTTGAATCCATTATGCAAACATATGCAAATCATATGCAGATAGTGTATCCTCAGAAAAATGACAAAATCTTATGGCCTTAACTGAGCCATCAAACCTGTGTTTAAGAGGGAAAGTAATATGCCTTTTGAATGTCTCTGGGGCAGGAGACAATTTCCTGAGAGTGATATTTACATGACGTTGGAATTGGTTACTCAGAGGAGTCTTTGCCTCACATTCTTCACATTTATGTAGGACTTTGAGGTTAAGAAAGTATTTTCACGTAAATGATCCCATTGGATCCTCATAATTACCCTGCGATGTTGGCAAAACAGGAATTGGAATTCTTGTTTTATTATTCAGATGGGAAATAGACTCAGAAAAGTCAAATGACTTGCCCAGGTTTGCTCTGTTGGTAAATGATGGGTCTGAGGCTTCAAAGTAGATCTCTTTTCAGTCCAAGAACTCTTCCATGACACTGTGATGCGTGTCTTCTTCAAAGCAAGGTGGTTGCCATCAGTCTGGGTTTGCTTGGACGGCGTTTCGCCAAAAGCATCTTTGAAGGTGTTTTGTTGATGAGGATGGTGTTTTAAGGGTGACCAGAAAAGTCTAATTATTTGTAGTAGCCCTAGCACAGTGCCAACTACGTAGTTACTCTAACCACCCCCTGCTTTTTCGCATCTGCTTTGAAATCCCCAGATGAAGAACTTTCTTCACACCGTACACTCTTCAGCTTTTTCAGGAGGCAAAATCCTTTCTTAAACTATCAGGAGTAATAGCACAGTCTCTGCAGTGAGACTGTCTGGATCTGAAGCCCTAGTCTACCACCTTCTACTTGTGTGGTCTTGGAGAGGTCATTTATTCCTCTAAGCATCAGTTTCTACATCTATAAAATGGGGGAAATAATAGCACCTCTTTGATAGAGTATATGATAAGGAGATATCTATAAAACAAAAGAAAACCTACTTAGACACGTAATATGTGCTCAATAAATGGTAGCTACTCTAATTATCATATTAGTAGTTGTAACACAGTAGTGGTAGTAGTATTATTCTCTCAAGTTATTGTGAACTCTGATGCTACGAATTGGCTCTTGGAAATGGAATGGGAGGACAGTAACACCAAATATCTCCTATATGTCAAAGAACTGGAGAACAGACAGTGTCTGAGGTAGCCAAATTCAGCCCAGTGAGGAATACATGAACTTTAACTTTCTTTAGTCACTACCATATCTTGCATCATAATGAGGGTAGTTGCAATCCTGTTTTGAAGGTATTTCTAAGAAAAAATAGAGCCAAGGCTGGCACCCTTAACTCTTCTCTCTCTTAGTCAGACTGCTCTGTATATGGAAGTGGCCTCTACTTCCCTGGGTCACCTTGGGAGGGAACAAGAGGGGATTCCACTCCAGCCGCTTTAGCAGGCCTGAATCACGGGGTCAAGGGATGGATTTGTCCTCCTCCTGTACCAAGACTAGAAGTGGGTACTGTGAAGGTGGCCAAGGCAGCAGCTCCACTCCCTTTCTGGGATGACCCTGCTCCCTCTTGCCCTAGTTCCCAGCTCCAGCAGGTGCCACTGCAGGGTACTTTCCCTCTGCCCCCCACAGAGTGCTCTGCCCTTCCAGCGTGCCCCAGCACCTCTCCTGGTCACTCACCTAGGCCAGCTAACAAGGTGGCCTCCTCCGTGAGGACAGACTTCTGCTCCCACAACCTCTCCGATGGAAAGGGACCAGAAGCTGTTGGAGCTGGCCAAACCGTTGAAGCTCGCCTAGGGTCACTAGGAACCATGACCCCGAGAGTCCACGTGACCAGCGAAAAGGAACTGCACAACTGAGTCATGTTGGCCAGGAAATGCACTGGGCCATTCTGAGGCTGGGTGCTCAGCTATTTTGGGCAAGAATGGGTACTATGCAGAAAGGACTTCCCCTTTTTTGCAGCAAAAATCCACCAACTGCTGAGCCGTCAACAGCATTTCTTGTTCTCAGATTACCCTTCTGAGCACTCTCTGGCTGCCAGATTATCGAGGCCATCATAGCTTGATTCGATTTCACAGCTCCAGGCATTAGCTAACCTTACCAAGCTGGGTTGCCTCGGTCCTGTGATGGCTCCCCGTGTCGGCTGCTTCCTGTTGGCGGTGCTGATTTCTGCCAGCTGTAAAGTCGCCACCTCCTCAGATCCAATGTGCACTGAGGTGAGTCCAAACTATTTGTCTTTGTCCAGATTAAACCACCTGGAAATGTTGAGATTCAGCGTGCAGTCCTATCTGAGCCTTAAAAGGGCAACGAGGTGTGCAGGAGTTTTTCTTTACAGTGAAAAAGGAACCAAAAAGCTCAGGCGGGGAGATGATCTCAAAGGTTCATAGTAGGAAGAAGTGAGGGTTGTTTTCCTCTGCAAACAATTTCCCCCAAATAATCCCAGTTGGGACATAAGATGTCAACAGGGTCCCAGTGCAAAGAGCAGACCTCCAAACCTGCTCCCTAGCATGAAGGAGCGTTTGTCCAACCTCCCAGCACATGGCCACTTCCCCAAAGAGTCCTGCTTCAGAAAAGTGAGATAAAGTAGAAGTGGTAGGAGAGGAAGCTTTTGATTTAACAGTTTGGCCCTTTTTCAGGTGAAATTCACTCCAGCTTGCCCACTCCTTCCTCTTGTCTTCCTTTCCTCATTCATTCTTCCTCTTCAGTTTCAGCAAAATTAACACATACTGTATATATGTTCATGTGACCACCATGAATTTATCAGGCCCTATCCTGAAAACAAGGGTTTGGTTTTGTTTTGAGTTCAGTAAATTTTTTATTGAAGTAAAATATACATACAGAAAAGCTCACCAGTCCTAAGTGTAGAGCTCAGTGAGTTCTCACCAAGTGAACACATCCATGTGAGCAGCACACAGATCAAGAAACAGAACTTTCTCAGCACCTCAGAAGCCCTCTCCTGTCTCCTCCCGGTCACTAGCCCCCAAGACCATCCAGTACTCTCGCTTATATCACCAAAAATTGACTTTGCCTCTTTTTGAATTTTGTGTACATGAGACCATACAGTGTGCACCCTTCTGTGTCTGGCTGCTTCCACTCAATATCAAACACGTGATAGTTATATATGATGTTGTGTGCGGCCATCATGTGCTCCATTAATCGCTGAATGGTATTCTGTTTTATTAGTGAAACTATTTATTTATACATTCTACTGTTAGTGGACATTTGCATTGTTTTCCATTTTTTGCCTATTATGAATGTTGCTGCTTTGGATATTCTTACCTAGGTCTTTAGTCAACAAAGATTTATTAGGTGTATAATAGGGAGTAGATGTATTTGGTCATAGGGTACACATATGTTTAACTTCAGTAAATATTGTCAAACAGTTTTTCGATGGGTTGGTACCCATTTATTCTCACCAGCAATGGCTATGAGTTCTGATTGCCCTACAGCCTCACTGACATTTGCTATTGTTTGTTTAAGAACATTAGCTCTTCTGATGGGTAGCGGTATTTCACTGGGATTTTTAATTTTCCTGATAAATAATTAAATTGAGTATATTTATGTATCCTTGTGTGTGTTTGTGTGCGTGTGTGTGTAAGTGCCTATTTCAAGTCTTTGGCCCATTTTGTCTTACGTTGTCTGTATTTTGCTTTTTGTTTTTGTAGTGGTTCTTCATGTATTCTGGATACAGGTTCTTTATCACATTACAAATATATTCTCCCACTCTGTGGCTTGCCTTTTCACTCCCTTGACATTTTTTGATGAACAGAAACCTTTTATTGTAATATTGCTTGATTTATCATTGTTCCTTTGTTTATTTTCAGTGCATATCTGTTCTGTTTAAGAAATTTTTGCCGGGACTTCCCTGGTGGCGCAGTGGTTGGGGGTCCGCCTGCCAATGCAGGGGATGCGGGTTTGATCCCTGGTCCGGGAGGGTTCCACATGCCGGGGAGCGGCTGGGCCCTCGTGCCGCAGCTACTGAGCCTGTGCTCTAGAGCCCGCGAGCCACAACTACTGAGCCCACGCGCGGCAACTGATGGGGCCCACCCGCCTGGAGCCCATGCTCCGCAACGGGAGAGACCACAGCAGTGAGAGGCCCACACACAGCAGCGGAGACTCAGCGCAGCCTAAATAAATAGATAGATAGATAGATGACAGATAGATAGATAAATAACTTAAAAATAAAAAGAAGTTTTTGCCAACGCAAGGCCATGGAGATATTATCCTATGTTTTCTTCTGGAAGTTTCATCATTCGGTATTTATTTCTAAGTTTCACATGTACATTTACAGTCCATCTGGAATTGCTTTTTGCCTATGATGTGAGGTAAGAGTCAGGATGAATTTTTTAATAAAACTTTTTGTTTGAAAAAAATGTCAAACCTTGACAAATTCTAAAATCTTCTAAAAATATTATAACGAACACTCGTAAATACTCCACACAGAACCTTCCATGATTAAATGCTCTATGTGTGTATTCATGTAGGTGTGTGTATCATAAGTAACAAAATGAGATCTATGACCAGGTTTTTGGAGGCTGACCAAGATGCAAAGAGTAGCTGGAAGTCAGTGTTCTGTGATTTGGACTCAGGTAACATGTTAGATGTGCTCTTGAATAATTGCTTGGGAGTGTAGGCATGCCTCCTCATTTCAAATGGGCTCATCTTGACTATTCTGTCCCGTTAAAACCACGGTAGGAGACAGTCTTTTGGGTCTAGGTATGGGGAGAGTGTTTAAGTAGAGCTCTATTTTAAGAGAACTCCAAGTTCATGGATACAAGGGCTTCCCAATAGCTCTAGACGATGACAATGATGTTTTGATGATCCAGGGAAATGCTAACTTTTCTTGTGAGAGTGACGTACATTATTACCTCATTAATCCTCAGAGTTGGTCTGCCAACAGGGGTTATTATCCTCGATCTACAGCTGGGCAAAAAAGGAGGCTCAGAGAACACAGCTTGGTAGTTGAGAGCTGGAATTTGAACCTGGGCAGTCTGCCTCAAGACACACAGAAAAAGAACCACTTATAATTGGAGTGCCCCTTGCCTGGAGGAGTTAGACTGACAACCAAGTTTTAGGGCTGTGACCTCTTGGGAGTGTTTTGTTTTATTTTCAGAGAGTCATTATTACTCTGTGATTTGGCTCAGTCAAATTGCTATCTCTGGATAGAGGAGCGATCACCGAGGGAGGGCTGGGGTTCAGTGTCCCAGACTCCTCATGCCCGGCAGAGCTGGCTGCTGTGGGTACCAAGTGCAGAGGAGACATCCCAACAAGTGGGATTAGCACTTGCGTGAAACTCAGAGAATTTGAAATCAGAAAATGATCTCAGCACTTGTGAGGAGAGAAAATATTGTGGAATGGCAGGGGGTTAGAGATGCAGCAGAAAGAAGCAAAATAAGATCCTGATTGAAAAAATGCAAATGAATACCTGGAGGGAAAAGGGATTGCAGACAAAGATGTAGCACTTGGGAGTCCTGCTCTGTGTAAAGGCACAGCTCTGAGGCAGAGCTGGAGATGAAGTGACTGGCACAGGTCCCAGTGCAAATGCCCATGACGTGGATTAGGGACGGGCATGGGGCAGTTGTCCTGAATACCAGCTGGCTTTGTCTCAGCCCTGCTGGCTGCCTAAGTTCACATCCAGAAGGGTCCTGTCTGCGATGGAATGGCCAAAGCAGAAGAATGAGAAAGTGACTTTGGAAACTGACCCTAGACTGAGGTCTAGCGATGAAGTCTGGGTCTATAAAAAGTGGTCATGTGGGGCTCAGAGAAACCACAGGAGCTGCAAAAGCGGTGGTGGGTGTCTGCCTAGAAAAGCAACTGAACCCGTGGTCCTCACAGCTGGCCCAGCCCTGGGCAAAATGGCAGTGGCCACACAGTCAGGACCCAGCAATCCTCTTTTACACCCTGTCCTTTCCTGCTCCGTTGTATTATCATTCTGCTGCCCGGGAATCCTGTGCTATGCTATCAGAACTCACCCCTAGAAAGTTTTGCTGTGAAAACTGACAGTGAATAAGATACAATCTCACCGATGTAGTTCTATGAACAATGTATAACCTGAATCAAATCATGAGGAAACATACAAACCCCAAAGGAGTAACATTCTGCAAACTATGAGCCTGGATTCTTAAAAAAAATTAATCAATGCCAGGAGAGACCAGGAAAGGCTGAAGAAGCATTTCAGATTACAGGAGACAAAAGAGACACGGAAATGAGGTGCAGTGATTGTACGGGAGTGTGGCTGTGAAAGCCGTGGCACAAGAGCCCAGAACAGTCTCTGAAATGTGTTTGGTTTTCAAATTTTCTTATGAGCTGCAATTCTTGTCATTTGCGTCTTTCTTTAGGAATCAAGGGCAGATAGTTCATTGCAGTTTATGTAACTAGAGATTATTGAGCGTTACGACCCTGGCTCGTGGTGGTGGACTTCTCAGTACTCCCGGGAAGTGTCATGCACTGGTTCTTGGGTTTTCACTGGGTTGAAACTGAGCTATTCCTTTCCATTTGCTAGGCGCTCCCTCAGGCCACTGGCTCAGGAGAGCTAGTACTCCATTCCAACTTTGGGAATCACATTAATGCAGTGAAGTGCTTAGTAAAGCGTACAATTTAGTTGTCACGGGCACATTATATTCTGGAAAAGGAGGGAATTGCCAACGTCGAGTCTTTTGCTAACGGACCAGAATAGAGTGAGATGAATTGAGAAAATGCCCCCTTTGTCCACGTATATATGACATCAGCTATGCCAGTGGAGACCAGAAAAGAAAAATGTCTCCTCAAAGCTAATCCAGACCTTAGCAGCTGCACATACATCTTCTCTCTAGGTCTTCCATGTTCAGGGGGACCAAAGAGGGGTCTAGCAGCATGTGTTTTCCCCCACCAGTCAATCAAATATGTTTTAAATGCAAAGTGTGCATTTCAAGGGCATTATGTAGATTTGTGGCAGTGCCTGAAGGGCTTTGGGTCCACGAAACAATTATGGATTACAAGAAAATATAAATGTGGCAATGACTTTCTTATGTGGCAATGACATCAGTGACTTTCTTAATATTGTCACAATAGAGAAGGAAACCAGTGATTTCCTGTAAATGAGCATGCTCACTGTACCTACAAAAAAGTGCCCAACTAATCAGAAGTTGGAGTGAATAAAGGAAAAAGCAGTTAAATTAGCAACACCTCTAAAATGTCACACTTCAGAGCAAAGGCGGATGTGTGCCATCTTCTGTTTCTAACTAAGCAGACCTGTTTGCAACTCAGGATGAGGACGGCTGCTGATTTAGACTTTCATGGGGCAGGTCTTTCCCAGTCCAGGGCAGTCTCAGTGGGGCATCTAGTGAGACCCCTGTGTGGCACAGAGAAAGCAGGGCCTGAAAGGTTGGATGAAATCACATGGAGCCTGAGATGAGCTGAGAGATGGCCTATGGTTCTGGGATGTTTTTCTTCTTTGTATCCCCAAGTGTACTTTTCTTGGAGATCATTTCTTTCCTTCCCTGGAGCCTCCCCATGCAAAACATACCCCAACAGACCTTCATACCTGCCCCACGATCCTTTACCCTAAGGCATCATCCAGATAAATTATGAGCCCACAATTCTATAGGCTTCTAACTAACCCCTTCCCATTGTTACCTAGTTAGTCCAAGATCTATAACTTGAGTTTGCACTTCTAGCAAGCAGTAAACAACAGACGTCAGAACACTTGACTCTCCTGGGGACTCAGAATGAGGAAGTCCTGTGAATTTATGTGCAGGGCTGTGCCCAAATGTTAGGTCTGGTATCAGCAGCCTACAGTTCCAGAGATTTAAAACTCAGTCATTCTTCAAGATTACAAGACCTATGACCTAAGATCTGTGCCATGCTGCTAGTTCTTTTTAAAAGAGGTTGTATTAAGAAAATTTCTAAATATGTACACGTTTTGCCCACTGATTTCTGCTATCCACTCCTTCCTTTCTTGCCAAAGTATTTTAAAGCAAATCCCAAGCATCATGTCATTTTGCCTCTAAATGCTTCAAAATGCAACTCAAAATAAGAACATTTCTCCTACATAACGGCAAGGTCATTATTATTAACAAAATTCACAGTTTCTTAGTATTCTCTAATATCCTGTCCTCATTCAAAGTTCCCTGATAAAATGTCTTTTCCCAAATGCTTTATTTGAATCAGCATCTAAAGAAGGGCTACTCTATGTCATATGATCCAGAAATCCCACTCCTGGGCATATATACAGACAAAACTATAATTTGAAAAGACACCTGCACTCCAATATTCATTGCAGCACTATTTACAATAGCCAAGACATGGAAGCAACATAAATGTCCATCAACAGATGAATAGATAAAGAACATGTAGTGTATATATATATATATATATATATATATATATATATATATATATATAATGGAATACTACTCAGCCATAAAAAAGAATGAAATAATTCCATTTGCAGTAACATGGATGGACCCTAGAGATTATCATACTAGGTAGGTCTTAAAGAAGAAGACGAATACCATTGATTTCACTTATACATGGAATCTAGAATACAGCACAAATGAACTTATTTACAAAACAGAAACAGACTCACAGACATAGAGAATAGACTTGTGGTTGCCAAGGGAGTAGCGGTGAGGGAGGATTAGAGTGGGAGTTTGAGATTAGCCGATGCAAACTATTTTATATAAAACAGATAAACAACAAGGTCCTACTGTATAGCACAGGGAACTATATTCAATACCCTGTGATAAAACATAATGGAAAAGAATATGAAAAAGAATATATATATATATAATATATATACACACATACATATATGTATAACTGAATCACTTTGATGTACACCAGAAACTAACATGACATTGTAAGTCAATTATACTTCAATAAAAAATTTAGAAAAGAAGGGCTATTCTATTATCTTTTGGTCATGTCTCTGAAGTAGCTTTCGTATCTGTCTCTTTTTATAAGAGCAGCCTCCTCTCTCATCTCACTCCCTTGCTCTCCACTTCCGCCAAACATCATTCACATGCTGATAAAACGAAGTCAGTCATGCTATGGAATGCTCCACCTTCTGCCTTTGGCTGACTGCTACCTTGTGGTGCTGTTTACCTGAAATCCCCCAAATCACGTATAGACTGAAAGTTAGGCCTAAAGTCTTGATTGGATTTAAGGTTAAATTTTTCTGGCAATACTTCATAGGCGGTGCTGTGTACTTCATACTGCGTCACATCACAAAGAATGTAATATCCAATCGTATTCTTTTGTCGAAGCTAATCTAGAGTTGATTTGTTTGTTTCAAAGTGAAAGGAAACATTGCCATGCATCCAAAATCAAAACTATAAAATTGCGCTCAGGGAAGCCTTGTTTTCATCCCCGCTCCTCCATCTGGTTCCTTCCTTTCCCTTAAATATAACCAGTTTGCGGTTTTTCCCCATGGTTTCTTCTTGTAAATGTAGGAAAATACACACATACCTTCCTTACACAAAAGGTAGCATGCTGTATACCATATACAATATACAATATATACTAATAGACGTTCTGCACCTTGCTTTTTTCACCTTACAATAAACCTGTATATCACTCCATTATCAGTTTATGGAGATCATGCTTATCCTTTTTTCAGCTACACAGGGTTCCATTCAGTGAATACACCATATTTTGTTCAAGTGGTCCTATGTGGATGGATAATCTGATTATCGCCAATATTTTGCTATTGTAAAAAAATACTAAAATGAATAATGTTATGCATAAGTCGTTTTGTGTTTTTCCAAGTATTATATTTGGTGAAGATTCCTAGAAGTAAGACTGCTGCTCAAAGGATAAAATATGTAATTCTGCTAGATAGTCAACCATATACCATATACTGTCTGATATTAATTTACATTGTTTCTCTCATCAGAAAGAAGCCAACAAGACATATAACTGTGAAAATTTAGGTCTCAGAGAGATTCCTGACACTCTACCAAATACAACAGAATTTTTGGAATTCGGCTTTAACTTCTTGCCTGCAATTCAAAATATAACCTTCAGCAGACTCATAAATCTTATCTTCTTGGATTTGACCAGGTATGTATCTGAGTTCTTTGCCTGTGCTTGATGTTCTACTTAGGTCAAAACACAACTTGCATTCAAATTGTTTCCACGACCTTCTTTTGGGGCACAGGGACAACATGCTTATTCTGCATGTTTACCCTTTCCCATGAAATATTTTTATACACGTAAAATATAATTTAAATAAGCACCAATCAATGGAGAGGAAAGTGGCTTGTTCTCAAACTAGATTGTGTCAGCAGTGCTGTTTATGAAGTTCTAAGGAATATCAATAACAAAACTGAAAATAAATCTTCTACTAGATCAGATGCCACATCATAGTATATTTTAACATAGTTGACTATTAATGGGTGTGACATTTTAAGAAAAAAATTAGAGGAGAAATACATGCCATCTACTAATTTTTTCGTGAAAGTTGGTAAAAAAGAGTTCCATTATTTGGTTTCAGAGGCAGAATTAGGATTCTAAATGCTGAACCAGTGCTTGTGAACCAGCAGGCAGAAGTATCGTAAGAAAATAAGGGAAGAGAGTGAAAGGGAAATGCAGCTGGGGTGTGTGTGTGTGTGTGTGTGTGTGTGTGTGTGTGTGTGTGTGTGTGTGTGTAATGGGGGAAAGGGCTCTGTATGTGGATGAGGTCTGCACCCCTTGCAGCAGCTCTACTTATTCTACTTTGGTCCTTCAACTTAAGCTTCTACAGAGCAGGAGAGTATTCACATACATAGAACTGTACGTTCACATCTGCATAACAACCACTGGGAGGTAGGTATGGTACATACTGCCATCCCACTTGTGTTAGATGGGAAAACAGAGGTTCAAGGAGATTTTATGAGGTTGCTTAAGGTCACAAGGGAAGGAAACTGGGACTCTGCTCTCCTGACTCCCAGTCCAGAGTCCCCCAAATAACCCTAGGCTACCTCCCAGCCCAGACTCCGTTAGACACAATTGAGAGAAAGCCTTGCCCTTTCAGATCTTTCTGTTACCTACCTAGTTTTGCCACAAAGAAATTTACTTTCCCTCTCCTTTATCATTTCTCATTTTCAGATGAGATGAGTTTGACCACATTTTTAAGAAGTGTTGGGCCAGGATAGCCTTTGTAGCTGAAGAACTTTTAGTTTCCTCTACTGCTATTTTGAAAAAGTGATAAAAATAGGACCTCATACTTTCTAAAACCTCCTCCTCTGCTCCCCTCCCCACCTGTTATCTGGACACATGAGGCACTGTTTTTATTACTTAACACAGTCGTGGTGTCCTTAGCTTTACCAACTTGCTTTCTATCCCCTTTTCTCATTCTTCTGTCTTGCTTTTCAGATCTTCCTCTCTGGAATCATTTTCCTTTCTCCTAAAGCACCTCCTTAGACATTTCTTTAGTGAGTGTCTGTTAGCAGTCAACTCCCTCAGTTTTTGTTTTTCTGAAGATATCTTTATTTCACTCGGATTCTTGAAAGATAGCATTTTCTGGCATATGATTCTAGGTGGACAGTTGTTTTCTTCTTGGCCCTTTGAGGCTATCATTCCAGTCTCCCACTGTTGCTGTTGGGAGGTCATCTATCTGTCTAGTTATTTTTCGCATGTTGGCAATCTGTCTTTTCTTCTCTGGACAGTTCCAATAGCTTCGCTTTGTCCTTGGAATTCTGTAATATCACAGTGATGCACTGTGTAGATCGTCAGGCTCCTTGAATCTGAGATTGGCGTCGTTCATCAATTCTAAAATATTCTAGCCACTATCAATTTGAACTCCGGTTTGCCCCCATTCACTCCTGTATCTCCTTTGGATCTCTGGTGAGACTTATACTGCATCCTCTTATCTGTCCTTTATATATCTTAATCTCTCTTTCTTGTTTTCCAACTCTTTGTTTTTTGGACTACATTCTAGGTAATTTTCTCATATTTACTCCTAGTCCATTAATATCCTCTTCAACTGTGTTTAATCTCCTGTATAAACTATCCATTGGCTTATAATTTCAATTATTAACTTCTCCCATTTCAATAAGTTTCACTGATTTTTCATTTTACAAATATATGAGATCAGTTTTAATATTTTTTCCTTCATCATACTTTTGGTTCTTGGTGTTACCTTTAAACATATCAAACATATGTTTGACGAAAGCATATTTATTATATGTTCTGATAATATTCAGTACATATCAGCTATGTAATATATTCTTTATATATCATATATATATACATATATATGATATATATATACATACACATTATCCGATATATCTGATAACTCTGGCATCTGCTACCTTTTAAAATCTGATTCTGTAGAACTTTTTTTTTTGGCTGACTTAAGCTAATGTGTTTTCCTTATGTGTTTATTGAATTTTATTTTGAGCTCACTTATCATGTGGAACTTTGTGTAAATCTTTGTTTAAAATGTTTTCCTGGAACTAGATAATACCAATGAATTACTAATATTTTCATGTGTGACAATGGCATCATGGCTATGGAAAATAAGCCTTTTTTTTGGAGATGCATACTGAAATATGTATGGACACCTAGGATTTGACATAAAATAATTTAGGAGAGAGAAGTAGGTATAGATGAAGCAAAGAAGCAGATGTGGCAAAAATGTGAGAATTGTTGCATTTGTGTGAAAGATATATGGAAGTTCATCGTACTATTCTCTTTACTTTTATGTAAATTTGAAAGTTCTTCTTATAAAAAATTCAGTAAGTACATGACTCCAGAAAAGGTTTCTCTTTACTCCTGCTAGTTACCTAAAGTCACTACCATCCTGCAACTGCTTTAAGCTAAATTTTCCACTTGGGTTTCTTTGGGGAAGTCCACAGAGGTAGCATAAATTCAGGCTACAGTTCTCATAGGTGGAAGCTTCTGGTTAAAGGATCTCAGAGGAGACTTTTCTTGTTGTTCTTGTTGTTGCTGTTCTACCCAGAGCCAAGGCCAAGACAAAAGCATATCCTAAAAGTCTCCCTCTGTGAGTTTTCTTTTTTAAGTTCACCCACTGAAAGGATCCTTTGAGGGTCTTGGTAGTTTGCAGGTTTTGATAAGACCTCCTATCCTGTCCCCAAGTTTGTCTCCTGACACTGGTCCATGTGGCTCATTAACACCCAGGCTCTAGGCCACTAGGGATTGGCAAGTATTGACAGATATGACAAAACTAGCTCCAGAACTCCCTTGGTTCTATGGATTCAAGCTTCCCTTTGACAATGCATTTCTAAGTAATTCCCTTACTGACCTTCAGGGGAGCTGTGTGTGTGTGTGTGTGTGTGTGTGTGTGTAATCCAGTATTTTTAAGTGTACTATCAGGATGGGTTTCTCTGAACCTCTAGTGTTCCATATTTCTGTGGGGCATTTTCATATATACCATTTGAATCACAACCATTCTACAAAGTAATCATCGTTGCTATAATTTAGAGAAGAAAAAACTGAGGTTGAAAAAAGTTGTGACTTGCCCAGGATGACACAGATTCATACTTTACATAGCATATGTTATACATTATGTAGTATATAAGACATATTTTATATCACTTATAACAGTAAATAATAGTTTGATTTTGCCTACAATCAAACCACTAAACTGTTCCAAACACAAACCTCTGAGAGTTCAATCTAAAATATCTGGAAAAAAATTCTAAATCAGAGTGTTCAGATCTGAGGCTAGTCATTAACTCAACAGGCCATCTGTGGGTACTGAAGAAAGTTTATGATGTTTTACTTTGAATAATAACGTACACTGTTTTTACTATACACAAAAGATGGCTTTGTTACTATAGGTCACTGTGACAGAATTTTTTTCTTTTCCCTAATTAATTCTTATTAAATACTGTTATCTTTTTAAGGTGCCAGATTAACTGGGTACATGAAGATACTTTTCAAAACCATCATCAACTGAACACCATTGTGTTAACTGGAAATCCCCTGATATTCATGGCAGAAACATCACTTACCGGGCCCAAGTCGCTGAAGCATCTTTTCTTAACCCAAACAGGAATATCCAGTCTTGAGTTTATCCCAGTGCACAACCTGGAAAACTTGGAAAGTTTGCATCTTGGAAGCAACTGTATTTCCTCCATTAATCTCCCAGAAAACTTCCCAACACAGAATCTGAAAGTCCTGGATTTTCAGAATAATGCTATACACTACATCTCTAGTAAAGACATAAACGCTCTGGAACAGGCCACGAACCTAAGCCTTAACTTCAATGGCAATGACATTAAAGGCATTGAGCCTGGGGCTTTCAATTCAAAAATCTTTCAAAGTTTGAAATTTGGAGGGTCTCTCAACTTGTCTGTTATATTGAAAGGTCTACAGAACTCTACTATTCAGTCTCTTTGGCTGGGGACATTTGAGGACACTGATGACCAAGACCTCACTTCAGCCACATTTGAGGGACTTTGTGACATGGCTGTTGAGAGCATCAACCTACAAAAGCACCATTTCGGTGGCTTCTCACCTTCTACATTTCGGTGCTTCACTCGACTCCAGGAGTTGGATCTGACGGCAACTCACTTGACAGGATTACCCTCTGGAATTGAGGGTATGAACTCTCTCAAGAAATTAGTTCTCAATGCAAATAGTTTTGACCAATTGTGTCAAATCAATGCTGCCAGTTTCCCATCCCTTACAGACCTCTCTGTCAAAGGCAACAGGAAGAAACTTGACCTCGGTGTCAGGTGTTTGGAAAAACTAGAAAATCTTCAGAAACTTGATTTAAGTCACAGTGATATTGAGGCTTCTGACTGTTGCAATCTGCAACTCAAAAACCTGCCCCACTTGCAGTACTTAAACCTGAGCTACAATGAGCCCCTTGGTCTCGAGGATCAGGCGTTCAAAGAATGTCCTTGGCTAGAACTACTGGATTTGGCCTTTACCCACCTGCATGTTAAGCCTTCACAAAGTCCTTTCCAAAACCTCCATCTCCTGCGGGTTCTGAATCTCTCTCACTGCCTCCTTGATACTAGCAATCGGCACCTTCTAGAAGGCCTGCTGGATCTCCGGCATCTGAATGTACAGGGGAATCACTTTCAAGATGGGAGCCTCTCAAAGACCAACCTACTTCAGACAGTGAGTAGCTTGGAGATTCTGATTTTATCCTCTTGTGAGCTCCTCTCCATAGACCAGCAAGCATTCCACGGCCTTGGGAAAATGAGCCACTTAGACTTAAGCCACAACAGCCTGACAGGCGATAGCATGGATGCTCTTAGCCCTCTTAAGGGGATCTACCTCAATCTGGCTGCCAATAACATTCGCATCATCCCATCCCATCTCCTCCCCACCTTGTCTCAGCAGAGCACCATTAATTTAAGTCACAATCCCCTGGACTGCACTTGCTCAAATATCCATTTCATAACATGGTACAAAGAAAACCTGCATAAACTCGAGGGCTCGGAGGAGACCGTGTGTGCAAATCCCCCACCTTTAAGGGGAGTTAAGCTGTCTGATGTCAAACTGTCCTGTGGGATGACGGGTATGGGCATTTTCTTTCTTGTCGTATTTGTATTCCTGCTCATCGTTCTGCTCATATTTTCAGTTAAATTTCTTCTTAGGTGGAAATACCAGCACATTTAGTGCTGAAGATTTCTAGAGATAGAAAATAAAGATGTTTAGCAAAATTGCCCTCAGTAAAGGAACTGTTGTTTGTTAGTGACCAGACTTTTCAGATGGGTTCCTGGAGCTGGGTAGGGATTCCCTGTGCTTTGCTGAATCCCAGAACTAGTAAGTCTCCTGGGAAGGTAAACTGACTAGGGCCAGAGGGCCAGATGCAGCTGTGAGAGACACAGAGCCTTTTCCTCACACGGAAGGTGGCTAGAAGTTGAGGAGGACCCATGGCAGGGAAGGGCCAGGAGAGTAACCTACTAGGACGCCATCACTTCCATTCATGAGCATCCTTTGAAGCACCTCCCACCTTGACCCTAAAAGGAGGTCATCAACTCCCACAGCTTGGCAGTGCCAAGGACCCCAGCTCCCCAGCTCTCTCCCCCACAGCTCGGGCATTGTGCTTGGGTCTGAGTTCTCAGTAATGTAGCCATTTGGGAAACAAGTTGGAGATAAAGTCTCAAAGCTTATTTTAAATGACAAAGAGAGAACAAAGAATTTAAAAGAAGAGGCTGAAAAATGAATCTTGCCATCAAATTGACTTCGTTAACCTCCTTAATCCCTACTTCTCCAAGGATTCTACAATGCCTCTGCAGTGCAAATAGCTCCAAGAAAAAAAAAAAAAAAAGACACCCCTGCCAGGATGCCCCTCCCCCAGGGTTTAGGAGTTTTGCACATTGGCCACCCTCACTTCAGAACCAAGGAGACTTTTTCTACCTACCTGGTGTTCTCGCTCTCATTATGTTACAGATCCTAACTTACAGGTGGGCTGCGGTCCAAACGCTCTTCTCATTTGAATGTCTGGTCCTTAGAAGCTTCTTTCTCACAGGAACCGTGAGATAAATGGTGGTTTGGTTCCCAGGCCAGCTCTCTAAAGCCTATTCACCGGGGACAGCAACTGAGATAGCACATTTACAATGAAAAACTAGTGGAGGAAAGAAAGCATCCCGGCACACTCACCACTGGGAACACAGTAAGCTGCCTTAGTGAGCAGTAGTTTCTGTTGAGGCTGGGGGTATTGCAAAGATTATACCAGCAACAGAGAGGGGACAAAATCATTAAATGCAGATAGAGAACAGGGAAGCTGGCAGTGTAATGACTTAGGCCTTCTTCTCAAGGTCCAAAGGGTGACACCCATGCAGGGCTTGATCTTCTGAAATCTGCATTGGCAGACGAGAGTTGAGCTCTTGTACTCAGGTGTTGCATTTATAAGGCCTGGATTAAGCTGAATAACCCATTTTAGGCTAGAGATAGTAGCTTATAGTTATAAAATTCTGATTGGATACCAAAGTAAAAATTGATTAACAACCAATGAGAATTGATTAGCCCTTTGGTTGAGGGCATATTAGTGGAACAGAGTAGAAACTTGGGGACCAGCTCTTTACCTCTGTACCCCCAGGAAAAGCAGGAAAGACAAAGGAATAGTGAAGGAAAGCCATAAACCTTCACTGCAAATGCTCTGCCAGTCTTAGGGGATTTTTTCGTGTAATACTGCACAGGAGCCTAAGTTTTCCCAGATGTTCTTGGTTAAGGACACAAGACGGGGGGCTGGGGTAAGGGGAATGAGGCACTTGATTTGGGTGCAAAATTTAAGGGGGAACCAAAAAACTCAGTAATCAGGCAAAAAAGTTCCTTTTAAAACTTTAAATTAATGCAAAAAAATGTCCGTGATAAACATCAAAAGTTTTTAAACATAGCCAGGATCCACAACAGCACCACGCGGAACCATATTAGAACCTGAGGCAAAAGGAAAATCACGAGTAGCCGTCCTGCCTTTGTTTAAAATTTTGGTATTTTTGTTCCTTGTGGATACTTTACATTAGTTTTGATATCCTGATGTTGCATTAAAATACTATTCTTCTTTGTTACTGAGTTTTTGGCGCCCAGGGTGGGTGCCTCACTCACCTCACCCTGTCCCTGCCTTGAGGACCGTTAAGAAGTGGGGCTTCCCAGCTAACCCAGGCAGCAGTTTACTGAAGGCCAATTAGCAGGCACATTACCTCAGTTTTACTCCAAAATGTCCCATCTCCTTCCCCTTTAGTTTCTGGAAACAGAAAGAAGTATTCAAGATTTTACACCTTGTTCCCTCATCCTCATCTAACTCCCAACTCCTGGGCTCAAAGGCATCCTTCCTTCAAAGCCAGGAGGGGTGGCAGAGATGAATGGGTACCAAAGCCCTCTGAGCGCTAGGCGGCCTGGGCCTGGTGAGAGAGGGCAAGCAGAACACACTCTACTAATGAAATGAAACATCACACAATCAGCTGCTTTAATTATCTTGAATACCAGCATCTGGGAAAACAGGTGGCTGGGAAGGGAGTTTTCTTCAGCTTTCCTGAGGGAGACTTAGTAAGGCAGTCATCTAAGGCTGTGTGTTAAAGGGAGAAAGAAAGTGCCTGGAAATATGAGGACATCATGACACACCCCTTCAGCCACCTTCGTTCCTTCCCTAGGCCTAGGATGGCAGGGCATCACTCTGAGAAGGCCAGTCCGAGCCACTGCTGGGTTGTTATTGGCTCTGAGTCTAGCAGTGACCAAGGCCTTTTCCCCTGAGTTTTGGGCTCAGAAGGGACCTAATGCAGAAGTGGGCACAGCTGCTGTGGCCTGTGCCGAGCAGGTGCTCTTCTAGGAAGCTTCCTAACTGTTGCTACAGGAAAGGCCCCTCATTCTAGGACCCTTCTGAAGGCAGGCAGCCAACCCGCCCAAGTCAGAGAGCACACCTCCCTCTGACTCGATGCCACCCATGTGGCCCACTCTCGTGGTGCAGGAAGCATTCACCTTGGGGAACTCAGGCAGGAACGTAGCAGGACACACAGTTACTTCGTTTTGTTGATTTTGTTCATTTGCTTGTAGCAAATTCGATGATCAGCTCTGGAAACTTTGGGAGATATTCCTGCTGGTGACCTGAAGATGCCAAAACCATGCTCACTGGTCCCTCCTTCCCTTTTCTTTTTCTCTTTCCTTTTTCTTTCTTTGCTGTTTCTTCCCTTCCTTCATTCCTTAACTCTTTCTCTCCCTCTTTACTTCCCTCCTTTCTTCCTTCAATCCTATCAGAGAGTATAGAAGTCCACACTCTCAAGGGAATCCAGTCTGGGACTTCCCTGGTGGCGTATTGGTTAAGAATCTGCCTGCCAATGCAGGGGACATGGGTTCGAGCCCTGGTCCGGGAAGATCCCACATGCCATGGAGCAACTAAGCCCGTGCACCACAACTACTGAGCCTGCACTCTAGAGCCTGTGAGCCACAACTACTGAAGCCCATGTGGCACAACTACTGAATCCCGTGCACTTAGAGCCTGTGCTCTGCAACAAGAGAAGCCACCGCAATGAGAAGCCCGTGCACTGCAATGAAGAGTAGCCCCTGCTTGCTGCAACTAGAGAAAGTCCACATGCAGCATAAGTAAATAAATAAATTTATTTATTAAAAAAGAAAAAAAAAAGAATCCAGTCTGATAGCACCAACCCACTGAGTTCCCTGTGCCTTCTAACAAACTTAAGCTCCTTTCTGCCTTAAGGATTTAAGCTGCAGATAGGAAATGCAAATTGCTGACCTACCACTCCCTACCCACACTGTCCTCCATAATATTTAATGTGTAACTTGGAAAAACAAAAACTTCCTGTAGAGCATCTCTGATGCGGATTGCATTGCACTAAAGACCGTAGGGACCCAAGCTCTAGCAATATGTAATTGCCCATCTTGCTTTCATGTATCAGGCCCCTTCCATGCAATGCCATGTGCTACTCCATAACTGAGCACTGATCTATCTAGGGCTTTGTGACAGCTCCTCTGTTTTAAGCAACAGTCAATTCACCCTACAAAGTCAGAAAGGGAGTTTTTGATGGCTGCTGTCAGTTTTATTGCTTTATCCTGGTTACTAGGATAGACTCTGCAGACATGGTGTGTTCATTGGTTTTATGTATCCCGTGTTGTGGCTGCTATGACAAGCTACTCCTATAAAAACATGTTATTATTGCATATTGTAGCTCAGTGAGCTGACCCTGCATTTCAAAGTGTCCTGAAGCAAATAGCGTTGAAGTCCATAAAAACCGACTTGGCCCCCATCACAGGGGACTCTCTGCATGAGCTGCAACTCCCACAGTCTGGGAGCACGTTTTACATTTCCCCTGTGCCAGCAGCCATCTCTGTTAACTGAACGCAGCACAGACCCAAACACAGCCGTTATCTATGTATCCACGTAAAATTTCAGGGCAGGAAACTGTCATTTTATTTCTACCCATCTAATTCCCCAGTAAGTGCCGCTTACAGTTTTGAAGTTTACAAAAGCATGAAATAAATGACTATAATGTTTTCATATATTAGTGTAGCAGGCAAGAGGGGTGGCTGACATTGCTTTCTATCTGCCCTGAATGTTAAAGAGAAAATTAACTTGAATTACAGCAAGAGAGGATGCAGTTAGTTCTACGCAAGTCACGATGGGGTAGTCCTGGGTGTTGAGTTCGAATCAATTGCCCGATACATCAAGAACTAGGATGCCTGGTGTGGCAGGAGTCAGTCTGAAGGCTGCAGAGGAATCAGCAGCCCAGTGTTTCTCCCAGAGCTCCCGGATACTGGTTTATCAGCAGAATCATCTGGGGAATTCTTTTTTTTTTTTTTTTTTGCGGTACGCGGGCCTCTCACTGTTGTGGCCTCTCCCGTTGCGGAGCACAGGCTCCGGACGCGCAGGCTCAGCGGCCATGGCTCACGGGCCCAGCCGCTCCGCGGCATGTGGGATCTTCCCGGACCGGGGCACGAAGCCGTGTCCTCTGCATCGGCAGGCGGACGCTCAACCACTGTGCCACCAGGGAAGCCCCATCTGGGGAATTCTTTACCAGATTCCTGTGCCCCACCTCTGGATACTGGGATTCTGTTAGATTAGGGTTGGCCTTGGACTCCCAGCCAAATGATTTCATGTAAAGTCCTTCCCTTTTCTTAACTTTATCAAACAGTAACAGAAACCTGTGTTAGGCTCCATGAGTCAAATGAGCTGAAAAACTACGCCATATCCTGTAAGAGGAAATTTCCGAACAAAATGGGAAAAAAGTGTTAAGGAGCCTTCCAATCCAAGGGTGAGACATCTGGGCAAGCAGCTCATTAGTCTCTTCTGCCGTCACTGCCAGGCCACAGCCTCTGCCCCTCAACTACCCTGCTCTCCCACCTACCCCCACTCCATCCCAGCTGTTGACAACTTGAAATCACTTATGGAATACTGTGGGTCTTGAAAAAGGAAAGGACTAATCTATTATTCTTAAATTTGGTTTCTAAAAGCCATTATTGCTCATGAAAGATTAAACAGTGAACTGCATTGAACATTCACCTCTCGCCACCCCTCCCCCCATCTTTAGAGAATATTCTCTAAACATTTGGCTGTCCGAGACACGGTACTAGATCCTACAAAGGTAAGTGGAAGACAGCGGGTCACCTGAGCATTCATCTGTCTTCCCCGTCTCCATTTATGTCGGTTCATGGGCTTTCTAAACAGCTTGGGAGACCCTTTTTCTCTTTCTCCTGTCTTTGGAAACAACCTAAACGTCCAAAAAGAGATAAATGATTAAAGACATTCTACGTTCTTGGGTGGGATAACAACATAAACATGCTGATACTACTAGGAACTAAAGAAAAACAAGTTAAAATGAGATAAAATTTTATATCAGTCTGGCAAAAAGAGGAAGCTGGATAATAGTGTAGGTGGGATGTAGGATTATAGGAACTGCAATGCACTGCTTATGGGTGGAGACTGGTGCAGCTATTCTAGGACCATGAGGCAAACATGCATCAAATTAAATATGTGACCCACCAATCCCGAGCTGGGTGTGTATCACAAAATTTCACAATTCCACAACAATATGCAACAATATGCAGTACAGCGTTATTTATGGAGGGGGAAGTTCAAAGCAATTTGAGAGCTCATCACTAGGAAAATGGGCAGGTAAAACGTGTAAGATGCACACCATGGGGTATCATACCGCCAGAAGCGGTGGATTAGACACAGCTACAGCAAGGTAGTTGAATCTTAAGCATATAGTGTTGGAGGAGGTCATGGAGAGGACATGATCGCCAGTTGAACCGAAAGCTGGACCCGGGCAATTGGAGTCTCCTCATCTCCTCCCCTGGCCTTGTAAAGCCTGTGTGGTGTTCCCACAGTGGGAGTCATTTTCCAGGACGCAGCCTTGAGAGAGCCAGGTGTTGCTGAGATCATCTGCACCGTAGACACAACTGAACCCCGGTAAGGTTTCTATATCAACCTTTAAGATCCTGGCAGGTGGGTGCGGAGATCTCCTCGTCTTGTGGCAGCCCAAGATAAGCCTCATAGGTAAGTTCCCTTGCTTATTAAACCTGCCACCTACCACTCTGGAGTGACTGTCTCTTTCTTTGGTCTCTCCTTGTCCTCTATGTATGAGAGTCATTTTGTGAACCAACAGGTAGAGCTTGATGGAAAAAAAACAAACAAACAACCCAAATGACATATTAACATGATTTTTATCAATTAAAAATACATGTATACAGAACAATGATACCTATGTTTTTTAAGAACACAAAACCAAACCATTAACAAAGTTGCCTGTGGGGTAGGAGAGGAGGCTGGATGGGAGTGTAGGGATAAGTTTCATGAACCTTGGCGCCAAGGTTGATGAGCCAAAAACTGAAGAGTAGGATGACCTCAAACATCTGCATCTGAGCTTCTCTACTTGTGCACGTGCGCGTGAAATAAGCCGGCATGTCCTTAACATGAAATGCCATGCGGCCATTATAAATAATATTGCAGAAGTATATTGATAGACATTGAAATATATTTCTGATTTCATACTAAGCAAAAGAGGTTACCAAACATCATGCCCACTATTATTTCTTTTTTTTTTTTTTGGTAACATAAAAATCCATATAGATTGAAGAATGAAAGTGGCTGGGGAATTGCAGTGATTCAAACATTTTGTGTTGCTTTTCTGTATTTTTAATTTGCCTTCAATTGATCACGTATTGTGCAATAAAGAAAAAAATCAGAATTTTTCTTTTTAAAGAGTTTTTTGTTTTCACAAAGGCACAAGAATAAAGAGGTAGTGAGAATTTACAGATAGTACTGAGAAAGGAGCAGCCTTTTCCTAAGGCTTTGTGATTTCAAATGCAAATGCTCAAGCCCAAGCTTCCTGGGTTGCTCTTTCCTTTTCCTTGAGGACAGAGGGGGCCATAGTTGTTCTAAGGATCTGCACTTGAAAGGGGCAATAGGCTGAGGAGCTAAGAATCGCATTCCTGGGTAGCACTGAACTGATGCGCACCGGAGGCCCTCCACAGGAACTACCCTCTGTCCCTACAAAGGACTGCCTCCAGCCGAGGAAAGTCACTTCAGCCCAGTACTGTTTCACACAGCATATGTATGCCAAAGGGACAGAACTTTCAGGCAAAAGATTTTTTATTTAGACAGGTTAGGGCTGGAGGATATGGAGACGCCAGCTGACATACGAAGGCTCAGTAGCTGCAGCATGCTTGCTTTAGGCCTTGTAAATGCTTCATCCTTCACCTGCAGGTTCTGACAGCCCTCTCCGGGCAGCGCTTCAGTGAAACATCAGATGACTCTGTTAGAGTCTGTCAGCTTTACACTATTAAGAGACTTTCTGTAAAGCTGCATGGCGCAATTCCTAGTAACCATATGCAACAGATCTTCCTTTTCCCCACATCTGAACAGACCCGATGTTCAGTCCGTCTCGGTAGAAGATTCTTTCATTGCCTGCATCCAAGTATTGGGCTTGACAGTCCCACCGGCAGCCTGTGATAAGAGACGGTGACCTTGTCTTTTGGATTCCCAGGAATCCAGGCGATGCTGCTGCATGTTTTTTTATGACGAATGGTGCTAATGCTTCCAGTACAGGGTCTGAGGTGTCTGAACTGCCACACACCTCAGGCCCTGAACCTGGGCCAAGTGACTGACGTTTAGTATACGGAAAGTAATAAAACCAAGGTTCAACAAAGCTGTGGTCATTTCCAGCTTTCTTAGATATATGAGACGCATACGATACTAACTGGGGTAGGAGGTAGGAAGAAAGAGGAATAACACAAAATGACTTTGTGGAAAGTGTTAAAAACATACTGGCAGGAAGGAAATTAAATTGAGTGAACTGCCCTACCACTGAATTCCTTAATGTCTGGCCTATACTGAAGTAAGCAAATTTCCGCAGTTAACAGAGCTACACTTTTTCACGTAACATTTGTGTTGTGAACCAAAAATCTAGAAGCGAAATTGCCTACTGACTAATTAGTAATTAATTAGGACTAATAAAGGAGTCCTATTACAGAGAACGATTAGCTTGCTTGGCTCATGGCTTCCCGCCAATCATCAGGTCTGTAATTTTGCACCATATGATTTTTTTTGCATGTAAACTTAGAAAATGAGATGGCTTAGATCGTTCACAGAGGGCCCTGGGTCTTGAATTCAATTGCATGATACCTGGTAGTGTTTAGAAAGGTCAAGAGCTTTAGAACCAGAAAAATCCACGCTCTAATCCAAGCTCTCTTTACAGGGTATATGTTAAGTAAGTCACATAGCCTGTCTGGGCCTATTTGCTCACCAGTAAAATGGGGATGCCACCACCACCTGGTTTGAGGCTTATGTTGGGGCTCAAATAAGATGGCAGATAAAAAGCATCTTGCCCAGTACTAAGGGTACACATATAGTAGGCAGACAATAAATGTTAGGTTGCTTCCTTCCTTCCTGATGGTCTTAATGCTTTTTAATTATGAGGGAGGAGACAGGATGGGAGGAAAAGAAAGATGAGAGAACACAATGGTAATTGATGGAGCAAGGTTTTGGGAGAATTGAAGTAGGTGGAGTCATGGAGAAAGGACACTTCTTCCTGAGACTGTAGGGAAAATGGTGAGAATGATGTGAAAGTTGGCAAGTTCTGCAGCAAAGGAAGAAGGTTGGTAGAAAACAGAGGAAGGACTTCAAGGAAGACTTAATCTCAAAGAATGGAACATGTTCGTGTGGGTTAAAAAAAATTAGCAAACCATTCCACTCACCGAAAGGAATCTGCAGAAAACCATCCTTTCCATAAGAGAGTTACATTCAGTAATGTTTTAGAGACGCTATGTATGTGTGTATATGGGAAAAAACTTAATAGTCATTATCTTTTCATGCTAAATTTTTATTTCAATGTTATGCAACTGCATAAGTATAAATATTTGTTCAATATACAACAATTATGACATCCATAGGGAATTTCTTAGAGAAAATAAGACTGCAAACACTTTATTGCACAGATCCTAACAAACTTTGAAGCTGGTAAATCTACAGCTGGGAATACTACCGAGGAGCACATCTTACAATCACAGGAGACCGACCAAAATAGAACACAGGAGAATTTCTACCAGCTGACTGGAGAGGTTTACAACAACGAACAGGTATTACATGAATGCAACCTTAGGTACTCCGTAGCCATCCAAAATGCAAAAACATATTTGGCAAAAATGATAATACACTATACAAAATATACATTAAAAAATATCATTTGTAAACAAGCAGCTAGTTGTGCTTTAAAGGAAAGTGGACAGTTAAAAAGCAAAGGCTGTAAACCATAAACTACCTCCCCGACAGGCCTGTCTAGATGTCTGGGTGCAGAAGGATCGGGTTATGACAACCGCCAAATGCACGTATGAATTATAAATGTTGAGACCGTTTTTGAAACCCATTCAAGATCTTTCAACATATTTGTTTCTTCTACAATTCAAAACACAGTGATGGGGAATGGCTAAAACCTCATGGGAAAAAAATTCGGAGCAAGGAGGAGACTTTTTTTCTTTTTTTTTTGGCCATTGCCAACTCATTTTACAATGAAGGACAAGCAAGCGGTTTAAGTTACGCCTTTGTTTTTGGAGCGGAGCTTACAGCCTCACTGAATGATTTATAATCCACAGGGCTGTAAGATGAAGCTGTGCTTAGGTGAACAATGTTATAGCCTGAAGATACTAAGACACTCCCGAGGGGGGTTGGGTGCTGGATTAGTATTTCTTCTTGGTAATTTTTTTTTTTCTCTTACAAAACAAAAAATCCTGCTACGGATCCCAAGCATCTTATAAATACTTATCTGTGTGTATTTTCTCTTAGTGCCTTAGTACTTATGTCAGCAAGTGCTGTCTTACAATATAAAACAATCCACCAGGAAGGAAAACTGCAACAAAAAACAAACAAAAAGATCCCCTCAGCACTAAAATGATTGGACAAATTCTACATATTCCATGGTATACAAAATTTAAATAAGGCTTAGCAAAAGTAAAAAGGACAGTCACATTCAAGCACCAAATAGCTCCAACAAGTCTTTTTGTTACAAAAATGCTGCTCTTTATTAATACAGTATTTTTTTTTGCATACAAATAAAGAGATCATGTTATGAAATGTACGGAGCTACTTGATGCATCAGAAATGAATGTGAAACCCAGGAACTTGCTAAAAACAGCAAGCTTCGTCTACAACATAAGGCCCCAGCTATGTATTAAAATGTATCTGATGTCCTGATTATTCCTTAAAATATATGCTATGATGCCCAAATCCACAACCCCACCCCGTCCCCCGACTTTTCCTCAAAAAAGCAAATTTAAAACCTCTTCCAATGCCCGATGCTTATGACTCAACCTAAGTACTAGCAGATTGGTGTGCGGCCAGCAACTTTCCTTTATGTTCAACAGCAGGGCTGGTGCAGAACTACTATAAAATGTGTGCTTCTTAGACTAGTGACTCATAGCATAAAGGCCTGAGTTTAAGAGCATGAAAAGGAAAAGCGAGAGAACAGAAAGGGAAAGCAAAAGAACAGAAATAAGTCGACGTGTGTTTATAGCCCCTGCTCTACCTATGGTGAGGAGTTGACATACACACCCACAGACAAGGACAACTGGCCTTTCAGACAGCTGGGCCCAGGATCAAAATGGCTATTAGGATGACCATGAAATGAAATGAAAATGGCTAGCTCCATCTGTTGTGGCCATTTCTGATGGAGGAGGATTCCAAAGGCAGTGATTTGAGTAGTTCTTTAGATCTGGAAGTATAGGTAGCCAGATACAGTACTATCAAAATCACTCGTTAAAAATACACATGAAGGCTTACAATCTAGTGTATTTGGGCCTCTCTTTCACCTTCAACTCGACTTAGAATGTTTTAACGTAGAAAAAATGTAGCCTTGAAATATTCTTTTCTACCACAGACCAGAACACGTGGGTGGATGTGTATATACACGAATATGGGTGCATCTATACTTTTACATATACCCAGGTTTAACCCTTTTGCTTCATTACTGCATTATGATCAACGGTAGAGCGAAAATCTTATTAAAAAAAAAAGTTGTAGTAAATGATGCCATCAGCAGCAAAGTATCGACTCTATATCCCCCAAACCAAACACATTGCTAGGTATTTACAGAGAAAATCGTTTTCCTCAACAATCCGCAACCTCAACCTCAACCAAAAAGACTTTTTGTTTTTTTATTTTTATTTTTTTTGTACAAACACTATCTGGTAACAGTTTACCGGTTCCAATTGGGAAGGCATTTGGAAGAAGGTCCCTTCTTTTCCTGTTTCTTCTCTCCCCCTTCTTCGGTGAGGCTCCAGGCTCTGCCTGGGGGGGTTCCCACAGTGCTGGTTTCCAAGGTAGTCAAGATGCAGTTACACACGCAGGCTGGGTCCCCCAGTCCCGCCGGGGGCCTGCCCCATCACAAGGCCTTTTTGTGTGGGCTGCCGCGCAAACTCTCTTTCCCCCGCCTCTGTCGCACCCCGGAGTCCTTCTCAGAAGGAAGGGCGATGGGGCGCTCCGCGCTTGGAGCGGGGAACGGCTTGGTCACCTCTCTGCCCACATTCTGCTTCCTAGTCTGAGCTGGCTGGGCGGGGGCCGGCTCTTTCCCTTTGGTTTCTCCCTCGGTGGTTGCTCCTGAGAGGACCCTGTCCCGGTGGCTGGCGCCCTCCCCCACGCCTGGGTTGGGGTGATAGGATTCCAGAGTGATGGCTGAGCTGTGGAAGGATGGCAAGGAGTCGCTCTTTGTCATTTGGGTTCTGCCATCCCCCCCAGGCAGGGGCTTTCGATGGTCCCTGCTGCTGGAGGCTGGGGGCTCAGCTGTGGCCCTGCCGGCCTTGGCAGAGAAGGTGTCGCTGCAGGTTGTAGAAGTCTCTAGAACTACTGATCTAGCCTCGGGAAAGCCAGAGGAGTAGCTCAGAGACTTCTCGGGGAGGGCAGTGCAGCGGAAAGAGCTCTGCGCCGTGGCCGAGGGCGACCGTTTCATGCCACTGGGCTTGCCCGCCTCTGTCAGTGGCTTCTGGGAACCAGGCCCTTTCCCCTTGGCCTCCGGCCAGCCCTTCCCGGCGGCTGCTGCCGGCCTCTCCGTGCCCTTGGGCCCAGCCTCACCTTGCACCGGGGAAAGGCTGGCCCCCGGCTTCCCGCTGTCCACAGGGGAGTAAAGTGCTTCGGTGCATTTCTTGCCTTCAGACTTCCCGGCGTCAGCGCTGGCAGCCGGCGGACTCAGGCTCCTGTCTGTCTGTTTGCACAGAGGGGGATAATCTTTCACAGTGGATGGTTTGGGGGCCTTTGGAGATGGGTTCTGCCTTTCCCCTACAGTGGGAAGTTTCTGGTCCACCGACTCACTGGCCCCTAGGGGTCCTTGCCGTGGTGGATGTGCGGGCTTCTCCAGTGCCTCTGGGGGATGCCCACTGCTGGTGGGTCTCAGCTTGGTGTCTGGAGGACCCCATTCCATGTGTAGGGGGACTGAGGGCCCACTTGCTCCCTGGCCAATCACATCGCGGGCTGTGTTCTGGGGACCTGGGAGGGCAGGGAACTCCTCTGACACACCCTTACTGCTGCCCTTCCCCTCTCTGCCGGGGGGCTGAGCACCAGGCTCTTTGCCCACTGCAGCCTCAATGCTCAGCTTCTGGGAGAAGAGGGGCCGGTCTGGGTGCTTACACTTTGGAGGGTCTGTGTCGGGGCCAGACCTGGGCTTGTGGCTGCTGCTTTCACAGGGCACAGCAGTGGGCTTGGGAGGGTCCTGGAGGCCCAGGATTGAGTGTGTAGCGCAGGGCCTGCTCCCAGGCAGAGAGCCAGCAGGGTAGCTTTGTTGAGTGTAATGCTGCTGAGCGGCCAGGCGAGGGAGCTCTTTGGTGGTAGGTAGGGGCTGAGAGTTACTGGTGAGGTGATGCTTCTGCAGGGGCTGTTCTTTCCTTTCTGGCTCCTTGGGACCATCTTTCTGCACAGATCGGAAACCGGAGAGCTTTTCACTCTTCTCACTCTCTGTCCCGGGTGGCTCCAGAGACCACCTGGCAGAAGCGGATGCCAGCTTCGATTCCGGGCCACTCCTTCCCTTGACCAGCTCCCTCTCACAAGGAGCCGCTGCAGAGTGCAAAGAGGGGTCTTCTCTGGCCAGTGGCCTCACCTCATCTCGGCCGTCTTTGGGGTTTGTTTTCCCACAAGGCCCGCATGCTTTCTCCAAGGCCTGGGTCTGGGTGGAGACATCTGGGCGGGTCCTCCCCACAGCGGGGAGGGTTTTGGAGTTGTCACTGGTTTTAGCAGCTTCTAGTGGATACAGCTCCTTGGAGGGGTCTCTGCGGATGTCGGCCCTCAAAGCCAACCGCTCACTTCTGGCTGTGGAAGGGCCCCTTTCGGACGACTCCCTCCCGCTAGGCTTCTCCCTCAAGGGGGCACCTTCAGGTGGGAGCGGGCTGCGCAATCTAGACGGGTCAGCACCTTGGAGGTTCTGCCCCAGGAGGGGAAGGAGCTTAACGTCGGGCCTGTGGTCTTGGTGTTGGCTGGGGCTGCCCTCTCCCCGCTGGGGATGGCTTTCCACGATCGTCGCCGGGGTCCTGGCTGCGTGGGAAACCTTCCTGTCCAGCTTCAGCTCTGGGTCAGGCAGGGGTGACGCCGGTGAGCCCTGCAGACCCCGGCTGGGTGGTGGGAACCGAGGCTCGAGCAGGTAGGATTTGTTCACCTTGAAGCTGGCAGGGGAGGACTCCCTCTGACCCGCAGGTTCACCCTTCCTCCCCACGCTGCCGGCGGGAGCCTGTGGCACAGGGGGCCCTACGTCACTGCCTGGGCTGGGGCTCTGGGCAGGCTCTGGTGAAGGCAGCTCCGTCTTGGAGGCCTGCGGTCCAGACAGAAGAGCAATGTCCAAAGTGCCCTCAATGGGCTTCAGGCATGACACAGACCGCCCTTCCAGCTTATACTCGGAGGGGCTTTTCCGGACAGGCGACTCTGGAGCAGCTAAGCCCGGCTTCTCCGCTCCACTGTCCACCCGGCCAGGAAGGGCCTTGAGAGGGACAAAGGAGACGGTGCTGAGCTGAGCCACGTGGCCGCTGATGAATGGCGCGCGGCTCTCGGAGGCCGGCTGGGCCTCCTGCTGCCCCCCGGCCGGTCGGCCCGCGCTCCCCGGCAGGCCCTCCTGGGCACCAGGTGTCATCTTGGGTTTGAGCACAGGGCAGGGGCCATCATCTTTGTCTTCAAGGGACATCTTCTTTCTGAGGTAATCGATGTTGGCCAGCTTGCTGTCTAACTTCTCACACCGGGGACCCTCCTTGGCCTGCGGGGACTTCTCCGTGTACTCACCCTTCCCGGAGGTGGGCCTGTGGGTGGCGTGACAGAGACCGTCTTGGAGGGTGCTGTGAGCCGAGGCTCGTTTGAGGTCACCGGTGCCCTGGCTGTGGTCCCCGGGAGCTGCTGCCCCCTCCGAGGTGACAGCCTCGCTGGCCCGCACACTGGCCTGCTTGTGGAGAGCATCTTTCAGCAGGCTGCCCGGGGCCTGGGCCTCCTGCGCGGCTGCTTTGTTTTCAAAATGATTTGACCTTTCCGAAGCTTTTGGATAGATTTTCTTCTCTCTGTCTTCTAGCCTATAAGCAGAGAGGTTTTCCACATCATTGCCAAGTGCATGGGGTTTCTGGCGGGATTCCTGTTTCTCTGGGAGCCCGTCGGGTTTCTTCACCACCACCTTGGCCTTCAACTTCTCTCGGTCCAGCTCGTCCACAGACTCCTGTCGGCCCAGCTTCCGGGACACAGGGCGTTTCAGGCAGCCTTGCTCCACAGGCCTGGCCCGGCTGAGGGCAGGCGCGTCACACACGTTCTCCTCCAGGCTCTGCAAGGTCACCTCCCGCTGGGACTGCTCCCGCGGCGGCACCTCCTCCTGGGTGACCTCCAGGCTGTGCTTGCGGGAGCACAGGTGCTTCTTGTCACTGCCGTAGGAGGGAGAGAGCTTCTCCTCCGACTGCACGCGCTTGAGCAGCGGGGACCGCGGGGGCTCTGCGCTCTTGGGCCTCACGATGTGTCTGACGATGGTCGGGGGGGAGTGCATTTTGCTGGGAAAGGCTTGAGAGATCTTGGAGTTGCCAAGTGAATGTCCCAACAGAGGGGACGGTGACCGCTGAGGGGAGGTGGGCTGTGGAGTTGGAGAGGGTGTCCGGGCCAGCGGGGAGAGCGGGATGCTGCCCGCTGACTTACGTCTTCCTGACCGGTATCGCTGCCCGCTGAGTTTGGGGGCCAGGCCGTGGAGAGTGCTGGGCCGGATGTGTCCTGACCCTGCTGGGGAGTTGGGGGCACTAGAGCTTGGGGAGCTGCTCTGGGAGGAGTTAGTACCTGTGGGCGGAAAACAGGATGCTGTGAGCAACGGCCACTTTCCCTTTGCTTTCCATGCTTCCAGACCTAGCTGTTTCAGATAAGGTCAGGTAAAGGTCAGCAAATTGTCTTAGCATCTAAGTCTAGTGAATAAATGCTTTTCAGATAAACCTCCCCACACCAAGGGTTAACCCAGTACTTCCTGTCTTTTTTAATGGACCGAACAGCTGTATCTTCTGACCTTCCTATAAATCCTGTTCTCTGTCTATTACAACCTCAACCTTCTTTCCTTAAGCAGGAATAAGCCTCTCTTCCAGGATCTCAGATGGTGACCCCTCAACTCTTGAGAGGCAAGGAGACTCACTCACCGGATGGGAAGTCGGGGGTGGAGCGGTAGCTGGGAGTAGGGGATCGGGGAGACAAGCTGTGAGTGGGGGACCCCGGGAGGCTCTCCCCTGATGACAGGGATCTGTTCAAGCAGGAGAAACTTCGGCTGGTGTGGAGTAAAGGAGAAGGCTGCTTGGCTAGTTTTTTGAAAAGGGATCTTCTCCTAGAGTGAAAACAGAAGAAAACTGATCAGAGTCTACATTCAAAACCACTCCTCCTGCCCATAGCACCAGTGCACTCAGTACACGCCCCTGTGCCAGAGACAGTGATAGGATGACGGCAGATCCTTTTAAAGAGAAGGATCCCACTTTTATATTCAAAACTTTTTTATGACTTAGAAAGGAAGAGGTTTTGATAATACACAATGGAAGCTCTCTTCTCTTAATTTCAAGCACTTTAAGAAGAGCTGTGAAAATAGGAAAAATATATAATAAATATACATTCATTTATTTATATGTCAGGTTTTTGAGGACACGGTTTTTTGCCTGAAAGCTTCTGAGTACATAGCCCCAAACACACTGACACAATTTAATTAATTAAGAGATAATACAAAGTAAATCCCTGGAAGAAAAACCATCATCTTGGATATAGAATTCTTGGATGGTGATACACTGGGTAGAGGCTTTATCTCTGAGGGGCTGTTTGCTGTGCTTATTCCATTGTGAGCTCTTGAATATTCCTCATGACTGTGCACGCTGTACATTTACATAGAAAAACCGAGCAAGGTGAAACGAAGCTCATCACATCAGCAGGGCAGGAGACGCCATGCTGCAGCACAAGCAAATGTGCAGTTAGTGTCCCACGAGCACATCTGAAAGCTAAGAGCACAGCTTCAGGTGGCTTCGAAGCGCAGGTGGCTGTACAGAGTTCCTTCATCCCCAGGTAGTTTACGCTCTGCTACCCCTTGAAGCAAGTGTGTTCTATATGACCTAAACCACCATTAAAATATAAAGCTCACATTAAAAAAAAAAGGAGGATCTCAAAATGTGTATGTGTGTGTGTGTGTGTGTGTGTGTGTGTGTGTGTAAGTTTAATCACAGCAATACACGTACTTGGGTTAAAAAGTCAAATAGTTTGTAATGAAAAATAGCAACTCCCTGCTCTGCCTTTTTCCCAATACCCAGAGAAACCACTTTCTAGTCTTTTAGCTGTTTCTTTTCCTATTTGTCTGCATATTGCTATGAAATGTACTTATGCTGTTTTTTTAGTTTTTCGATTTTAGAAATTATCTGTTGATTTCCTACCACAAAAAAATGAGAATTAAGCTCTTATACAACTGCTTCCACCTTCTAACCGAAAACACTTCCCTGTTTCTATTCCTCTTAGTAGCGCTAAACCAAAATTTTTGGTTAGAAAAAAAAGGCTGGTGTTTTCTTTATTTACATGATAAATACTGTTCACAGCTCGGCCATAATTCTATTTTCCTTCCTTGTATAACTCTGTCTTTCCTGGAGTCAATAATCATTCCTTTCTCATTTGCTTATTTTTCTTTTCTATCATCAAAAATCCTCATAATGTGATCCAACACACCAAATCCAAGTGGGCAAAGTAGGGCTGCTGTGGCATGGTGCAGGGAGCACATCTAGACAACTGCCTGGCAAGAAACATCCTCACCAGAAACACACACACACACACCTTGCTAGTGCCTGCATGGGGCACAAAATGGTACCCACGGTGCCTCTCACAGTGCAAACGTGTAGCCAAGTTAGGCTTTCAGTCAGTAAAACAAAGCCTTTCTATTTCTAGGCTTATTTGGATGCTTTAAAGATCTAGTTATCTTCAAACATCTGGCATTAAAAAATAGCACCTGGGGCTTCCCTGGTGGTGCAGTGGTTGAGAGTCCGCCTGCTGATGCAGGGGACACGGGTTCGTGCTCCGGTCCGGGAAGGTCCCACATGCCGCAGAGCGGCTGTGCCCGTGAGCCATGGCCGCTGGGCCTGCGCGTTCGGAGTCTGTGCTCCGCAACGGGAGAGGCCACAACAGTGAGAGGCCCATGTACCGCAAAAAAAAAAAAAAAAAAGCAACTGTTTGTTTTTAGATAATGTAAAGGACGTTATTAAATACAGATATCATGCTAAAAACTGCCTGAAGTTTCAGTTCCTCAAATCCAACTCAACTGAAATGAAGTCTAGAGGCTTAAGAAAAGGCAAAGGGCTTTTCATGGTTCTCACACATGAGAAGAAGCAATATAAATTCTTCTACAGTGTAACTACGTAAGTCTTTTCACTATGAAAAAGAATGCTGTTACGAAGGGATATAAACGCTAATGTATAAATACATGTGAACCATGGGGCAACATTTCTCACAGAGAAATGGACCCTTCTCATATGCAAGCATTTACATCAAGCAAGGAGTAAATGTCGCTCAGTGTGGGAATGCACCAAACCCATGAAGAGGACGGCTCTAACTCACCTTTCCAGACTTTCCTTCTTCTTGGATTTCTTGCTCCGCCTCACCATCCGGCTCTTATAGCTGTTTCTCCTGGCTGGCCCCGTCTTGATTGATGTGTTCTCAAATGGGGTGGTCGTGATCGACACCTTATTTCCACTCTATAAAAATATGACGTGGTATTAAAGCGAAATGCTGTGATGAAACAAGACCAGAACAGAGATAGGAGAGCCAAAGACAAAGAAAAGATCCACAAGGACGGACATACAAAAGGCTTCCATGGGTCAATGACCCTTCAAGCAGTGAAGTCCTGACAAACTCGGTGGAAAAAAAATGTGAGGTTTCCTTAAGAGGGTGGGATCTGGAACTCCACAGAGCTGAGCTCAAATCTGAGCCTGTGACCCGAGCATTTGCTTTCCATCTAACAGGAGAGTCACACCTATCTCATAGGGCTCGTCTGAAGATCAGGGAGATAGAGTCTGTAAAGCCTTTAGCACTGAGGGTGACACATGGAAAGGACTCTATAAATCACAGTTATCCTCATCCATATGTATTAAGTATAAAGATGCCCAGGGGCTCTCTAGAAATCATAAAAAACCATCATAAAGCAGCAAAACGGAATGAGACTTCTATTTTAAATTATTTTTAAAGGTTCCTTTTCTACCACCAGAAAACCTGTCAGCAGGCAGAGCTGGAAAGTTCACGCCAGCGGGTATGAAACAGCCTCTGTTTGGCCAGGTCAGGCATGGTGAGGTCATTCCTGGTGGGTTTCTGTGCCCTACCACTTGAACCTGGGACAGGGGCCGGCTGGGCAGGCCCTGGGGACGGATTTGAGAGCAGAGTTAGAGGGCAAGCTGAGGTGTGCCCTGGGCAAGTGGGCAGGACCCACCCCCTTCACTCCCGTATCAATGACCTCTTCTTGAATTTCTTAATAACCAGGAGAGAAACATGTCCTTTCGGAGTCACAGATGGCCCCGATTACCTTAAGAAGACAAGAAGCATACGGAGAAGGGCCTTTTTTTTTTTTCCCGTACGTGGGCCTCTCACTGCTGTGGCCTCTCCCGTTGGGGAGCACAGGCTCCGGATGCACAGGCTCAGCGGCCATGGCTCACGGGCCCAGCCGCTCCGCGGCATGTGGGATCTTCCCAGACTGGGGCACGAACCCGCATCCCCTGCATCGGCAGGCGGACTCTCAACCACTGCGCCACCAGGGAAGCCCGAGAAGGGCCTTTTAAAAGGCCTGTGCCTGGAAGATGCCTAGCAACTCAGCTCTAAGCGGTATTAAGAGATGGGGAGTTGAGTATGATGGGGGCTGGGGACTGGAAAAACAGAGATTGTTTTAATATCAACATCCACCTTCCCTCCCAACTTGGGAAGTAATCCGTGCCATTATAAGAAGAAAAGAGTAAAGCATATATATATTAAAAAAATCACTGAGGAGCTTACCACCCAGCTAACGTTGGTAACATTTCTGTATATTTCCTGCTGGTCTCTTAACAGGCATGTAGAAAGTATGTATATATATATATATATATATATATATATATATATATATATATATATATATACACAGACACACTTTATAAATAATTTAAATCTTAATTAAATTAATCTCATATTTAGTTTTATGTTTTTTGTTCACTTCACATTTCCTAACTTTGAAAAACTTGCCCTTCATCACTGAATATTCCTTAAGAACATGATTTTTACTGGCTATTTAAAAATATTCCATGAGATGGGTGAATCACAATTTAACTATTTTCCTACAGCTATTGTTTTCTATCTCGCAATTCTTGTAAGGGTTGGAATGAATACCTTTATCTCTAAATCGCTGTCCGAGCCTCTGACATTTCCCTTAGATTACATAATTAGACCCAATACACGCAGCAAAGGGTCTAGGTGGACTTTTTAGCGACTCTTGGGGCCTGGTGATACACTAATTTCCAGAAGGGTTACGTCACCTCGTGCTCTTGCCAGCAGCGCACGAGCAGCAGCCACAGAACGGGCTCATCAGAACTGAATATTAACATTAAACAGATTACTGATTTTACAGGAAAAAGTTACATCAAGTTTTAATCTTTGTTCTTTGGCTATTAACAAAGCTGGACTTCGACTCATTTATTTTCGATGATTTCTATTTCTTTAGAGAACGATTTGTTCATGTCTTACATCCAATTTTGTATCAGAAAGTCTTAGTACTACTGATTTTAGAGTTCTTTATATATTTAAGAACATATAATCCCATACTTAATGTCATAATTGTAAAAAAATATTTTAGGGAAATGAGATTTGAACTTGAACAAGAGAAACAATTTTTCTTCATCCTGAAAGAATAAAGTACATGTTTTATATGCAAATGCCAAAACTTTAAAAATAAACCTTAACCTGATAGTAGAGACTGACATTCAATTTATTCTTTAAACTGAAAACTCAGCTTTGAAGTATGAAAGGCCTACCATTGAAGGTTGTTTGGTATGGGATTTTCTCTTTACAAATTGAGTGAGGCCAGGCTAACTGAGCGAGGCCAGGCTAAAGTTTTAGTTTTTCCTGCATGCCTTAGGGGAAGGAAAGGGGCAACAAACATGATGGGAGTTCATCTTTCACTGAAGTTCCTTTCGTCCTTTTCTACATCATATACAGAGTGGACACAGAGCCACAATGATCACCGGGGCTGCTAGAGCCCATGAGCCATCTAAGCTTGAATCCACTTCCACCCCTTCTAACACAATTCAGCACTGACTTTTATATCTTTACCTGCAAGAGGCTCACAATGCCACTGAGCATCTTAAAAGCACATTGTGAATATTAAAGCATTTTTCACATATATTCTCTTACTTTATTTTCACAACCAAGTCATGAGGGTTTTTTTTTTTTTTAAACCCTATGAGGTAGGAAGGGATTATTATTTTTCGACTAGAGGTAAGGAAAAGAGATTCAGAGACACTGAGATTCTTTTTTCCCAAGGTCACAGAGCCCAGTGGGAGAGCCCAAAGCTGGCTCTCCCGCCCCTCACCCCACACTGCCCACTCCTCTTGGGCAGGGGCATGCCCTGATCCCTTCCATCTCTTCCTCCCAGCAGAGCGCACAGCTTGTACTTAAAGAGTGGTGGTGAGGGAACGAGGCACTGGATCCATGTAAGGAATGATCAATGTATCAGACTGTCAAGAAGAAATTTTAAAAATATCGTCAACATTATATGAAAAAAATATAATATAAATGCTGAACATTCCTCACCAGAAAAGTTATGACCAGGGTTTGCTGAATCAGAGCACGTCATTAAGTTCTGGACAAAAGTCCCTTTCCACTATACAACCAAACCCAGTTTTCTTTTTTTTGTTTCTACATATGGCTGTTCCAGATGACAGTTCACTTGACTTATGGAAATACACAAAGAGATAACTTCCCTAAGGGGAAATACAGACACAAAAAAAATGCAGAGTGCAAACAGTTGGTTGGAAACGTTAATGATTACAAAAATGGTAAGCAAATGACTGAAAAATATTATAATTTTATGGAGAACAGGTGAGAATTGTGGAGACTGCCATCTGGTGGATCCATCGGCTATAGCAAGTGCTGTCAGAACTCGGCACACTGTGTTTTACTGGGTCTACTGACCTCAACAAATTCTTTTGAAGAAGAAGCAGTCTCTTATTAGGGAAATTCTGCAGCACTGTTTTAAAAAATAACAACGAAATGGGGCCAGAAGACTGTTAAATGTTCCATTAGTTAAGTTTTACTTTAAACCACTGGTATGATTAGTGCACCGTGGGAGGGAAATTATTTTAAGCTGGCTGAACTGAACACAAAAGCAGAAGTCAGGCTATTCAGTCTCTTCTCTCAGTCTGACTCCACATTAGTTTATCAGTTGGCCTTGGGTGCTTCACTGAGCTAGACTGTTTTTACATTTCTTTCTCTGCAAGACGCACATGGCGAACAGCACTCTTCCTGCATACGTGTGTCCTTGCCCCGACTCAACCCTCCATGATCCAGCCCCAGCCATCCTGCACACTTCATCCCAGATGCTATGAACTCAGGCTCCAGCCACACTGGTTTACTCATGCACCTCAAGCACTCTGAGCTTCCTGTCCTTGTGTTTTTAAGCATCTTCTTTATTTTGCCCAGACCGTCCTACACCCTCTTCCCATACACTAAATGTCCACCCATCCTTCACAGCCCTGCACAGAAAACCCCTAACTCTTCACCCCTGCCCACCCTGGTGGAAAGCCCTCTCTCCTTTAGAACCTGGGCCATATTTACAATTTGTTCCTTTTGTCTGACACTCTGATTATAGTCTAGTATTGCCACTGTTTCCCCCGTGAACGTTGGACTGTATTAACTTAAGTCACTGGCAATCAGAAGACTTCATGTACAGAGCACAGTGGCGTGCTGGTTGAAAGCACAGGCTCTGGAGCTGCATTGCTCTGATGAAAATCCTCTTCTGCTCTTTCCTAGCAGATAACCTTGGCTGCTTTGTTAACTTCTCCCTGCTTTAATTTTTTTATTTATCTGTAAAATGGGGACATTTATGTTTATAGCACCTATGCACAAGGCATGAGGATTACCTGAGTTTATTCATGTAAAGGCTCTCGATTACCTATTATTCATATGTGTCATTTGTTGTGTGACTCTTCGGTATCTCGCACACTTTTTCACACTTTGGGGGCCCAGCTAATATGTGAAGATGGTAATAACGATGCTATTTGATGGTCCCCATTTTAGTTTCCAGAGGTTCTCCAGAGTTCAGGGAAAGGAAATTTTGAGGCAGGGGCTGGTGATATTTTAGGGCTTCTCTTACGATTGGGGATTTAAACTAACGCTGTCCTAAGAAAGCAACCTGGTTGAATAGAGAGTTTTCTGTATTAGGGAGGCTACACTGGGCAGGTAATTACGTGAGCAGGGGATATGACTGGGTCCATGTGGCCTCCACCCCTCACTGCAGCGGCTGGAGAGAGATTTCGGTGCTTTGACAAAGTTCTTTTTTAACAAGCTACTTGCAAGCTGGATGGAGGTGATTAACTCCTTGTGGCAGGAGAGGTTTAAGGCGACACTGAAGGGGCACATTTACAGGGATTCACAGAGCTGTGGGGAACTGAACCGGATGACCGTGACTTTCTATTTCCTTGTGCATGTAAGTTAGTGCTTCCATAGCAGGCTCATTTTGAAGTTGTGAGGGTAAGTGTGACCAAAGCTGCAGCCATGAAACACGCGATACGCTTATTAGGTTCACATCCCGAAAGATAAATAAGTATTGCACGTGTATCTCTAAATATACATACAGCCCTACGTAATGGCCCTTCCGCCTTTTCCTAAGGATGCCGTGAGATGTTGTGAAGTAGTTTGCAAGTATAAAACATCGTGTAAAAAGCATCTGAGAATACCAAAATACAGCTACTACCCTGATGGTCCGCCAGTGACGAAGCCATCAGGCAGCCCAATAGTATAGGATGCATTTGTGAGAAAGTTGACTAGAGTTAGGGGAACCACCTGTAGGTATGGAGGATAGCAAAGCCCGGCCTCAACTCCAATGGGGACTGAGGCCAAGACCAAAGTTTCATTAATGCTGTGAACTGATCAACAGCAATAACTTTCCTACAATCGGCCACTTCACAATGGACCTTTGAATATGCATGCTATTCCTCTTCCTGGAACCTAGGCCAGACACTGAATCATTTGAAGAATACACTTGTGTTGGCTGGGGGATGAGAGAAGGAAGAAGAAAAGTCATTTAACTGTACTTACTTTTCAAAGGCTTTGTACACCCACCTACCTGCACTACCTTCCAAATCCTAATTTTCTTTCAAGTTCCAGTTCAGTGTCACTTCTCTGCGATGACTCTCCTCATTCACAGAATCTTCTCTCCAAAAGTACGGGATTCCTCCCCCTGCTGTGGCCCCTGGCTGACCAAGCTGAACGCTATCTGCTTGCATAACTCTTCTATATCTCCCATAGTCCTCGAGGGCAAGGACCATACCTGAATTCCTATGTTGCCAACATCTACCGTGGTACCTGTCTCAGAGCGAGTGCTCTGGAAACAGTCTGAATGTACCTTGTTTCAATGACACGTATGTGTTTCTGTTGTGCCTCTCGATAGGCTGCAGGTTCTCTGAGGTCATGGCTCACGCCTCTCTGATAGCCCCTTATAGCCCAGCCCTCCCAGTGCTTACAAAAGCCAGAGGTCATCCGTAAACATCTGTTGACTTGTAAAATAATCCTACAATTAAAGACTGTATTTTTGATCACAGATAGTCTTCTTTCCTTGAAAAAACTTAAAATCGAACTCAAATTTATCTTTGTTTTAACCAGATCCATATTTGGAGCCATAACTTTATATTCTGTAGTCAGCAGGTGGCAGAGCAAATAACCCAAAAGAAAGGAGAGGATCAGTATAGACTGTCTCTCTCTATCATACTCAGGCTTCTTGGGATCTCTGTACTCCATTGGCTTGAATCAGCTTACATTCCAAGTAGAAACTGATCTACACTCAAATTCATTTGTACGTATGAATGGGAAAAGGCCTAATGATCGCTAGAATCCCTTCTTCCATTACCACCTATTTCTATCATTTATAGTGTATGTTATATATTCACAGGTCTACCTTTCAAAAGGAAACCCAACTCTCAGACTCAACCTTCAGATCTGACCTCACAGTTTAATACTACCTTGTCTTCTGCTATATAGAACAAAATTTACTGAAGAAAATCGCCTTTAGGATGGACGATTTCCAAACAGATTTTACTATGTGCGGTACATAAACAAAGAGAACTCTATTTGTAATTCAGGATAAGAAGCAAAATTAAATTAGGAAGTGACTGTGCAGATATACGAGCGTGCATTTCATGATATAAAACCAAAAAATTCATGTTATTTTTGCCTTTACATTAAACAGACTACCGAATATTCTCTCAGCAACGAGACTGAGTGTGTATGGATGTGTCATATAGAACTCTAGACCCCGAGCAAAGAACTCTTGGTACTAGTTCTTTCTGGCTACCTCCTTCATCTGGATGGCCATGACATCAAAAAGATAGTACCTTTAGCAGGAGCTCTATAACTTCTGTGTGGACGAGTCCATGCACTGGTTCTCCATTGACGTGTGTGATCAGATCCCCAGCCTTCAGTCCTGCCTGGCAAGCTGGACTTCCTTCTTCTACATTCTAAAGTCCAAGAGGAGAGTATATATATTAGTAAGCAAACAAATGACAACCCTGACACCTACTGTTTCTTGTGGCTCAGTGTTCTGAGTTAATCAGCAAATGATCCTGAGCTCCTAAGAGGAAACCAGTAAGACAAGGTTTGCTATTCTTTTTCTGTCATCATCCTAAAATAGGGTAATTTCTATAGTTCCTTAAACAATTTCAGGTGATCTGAGAAAGTACTTAAAAAAAAAAAAAAAAGGAAGGCTAGGGAAAAAAAAATCTAAGAAAAGAAGAATGAAAGAAGGATAAAAACAGGACTATCTTTGACTATTTCTACCAGCTTGGTATGCAGAGTGGTTAATCAGATATGAAGACTAACAGAATTATGAGAAAGAATTAACTCTTGCTAAATTCAATCCCACCACACAGATAAAGGGCAGGAGTATGAAACAGGTCCCAAATGTCAGCTTCAGAGAAAAATCATTTGCTGTTAACTACGCCTCAGCTGACATATTTATTCTCCAGTTTGGCTGGGAACAAAAACTAACCAGAAAGAGAGACTGTCGGTCTTACCCAAACGATATGATGCACTGTGTAAATGTCGCTGTCTCCCACATACACCCGGATGGCTCGGATGGTGAAACCATAGTTCTTCCCTGAACTGTGGATCACAACGGGCTGGTATGGACTGGCAGAAGCTCCTGAGGAATCTCGGCTGGGAGAGGAATCCCTTGAGGAAGAAGGGTCCGAGGACAGAGAATGGGGAGACATTGGACTTCCCAGTGGAGAAACAGCAAACATATCTGCAACAGAGAAGCCAGTCATCACAGCTCATCCTGGTCCCACAAACTGCTCTCAGGTAGCCCTCACTAGGTAGCCCTGCTGGGATTGGGAGGACAGTCACAATACAAATCCATTCCTTTCTAATAAAGAAGAAATAATATAAAAATATTTATACTGGTAACTAGCATGGTAACTGGTAACTTGACAGAAGCCTGTCAAAGAAATCTCAGAAATGCCTCTTTTTAAACTAACTTTTAAACTCACATTCTGAAGTTACAACTTCTTAGTTCTCTACACAAATTAAAAAACAAACGAAACTTCACTGCTATCTGACTGTGATCTTTTAATACACTTTCTTTTAATTAAAGAAACAGGAACTTCCCTGGTGGGGCAATGGTTAAGAATCCGCCTGCCAATGCAGGGGACAAGGGTTTGATCCCTGGTTCGGGAAGATCCCACATGCCGCGGAGCAACTAAGCCCATGTGCCACAACTACTGAGCCCGCATGCTGCAACTACTGAAGCCCACACGCCTAGAAGCCCGTGCTCTGCAACGACAAAAGCCACCGCAATGAGAAGCCCATGCACCACAATTAAGAGTAGCCCCTGCTCGCTGCAACTAGAGAAAGCTCGCACGCAGCAGCGAAGACCCAATGCAGCCCCCAAAATAAATAAATAAATAAGTAAATAAACAAATCATCGGTGCACAAATTTCAGGTATACCCTCACCCAGGGAAGGCTGTATGGACGATAGTAAAAGATACTCAGCCTCCAAATCTTGCCCTAAATAACGTTAACATGGTTCTTTTCGAAAAAACCTGGCCTGGAAAGCAATTCATCAATTTACCTCTGCTTTTTTATCATATTACTGAACTAGTACTGATTAAACAATTTTGATCAAGAAAACATTGTCATGTTAACTTCTCTATAAAAGAATCATTCCTTATTACTATGATTAGAACTGATTCTCTTCATATATTACCTGTAATTCTAGCAAGGTTTCTGAGAGGATAATGCAGGTGGATAGAGAAATTTTAAGAAAAACTCCCTTCATATTCTTCAACACCAATACTATTCTGTTTTTCTTGTTTTATGAACAAACACACTTTAACTTATAGCTCTTATCACTGTTTCATCTATGTGAATCTAAACAGATCCTAACTGGTCATGTGAAATTGCGTGTGCGTGTGTGTGTGTGTGTGTGTGTGTGTGTGTGTGTGTGTAAAAGAATAACCTACAAAAAGATGCTGAGGTTTAAATGTGAGCTCAGTCAGGGTCAGGCTACAAAGGGCCAGCGCATCTGAAGCCTCCTGGGGTTCGGTAACATCGTGGCCACAGCAAACTGAAAGTATCCCGACTATCTTTTGCTCTAATGCTTATGTCTGTCCAAAGGGAAACAATTAGCTAAATGTATCACTATCCAAGCTCCTTCACTTTCTGACTTCATGCGGCATCCTGACCCTTTTTTCCTGGCTACCTCTGTCTCATCCAAAGGCCAGGTGAACAGAGGCACACCGGTGGGTAGGGAACATCAACACATGCAAAGGCAGGAAGAAGATAGAGTGGATACACAGATCCAAACTGCTAAAAGAGCCAGGCCCCCGACCCTTTACCTCGGTACATTTTACCTTATCTCCTCCGATTGAAGAACTGACCTACGTTCACCAAGATGTGGGCTTTCTCATCAGCTCTCAAAGTGGACTGGACCACACCCCACTTACCTTCCTGACTGCAGCTGCACTGGGGCCATTGCCTTCTGGTTATGAATAGTCACTCAAACTAGGGAGACAGCTGTTTGTTTTATGGTGCTACACAGACATTTCCCAGAAATGAGCATATGCTACAGTGAGCATTACCCCCCAGGGAGCTTTTGTTTTTACCCAATTTCTTTCTGCAGGAATTTGAAATTTCAACAATGTAAACAATCTCTTTTATACATGGTCTGTATTCTTCCAACTGCAAGCCATCTGCAATGTAATTCGACTGCCACTTCCACTCTCTTACTGTCATTTGAGTGATAAATCGTAACCACCAGGGTATATATTTTCATCTCAGCCAGTGAAATTACTGTAGACTTTGTGATTAGCAGAGGCAAAACTAGGTTCTGGAAACATACTGCAACTGAACAAAACCATTAATTAAGCCCAGTTTTTTAATACAGGGTAGAAAATAATACCAGTAGGAGGAAGCATAACCCAACAGACAGGGCTGGTAAACCTTGTAATTTCAGTGCTGTCTGGGACTCTGCATCCCCAGAAATGAAAAACTTATGTTCTCTGTGTCGATTTCCTTGTTAATTAGATGAGAAAAACTATACTTAGCTTTCCAACACAGATGCTGTTAACAGCTCCATAAAGGGTACAAATGATGCAGAGTCTAGGGAAGAAAAATTATTCAGAAGAGGGAAATTTATCACTTAACTTGGGGAGCGTGGGAGAAAAGGAAAGAAAACAAATAAAAGAAATAAGCCTTTGTGGGAAGAGAGCCTGCCTCATCTCCTGCTGCAGAAAGAAGCGAGAAGGAGTAAACCACATATGCCCCTGGGAGCTCTGGAGGTCTTGCAGGGAGACACTCCGGAGGGCTGCGCCAGGACAGCACCCACTACTGTTTCAAGCCATCTTGTATGTCAATCAGCATTGCAAACTGGGGGCGGGGGGTGAGCATGCACAAATCACACAATGTCATGCAAGTAGATGTCTCTCTACCTCCTGGGATCATGAGGGACAGAGCACTGGCAGAAAGGGACTTTGTGACTTTCCCCGAGATTTTCTTTTTCTCTGTGCTTTCTAATCGCTGCCGAGCCATGTGAGAAGTGGGTTCACTGGAGGGCTTTGAGGAATTATCTGTACTGTCCACACACTCGCTTCGTCCATTTATCTGATCCAAGTGCTCTGAAAAACTGCCAACTGTACAAAGAAGAAGGGATAAACATGTTCAGGAAAATCTGGGATAGGAGAGGTGGGGAGAGGGGGAGGGAGGGAGGGAGAGGGAGAGAGAGAGAGAGAGAGAGAGAAGGAAGGACAAACGCTGGGAAACGGAAGCCCATGTGGTTCATGAGTCCATGTGGCGTCAGGCAAACATGAAACTCATGTGACCGGTTTGAGAAAAGTGGCGCGGAGGAGGAAGAATGAAAGAGGTTTCCGTTCAGATTTCGTTCTACTTGTACACAAGTCCACTAACTCTCAATTGACTCCATTTAACTAGGAGATTACTTTTTAGAATCTGTCTTTTACAACCCTAGTAGAGACAACTCTTCCCCCCCGACCCCACCACGGAAGGCCATGAACCAAACATCAGCTCGTGAACCACACAACGCCCACCGTATGGTATGATCACCCTGTGACACAAATGACCATCATTAGCAGTGCTGTTAATATTGGGTTTTGCTATGTGGACATCATTTAGTCACTTCGTGGACATTTATGCCCATTGTCACCTCCTACCATCTTTCTAGGCCACACCTCACACTTAGGCTCAGGTTTGTAACTTATGGAAAAGTGCCTAAAGTGTCGCCTTTGACTTCCCACACCTGCTTTCACTCTGACCTCCTTGTAAATCTCACAGGACAAGACAAAGGGTATGCTTCACTATGGTACCCAATGGTTCCCTACATCTTCTTGCCTTTAGACTAGACAGTGCCAAATGCTGATCTGCCCTGAAGTTACTGGAAGTGAAAAGATTTGTCCTCCTCTAAGCCAGCCATCACACCTTCCTTATTTTTAATTTTATTAATCCTCAGTATACACTGGAGAGTTGTTTTTTTTTTTTAAAGTTAAAAAACTAGGACTTCCCTCAGCAGAGGAACATAAGAGAACATGTAACCACGTAGAAGGATGCAGAAATGGAAAATCACTGATACCAGTCTGGTAATTGCACACGCCCAGAGTAAAGAAAGTTCTTTACTCTTGTCAGAAGTGACATGTTGAAAAAAGTCAAGTGACCACCCCTTTTGGTTTCTCCTATTCTTTCTTTCACAGGCTATCAGTTTTCTGGTTTTTTTTTTTTCTTCCTTTTTTTAATCACTGATAATACATCTTTGTCCAGAAAAAAGCAATGCTTACCTTCTTTTTCCTTCTAAATGCTATATTATAAGGCCCCTGTGCTTTAAAAATCATCACTATCACCACATTAAGATATACAATCCACACAGAGAATTTAATACCATTATACATGATCCTTTGAAAGGCCAAGCAGCACATTTTAAAGTGCTGACCATGACATTCTTTGCCTAGAGAAGAGGCTTAATCAGACTTAACTAACATTTCGGTTACAGTGCTATATACACATCATTTGACTGCACGGCAGGTTTGGTCCTAGTTCACAGAGGTGGCACAGACCCACAGGAGGGGTCCAAGCTAAGGGAAGGCTTGGACTTGGGACGGTGGGCTTGGGCACGGCACAGCTCATGGCCACCTACTGTGCCGTAGGTACAGGGTAAGATTCACAAACTTCCACGTGACACCCATCTGACCTACTAAGGAAGACGATCTTAAGGCAAATATCAACCACTTTTCTACTTCTATATGCCAAATTCAGTCCCACATAACAGCATATCTATTCTATTCACTCTAAATGAAGAAATCAACTGCTGAGGGACTTGACAAAAACGGCTTCACAAATCAAAAAAATCGTATCTCAAAAAACGTTTAATTTACTTTTGGGTAAGTTACACACTCCCTTCTCCTTTCTAATTTGGCTCGGATGGGATCACGGACAAGCATAAACTGAAAAGCTGAATCTCTTCACAATGAATAATTTGTTGGATGCATTCAAGCCTTACTTTTCACTGATCCAAATACATTGTAGTCATGAAAAAAGAGACAGGTATAAAGCTGCACTGCCCTAAATGCCAGAGTGTGAATATTCAATGTTCTCTTTTATCATCCCTCCCTCTTGCCTCCGCCATTTCATCCCGCCATCTCATCTCATAGCACTGTATATACACGTGTGTTTCTTTTCTGCCAGTGGTAGATAACGTCACCTTAATGTTCTGTAAATGTCAAGGATTCTTTCTTTTTGATGGTGGAGCAACATAAAAATCAACAAACTTAATTTTACTACAGTCACGGTTTTCAGATTCCCTAATTCCCCTTGGCTGTGAGCAAATCGGCTCATCTCTCTCTTCTGTATGGCCCCCAAGGTCTTTGATTAGTTTTAGTGTGTGTATGGGGGAGACAGAGAGAAAGGTGGTTTGAATCTATTCATCATAATGCATAGCAGGATATAGACAGATTGTGTTTTTAATTGTGAAAGTACTCAATCAAATGCTTAGACACCATTCCCCTCCCTTTACCTCCTACCTTTCTGATAGTGAGTAGGCAGAAGAGACCAAGAGATCATAAACAATTCATCATATTAAGAATAAATGTGAAGTAGAGGTAACTCTATTCAGAGTAAATAATAACTAAGAAACAGATGAGAATTTAGTAACCAGAAATATAAAACACTTGACACATCTACATTTGATCTGATTACCAAGATGAACTAAAAATGGTCAGGCATCTTAGACTACCAGCTTGTTTCTACGCTACTTCTTCACTGCTATTCTCTTGGCTCTCTGATTTAGGACAAGTGGAACTGTCCTACATGGAAACAGAACTGAGGTGAAGAGAGAGAAGGAAAAAACCCAATAGCATTCTTCCCCATGATCAACTGTAAGCTCATGTGAAGCTACACAGGACCAGACTTTTTAGGGAGGCGGAAATAAACCCAGCCTGTAAAATTTGTAATTTTGAAATGATTCAAAGCAAGATGAAAACATCACACCACGAATATTCAGTAAGTTAAAAAACTGTTCATGAAAATTCTTGGAATCACTCACGGTTATCAATATAGCATACTGGATATGGCTTAATGAAAACATTTATCATAGCAACCTTAATCCATATCCACGTTTTTATTTTTTAAGCATAAATACACATTGCTCTGTAGAAGGACATGCTGTGCATAAAATTTTTATACACCGAATAATATTTGAAATGCACTTCAAGGACTTGCTCTGAGGGAGGCGCAAGGCCGATCATCTAATGAGGACACCTCCGTGATTAAAGGCCCCAAGTAACCATGATACAGTAAGCATTTTAAAAACCTGTGGAGATACTGCTCCTGGTGTCAGGAAGGTTTACTTCACATAAAAGTGACACCATAAAGCGCCCCCTATAGGAAAGGCCCAAGCCCCACTCTGTCTCACACACCCAAAGATGTCTTAGGGTTATTTGCGTCAGTTATCCAGAGGCTGGGAAGGCAGCTTGTGTGCAGTGGAGTTGTGTCATAGGCGCACGAGACACCGATCTGAACTGTGTCAGTATTCCTGACTCCCCTCTCCCTGCTCCATCCGTGAACCTCACAGAATAAGCATCTTTTTTTTTTTTTTCCCCTTAAAGAAACTTTATATCCAAGTTACTTTTGAAGTAAAACACTTCAAAAGTATAGATCGAGGTATGAGGTATTTTTTTTTTTTACCATCATATATACAAGATGTTTGCCCACCTAATTTCTTGCTTGTCTTCTTTTTTTATACGTCCCTGAGATTCTCATCAGCCTCTGTTTCTAGCCAGCTATGCAAACAGAATAAGCATCTTGCTGCACTGAGGGTCTCACGTGCAGACTGCTTGGTTATTGGGTATAAGTGGTCCCATGACAAAAACCAACTCCTCCAAAGAAACAACCACCCGTCTCAACAGCAGAAGGAAAACTGGCTTACACGGTACCTTATGGGTGGTGATTTACGACATTGTTGAGGGTAAGTTTGACCATTTGACTATTTAATAGAGTTGCTTACTTGTAACTTTGAGTTAGATGCAACTCCACAAGGCATGCCTTTGTACCCACAACAGAGAACATGCTCCCTTACTGTGTTCTGACAGCCATCAAAGGACGCCACTGAAACCCAGCAGAGGACGTGAAGGCTCCAGGTGAAGCAAGAAGGACGTGCTGTACAGCCATGCACTAAGGAGGGGTCTGAGACATCTGATCTCAGTTCTGAGGAGCCCATCGCCCAAGCTCAAGGAGTGGGGCCATGGACAGAGTCTAGTGGCACAAAATGCCCATCATCGCTGCCTGGCTGGGCCAGGCCTGGGATTCCGAGCACCAGCAGTCACTTCTCAATGTGGTGGGTGATGCCTGGACGGCAGGGCCGCGCCCAGGGCCTTACCTGACAAGGTGGAGCTGCTGATGGTGCTGGCCGGAGTGCTGACCTCGGGCTCCTCCTGTGCATTCTCTGCAGGGGTGGGGGCTGGCTTTTCCCGCTGCTCATGCAGCTCTCTGGGGTGGGGGGCAGCCTCATCTTGTTCTGCCTCTGCTGAAATAGCCAGTTTGGGAAGCAGGCCAGAACCGACTTTATGTCTGTGGCTTTCAGTATCCGAAGAGTTGGATGTGGATAACTGTTGCCTTCATTAAAAACAAATACAAAGTCATGCATCTATACATGCTATGAAACTGTGTTCAAGGTGAATTTTGGAAGAAACCAGGTAAAAATGGAACTGAGGGAGCCTAACCAAGACATGTCGAGGGCAGTGATTCTTACAGTGTGGTGTCCAGACCAACAGAATCAGCATCCCAGGGAACTTGGTAGAAATGCACATTCTCAGCCCCTATCCCAGATCCCCTGGGTCAGCAATCTGCCTGTACAGGCCCCCCCAGAAGGTTCGGAGGCACACTCACGTTTAAGAGCCACTGTCCTAGTAGCTGCTGTTCATGATATTTGTTAACAAGAATTTCACATACAATAAAGACGTTAAAAAAATAAAGAAATAAAAAAAATAAAAAGAATTTCACATACATTTCAGAATACTCTGAACTCCAGCTTAATGTTTCCGTGGACGGCAAAGTTGTGCTTTTGGTTTTGTCCCCAGGGTCTTCCTTTTCTTCTCCTGGATTCTGAGTACCTCGATCCATACTGCTGAAAACCTGCAAGGCAAATAGCCAGTGCTTATTAACACCTTCTTGAAAGGGATTGTCAGAATAAAAAAAACCAAACAAATCCTGGCAGAACAACCTGAGACTACGACTGAAGTTTGAACTGGGACTGTGTATTCAAAAGGTACTTTCCAATACTGTTTACTTGAGTCCTGAGGTGAGTGGTCAATGTACAATTTTTTTCCTTTTGGAGTGGAGAGCTATGAATTCATCACCCTCTCACCGTCTCTCACTATGGACTTTGTATCTGCAAACAAAATCCATAGATGCATTGCGGTTTCTAGGCCCGGGATCGATGCACACGTTAGATTACTTTTTAACCGTGAAGTCAATCAGAAAAAGAAAACCACAGAGAAAAAGATTGAATGGCCCCCAGTCAGGGGCGGGAAGGAGAAAAATGAATTGGAATTGAGGGCAAAGAGAAGACTAAATGACCTGTTTCAAAACATGTTGGGGGGAGATGCAGTGCGTTAGGAGTCAGAGGTACTTACTTGTTTGGCTTATAAATCTCACATACAGACAGGCAGTTTCATATGTTGGTACCAGGATTTCTGAAGGAGATCATAGCTTAGGCAAACTGAGATCTCTGCTGTACCACAGGGAAGATGGAAGCTAAAATAGGGAGCTGAGAGCCCAGCCCAGGAAGCGTTCACTACTGGCCAACCCAGTCACTTGCTGCTCTCATGGGAATGGACCTTAGACCTCCTATAATCTCCTGGGATTTGGAGGAAGGTGGCTAAAGAACAGGAGACCGTGGGCAGGGAACAGTTTAGGAGCTGGCTTTGATGGGCCAGAGAACAAGTACTGGGAAACCCCACACTCTGTGTTATCAAAGCTTCTGTCCCGGCTCTGGGCCAGACCTGCACCTTCCCTCCCGGGAAATCCCTACCTCTCCATGTCCTTCCTATAAATGGGGAGGGCAGTGCCAGCCAATTTGCAGATGCACCCTGGGCAGTCACTCAGAAAAAGATACGGAACACTTTAAAATCACTCAGTGCTATAGAAAAGCTTCACAATAATCATGCAAAATGCCATGGCAACAGAAAATACATCACTACTGAAAATAGCAAAAGGAAGGCAGGATGCCCTCTAGGTTCATTTCTATCTTCCTTGGGCCCTGCCCCCCCAATCTCAGGACTATCAGGTGTGTCTTCGTTTTGTTTGTCTTTTAAACCTTACCACTACCAGTGAAAAAGCATCTTTCTCCAATGTGGATTTTATCTTCTACCATTTCCAAAATTCTAGCTTGGCTTCCTACTGCCCCTTTAATATAATAACTTACACTTTCTTATCATCGGTTAAGAGACTTTCTCATTCCGCAATCAACTGTCCCCAAGTGTCTGGGCTTATGTCAAGGACCGAGCTTTCTCCTTTGTGTTGTATTCCATGGGATACTAGAAGAGGGCTCTGCACACAGTGAGCTCAACGTTCTTCACTATAAGATGAAAGAAATGGAAGGAGGCCTCCAAGGCCCGGCAGCACTGAGCTAGACCCCAGCATGTAAATGGTATCAGGTACTCCAATAATGACTATGAAGGCAAGTCTCTGCCTCAAAGAAAAAAGATACTAACCTTTGGATCATGAAACAGAGGAATATACTCCAGCAGGGCGGTAGGGACTCTGGATTATCAAGATGGTGGGGTCATTACCCACCCCCCGAAAAAAATCTCAAGCCCCAAAACACTGCATGGGGTTGTTACAATTCTGTGCAGCTGTTTAAGGCACCAACTATCCGACCAGTAGGAGATTCTCCCAGAGACCTTCTATGTTTATGCCATATTTTACTTACTTTAGAAAACCTATGTGAACATGAGGAAAACTGCCTTATTTCCACAGTAAAGTCTTCGTCATTGGTGTCATCTTCTTCCTCAGTCTCCATATGATGGTACTTCTCTGACCGCGCTGCAGGGAAATGTTTGGAAACAGTTCCAATTATTCAGATTTTCAGCTTTTAATTTAGATATTTTAATTATGAGTCTTTATATCAAAGCAGCATTAGGTTTCAGAACCCATGCGTTCAAGACTGGAAGGTACTACCAAAAGTAGAGCTGATTTTCTACAAAGTAAAGGCCAAATCATGCTTTACGTCAGATAATGCACGTACTATCAAAATAACTCGTGTCATCTTCGGATTCCAGTTGGGGAATGAATTCTGCCTTCTGTCTCAGCAAACTGTTCCAGTCTAAGGAACGGAAGAATTGATGCTGTTTGACTTCATACGCACCACCTTGGGGTAGGGAGTGGAGGGGAAGGACAGAGGGAAACGTGTTAAATGATCCTCCCAGCAAAGGTAAGAATCGGTTTCAAATAACAACCAAAAAAAAAGAAAAACAAAAAAAAGTTCTATCAAGAGAGAATTAAAGAAGTCAGAGAAATCTTTTTCATTCTACAACAAAAACCTCCAAAAATTCTTCCATAATTTATCAGCAGGAGATTTGATTTTGCTAACAGCAGTTGCTACGGCACAGTTTTTCTTTGTTAATTCTTCCATGACTTCCTCTATTTTTCAAAGGTTAATGTGGCCACTTAAAATCCCATTGTGATGAACCTGGGGACGTGGACACACACCGGCCCAAAGCAGACTTGCTCATTACAAACCCCCAAAAAACCTAAGAAGGTGCAAAATGTGTTCACGCAATATTCCCTCTGGAGGTAAGGTTTTAATAAAGATGAATTTTCCCTAAATAGTATATAACGGTTAACATTTGATTTTATTGGATTGCTCATTAACATTGGTAGGAATTATATTCTGTGGACTACAGATTCTTAAGTAAGAATATTACTCAGCCATAATAAGAAGTGAAATTGAGTTATCTGTAGTGAGGTGGATGGACCTAGAGACTGTCATACAGAGTGAAGTAAGTCAGAAAGAGAAAAACAAATACCGTATGCTAACACATATATATGGAATCTAAAAAAAAAAAAAAAGGTTCTGAAGAACCTAGGGTCAGGACAGGAATAAAAACGCAGACATAGAGAATGGACTGGAGGACACGGGGAGGGGGAAGGGTAAGCTGTGACAAAGCGAGAGAGTGGCATGGACATATATACACTACCAAACGTAAAATAGATAGCTAGTGGGAAGCAGCCGCATAGCACAGGGAGATCAGCTCCGTGCTTTGTGACCACCTAGAGGGGTGGGATAGGGAGGATGGGAGGGAGATGCAAGAGGGAGGAGATATGGGGATATAGGTATATGTATAGCTGATTCACTTTGTTATAAAGCAGAAACTAACACACCATTGTAAAGCAATTATACTCCAATAAAGGTGTTAAAAATAAATAAATTAAATTAAAGAAAGGAGAAAAAGAAACTGGCAAACTGTTTGATAGATTTGTAATGCATGTGATGAACATCAATCACAATCCCTAGGCTTCTTTTTGCCAAGTTAGTATTACAGCACAGTTCAGTGAAACAATATTGTTAATTCAGTTCATGATTTTCAAGAGAGATTTTGCAAGGGCAGGCCCCATCAAAATATTACACTATCCCTCACGTAAAGAGAAGAAGGTACACATTTTATTAAATCCCAGCATGAAAATCAGACCCCCGCCCTGCCACCAACATGCACACTATTGATGGGGGAGATAAGGCAGAATCAATCTTCAAACAATTCCAGAAAGAGAGATTTCTTGCAAGACTAGTGCCAGGGTCTAATCAGCCTCCCTACCAGGAGATGCCCCTCGATGTGTGTTGCAAATGCCTCTTTAATACAGCTGTCACTCATGCTTCTCGCCCTGTCCTCAGTGGGGTACAAAAGGAATAGGATGAGAAATTGAATCTGAATGAAAAATGGGCTTGGATCTTGGGGCTGGGGAGCTGTCTGTAAAAAGACGTGGCTCTGTCCCCACTGGGCCCCATGAGCACCAGGGGCAGGCTGGCTAGAGCTCTAAACCCAGCCAGGGGAAACCGGTGTTCTGAAGGCAATGGAACAGAGAGAAAAAAACAAAGTGGAAAAATCACCCCCCAAAAGGGAGAATGGGTTCTTTACAAAGCATTTGATTAGCATCTTCATATAGAATTCCAGCCAGGCTTTTTCCGTGTTTATAGCACAATACTCAAGTCTGATGTTGATCCCAACAGCAATAGCATTAGCAGCTGTGATTTGAGGGACAACTTTGACTAGTATTACACTAGATGCTAGAGGAAATTGCTTCTTTTAATTAAACCACGGAAAGTAACCCCACGAAGTAGGTATTGTCAACTCCGTTTTTGGATGGGGAAAGTGAATAAGCAGTAAAGCATACTGGACCAAGATTACTAGGTGAGTAAGGGTTAGAGGGGCTGAGCTGAGGTCTGTCTAAAAACACCCAGGTCCATCCTCAGTGCCACAGCGCCACAGGCCATATAAGGGGGAGGCATGTTTCAGTTTGGATTCTACCCTGCCATCTTTCTCGAGTCAGTTTACAAATGGATTCTCGACTGCCGATCCTGGGGAACACAGCCAAACAGCCAATTCCCCAGCACCTCTGCCCAGTCCAACCCCAGTCTCCATGTATCCTGGTTCTCTTCTATCCCAATCAACATCCTCAAACACAGCTGCCAGGGACATTTTCTTCCAGTGATCTTTTCCTGGAGAAGTTAAAAGGGCTTAAATATTTATCTATCCAACTCCCTCACTGTGCCAGTGACACTGAGGTCCAAAGAGTCAAACCCTACTTAGTGGCCCACCATGCACTATCCAGCGATGACTATGACTTCAGCTGCCACAGCAAAGGACAGCTCTGACACGCCCAGGTCATTCAGCTTTACCCAGAAAAGCATAGTTCTCTAGACCCAAAGGCTCGAAAGACAGTTCCAGACAATATCCGGAGTTTTTGCTCCCCGACCTGCTAACCTTTGGGACCCACCCACGTCGGTGAGAGCATTCGCTTCCTCTTTGTGATGAGTGCCAAATGGGTCCTCCCCAAGGAGCCCCAGCCCACTGGCGACCCCGTGCACAGCTCTCACCCTTTGGCCTTTGTGCCCCACTGAGAAGCAGTTGCTTCTCACTGGGTCATGTTTCTCATGCACTTTTGGAGAGATGGGGAGCAGAAGAATGAAATGGACACACTGGGGAAAAATTAACTCTGGGCTAAACCGTTGGTATGATATAGATGATGGCTTTACGAGCCAAATACAAATCATCAGACACAGGAACTCATGCACATGTCAGCTCTCACTGTAAGAATTCACCAGGAAGGGAAGGGAAAGTGACTATTTCTTGAGCTCCTGTTATGCACTAGGTTAATGTACCGGATACCTTCATAAACATGCCTGCGCTCAATCCTCACAATAATCCCTCGAGGTGTGTAACATGCCCATTTCCATAGATTAGGAAACTGAGACTCCGGGCAATAAAGAAATGACTCACAACCTCCCAGCTGGCTCATGGGTGGGAGTCAGTCACATCTGAGCAGCTCTCAAGTCCAGTGAACCTGGCTGCCACTCAACACTCCGCAAGTTCAACAGTCGAGTTCAAGTACGACAAGGTCCCAAATCGCAAGTTATGCTTTGGCACTAATGTTCTCCTTTGAGTTTTCCTCTCCCTTCATAGACGCTTCTTAAACATCCATTATGTTCTTCACACTCCTTTTCTCAGTCTCTCTAGTCTCTCGGGCAAATGCGCACTTGCACATTTTCACGGTGCATTATTTTGCCCGCTAAATATGCATTAAATCCAAAATGCTGTCATTGGAAGCAGCATGGCAAGCCTGCGAGATTCTCAGCCTCATTCTCCGGGCCCTACTGGGACCTGTCACGTTGGACCTGCCTGTTTGACAAGCTCTCCTTGACAATGCTAAGAGCTTGGGCAGGGTCTTTTAAATGTCTCTTTTGAGCTTCTGCTAGAAGATTTGTTTCTCAATCTGTCAAACCCTGAAAACACCAAAAGCAGCGGTCAAGCAGAAAATGTGCAGAGATAACTTGCAGCGTATAATCTATAAGCATGGATGTACTGACCACCCTCATAGCCCTGTCTTGTTAAGTAAAGCCGAATCAAGTGTCCCCATATTCTTAAAGAGGACGGAAATGGGCAGAATACTAAGGAGGAAAACTCTCCAAAGTGACACACGAACACTGAAGGGAACTCTTTAGGGGGTGTGCTGATTCCAATATATTTTTAGCCCTACCTTAGGACAACACTCCCCCGGGACAGCTGATTAGGATATACAAATAGATACTTGTATTGTTGTAGGACAATCTTAAAATGCCACTGTTTCTCATATTTGGCTCAAGTGAGTAAAATCACCCCTCAAAACGCTGCCCCACACAGAGCCTTGACACCCATTCTTGGACAGCTACTCTTATCTCTTGAACTATAAAGCAAATCTAACTGCAGGTCACAGACGGTGGGAAATAACCAGTTCGCTAGTCACTTCAGACAAGAGGAAAACCAAACAGGGCGACAAGAAATATAAAGGATTCTGTTCACAGAGTTCAGTCAGCCCAGAAGTAGGGGCACCACCGCAATTTCTAAATCTCATATGTCCAAAGGGGAAAGCCAGAGATTATATACACAGAAAAATAAAAATGATAATACCGCAGCAGTGTCACATCTGGTCCTAAGAGCCAGAGTCGATGATCTTTTATCCTCACAAAAATCCTGGGACATAGTGCTGCTATCAGCTCCATTTTATAGATGAGGAAGTAAGGCACACAAGGGAAAACAACCTGCTCTTGGTCACACAGCTGAGATTTAAACTCAGGCAATCTGACTCTGGAGTTTATCCCTTTAAGTCCCATTATATTGCCTTTCCTAGTTAAAGGCCCACTCGTCCACTGAAAAAGGCAAAAAACACATGGTATTCCAGTATGAAACTCAAAGGAGTTTTGCCAACTGAGTCCCGATTTTAAAACTTCTTGGGAATTCCCTAGCGGTCCAGTGGTTAGGATATGAGCTTTCACCGTTGTGGACCCGGGTCCGATCCCTCATTGGGGAACTGACAGACCACAAGCTGCATGGCACGGCCAAAAAAAAAAAACAAACCCAAAACTTCTTGGATTCTCTAATGCAGGGTCTTCAAGAGTTTTCTGTCGAGCCAGAAAGTTTAGGCCTTGTAGGTCATGCAGTTGTTCATGACCATTCGACTCTGCCAGAGTAGCATGAAGGCAGCCATAGACAGTATGGGACTGAACAGCATCGCTGTGTTTCAGTAAAACTTTATTTACAAAATAAAGGTTGGGCCCAGGGGTTTTAATGCATCATCATAACCTCTAGGTAGCACAGCATTCCATACTTAAGCAAGAACTGAGCTCTCCAACTGGGGAAGCTGTGAGCAAAAGTGGAGAACAATATAAGATATATATTTGGAGCTACTGCAAATGATTTTGGCCTTGGAAAAGCTGGGTGAGAGAATGATCTCGTCAGTATTTTCCGATCTTTCTAGCAAAACCAGGTAGAATGAAACAGCTCAGAGTAAACAACCCATCAAGTCAACAATTTTCACTGATGAAAATTTTTATTGATACAGTGTACGTGTGTGGTGTGTGTCGTATGTGTGTGTGCGTGCGTGTATGTTATATGTGTTTATTATTTAGTCTCATCTAGATAAATTCACATACTGGGGTTGGCTAGAACTCTGGACTGGGATCTCTAAGTCTCTCTATTCAGAATATAAGGAAGAAAAGGAAAAAGAGCTGGCAAAAACAAAAAACTGGAGGCAGAAGAGTCAGGAAAAATAATCAGCAAGAAATAAATCTACTCTCTCCTTAATCTTGAAAGTCAATGTTTTCTAATCCTCTTTCTTGGGCCATGGTGCGGATCAACCTCAGGCACTCATTTCCAATAATCAGTTCAGGTACCGATAACCTGTTTCAAAGCCAGCAGACAGTAACTGCTGGGTCAGATCCTTCTAGGAATCTATATATTTTACAACCCCAAACAAACAAACAAAAAAACCTCCACATCCCTAATCCTCTGTTTCAAACTGTTAAGATCCACACTTTTCAGGACAGAAGAGTTACATGTGCCCCTGAGGTTTTCTTCCAGAGACATTTTATTTGCTGAAACAAATTAAGAATAATTTCTGCTTTGCCAAAAAGAAGAAAAACAACAACAAAAGAAGACAAACAACGGCCACCAACCCTCTTAGCGTACCTACTACTCTGAATCAGGAAAAAAAAATCCAAAATGTTATTGTTATAACATATTGTAGTCATAGTCTACATCAAGCAACAGATGTTTCCTATGAAAACAACAAACAAAACAAAAACACAAACCTCTGAGTGCTCCACATTGACATTATTTCCTGCATATTAGCAAAATGAAAACGTATGTGCTCTAACCTGTTCCCAGTCTCTCCAGGGGATTCTGCCTGAGAAGCAAGGTAATCAGATCCTGGGCATCAGGTGGTGGCGCCTCATCCTTTTCAGGCCAGTTGATCTCATCTAAGAGGAAGAAAAGTAGTTTACGACTTCACTGCTGAAAGGCTGGTCCACGTCCCAACAGCGTGGACATCACCCGGGAGTTTGTTAGAAATGCAGAATGTCAGGCCCCACTCCAGACCTGCTGACTCAGAATCTGCATTTTTAACAAGACCTTCAGTTGATTCCTAGGCCCAGTCAAGTCCGAGAAGCACTGTTGCACAAGATATGAATAGCACAGCTGTCAACAAGGCAGGGAGAGAACACTTCAATGAGCAGTACCTCTCATCTGCCTTTTTGATTCACTTTTCTTTGGTAGAACTGGGTCACTGCTAATTGGTCCTCTAGTTATTAAGAGGGCTCAATATAGCGTAAACTCTGAACTTCTGTGTTTTAGGCGATCGCCCATCCAGGGATCATGGGGAGTCAGGGTTTCTCTTCTCCCATCATCCTCAACTGAGAACCTGGCCACAGCCCCAGGGTTCTTCAGGTCCAAGAAGCAAAAAATAATTTTGTAAAAATAACCATTTCCAGAGAAAGGAAAGGTCAAAATGCTAAGACTGAAGAAGAAGAAAAAGAAGAAAGAAAAAAAAAAAAAACGCCAAGGAATTGTAGTAATGGAAGTACTTAAAATCTGTCATAAATATTAGAATATGTTCTACATTCTAAAGGAGTTTGCCTGAAGATAGGTGTGCATGCTTGTGTGCATGGGAATGCAATAAAAACATGAGTTATTTCTGCATGTGCTTGCCTCTAGCTTCCTCTGCTGCAGTTTAAATCTGATTTGGAAAATAGAACATGAATATACATCTGAGCCATAAGGCATCGGGAGAACAAAGCCAGCATTTGCTGCTTGTGTTAATTAAACAGTTGATTCCTTTTGCCATTCATCCTTGATATATCAGAAAACAGCCTAGTTATAAATCCATAAAGAGCTCAGATATTGTATAAAAGGGTTATACACTGTGGGCAACTCACAAATCTACTTTGTTAAAGTTTACAAATATGCCTGGCTCGCAAAATCAATGATGGAAAATAATGCTGTGATTAAGAGGGTCCTCATACCAAAAGGAATTGTCCCCCTATTTCCACCGTTGGACACTCTAAGCGCAGTCCAGAATGTAGAGGTAGGTGATGAAGATGTGAGTGATGACTGACAAACTTTGAGGAAGAGAGGCCTTGTTGATCTCTGCTCCAGGGAAATTTATAAAAACAGCAGGTAGGGTAGTAATAAAGCCTATTTAATTATCATTTAGTTTTGCCACAAGCCACACAACAATAGTTAGGGTCAGCTTGCAGGTTAAGATCTAAAGGTTACTGAATTTAAATGAAAGATGAACAGCTGTTAAGAAATAACATTACACCATAACAACTACCAATGAAATCATTAACAATCTGTGGATTAAATTTGCTTCCTCCCCATTCTCATTATTTATTATTTGGTAGACATTTGTTTTAGGGTTTATTACATTTTTGTTAATTTCTTCACTGTGCCAATAGCCATTTTTCCCATTTGTGTAAATGTTACCCATGTTAACCTTTTCTTCCCTAGTGCAACTTTCCTACTATGGAAAGGAAGACTGGACAGCAGTGAAATCATTTGCAAATCCCACACCAATTTCTTTTGCAGAAAAAGTACACCATAAAAATTGGTCACATTGCTAGTACATTTCCAAATTCCATGTTAACAAAACTTCCCCAGATCAATTCCCGACACAAATTGCTCTCTTGAGATTGTGAAAGTCAGTTATGTGCTATGATGAGTGAGTTCTTTTAATTTGTTGGCTAAACCCTTTGATAAAGGTTAACTTTTTAGTAAAAACAGTGATACTCCCCAGAATTACATTAAATAGCTGCTTCCCAACAGCGGCTTAGAGATAACCGCTGACAATATTTACCACTGATGACTTGTCCAAATAGCTCTTCTGGAGTGTCCCCAAAGAATGGCACGCATCCAACCAGAAATTCATAGAGGATAATCCCCATGGCCCACCAGTCTACCGGCTTCCCATAGCCCTGCCTCAGAATCACTTCTGGTGCAATGTATTCAGGTGTGCCACAGACCTAAAAGATGATTGCAATATCAGAATAATTAGAATATTAGACATGAATTAAAATGAGCAAGATGGCTAAATATCAATTATTTTGCCTAGAGTGCACCTGCTCAACCGCATGGAACCGCATGGACAAAGAATTTAAGAACAGTGATTCGAAGTCGGTATCTATCATACCAAAAGCAATGAATTACTTAAAATACCAAAAAAAGCAACGTTTAAAATGCTGCTCTAATGTGAAACTGTGTGTAATGTCTAATTTCAAATTTGAGTAGTTTTACTTACTTTACAAAAACATTTGTAATCCCTGGATTTAAAATAATGCTGCATTTTTTCGTCTGTCACTATCAGAGAGAGTTTTAGTATTTATATGACTGAAATATATTCACATCCTGGTTACTTCATAAAAGCCTGACAGTTGAGATGTGTTCACCTTAAGTAACTGTACAATGAACAGATTGTGGGCACATGGTAATGAGGCATGCTTAAAGGGAAATGGGCCATGGCTCGGAGTTTGGCACCTGTGATTGTACAACGCATCATGAGTTTCATGAGGACTCTACTGAGACTCCCGAATTCCTTACGAAAACAGTTTTTCCATTTGTCTCTCTCACACTCTCACCTGTGTACAGTTAGATCGTTTGTCTTACTAATAGACCATAATGTCGAGGGAGGAATGTGGAGGGACCGACATTTCAAAGAGGCCCAGGGAGAAAAATGGAAGCAATTTGCGCTTTATTAAACGTAAGGCTTATATAGACATCTAAAGCCCCAGCACTAATGTCAAGATGGCCTAGGCGAGCTGATTCTGAATTGCACTGTCAACACTGCACTTTGTATTTCTCTCTGGAGCCAAACAGCACGCAAGCTTACCTGTTTGTCCAGGAACTCTCGAGCGTCCTTCTCAATATGACCCTCATAAAGATTGGTAGTCATGCTCATTAGCCCCACCTTGGATAATCCAAAATCTGTCAGCTTTATGTGCCCCATGGAGGTGACCAGCAAACTGTGAAGCAGAAGGACATATATCACAACACTCACTTTGAAGCTCATTTTTTGTTTTTACTTTTCTCCCTCCCACTGTGAATTGATAAGACTATGTAATATATAGGTATCAATCTTATCACAAAACCCAGCCTGCAAAGAGGTGAAGTCATACAAAGATGTTAAATATGTGTATCTGGAGGCTGAAAGTAATCCACAAGGGAAGGCCAGAGACCGGGCTCAGCCCATCTTCCTTGGAGATGTCACATACAGCATCATTTACAACTTGAAGCTCTCAGAAAAATTCAAGTATGGAACTCTGACACCTTTCCATTTCCAGAATAAGAAAAGAGCTGAGAAAGGGCTACTGATAATCCCACGTCACACATCAGTAACTAACATAAGCAACCAATCCGTGATTCAAATGAGACAAAAGATAAAGAACCTGGAAGAAAAATGTAGCATTGTTTCAGATTTCAACTTCTGGCTCGAACTTAAGTGTCTACTCACTAAGCACAAGACCTACATGTCTTATACACGCAAAGAATTCACATTTGAAAGCTTTATGAATTTACAGTTAATTTTTTTTTCATTTTAAGTGGCAAAGAAAATTTTCATTATTTAAAAAATTAAAGGAGGAATTAAAAAAAATAAAGCTATTGGAAGGATGCATGCCAAAATTCTAATAGCTGTCTTCGTTTGGGAATGTTGTGAATGAAGTTTTTTCTTTTTGTACTTCCCAAATTTTCTGTAATGAGCGTAAGTTAATTTTATAAAATTTTGGCACACTTAAAAGCTCTACATATTAATAAGAAATACTTCTAGAGGTGTCTCAGATTAGTGGAGAAAGCATGGAACATTTAATAAATGGTGTCAAGATGAATACCTAGTCATTTGGGGAAAAATAGTCTATCTGTATCTCAAATCAGACACCAAAATGAACTCCACATAGACTAAAAATTAAATAAAAAACTAAACAGAATATCAAGGATATCATCTTGGGGGAGAAAAAATTATCTAAGTATCATTCTAAACGCAGAAACTATCCAGAAAACAACTCATAGCATTCTATGTACCTATTATTTACATAATAAGAAAAACTAAAAATAAATTAACTAATCCTGGCTTAATACTCTTTTTTTGTTTGTTTGTTTCTTATAAGCTGCTATTGTAAACACCATAGCCTTTAAAAAGATTATACAAAAATCATCATGTATACTGCTAAAAATAACTCATTTGGGAACATTATGGGAGAATTTAAAAATGTACAAAGCAGCATTAAAAGAAAACATTTTTATAGACATAAACACTTTCGTATTGTGTGAAAAAAAAGACATATTTCATCAGTGTACATACTTGTCTGGTTTCAAATCCCTATGTACAATTCCATAATTATGTAGATATTCCAAGGCCAGGACTGTCTCAGCAAAGTACATCCTGGCCATATCAACAGGGAGAGGACCCATGTTCTTCATTAAGGTAGCACAGTCACCTCCTATAAAACACAAGAAAAAGACTTAGCAGGTATAGTATCAGCTGGGATTAAAGACTGTCCGTTTAGACTGCAGAATTTCCAAGTAGAATGGTCTCTATCCATAGACATAGTCGATCGTGTTGGTAAGTGGAGACTGTGTTAAGTAATCATGTTTCTACTTATGATGTGGTGTGGAGAAAATATAGACTTTTATTTAAGAAGCGCTGCTCATGAGAGAGCAGATTTGGCCTGAAGTGAAACTAAATGTTGAAGAACTGATGATGTGTTTTAGGAACAGCGTGATGATTTAAAATAAACCATTTTAAAACATGGATTCTGGAATCAGGCTGCCTGAGTTCAAATTCCGGCTCTGACTCTTACAGGTGGGGACATCTTAGGCAAGCTGGTCTTGGTTCTTTCAGCTGTAATATCAGGATATGAATAGTGTCATCCCTTTTATTGTGAGGATTAAATGAGGTAATCTGTGTAAAGAATCTGTGTAAAGAATTTATCACATTAACATGTGATAAACGTTAATTATTGTTGTTAAAATAACCGTAACAAAAGTTAATAAAGCAAAGTACTGGTGTGGTGAAAAGAACAATGGGTGGAAATCAGGCAAGTTATGTTCTTGTCCTGTATCTACCACTAAATATCTAGTGAAACCCCTTCTTGGGTTTCAGTTCATTCATCTGCAAAATGAAAACGATATTTAACGGTTCGTTAAGTTATAAGTTTTGGGATTCTGTTCAAACAATCACAAGGGCTTAAATTAGATGCTTTGAAAATTGTTTTGGAGACTAGGATTGACATATATACACTCATATGTATAAAAGAGATAACTAATAAGAACCTGCTGTATAAAAAAATAAATAAACTAAAATTTTTTAAAAAAAGAAAATTGCTTTGGCCCTTGCTTATCTATTCATTTTATTAGCTTTATTTATGTCAGTAAGTCATGGCTATGGAAACACTCAAAAATTTCATGTAAAATTGACGGAAATAAGATTACTTGGAACATTTAAAAGGTAGACCACAAACTTCCAAAAGAAAAAAAAGTTAGTTTTTTAAAATTAAACTATAGTTGATTTATAATATTGTGTTAGTTTCAGGTATACAGTTTCAGACTCTTTCCCATTATAGGTTATTACAAGATACTGAATATAGTTCCATGTGCTGTACACTAAATCCTTGTTGTTTATCTATTTTATACATAGTGGTGTCTATCTGTTAATGCCATAGTCCTAATTTATACCCCCCCTTCCCCTTTATAACCATGTTTGGTTTCTATGTCTGTGAATCTATTTCTCTTTTGTAAATAAGTTGATTTATACTATTTTTTTAGATTAGAAGTTAGATTTTCTTGAATGTATCTTTCTCCTAACTCACCTTTAATTTCACACCATACACCAAAAAGGATATGTTTTTAATACTTTCCTTAAGAAGATCCATTGTAATGAATGTTTTTATGATATGTGATAAAAATAAGTAGGAAAAATCCCATCACCTATATTCTAACTTTAATGACCAATTGAGAGGAGGTGCTTAGGATGAAAAGCTATTAAAAAGGGAAAACAACCTTTTTCCAAATAGCACTAATTTTCCCTTTGTTATAGTAGAGCTGGCCCTTTACAAGCAATTATGGGAAGATAATGACTGGGAAGACAGCCATCTAATTGCCTGGCCTTGGTTCCTACGTGGATACAACCATTGTATGGCACAAGTACAGAAAGCGTCAGCTGCACAAACGAGCCAGTGGTTTCTGGGTACAGGTGTCATGTTCTCTGTGTCAGAGTGACTCACCTTCGACATATTCCATGACCATGCACAAGTGGCGCCTGGTCTCAAAGGAGCAATACATGCTGACAACAAAAGGGTTTTCTGCAAAAGTCAGGATATCCCGTTCCACAAAGGCCTGCTGGATCTGGTTTCGGAGGATGAGGTTCTGTTTATTAATCTTCTTCATGGCAAACCTCTGCCGTGATTCCTTATGCCGAACAAAATAGACTGCCCTGAAAAGGAGCACAAGAGTTGGGGTTCAAAGGAAGAGGGGATGTTTCTGGGTACAGTACACCACTTTTTTTTTTTTTTACATTCACGTGATAGACGGGATTCAGCCCACATAAGCTATGCTGGCAACTACGAACATTCCGTTCCAGGCCAAAGCCCTTTGGCTAATTGATTTTTTTAAAAAATTCTTTCAATAAAGTTACAGGTCACACGTAAGGCAAATTCATTTCACTGAAGAAAATGGACAGTCTCCAGAGTGAGCTACCTTCCAATAGCTAGCTGTTGTTTTCAGTTTTTCTATAACACAACAAAATCCGATATATAAATTAAAACAGGAAAACAATGAACAAAAGTACATACATATTCTGAGCTAGATCCTTTCTAGCATTAGATATCTATTAGGCATTTTTTCACAACTGACTAAAGCAATAATTTTCTATATGATACTCATGGGATCTACAAAAAGGGACCATAGACTATAGCTTCTTAAAGTAGCTGACTTCCAACTTGAGAGTAATTTACTTCCCATGAACTTTCTAGATAAATAAGAAGTATGTAATAGGTCATATGAGGCTGCCCTCCCTGCTACAAAGAGTAGCATATTTCTTCACTACAGACCTCGGCATGAGTTACACCTATGCCTGTTTCAACAGGAAATGCATTTCCCAACCTAAAAGGGGGTCCAGAGTACACTGCATTTCTGGTCCATGTGACCCACAGCTGAGGTGTCTGGCAACTTTACTGTAAAGTGAGCAGGCTGCATGGAATTTCTGCCAAAAGTCTCTTCCAAATACTCTACAGAAGCAATTCTGTCTGGGTAAAGACAATGGACTCCCCGAAGCTTCAAATGATGTAGAGAAAAGAAGTAATTCGGAGGAGGATCCTTCAAACCCCACCTGGAAATGATGAGCAACAAAGAAAATGTCTTGGACGGGCTCCTTTTCTCATAAGTTACTCCTCACGTATCTCATTATTAAGGGACAACAGGTTTGAACTCTCAGGTTAGGCAATTCTCAAATAATTAATAATTTACCTAAAGAGCTATCATCATTAGAAGTGTGTAATAGGTTGTACGAGGCTGTCCTGAAACAAACGCAATGATCAACTAAGTAATAATTTAGCTGAAAAGCTATCAATCATAGTAAAGTACACCCAGTAGTCTGTTTCCTAAACAAGGGGTTATCTGAGATGCATTTTTCACTAGTGATTTTCATTGCCTCCAAAAAATGAACTCGAAGGGGACTAGGACACCCTATACGCCTGCTGGACCAATATGTCAGAGTGATCCCCTCACATAAATCTTAAGTATATTCAATCTCAGTTTAACCAATATTCACATTTTCCTCTTAAGCGTTCAACTAGGAATTCGTCTTTCTTTGAAGTGTGTACGTCTCTGTCTTCTCATTGTATCCATCTTTTCCCTTCACTCACAAAATCACACATTTGTGGGGTCTATTGTTTAAACATTGTTTTTTTTTGAATCTTTACACCTTTTTCTCTCTCCTCTTTTCCCTGGCCTTCTAGTTCTTCCTTCCCTGTATAGTAAAAAGCTGTCACATAATGAACTCGAGGAATAACCTGGTACTCTTATTCCCACTGTACAACAAACTGACAAGGGAGCTGGCTGGCTGGGTGCCTACTGCTTTCCACAGAGGCTAGGCATCCTCTTCAGGATTCCCAAACACTTGGGCTCCCACCAGCCGGGTTAATTTCCACACCTGTTCTGGCTAGGCTTGATATCATGACTGACTAATTTAAACAAATCTTTAAACTGATGATACACGAGTGTGAAAAGAGAAAGCACTGTGGTTTATAAGAAAACTGAGTGGAATGCTTGGGAAAGCACTGATAAATGTGAGTTACTAAATAAAATTCCTATTGATTTAGTATGAGTGAGAAGATTCCAAACGTCGAGAAAATAATAAAAATCTAGGCGGATTGCTTCCAGTTCTTGCTTCACCTGTAAAAAAGCTAAAAGTGTGAAACAAACAACATAGTACAGTCAGCCCTACATAGCCACAGCTTCTGCACCCTCAGATTCAATCAACTGAGGATTGAAAAATATTAAAAACAAACAAACAAAAAAATCCAGAAAACTGCGTGAAGCAAAACTCGAATTCGCCACACTGGCAACTATTGATATTTATGCAGCATTTCCATTGTATTAGATATTATAAGTAATCTAGAGATGATTTAAAATATATGAGAGGATGCCATTTTATATAAGGGAAAGGAGTATCTGTGGATTTTGGTGTCTGAGGGGGGTCTTGGAACCAATACCCCTTGGATACCAAGGAATGACTGTATAAGTATTGTTTATACTGGCTGTCTTATAAAGGGCTTACATCGAAAGCCTAGTCAATTTACATATATTTAGGTTAAATTAAAATGTTTAAAGTACATATCATTTTTTGGTGATTTCCTACTTGAACTTTTTCATTTACCAACTACTCATTCTTTCTGAATCAGATTAAAGGCTACGACAATTTTTTTCTTTTTCCAATTACTGATTGGATAAAATCAAGATCCAAAGACACTTGAGCTTCTCCTAATCAGAAGCTGATAGCAGGACAGAGAGATTCAAAGGGAGCACAGAAAAGAACTTGGCCTCCCCTTACACATATGAGACATGCATTGGCAGATACTGTCATGAAGAGGGATTCCTGAGATACAGAATCTGTTTTTTAAAATGAACTTTAGAATTGAAAATGTTAAAAGGAAACAGCCAGTATCTTTATATAAGCACTTGCCTAGTCTTGAGAGTCAACTGGAATACAGCTCACCTTCTATCACTTCTTTCAATATTTAACATTGAGTAAGTTTAGGGCCGAGGACCTCCAGACATATGATACTGTTAACTTCACTTTTAGACTGTCAGTAGGCTGTCATTTTGATTTTCAACCAAGCTCCACCATTTCTTACATAAATAGTTGCTCCTCAATATGTTTGAGAACAACAGGAAGTGAAGGAAAAAGAATAGGGTTGTACATGATTTTATGAAAGAACAAAAGAGAAAGATACCCCAGACCCAATTTGACCAGTACCTACACTAGGTACTGTGTAAAAAGGCCTTCAATCTTTATTCTTAGATTTTCAATTCATAAAATTTGATTTGACTTTCTGTCTTCCCTTGCTATTGTACTTAAAATAATCAGGTAATCCTTAGGGAAATTTACCTAAACCAGTTGAAATTAATTCTATAGGTAGCTTGAGATACCATTTCCTCAGGAGAAACGTATCTCGATCAAGTTGCAAAAGTCAACCAGACTTAATTAGAATTCCCTGTAGCTGCATTTTTGTTTGTTTTGTTTATGTTATGTTTTTACATTTCTGTACTGCTTTGGAAATATTATTTCTAATGCTGAAATGTGTTTATTTAGTAATATGTGTTGTCTCTCACATACTCCTTTCCTCCATCCTTATAAATTGCTGTTCTAAAACTACTCAAGTCAGCAGAGAGTGAAGCAGAGGGAGAGAGAGAGGGGGAGGGAGAGGCTGAAAAAGAGAGAGAGACAGAGAAACAGAGTGGGACAGACAGACATCTAACACTGCTAAGCAGAGCTGCAAACTGCCCAAGGTTATAAAACTAGACTGAACTAATTTGGCCCCCATTTCTCTGTTTTCTGGCCTCAAGGGTTGCTTCCCTTGAAGAGGCTTCTGTGTCTCTTTTCCTACACTGACCCGCCCTGTGAAATAGGAAGACCCAAGGGTGGGAGGTGATGCATGGGGAGGGGCAGCCAGCGGAGCCACGCATCACTCCACTCATGCAGAACTGTGGCGGGGGAAGGGAGAAATGGAATCAGAAGCAGGCAGGATCTAGAGCAGAATGAATCAGTCCTATTGGGAGTGTGAACATCTCATGCATATAAAATTATGCATGAATCTGAGAGCCTGATACACGAATCCCAGTGAGCAGATCCGCATGTGGGAAGGAGAGTGCAAGTGTTAGGGGGAAGCCGAGGGGAAAGGCTATCAAGAGGGAGCATCCGTCAGTCTGTCTCTCAGGTAAATGACCCTGTCCTTTGAGGGCTAAAAAAAGCAGAAAGGGCAGCAAGGCTAGAAAGCAATGTGAAGTGGGGAAGAAGCATTGTGCCTCTCAAATTTAGCCTTCTTACTTTAGAAAATTTTAGGTCAATCTTATTCTTCTACTTCGAAAACATTCGAAATTGTTATTTAAAAATCTAGGTGGAAGCGCTCAATGGAAGAGGATTTCTATACCCTAATTAAGATGGCTAAGAGTTATAAACGATATTCAGAGGGAGAAAAGAGCTCTGCTTGCAGTCAGAGTGTGTGTGACCAGGCTTGGGGGCCTCTTTCTCCACGTCTAAGTGGAAGTAACATCAACACCTCACAAGGGCTTGTGAGAAGAGAACAAATAAAGAGAATAAAGAGACTAGTGCAGTGCCTGGCACACAGTAGGTGTTCGCTTTCTACAAAGTGCTAAGTTGGCATGAAGGGAGGTGCAACTTCCAGTCAGGATCTGAAACCTGTTAAACAGAGAAGGAAATTGGGTGCTTCTCCAATTGGCTTTATATCATGAATTGTCACTAAGTAGGATGTTGAAAAAACCATGACGTTATATAGCTCTATCGAATGAAAGGGTTAGTTTCTAGCATAACCGGTATTTGAAAAGTCACAGAACGGGTGTCGCTCTAAGTCACTGATGTGAGCGAGGGACTCGGCTACAGGGATGCCCAAGAAAGCCTCGCACGGCTCCAATTCATGGACCTACGTGATCCATCTGTTCGGAAGCCCGCTATCAGCATCCTGATCGGGTGGGCCAATGGGCGTAGCTCCATTCAAATTTTAAGTGAAAAATAATTAAATTGTAGAGGAAATCTGTCAGAAAGGTAGTGAGAGATTAACTTGGAGAAGAGCAAAAGAGAAAAAAAAAGGTTCTGGCCGATCGGCAGAGGCTCCCACAGGCAGCTTGTAAGCCCGCTAATGACTTGGCCTCCGTCCTGGGTGTTTACTGATTCACAGCTTGTTTAACTTCTTGTATATTCCCAACCGTTCCCCAAAGCGTGATATACCTCATCTACTATACAGTGGTTTAATTTGCACTACAAACGAGTTTACTCAACCAATTAGAACTCCAAATACTGCTAAGATACTTGCCCAAATTTTATAAAAGTGGTGCTTCATAGACAATCCTATGCCAGAATTCCACAGGCAATAAAATCCAGCAGTGCTCAGACCCACAGTTCCCTTAAATCAAAGTTCAGTCTTTTCCCTAATCAGACAAGAAATCCTCAGATGATCTCCAGAACTAAAAAGGACTAAAAGCCAATAATATATAAACAAAACCCACAAACAACTGCATGCTGAAACAATCTTCTTAGGTAGAAGAGTTTCAGTGAGGTCCTCAAAAGAAATAAAATATGGTAAAAATAAAACATCAGAAAGCATTTATAAGCCACATCAGGAAATATGCCATTTGACATAATCCTGAAAACAAATCAGTGGAGCATAGAAAGCACTCACAAATATTTAAGTTCTTCACTAAGTTAATGGTGTGGAAAATATTAGAGGTGAAAAAAACACCATAAGGAGAAACATCCCTTGTGGCGTAACAAAAATCGATTCTATCTCATCTGCTGTGTGTGTTATAAATGGCAATAACTGTCTACGGGATTGTTTATTGCTGCCCACCTACGGATGGAATTGGGATTAATACTTAATTAAACTAGAGTTCTGGGCTGTCTAAAATGGATCAGGACATAGTTTGTGTATTAATTACTCTTCCAAACTATTAGTAACTCAGAGGGATCTTGTCAGTATTGACCTTATGCCCTGAGAGGGAAACCGTGTATCTATAAAAATGAATCAAGGAAGGTGCTCCACTAATGTGGTCGGACTATAGCATAGAGTTCAATTGAAAAAAAAAAAATCCTGGTGTTATATAAAGACTAAAAGAAGTGTGTTGCTTTAAATTTTCAATCAGCCTTCTTATTAAAGTGCTACTCTCCCAAGGTTGACTGCTGGTCAGACAGGAAGTACTGGCTAATTCTCAAGTAGAAATGCTATAAATGAATATATATATATTCATATATATATATATCCAGATGTGTATGTGTATCTACATAAGAACAGGCATATACAAAAATTTTCCCTTACTTTAGAAATTTTTACTTTCTAAAGTCTTCCTCTCCCATGCTCTAAAATAACCCCCAGGTCACTTGAAATGTTTTCTGATTGGGTATCCAGTGAAAAATGATTTGGGCTTCACCTGATACCCATCAATGAAGGAGCAGTGATCTGAAAACTCAAGTCCCCAACAACATCTATTTGGCATAAGATCAATGTGAAGAATATATTTCTCAGGTGTGTTAAAATATAACAGAGAGTTTTCCTGAATTACTCACCCATAGGCTCCATTGCTGATCAATTTAATCGTCTCAAAATCACTTTCCCGAGGTTTCCTTCGAAGTTTCAGGGAAGCATTAGAGCTCTTGGAGACAAAATATGGATGTTACAAAATAGCTCAGAATTTAAGAAAATGATTTTAGCAGTAAAATAACTAATATTTGAATTGCATCCTCTATTGTTTAATATGTTAAAGTGCAGTATTCTAGCCAAAGGAACCTGGGGGACGGCTTTAAAGCTCAATTTTCCACAGCAGTGCCGATAAACTACTCCTCATGACTGGCTCAGTTTCATTTAAGTGAACACCATTTCCAGGAGATAGAGGCACCACGTTTTTGAAAATTCCTGATTTTTAATTTACCTCTGTAAACCATTCAGGTGAGCCTCACCCTAGTCTTTTAAAGTTTTAAGATTTAAGTCCAAAATGCCAAACCTTAATTCTAGTTTCAGTCAATCGGAAAAGAATGGGCTGGAGTGGCCCTCTACGGGTTGGTGGATCACGTGGCCTCTCTGCCACTGACCAGGGCATGTCCATTTCATTCCTGTGGCAACCTTTCCTGTTTGGAAAAGGTAGTTGGCAACAGATGAGACAGGCAGGCAGAGCATGCCTGTCTTTCTTTACATCCATCCACCGTAAGTCTTACTTACCATGGTTTAGACACCAATTTTCAAAAAGATAGCTCTTTAAAAAGTTTAGTTCAAAGGACACGAATAAACAAAGTTTTGTTTTGTTTTGTTTTACAAAATTTTCTCACGCCCCATGTATCTTAGCACTGACAGGGGGTTAAGAGTCGTTCTGCTCCCTCCGCAGAGACCAGAATCCCCTTCCCATAATTCTGGAAGAAACCCCATGACTCTGAGGTATGTGCCATCCTCCCCCACTCAGGGCTGGCACCCGCCCACTCGGCTGCCCCACCACCTCTGGAAGATTTAGACCGAGCTTCCCACTGTCCTCAGTGCCTGCATTCTCTCACCATCCTGAGTGACTTCCGTATCTACACAGATAACTCAGCCAACAACCTGGCCTCTGGGCTACCTGACCTCCTCCATTCAACCAGCTCCTTTCTCTGCTTCTCCTTGGCCTCTGGCCATAGGACCTGGGTCTACTCATCACCTGCCAACACCCCACCTCAGAAAACATAATCCAAGACTGGGACGCCTTACTTGTTCAGCCACCCCACTCCAACTGCTCTCCACAGCTCCAGCTACAGGGCCCTGAACCAGCCCTCTTGTCTCATTAACTCCTCCTCACCTGAGTGACCTCACCTATGCCTATGGATGACTCCTAAGTCACCTAGACCCTCCACCAAAAACTCTCCCTCTGAGGGCCGGAAGATCCCACACCTTATATACAACTGACTGCTCGATGGCTCTCCTCGGATGTCTCAAAGGAACTTCAGCTTAAGCTCATTCAAAATTATGGCAGTTATGATGAAACTAACAAAAACAGCTATCATTTATTTAGCATATGTGAAGCTGTCCTAACCATTTTACACAGACTACCTTATTTAAGCTTTTTTTTTTTTTTTTTTTGGGTTCGCGGGCCTCTCCCTGTTGTGGCCTCTCCTGTTGCGGAGCACAGGCTCCGGACGCGCAGGCTCAGCGGCCATGGCTCACGGGCCCAGCCGCTCCGCGGCATGTGGGATCTTCCCGGACCGGAGCACGAACTCGTGTCCCCTGCATCGGCAGGCGGACTCTCAACCACCGCGCCACCAGGGAAGCCCCCCACCGTTCTTTGAAAGAAACAATTTGACAAAGATGAACAGCAAGCACGTCTGTGTCCACTTTTTACCCGAGCTCTCTAGGCTGCACGGTCTCCCTCACTCTTAAGCCTTCAGATATACTCTCTCCCTTGTATCACATGATGGTCCTTTGGCCTGGAATGTTCCCTCTGCCCCTTCTCATCCTAGTAAGTTCTCACATCTCGAGTATCCTTTCCTTAGGAGATCTTTCTGGACTGGTAAATCTCTTTATGTTATGTTCCAGGAGCACATGGCCCTTTTTCTTTATAGATCTTATTCAAGTTTCTCATTTTGATTTTTTGTGCATGATTTCTCTTTATTAATTTGTTTCTCTTTGAAGAGAGGGGTTAAAACTGTATGCCTGGCGCCTTGCATATAGAAGCACAATAAATATGTGTTGAACAAATAAAGTAATTAGCACAGCCAAAATCTCCACATGCTAATAAACAGAAAAACCAACATCATATTTCATCGAGAAAGATACTTACTTTCACCGATTCATCTGTTTCTGGTGTTTCTGCTGTCCCACTATCATAGTTTCCCAGCTGAGCCATTTCTAAATTAAAAAAAAAAAAAAAGCTAAGTTTAAGAGAAATAGGACAATTGTAACTAGACAAGAGTACTATGCTAAAACAAAAGAAGCACAATGTCTCCCATATTAAAAAAAGAATTTACTCTATACTCCAAAGTACACATGAGAAAATCTTAATGCCAACATGGCAAGAACCAACAACTGATATTGATATTTTGAAATTGTTCATTTCATGCCCTTTTTCCTAGAACTCCATTTCTTATGAACACACAGACACAGCTACTTAGAGCTGGGTCTCTGCTCATGGTAGCAGGATTCACTGGCTGACACAATCACCACAGTTTGGAAAGGGTTTGGGGGCTCAATGATTATGCTTGTAATCAGATACTCAAGAGAGGCAAGTTTCCCAGGCTCTGACAGGCATCAGAGATGCACTGACTACAGCTCAGAGATGAGTCCCAAGTTGTCATGAGCATCCCTTGCTCCATTCCTTCACGTCCACTGAGAGCTAGCCCTCCTAGTACATAAGAATCCACAACTTGTCAGAAAGGAAGCAATGGTAGTTGTTAAGAGGAGTTTGGAGTTGAAAAGACTCGAGTTGCCACCACTAAGAGCACTTACTAGTGGCTTTTTAACCTTGGGTTCTTCCTCTGTAAGATGGGAACAATATTGTTCATCTCTTGGAGTTTTTTATGAGTATCACATGTGATAACGCATGTAAAGCTCTTAGCATGTTGACTAACGAAAATTAAGTGCTCGCTGAATGTTGATTGTTATTTATTACCATTAATTGTATCATGTAAAGTAGTCAGTACTAGGCTGGATGCCACATGCTTGACACCAGCCTAAATTCTACCCTAGTGGTCTAGTTAAGAGACAAAGCATTTCATTGCTCAACCTACATTGGAATGCGTCCTTAAGTCTATATAAGTAAATGAGAAAACCTAATTTATTTTACCATTCATTTTGATTTTTATCAAACAATGCACACTTAAGAAAAACCAAAACATGTTTTACTAAAAAAAAGAACATGAAAAGATTTTCTCCAAAACTTTAAAAGGGGGTTATTGCTAAGTGGTAGTAGGATCACAGGTAATTTGAATTTTCTAATTTTTGAAAATCGAACGTGTATAATAAAAAGTTATAGTTTTCAGTTACATATTTTTGTGTGCATTAATATTATTTCTTAGGCTCTCAGAATTTTATGTATTCATGTTCTTATAAATATAATCATCCTTTTTTGGGAGAGATTACACATAAAACACATGAAGCAAAGCAACAAAGGAGTGTTGTCTTTAGAGAAAAATTAACTCCAGAAACTAAAATAACTGGAGATTGACACTATCCCAGTTTACTTACAGAGGAAGTTCGGGAATTAAAAATGAGCTCAATACAAACTGTGTGCTTTCTTGGTGTCATTCAAATGACCTCAACGTCCTATGTGACTAGCACTTTAGATTTATAGACTAGGAGGTAGACTATAATGTATTCAGTTGGAGGGGCTCAAAGGGGCAATTTTACTATTATTTATTTATGAAGCATTATTACATCTTAGGTGCAGAGGTGAACTCATATAATCCTACAAACAACCCTATGACTAGGTACCATTATCCAGTTTTTATGGAAAACACTGAGGCACAAAGAAGGTCATCACAGTGTGATCAAGGTCACACAGTCTGCACTGACGCTCTGGGTAGTCCCATTCCAGAGTCCCACTCTTAACCTTCAAATGTCAGGCTTTAGGTCTGCTGGTGTCCATGATGACAAGAAGGGAAACAAGTGTAGATCAGCGTTTGCAATAATCACATTTTAAGTGATTAGAGCAAACAGATTAAAAATTACCCTCAGATCTGAATCAAGAAAATTAAGTGTTAAAAACAACTCCCAGTGATAGATTGGTATAATTAAACATGAAACTTGTCAAAAATCACTATTAAAGTGTTTTAAAGACAATAAAGGCATATAAATGGGCCTCAGATTATTCACCTACCAAAGGTTCAGCCTACAGTGATATTTACTACCAGGTAAGAAAACTGTGAAGAGCTCACTCAGTCTACAATTCAAAGGTTGACACAACTAACTCTGCCGGCGTGAAGAGTCACCGTAATATACTTTGACAGTCTCCCCCACTCCAATTACTTTCATAAAAAAACAAATTAAAAGATGGTTCTGTTTTAAATAGAGTTTCTGCTAAATAACTATTATCTGGGAAATACATATTATTTGTAAGCAGTGGGTAGTAATGGAATGGAACCAAGAGTCAGCTTTTGAAGCAGGAAGCTAAGGCATCATTTTGTAATGCCTGAAGAGATTTTTAAAACCCATCTAAATACCATTAAACATCTGCCCTTTTTATTTCAGTGATTTAAACCATTTCTGAAGACTCATGATTCAAAAAGGTAAAGATGGTAATTTAAAAGCTATGGGGGAAAAAATCTCTCCCCAGGGAACTTTTCAGAAAAGCAGCCACCAGACTCTGATAAGTGATGAATCTGTTGTGGCACTGCTTTCAGTACAGTATAAATTTATCTGGCATTATCTCCCGGTAACGCATGCATCATTTCACTGGAAGCAAAGATTCGATGGCCATAAGAGCAAATAAAGCAGGGGAAATAGGAGAGCAGGCAGAGAGCAGCAGGTTCCCTGACTGTAGATGGGAAACTCTCTGCCAACAGTTAGCATCATCACAAACAACTGAGCATATAACACTTTGCAAATTCAACTTAATGACCCAGGAAGACAATTTTGAATAAAGGAGTCTATGATTGCTTTTGAGTCTTTTCAGGCAGTATATAACCTAAGTGTTTTAAATGACAATCCCAAACAATAATGAACAGGAAAAGGTGGTGGAAGGAGTGGTTTCCCAATATCAGATTTGACAAAAAATCACGAACAGGGTGCTTCCTCTTCTCTGCATTTAATAGCATTAGACCTATTTTTTTTTTTATTTGAATCAACCAGGAATCCTTGTATAAGTTCTAAAAAACATCTCCCCCCAACTGGCTCTCCAGTATATTACTATTTTTCATACCTTTTTGAGACAAGTAAGTAAAAATAGATTTACGAACACTGAACCTGATTTAAAGTTAATCTTCAGTTATCAGTTACCTGACTCCCAAATTACATTTAAATGTCACTTTTAAATTAAATGTAATTAATTCATTTACCAACATTTTCAAAACGTGCACCCTTGAGAAGAATCCAAAGGAGCTCTGCAAGAGAAAAAATACCCCCGGAGAAGATAGAAATCTAAACCCTTCTTGGATGCTCTGGAATTGTTAGGCTGATAAGACTCTAGGGTTCCAAGGTCTCTTCCCTACTCTAGTTAAACACAAAATTCAACATATAGTTCTTTCCTTTAAATCACAATTGGTCCCCAAATTTGGCCTTTTCAATAGACAGAGCCAAACCATGAGGAAAAAATAAAGACTTGCCACTAAGTTTTTCCATGAGGCCACGGTGCCTGAGCAAGTAAAAGTTTAGCCCCATCAGGGTACTCACCTTCCAGAGGATCTTTATTGAGACCCAGCTGGCTAATGATGTACCTGGGAATGTCAGTTTTGATACCCTGTCCTTCTTTTGCATGGCCTTCTGCTGCTTCCAATAGGTAGTAAAATTCTTCAGGATCAAATTCCTAGCAGAAGACAAACAGAGATGGATACTTCTTCGAGCCAAAATTGCAGTTTTATTACATAAACCACATTCACAGTAAACTTGCTGGATATACATGATATAAGTTATTTATACAGATAGAAGGCAGATGGATTACTTCATTTAAAAAGCATGTAATTTTCAGTTCATATTCAAAGCCTAATCATATTCTAAGATAATACATTTCAGTACTTGGTAACCCAAAGATAATTTCCATTTCCAACTTCCTTGTAATGTGACTTTGAAGGTACTAGGCTCCACTTAAGATATGTATCTTATTGAAAATGAACAGGTCGGAATTTGTAATTGTGCCTTTTTAGTAAAGTTTTAAAAATCTGTGAATCTCATCCAGAAGATTCAGTTTCTCTCTCTATACAAATAGCCACAAGAGAAATAATGTTAGGATGCATTTTTCTCAAAGGTTTTGTAGGAAACTCCCTTGGTACAGAGGTGTCCAAAAATATGAGAAAGAAAAATCCCCAAATTTTATCACCGAGCTCGAAAATTAAGTTATTAATATTCACATAATGTGAACATTAAGAAAGAAAACTATGAAATTAGTAACTCCAGTTACCTCTGTCTTCAGTAAAAATTTGGGAACACGTTTTTCCTAAGTATTTTACTTTATTTTGCTGTCTGTTGCTTCTAGTATGTAATAAAGATCTTAGGATCACATCACTCTAGATGGATGCCGCGGATTTATGTGTTGTAAACAATTATAGATTTAAAGCACAGTCACTGTTTTCAGTTAGATTTCCTAGATCCTCCCACTCCCAGAATTTTTCTCATTTTGATTAGTGCCCCATATAGGCAACTGTGGAATCTCAGTATTTCACCTGAGAATTACTCAAGTATTTCTAAAGGCCATATGAAAAAGCATGCTACAGAGTAAAGCCAAACCATTGTCCACGCTCAGTACCCTTTACATAAAACTACAACCAGAGACAAGGCAAGCCTGGGACTACAGGCCTAAGATGACTGGTCGGGGGAAACATTCCCTAAAACTCTCAAACTCCAGCTTCATTTGAGCTTTAAACATCATGGAAAGCAGCAACATCTTCAGATCTACTTCTAAGCTCACTTGTTTCTATCTTTGATAGGCTACATGTACTTTTCCTGTTTCTCTTCTGATTAAGAGTGATTACTGTAAAAAAAAAAGTCATTTCCCCTTTTAGGGCAACATCTCTCTTAGCATGTCTGCTGCCATCCAGAGAAGCAAGTTTTGATGCTAAATGGTATTTTCCCCCAAATTGAACAACTGCAGGGGAGTACAAGCCTGTGATGCATAATTCAAAAGGTACAACAGCAAGAGCAGGAAAAACTCAGTCTTCTGCCTGTATCTGCCAGTCACACAGTTCTCCTCCCCAGAGGCATCCTGAGTATTCTTTCCCTTTATCCTCCCAGAGACACTCACTGCTGAATGATGCTTTTGATTCTGTGATTCCAAGGGTCCCGGCCATTGATGGAAAGCCTTCCTCCACCACACACCTACCTTTCTCCTCCAGACTCACCATCCACCACATCTCACTATGCACAGGTATATGTTTACGGGGCTATAAACATTTCACTGTTATAGAAAACTATGAATCTTAATTAAAATAAGAGCAAAACCAAAGCAATATCACCATGTCTGTACATATGTGTACGTAAAATTCTGAAAAGCTGTATTGTACTCAGTGTTATAAATAACTATTGGCGAAACTTAAACGTGAGTTTTGACACTACGTTAAGCCCCATAAAACTATTCTTATGTTCGAAGCTTCGTCTTTGTTCAGTGTTGACTGAAATCTCAATCAAAATTACATAAAATAAAGCAAAGATTTTAAAACAGGAAAATGGTCACTGACTAAAGAAAGTTAATTGATAAAACAAACTAATCTTGGAAAGTCTCATTCCTTTAGGTCTGGATAAGGCCATACTGTATTCTCCGAATGGACTGCTGACTAGCACTTATTTCGAACATGCCACATTTTAAAAGTAACAATTATAACCACAGGTCACCGTATATCGTATCTCTCATTTCCCTCTCTCTTCATCTTGGCACTTCCAAAAAAGTGGGGTACAGAGAGTGTTCTAAGTGAGCTACAACATAGAAATTATGCTGAGATAAAGTCAAGCACATTATTTCATGATCACTTTTTAGGTTTGACCAGACTGTGATACAACTATCTCTTAACACAAGTCCTAGAACTTTTACTGAAAACCAGACAAGAAAAAGCACACACGGCTGTTGTCATCAACATTCACGTGTCGCTGTTTCTCTCGACTCTTTCTATTTAGCTCTTTGAAGCCAAATGCAATTGGAGCTTTCTGGTGGTCCCTGCTCTCCCACAGTTAACAATAAATAACAAAATCACCTCGAGGGGCAACTCACCAGGCACTCTAATAACCGAGCAGGACGGGCAATAACAATTAGGATCTTTCGAACTAGCTGTTTAATAAATGCCAATTCTCCACTTTCTGAACGATCATGAGCCTATGAGGAAGCAATGAAAAGAATGATGAGACAGAGCTGCTCCACTAAATGGGAAAGAAAATCAACAAAGCATGCTAATTAGATAGCTGCAAATATCCAAAAATTAAGCGACTTAGAAAATACTTTTAAAAGATGGAGAAGCAGACATTATCTCTACATAAATGGACACTATTAAACATCTACATCTACAAAATGGCTCTATCAGCTAAATTTTAATTGTAAAACTTTGATTTATTCTCTGTGTTAAAAATCAAATATTAGGGCTCTCAATGTGAACCATGAGTGAAGTACACATTAAAAGTTTATGACACACTGAGTACATGGTACAAGTAGAGTGGGCAGCTGACGAGGAACCTTGATTTTCCAGATGTAACTTCTTAAATGTATGAAATGGCTAACACAGTGAAGGACTGATTTTGTTAACCTGGGCATTTAACACATTAATGAAATATGTTTTATATATACAACACTATTAGCCTGTAAGTTAGTTATTTCATAATATGTAAGAAGTTGTACACTGCTTATTTCAAATGTTAGGTGAATACTGTTTATACTTGGATACATACATATGAATTTGATTTCACATAATGAATAAATAATACCTAGATACTCAACTCAGTAAAACTTAACTGACTCAAAATCTTCTAAAATTTTATTTTACATGTTGCCTGACATGTGAAATCTAAGCACAAAAGATATCTTGAGGACAGAACTTAGTTTATTAACAGTCATTTTAATTTTCAGTATTTTTTGAAGAAATGAGGTAAATCTGTATCAAGGCAGATATAAAACCAAAGTTTTAAAAGTTTAAATATAAACTCCTACACATGCTCACTTTCACGCTTTCTTAATTTTTATGATTTGCTTTCCTTCAAGGATTAAAAAAAAGTATCAAGGTGATGTTGGTGCAATAGAATATAATTTCATAGATATGGTAATAAACATTTAAAATCATTCTTGAAGGTGCTTTATTCTGACAAGAAGTGTCAGACCAAATCTATGAAAAATGATTATACTTAGGAGTAGTATGTTTACTAAATTTAAGTCATTAAATCAAAGGCAACTTTCCAAAATGTAGGTAGAGAAACCATATACAGGAAAAGCCAAAAAGCTAACATTTAAAAGAAAAAACACAGAGAAAATGACCACTGGTGAATAACTGTAGAATAGAATGTGTTTAAAGACAGCCAGGTGTTAACTATAACTATAGGTCCTAGTAACCAGTAAGGATGTCAGGACACATACGAGGAGACATACATAATATTTAAACTGTCTTTAAGTTTTCTTTTCATTTTTTGTTTTGTAACAAAAACGGGTTTAGGAAGATTCAGTGAATGCCAAGAAATAAGGTTATATGTCTTCTTTATAGTTTATCCTTAATCAAAACTAAACAGAAACCCTTAAAGATGAAGCCAAAAAAACCCACCTAACTTCTGGATTGATCATCCTCTTACTATAATAATTACTGCTTTATAAATTAAGGAATATAAAGAAAATCTAAAAAGCCTAAACATGTTTGGGTGGTCTCTTCAAGGAGAAACAAGAACTTTATATCTTAAAAAATTAAAAATAGCTCAGATTATACAAATTCCATTTCAAAAATGGTAAAAATAATCAGTTCATTCCAACTTCTTACTTCTGAGAATTATCAGCCGCAACCGAGGCCAAAACATACAATGAATTACACTGACACAAATACTATTTTGTCTACTATCAATAGGGGAGATGGGAACTCTGTTAAAACAACACCAAACAAAACCACACGCTCAGCATGAGAAGAGAAATAGTTTAGTGGCTGCCGGCAGCAGGCTCCAGCATTTCTGGATTCCCTGTGTTTGTACTTTAAGTGTTGGTCAGTATCAAAAATACGGAGACTAAGATTTGAGAGCAGGTTATAGCTTCCTGCGCATTTTATTTTCTTTGGCTAAATACACCTAAGTGAAAAAAAGAATGGAGACATAAAAGCTTTCCTCTGGAATTGACCTAGACCTCAGGGCTTTAAAAAGGCATCAGTTAAATCAAGCTACTCAACCTCAGGGGGACTTGGCCTGAGTGTGCAAAGGATTGACCATGGGAACAGTGGCGGGGAGACAGGCTAGGCGGGCACACAATGTCATGGCTGGGAACTGACAATAATTGCATCGACGGGAAGGCAAAGCCAGGCCTCACAATGTGATTCTATCCAAAGGAGCAAGGTCCCCTGCGACCTGTTAGCTCCAAACTCTGGAAGGACACTGTGAATATGATTCTGAAGACAGTTTTAATTTTCACAAAAGCACTGAAGGAAAATGTTTATCTGTGAAAATAAATAAGAAAACATCCTTATTCAAACCTGACAACGCTCTTTATGTTACACACGTATACATGCTTCTCTGCCCAAGAGAGAAATTTCTCTAAAAGTCAACAATGTTAATCTATTACATGGTGCATTCAGATGATTTTTGAAACCCTAAGATTTTTTTAGTTGCCATGAAACAACCTGCCAAGTCTATCATACAGAAACAAAATTAAGTGGGGGATTTCAATGTAAATAGCTTCAGCTTTGGGTTCTACCCTTTTCAGGGAATGCCTATGAAGGAATGAACCACAGAACTTAACCAGTAATTATGGTAATAGCCTGGGACTGAACTATGGAATTAAGGAAGAAGTATCTCACAGAGGTAAATTAATTTTCCTCATAATTTATAGTAGAATTGGTCCATGACAAATTGGAAATTGACAACAAAACCTGAAGACAATGTGTTCATCCAAAAACAGTCTGAGAAACATTCCCCTAGTGAGCTGCAAGAGGTTGAAATGTGAGAAATGGGAACGGAGCATAGAAAACTCTGTTGGGAGGTTTAGAATGGAAAAGGGAGGAAAACTGGTGGCTGCTAGTTAGAGAGGGATCATCTCATCTTGCCACAACTAAATTCAGTATGAGCAAGGACAGATGGATTTCTAGAAAATTAGGATGCCAATATTTTCTTTCAGTTCCATGCAATGATTTACACAATCATGCTTAGAGAAAACCACCTACGGTTTTATTTACATGGGCATAATGTATGCCAATGGGATACAGAAATACAATATATCCAAACATATCGGCTAAACAGGTTTTACTTGTAGGCTGTGGCTGATAGATTTCAGTCAGGACAGCAATATTATGCATTAATTTGCATTCCACTATACACACTCCCTTCCTGTCCTGGGTGTTATCAGGAGCTAGGATTGCAAGTGTTAGGCCTGGAAGGGGCCTGTGTTTATCTGTCATTTTAGAAATTGGATATTTTGTTAGAAGAAAAACTGACACTAATGAAAATATAAGTTGCCATTTACTACCCAACACCACCTGCAGGTTGATTAATAGGACACATGGCCTGGAAGAAGCCAGCAATTTTCCATTTAGCTTTTCCAGATATTAGAACTAGATTGCATCATCAAATAATGTACATACGCTCAGGCAATTTCTAACTTTATGGTTAAGGAGGGGAAAAAAAAAACCACTGCTTCAAAATCCTTCACAATCCACTTATCCTAGAGCCATAGATTGTTGGGACCCAAGGTTCCTGTAAAGGTTATTAACATTAACTTTCTATTACTCTAAATGTTGACCAGAATCCATTCACAGCAAGTAGCAATCAATTTTTTTTTTTCTTCTTCCTCTTCGCTTCCCTGGAATATGAACTCTGTCTCATGGCTAAAACTTTCTGAGCAAATGCTCTCATAAAAATTTTTCTTATTTCAGGGGAAAAGCAAAACAAAGCAGAAAACTTTATAAGGTGTAGGGTCTATACCTCATGTAGCAACTTATCTAATTTGTGCTGCAATTCAAGGAAGTATCGTGAGGTGATGAGACCCTGGTGGGATTTATCCAAGCAATCACGAGCCAGTTCAATAATCTGATGGTGAGTGAAACTAAGCACTCCATCTGCGAGGGGGAGGACGTGGTCCGGGGAGTAGCTGGTGATTATTTCCTTTAGGCGCTCTTCCATCTGAGCTGTAGCCTGTTTAGAGATGACAGGCACACACGGATGTAATACAAGGAAACATAAATGTAAACAACTCAATAGTCACATTTATCTAGCATTTACATAGACCTCTACAAGTTATTAAATAGAATTCTAGAAATTAAATTTAAAAGAAGCCTCCCTTCTGTAAGATACTATAATGGTACATATATATCATTATACACTTGTCAAAACCCACGGAATATACCACACAACAGAGAACCCTAATGCAAACGATGGACTTTGGGTGATTATGACGTGTCAGTATAGGTTCATCGATTATAACAAACAGACCACTCTTCGGCTGGGGGTGGCGGGATGTTGATGGGAGGGGGCTGTGCATGTGTAGGGTCAGGGAGCATTTGGGAACTCTCTGTACTTTCTGTTCAATTTTGCCATGAACCTAAAAACTAAAGTCTATTTGGAAAAAAAAAGAAAGAAGCAGCAGCAGCAGCAGCGGCCTCACCATGTGGGAAAAAGATCTGAGGTATATAGGAGAAACTGAATCTCCCAGGGTGATAATTACTTTTTTCCTCTGCCCTATCAAATGTAAAGTGGTACATGTAAGCTTCTCCAAATAACTCAGTATCTGTGAATCGCTGTGCTCTCATTTCAGATCTTGGGCTCTTTCAGATAGATTGCCAAAAATATCAAATATTGTAGCTCTGTTTTTACCTATTCAAAAATCAGGATCGTTGCTGGAGTTCCACAGCGTGGACCAAGAGTTTGTTCCTTTGGTTGTGTTTTAATGTACTAGGAACAAGCATCCTATACCATCCTTACTCATACCTCAAAAAGCTACATCATGGGCAAATGGCCAAGGGGATTCCCTTGGTAACATAAATCTAAAATTTCCTTCCCAACTTTTATTTCATTCTCTGGGATCCCCGACTGCCTAATCAATGTTCCTTGCCTGCATTAATTGTATATGCTGGGAGACTCCCTCTGCCTCCTGTTCCCTTCTAAAATCCTAACCAGTATTAACTAGTAGAGTCAGGATCTATTTCCCTGGTGAACAAGTGACATGTGATAAATGGCTAAAATGGCTGTAATCAATGAGATCAATGTTGGGTTCATTCCAAATAATAAGTACTCTACTCCTGATTTATGAAGCCAAAGATTTCCTTTTGCTCTATTGCCTAGGGTTACAAAGGTGATGGGGGAGGGACAGGAACAGAATGGAGAAATTGCTTCTCCCGAATGTGTAGGAACACGCTGGTGGAAAAGCTGTGGAGACGAGGTGACGGGAGCTCCCTGCAGCCAGGGCATCCGGCAACAACCCTTCGCCAAGGCCTCTCTGGCTCAGTCCAAATTGCTGGTCTAACAGGGAACACTGCAACTGGACCTTTCCTTCTAAGAGGGTTAGACGCATGATTGCTAAAGAGATTGGAAGCCACAGAAAAGAAAAATTGGGTGAAAAAAGTAAAAGACTTTCGTGACACGTACCAACTTACAGGCTTCTGAGGAAGGAAAACAATTTCTGCTTGACCATACAGCAGCAGGCCCAGAACATGGGCAGAAGGAGCACCAGAGTCCAGAGGCCTTTCAAAGCTGACGCTCTCTGGAGTACCTCACCAGGCTCACCCAGTGGGTAGGACAACCAGTGGCACTCACGTTACAGCCAGTTCAGCCCACGGAATGTGTGGCTAGTTCTCGGCAGCTTTTAAAAATGTTTAGTGGTTTTATCTTTCTAAAGAAGGCTATGGTGCTATTTTATAAAGAGAGTCATCAATGGACTGGACCATGACTTCCCACGACAAACACCTTACAGATGCTAAACCTAGGTTGCCCATTTGTTTAGATGCTAGGCATCTTCAATTCAACTCATTACCTTTGGGAATCTTTCCTTGTAGACATGGTTCATCATAATTATTTCATGGTCACAGCAGGCAGGAGAGCGTCCAGGGCTGCAAGCAAAGCAAATTACCCTTTTAAACTTGCCACAGCATGAAATGAAAATAAGCTTTTCACTTATAAACAATTGGTTGCATCAAAAGTACTATGCAGTCTTTGTAAGAAAAGTATATTAGGTAATAAACTACAAAATCAGTCATTAGCACGCATACATACTCACAAACGCACAGAAACCCTGAATAGTGTTCATAAAGAAAGCTCCAGAAGTGGAATGCTGCAAATTAATTATAGCTACAATATAAAGGTTCAGAAAACGCTCTTAAATTGTGATTATATTTTGTATGTGGCATGCGTTTGCGTGGTTCTAGAAACCAATTAATGAACTGCAATATAAAAGAAGACAGGGTAGCTACAAACAGCAACATCTGGGGCACGCTGAACTGTATAATTTCACACTTTCATCAGACACCTGCGCTCTGCCACGTACCACTGAAGAGGTTTAAGAGTTTTCCATGGCACAGGTGTCACCACTGAAATCCATTTTCTGGCCTGGCAAATATTTATTTGGGATGCTGAGGAAGGCATTGTGTACAGTACTAGACACAGGCATACAACTCTGTGTTTTCTCTATTTCAACAGTAGGTGCCTGTTCTTTCCTAGTGGTATACAGTCGGGCAATTTCAGTGTGAGTTTATATATTCCACAGAGGACATAGCTGCTTGTAGTAGATATCCTAGGGACTCCTTTCATAAAACCAAAAATGGCACCCATGTGGTAAAATACGATGAATGAATATGTATTGAATGAACACAGCTCTAAATGGATTCGTAAAATTGGTCTTTTATTCCATATCTCAAAATAATCTAACACAATTATGCCATGTAGCTGCTTTTACTATATGACACTAAATAAGAAGGGTACAAAGGGAAAACCCTTCTCAGAAAACTCTGATGTTCAACTGAACACCTGACAAACTATGTTTTACAATAAACCTTAATATATCAAAGCGGACCAGTTCTACAGCATGAAGATCTCATACTGTGGAGGACCTGAAGAAGGACTACCCTGCTCCCCTTGCAGAGAAGGACCTGTTGTCCAGCTGCTGGGATTGCAGAAGGCTTCAGCTGCCAGTCCCTTCAAGGATGGCCTCAGCTACAGAGCCCCCTCACCCAAGGCCATGTCCTTCCCAGGGTACCACATCCCAGGTCTGAGGCAGGGATATAAAGGAAGGGCCATCTGGCCCAGAGGGACAGCTCTGATGGGTCGTGTCATCCCTAGAGCTCCCTGTGGGGTGGGCTGCAGCTGTCAGGTCTGCACTGCAGCTAGATTTCTCCCTCTGCCCAATCCTGCTTCCTCCCTAGCTCCCACAGACGTACTTCCCAAGCAATCCCTAATAAACATCCTGGTCTGTGTTATAGAGTCTGTTTCCTGAAGAGCCAAACTGTGATATACGTAATTTTTTGAGACAAGGCCAAAACAAAACTGGCTCTACTCAATGTCAAATGGACTACATATGGTACCCACAAAATACAAGGGATACAAACTCCTAACAATTTGCTCCTAATCCTGGAGAAAGTAAGACTTGTGATGGGAAGAAAGAATGGAAGATCTGGGTGGCTTTTCGTTAAGTGGAATCTGAATTCCACATGAGAACCCAAACGTGCTGTCCTTCCTTTTCAGCCAAGCCTCTTCCTCGTAAAATATTAATTGATGTCGCACCATAATTAGATGGTCTTGAAATTTCCAATGGCTCGAAGTTTCTCTAGGTGGTCCCTGTAGCCCATCACGGTTACTGCTACCACAGCAATTAGCAAATTGTAAGGATTTAAAAGAAAAGTACTAAGATGCCTTTCAAGGGTAATTCACAATATCACGTGTAGATGGAAAACTATATATAGTAGTTCATAAATTAATTAGCACATATATGAATTACAGGACCAAAAGTCTTCCCTTGAAATGGTTGAAAAGAGATTATCCAACTCCTTGAAATTTTTCAATCAGGGCTACAAACCTCAGACTTCGGGAACGGGGGCGCATGGGTGTATTCCTGCATCTGTTCTCTGTGGCGATGCTTTCGGTGGTACAAAAATGTTTTGATAAGAAGTGTAATTCGTCTGGTGTTGGTTGATATGGTAACTGGTGCAACTTCTCCTGGGAGGAGCAGGATGACTAAAACAAACCAAAGTGAGGTTTTAGGACTAAAATTAAAGAAATTCTTTGAATGAATATGAGATCACAGCATTAAATTTTGTTATATCACCGTTTTATACTACATCCTTTCCATGTAATAATTACAATAGCCAGTGCCTCAATGTATACCTTGATGTTGTCTCTGGGAGGTCAAAATGGCTTCCATATTTCACCTCATTTGTCTATAAGATAATTTCCCCAAACAAAGCTTACTCTCTGGAGAAAACCCAGGCTCTGAAAATGGATAGGACCCAGTCAAAGCCACAGCAAGAAAGTGACAATTGGAGTAAGAATTTAGGTTCATTAAATGACAGATTAGTTCACATTGGTATCCTTGCTTCTACCACTCGCCACAAACACTGTGACTTTTAGGTAAGTAACATAAAATGAATTCTGTGATGTATGGTCGTAAATAGGTAATGGGATCTCTCTTTACAAATCAGGCTATCCTTTGATGCAATTTCCATCAATATGTGTCCTGGGTAAAAAGGAGAGGGGATAAAGAAGATACTTGTCTTACTAATGCCATTGTTTTAAAAATTGGAATTTTCTATTTCTGTCTTCTTTGGCTTAGGTTTCTTTAAAAAAAAAAAAAAAAAAACCTTCAATGGTGGTGAGTTTTTTGTCCCTTGAATATAGATTTGCTCTTTGAAAATTGTCACTCACCACTTGGAGCAAAGTAAGGTAGAAAAGGTGAATGGCTAAATAATGCTGCTTTTAATCAATCTGAGAAATATAACTATAAAGCAAAGTGATTGCTTTTTTTCTTTGTTTTTATTGAGAGGTGAACTCTTTAAGCATTCTAACAAAAGAGATGAGGAATGTCTGAGTAATGGAAACACAGGTAGAATAAGCATATTTTGAAAGATACCCCTCATTTGAATATTCCATTCTAGCAGGGTTTTTTAATTTAAAAAAAAAACAAACATGCCACACTAAGAGCACACTTCATAAACACTGCAGCATCACAATGCAGTAACTAGAAATTAATGACTAAAGCTTAAAAGTATCTTTATACCTTGAAACCTTGAAATTATAAAACACCTTCTAAGTAGATACTGAGATAAACAGGACTTTTTACAGTGTAATGAGATTATTTTATAAACTATAAAAATGAGAACACTACTAGAAAGACTTATGAGGTAAACCAAAGCTCTATTCACAAAGTACAGGTATAGTCTTAAATACTGTCACTACAGAGAAAGAAATAAAACACACATAAACTAAGTCAACTCAAGACATCAAGTAAAAGAATAAGAAAATCAATGTCAGCAGGAGAGAAGCAGCAGCGATAAAAGCAAAGATGATGAAATGAGCAAACAGAAAAACAGAATTAAGGATTTGTACATATGTCTCAAAGGTAAAGCAATGTCCACAATTCTGAATCCAAGAATTCAAAACCCCCAAACCCAGAAGTTTGTTCATAAGTATACAGTAATCCTTTTTGGTGGCAAAGCATTAATTGAAGTGATGGAAAGCTATTTAAAATATGTATTTAATCCACTTAGCATGAATGTTGATTCAGGTTGCTGTAGAAATATTAATGTAGTTGATTCTGAGCTGCTGACCCAGTTGCTGTTGAGCTGTTATGTACAGTACAGGGAAGATCATGTTACCTTTCTAAAATGTGAAAGTTAATTCCAAAAACACACCAGGCTCAAGAGTTTCACATAAGGTACTACGGACCCGTGCTTGCATGGCAAGGACACAAGCTACTTCAGGAGGGTGGTTCCCTCTGTGGAGTGAGGGAAGAGAAAGGGAATGGGTGCGAGGGATTTTAGCTGTATTTTAATGTTTAATTTATTTTAAAAGTTTATTTAACAAAAAGCTGTAGCAAATATAACAAAATATTAACACGTGCTAACTCTAAGATGAAAATTTTGTGGTTATACCATATACATAACCACATAACTGAACTCCATAGGGAATATGCTCTGGGCTTACTGATGGGGATATGTTAAAATGAATGAGGAGGTGGGATAAGTAAGTATTAGAGAAGTGAGAGGCAAGGGGCTTCTCTGGGGAGAGAGCTTCTCTCTTCTCAGTTGGAACAAACAAGGTGTAAATGGGAAAAGGGTGACACCGAACCCAAGCGACGCCGAGATGAGTTTATGGAACTGGGAACAACTGTAGGCTCTCCAAATGGCCCAGGGATTCAAAAGGTACCAAACAGGGCCCCAAAAGTGAGTCAATAATGGACAGCAGAGAAGTCCAGGGGTCAGTTTCAGCAGAGGTCAGGAACTCAAAGGAGAACTTGTGAGTCCAACAGAGGCTGCAGGTGTCATCCTCAGGACCTCATATACTTACTGAAAAGATACTTCCGCTGGTCAACGCATCCTTGGGACAGCACTTTTACTAGAGTTTCAAGAATTAGTTTGGGAATTTCCCAATAAACTGAGTCCCATGACTTTATATTTCTAGTATGTTCTCTAAGTGTGATGCCAGTGAGTCTCACCACCCAACTAGTTTGCATATGACTTCTGACTATATGAAAAATCAAATCCACTTTCAAAGAGTGAAGATTTACAGAAAAAAACTGTGCTTCTAGTTCTCAAGGCAATAAGAAGAGCTCCCCCAAAAATGTTCTGAGTAATGGTATCATTCAAATAAACATTTGGTCTCTCAAGATAACCATTTTGCAAGGGACGGTATCCATATGCATGTGTAATTTTCCACTTGTTATTTATTAAAAGTAATATTATTTTATAGTCATACCTTATATTTATAGGTATTTATTTTCATATTTCCATTCTTTCCCTCAGCAGAAAATAATTCATCTGGTAAGAAATACATGGGAGATGTCCTCCTACTGCTTCAATTCCGTATTACTTATATTCAAATTAAAAATTATGTTCTGAATATTATCTTGGAAAAGCTCTGCAAATTAATTTTAACTACAAAATTTGAAGTTAAGAGAAGCTGCAATAGTAAATATTCTGTGGAAGGACTGATTAACTCCACATGGCCAAATCTTTCCAATTTCAGAATAGAGCATTTTAACAGTTGTGAATTTTGCAGTTTACATAATATCCAAAGGATCAAGACATGGCGTTTACCTTTCAGGGTTAGTGATTCTGGAATTCAGCTAACAACAATTATCTGTAAAACTTAAGCTGCATTTTCAAAGTGTCTGTAACTTATTTGTACATATTCTGTGTTTTCATCTTAAGAAACAACTAAAATGCATTTCTAATTAGCTACAACACAACCAGTTAGCCCAGAAAATGAGACTCTAAGAGTGATTCAGGTTAGATTTAGAAAAGAAGAAAATGCAACTCCTAAGCAGTTTTGCACAATGTTCGCCCTAATATATGAAGGGCGAGAACATAAAGAAACTGGGGGACATGAGAAGCAGCATTTTAGATTTTCAATTAGCATTTTTTTTTTTTTTTTTGCAGTACGCGGGCCTCTCACTGTTGTGGCCTCTCCTGTTGCGGCGGAGCACAGGCTCCGGACGCGCAGGCTCAGAGGCCATGGCTCACGGGCCCAGCCACTCCGCGGCATGTGGGACCTTCCCGGACCGGGGCACGAACCCGCGTCCCCTGCATCGGCAGGTAGACTCTCAACCACTGCGCCACCAGGGAAGCCCTCAATTAGCGTTTTTATCAATAACCAATAAGGAGAAAAAATAGCCAAACTTCTGGGCAACAGAACCTACACTCCACAGATTTAACAGTTCCTTTGGTCTTTTGGTAAAAAGGTTAATTTTGAAAGTTAAAATTTGATTTTGAAGGGAAAAATAGGAATAAGAGATCAAAAATTATACGATACTACCTTCTTCAATAAAATAAACACTTAAGAGAAAAGCTGCCCTACCTCTGGGCAGAAGCTGTTAGAAACACAGAATACATGTGTGTGACTAAAAATTGTCTCAGGAAGCTTTCTCTTTAGGCATATATGCAAGTCAGGGACAGCAGTGATTCCATTATGACAGATGGCGAGGTCAGATTTATTCATTATCAGGTTTGTTTTAAGAAATACCTTGTAAATTCCTTAAAAAAAAGCCAAGCGCCTAGAACCCTTACTTGTATTCTTATTGCTACGACAAGGGGGTTAGTAGACAGCCCTTCGGTTCATTCTCTGTGCCTCAGAGTTTCGATCCATAAAATGATGACGATAATGACAACCACATTATGAGGTATGTTTCTACAATTAAGCCAATCAATGCGTTGTAAGTAGTGAGACTAGTACCTAACACATAATAAGTATTTATAAAAATATAATTTCCAAAGTAATCTGTACCAAATGGGGTCCAATTCTATGTAGCTCACCTTTGCTTTTTGGATTCACTTTTTAAAATAATGTATGATTTACTAGAGATGGAAAGAAGAAAGATCCTGTGTTCTCCCCTATTTTTCTTGCAAAAGAGAAATTTCTGTATCCAAACTATAATAAAACTTGACTGAAGGGCAAAGCAAGGCGATATAGTAAAAATAAAAAGGATTTAGAGTCAAGGAACATGATACACATTTGGGGCATGGGGAGGATTCAGTGAGAGTATGTACGAGTAAGCCACAGGGGACAAGTACTCTGTTTACTGGTGGTTGGGTTCTAATCGGAGACACTTAGGAGTCTAGGGAAGAACACCACTTAAAATTTGAAAATTATTCTTTTTGCTTTTTGGTCAATCAATTTCAGCGTTCATGTTCACACTGTGGCGGCCCATACTTTCAACATCTGAAATATGTGTATAACTGAGTCACTTTGTTGTACAGCAGAAATTAACACAACATTGTAAATCAACTATACTTCAATTTTTAAAAAGTAAAATAAATAAATAAATAAAGCTCTGTGGAGACAAATATCTCACAACATCACTAATTTAAACTGAGAAAGCATGTATCTGACCCACTGAATCACTTCTAGTCATTGCTAGGGCTCCTGTTGAAATGTAGTTTGTGGCAAGAGTATCCCTTCTTCCTCTATCCTATTTTCATTGTTTCATCTTGTCTCTTTATTGATCTTAATCTACTACTAAGTTCTTTTAGTCTCTCCTTAAAAGAAAGTTCTTATCCAGAAGGCACAGATTTAAGGCTTGACATTTTTTTCCTTTGAATGAGAAAAACTAAAAAAAAAACCTCTGCATATAAGCCACACAAGAAAAAAAAAACGACCCAGGCCATCAAAGTTTAATGGCATTTTCAGTACTAATAGCACTGGCATGGAGCCAAAGCAATGAAACCAGATTGTGTTTCCTCCTCCCACCCAAAACACCAAAGAGTATGAAAAAGAAAGCTCCCAGTCTCCTCCCAACTGGTGATCCGGGGACTCACTCAACTTGTGCATCATAGTTTAAAAGCGTGCAGCAAAAAGTATGTCCTTTTAATGTTTGTCAGCTCATCATCTGATGTGTTGCCTGCTCTGAGGGGCAGATATGCAGAATTTATCCTTTCCTTCCTATCAGGAAGCACCCAGAGAAAGCACTGCCTGTGTAAGAGCTCTGGGGTGTGAGAGAGGAAAAGTCGGGCACTTACAGAGACCGTGGAGCTGGGCGTGTTTGTCCCATAGCCAGAGGAGGGGAGAGAAGCCAAGGACCAGCGGCGTCCATCAGTCCTGGTGAGAAAGTGAGATTAGCTTAGGCCAACACTGGATTACGGTTACATAGGAACCCCAGGGAAACCGAGTATTTTTAGTTGAACAAATGACACAAACACAGTCAGTGAGGATGTGGAAATGTTCAGCAAGGGCCAGAGTAAACAAACGTTATACAGCAGGTTGACTTTTATTTAAAGTGAATCAATACACCCAAACAAGCAGAAAGTGAATGGGGTGGTCCATATTATTGATCTCTCACTAATACACTTTGACAAAATGAATACGAGGGATAATTACATCAGTCAGACTCAGCAGATTCCGATGAATAAAAACAGAAAGAGAGGAGGAAAAAACACTCTTATCTGGAAACTGATAACCGGGGCCATGATCTTCGGAAGGGCCTGCATTCCAGCATGGTACAAGAGCCTGTGGGGACTTCCATTGCATCCTCAGGACTTGCTGCTTATTATTTTCAAGGGAGCAGTCCTACTCATCACACCGAGGGGAGAAGGGATCAGGGGGCTCAAGACCGGCTCAAGCCTTAAGTGGCAAATCATTTGAGCACTAAGAAAGTGACTGACCTTGCGCACAGACTCTCTTAAGAGTTATCATACCTTCTGACACGACCTGGCTTTATAAAGTGTTCCAGCAAAAGCCTCTTGCAGGGTTTATGAGTATGCAGCCCAGCTCTAGCCAGTGAGAGGGAGTGAAGAATGAAAATTCTCCACTAGTGATAGAACCTAATGCAAAGAGTAGGGTTACCTGCCCTAATCGTAGAGGCAAAGCTGTCAGGAGTCTTAACAGAGTACGGTTTTTATCTCCAAGTCGTAACAGGATGGAGAGCTTCTGGGTTGAACTCTGGCTATGAATTATAGTCATTACAAGGGTCTCAGATGAGTTGCTGAAGGAGCAAAGACAACACTGTCGCTAAGGCAAGGGGACACCGGAAAGTCAATGTTCTGAAATCTCTGGCATTCCAGAACCATTCATTTACTAGCAATTTTGAGTGGACTATGCCTTCAAAATCACATAACAGCATGAAAACAAATATACACACATTTGCCACGAGGAATACAGGAAACACATACTTTTCTAAAGAGCTACACTGCTTTCTTAGATGCCGGATCATGTGTAGACCTTCTGTAACTCATGATTAGATTAATTTACCAAATGAGAGACAAGAGTAGACCAAATTTACCACAGACACATTCACAATAAGTTGAAGTCAGGGAATTCACCAGCATTCGACTTGAATTTGAGAAATGTCACAATCAGATGTTTATGTAAAAAACTGACATTTTAGCCTAAATTACAGTCAAGGGAGAATACAATCATAGGCCACCAGGGATGTTGCCTCCGATAAATGCAAATGGTCCACAAAGACAAAATGGGGAAATTCAGGTGGACAAATCACAGAAGTAGTACAATGTTAAGATTTTGGTAAAATTTACCTGTCGTTTCTGTGACCACGATTGGAGTACAATTGAATCAAGTATGTTTTTTTTTAAAAAAAGAAGCAAAATAAGATGTTTGTAAATATACCAGATAAAAGGAATGAAAAGAAATAAACCACATGTTCTCTAGAAATAATTTTATACTACTGAAAATGTTAAAAGAAAAGAATTCTAAAAACATGCTTATAAAGACATCTGACCATCAATTAAATGGACACAGGTTGGATCTAGTTTATTTACCTAATTATTAAAGACTTAACCCATTCCTGGACTTTCTATTTTAAACACCTCCAATTTTTAAATGGACTTGTTCAGTCCATTTAATAGCAATTATCAGAAACTAGTCTCTGGAAAGAGTGAGGGACACAATTTCCCCCACCATGATTTTGCTTTGTGATTCCTTAACTCTCCTTTCCCTCAGGTATCAATGAACATATTTCAGATGAATGAACAACTCCAAGAGGAGACATGTTCTTATTAGTTCTGAAGCATAAATTACATTTGCTTACTCTGGAAAACACACAACTAGAAAGATGTTTCAACAAGAATATGCTCAGTACTCTGTGCAGCCACGGACCAGAAATAAGTTATGTCTCATAAAGTTCTCCAAGTTGTCCGTGTCTATTTCCTCAAATGGAGCACAAAGGACCACTGCATTTTCATTACCATGACAACTGCACATGAGAAATTCCTATATATGCTATATACAGTGCTTAAGAGAGAGCATGCCCTTTTTTGAAGAAAGCTATCACACAAGTATAATTTGGATCCTACTAACAATGTTCTCTTTTCTTTGCAGCAGCTACCAGTAAAATGTTACCTGAAAACAAGAGTACATTCTTGCCAAAGCAACAAGGCTTTTTTGAAAAGAGTGCTTTCTTTGTGGGTGGAAATCTTAATGTTACACGAAATGAAAAAGTAAGAAGGGAAAAACACCTGATGGGAACACAGGATACAAAGAGATTGGCAAACAAAACACAAAAACAAACCCCCCCCCCAAACCAAAAAACCCACATCATTTCAACACTAACCACAAAAAGTTAGATTAATATGGTATACAACAAAGGAAGAAAGAAAAGTCCCTATTACAACTGTATGAAGAGGAAGATTTCTTTGTTTGTTACAGTCATCTGGTGTGAAACATTTTATGGTCTAGCTGATACTGGAACAAGATGAATTATGCCAGTATAATGCAACCAGAGTAACTCTGCCCACCAGTGCTCAACAAGTGTCTCATGACCTGACCTCTCAGCAGGCAGGTATGTTCCAGTAATTTGCTTACGGAAATATGTTCTGAGATTTAACCTGATAAATAACAGCTAGACAGCTAGGAGACATCCACAACGATTATTCAGGGCTCTATTTCCTTTTTTAAATTTTTTTAAAATTTTTAAAAATTTATTTATTTATTTGTGGCTGCATTGGGTCTTTGTTACTGTGTGCAGGCTTCTCATTGCGGTGGCTTCTCTTGTTGCGGAGCACGGGCTCTAGGCGCATGGGCTTCAGTAATTGTGGCACGTGGGCTCAGTAGCTGTGGCTCACGGGCTCTAGAGTGCAGGCTCAGTAGTTGTGGCGCACGTGCTTAGCTGTTATGCAGAGTATGGGATCTTCCCGGACCAGAGCTCGAACCCGTGTCCCCTGAATTGGCAGGCAGATTCTTAACCACTGTACCACCAGGGAAGTGCCTCTCTCTATATTTCTAATGAAAATGAAAGCAATTTATGTTACCTAAACCTCTACAACTTCTGGGGAAGGCAGAACAATGTCATTACCTCCAGTTTACCACCACCAAGGAATAAAACATTAAGTAACTCCACAATCAGATGGATTGTAAACCAGCTTCATCACAGTGATTAGCAAATTACAAAATATGTTTCCTTGCTCCAGACAAAATCTACTACACTATGATGCTCATTTTCATCCTTTTAACTCGATATTAAAAAATTAACTCGATAATTTTGCTCTCAAACACCTATTAGATAATATGGAAAGCAAGTGTGTGTCATCCTATTTCCCAGTCTGAAATTCAACATTACAGGGGATGTCTACTGGGGGGTAAATTATCACGTTATAAGTAAGATCAGAAAAGATTAATAAGTCTGACCTTTATCCCGTCACCCAAGAATAATTTTTAAAATAGGACAATCTCTCCCCTCTGTTGGACTGAATATACAAAATGATAAAACGTGGGACTCCCTAAATGGCATTACTTCCTAAAGGCTCAGAAATGCACGCCAAATGGTGGGGAATGGAGACCCATGGAATTTCCATGTTTCTTGAATGAAAAATCAACTTGAAAATGGAAGAGAAAGATGACTGATGTCAAATAAAAATAGGCCAATTTGAGTTCGCAGAGCAAACACAGGGTTCTATTTACTTGAATAAAAGTTCAGAAAGATGATCACTCATGTCCTAATCTAAATTAATGCTTTTTGAAGAGTGTGGAGGGAGTTCCATCTGGAAATTCCTGCAAAATGAACCAGAGGTCTCCTGTGATAATCTTCTGTTACGGTTTATGGTTTATTTGTCGAAAATTAACATGCCTAGGGGTTTGTGTATTTTTTTTTTTATAGCATAGAAACCAGATTCATCTGTCCTCCAGTCAGCCACTTAATTATTAGATTCTCTTCATTTTTATAAATCTGGCAGGATTAAAAGACTGATTTCAGTCACGTTTAAATGTGGGCTATAATGACATTTGCATTTTCTTTCTACTAAAAGTAATTAAAGGCATTCCCTTTTTAAGAGAAATGTATTTTAAAGACTATGGTATGTTCTCTTTTTTTAAAATCAGTTTTTATAAGAGTTCCCTTTTCACTTAGAATGGTACCACCACAGTGAATTAATACTCATTGGGCAAACAAACACAGGCTTTGTGAGACCAGCTAATTGTCACATTTTCTTTATGGTGCTTAAAATGAGCACTGCAAGTATCAAAGTTGGAATTGGGGAAAATTGGGGTGTCGGTCTCAGGAAGTTCGTTGGAGATCACGTCTTAATTACTCTTGTGTCCTCCCTATGGTGGAGGCCTGGTACACACAGGCATTTACCATATGGTGGGGAATGTGTGATTTTACAAGAGAATCTTAATTATCAGGAATTCTGAAAACGCTGCAAGCACATCCTTTTCTCTGGATTTAGTTATATAAAATGCATTGAACGCTGACAAAAGACAGTGAAGACGTTGCAGGTTTTGCTCGTGAGTAACATGTGTTAAATCTATTTTTTTAACCTACCTATGTGTCTTAATTAAATGCTACTTTAATTCATTTCAAGGTATGATTAGGTCTCTGAAGAAAATTTAACAAATATCTAGGACAGGGACTTCCCTGGTGGCGCAGTGGTTAAGAATCCACCTGCCAGTGCAGGAGACATGGGTTCGATCCCTGGCCAGGAAGATCCCACATGCCGCGGAGCAACTAAGCCTGTGCGCCACAACTACTGAGCCTGCGCTCTAGAGCCCAAGAGCCACAACTACTGAGCCCACGTGCCACAACTACTGAAGCCTGCGCGCCTAAAGCCTGTGCTCCACAACAAGAGAAGCCACCACAATGAGAAGCCCGCGCACCGCAATGAAGAGTAGCCCCCGCTCGCCACAACTAGAGAAAAGCCCGCGCGCAGCAATGAAGACCCAACGCAGGCAAAAAAAAAAAAAAAATATATATATATATATATATGTATATATATATATATACATATATATATATATATATACACACACACACATATATATATATATAAACAGACCATAAAATGAATTCATTCTGAATATGCAGAAACCTAGCTAAAGGGACAATTTTGTTTTCCGTGTGTTTTTCCTGGGTGGAAGAAGGCAGGGTATATACATGTTGAGAGGGATGACGGAACCCAGGAAGGTGAAGATTTGAATGTGACAGGGTGAAGTACACTAATTCCACACACACAACACAGAAGAGGTGGCTGTGTAGACTCCTCTGACTGGGAGAAATCACAGTAGAAGATCCAGAACTGAAAAGGTTTGATAATAGATCATATGCCCACTGTCCTCTGAGCAACAATACTTTCTCATGACTCACTGACCCAGATATGAGACATATAACTTTGATATCTGGTGTCCAATTCTAACTCAGATAGGAAGAGCAAACATAAAACATCCTCATGGCTTTACCTCAGGGAGATCACTAAATTGCTGGCTTGGTGCCCTCAAGGAAAGGCATCTTAGAGTTTATACCTTGTGATCCCAAGTAAGGTCATTTTTATTAAGGGGGGAAAAAAAGGTATTTCAACAACAACAAAAGCAATTGCACCAAGACATATAGGTGAATCAAGTTCTTATAATATAAGCTCAGATAATTCAGTAAAAATCTGTTGATCATCAAAAGCATGTATGAGACACTGCACTGGGGATGGGAGAAAAGGTGGAAATGGTTTTCTCCTGCCCTCAGTGAGAGCCCACCATCTAGGAAGGACCAAGAGAGGTACATATAGCCTTAAAGGGTAGTGGAGGGAGTGGGGTGGGGGGATGGGATTCTCCACATAACACTTCATTATTCTACTCACAAGAAATCCTTACCTCCGTGCAAATGAAAAATGGGCAGAGGCACTGGGGGAGAAGTTTCTTGGACTATCTTGAGGGCTATTTCCTGTAGAGAGAAAGAAGAAAAAAACTTGACATCATGACTTTGTTTTTGTATCTTTATCTACATCCCAAACATTCTTCTCTTTAGTAGTAAGTGTCTGCATACTTTTGTAAAATGTCCATCTCCTCAAAAAATGTTTTACTTTTACTTGGAGCAGAGACAGGCGGTCAGCTTGAGCTCCGGCACAGCTTTCCAAATGTGTAAAATATGAATAAACAAACCTACATCACCAACCAGCAGTTTTCCATATATTTAACCACCTAATTATTTCAGTCCTACAGAATAATGAATATGCAAATGTCCTGGTTCCTACTCTTCCAGATGTTAACGTTTCCAACAGCAGGATGGATGGAGAAGTATATGCTTCAATTGGGAGGGTGAGGCTTTCTATTTTAAGGAGGCAGTCTTGATATTTTTATTTACAGAAACCGAAATAAAATTCTGAGTTCTCAAAAATGAATCCTCATATTTCAAAGTACATATTTTAAAGGGAGAAATGTCAGAACAAGTCATAAAATACTGGGGAGAACCCAACAGTTCAGACCAATTCCTCAAATGATCCGGCTCTATCTCAGCATGGCCTAGTGGCCCAGCAGGACTAACCCTTATCTGTATTTCCTTCAATAGTCTCTCTGCTCCTAAGCAGCTGGGTGGTGACTGGCCAGGCAGCCTTTAAAAGCCACACGCAGAGGCTGGCAGAGGGTGTCTTCCCCAAGTCCTCTGGAGGCAGGTGGAGCACGGGTTGCTTACTGTAAGGCGGCAGCTCCTGGGGGACTTGCTACTTTCCCCATCAGAACATGTAACCTGCTACTGATCACTGAGAAAGCTTGGCAGGCAGCAGGTGAGGGGAGGTTCAGGGCACTCCAGACCACCCTGCTTCCCTCTGCATGTTTAATTAGGTTGAGAATTTCCTGAGGACCGGATGGGACTGTAGCTGGTGTAAATAAGGAGGTTAGGAAAGGCGGCAAACTAATCCTGTATGTTCTTGAAACACAGAAAATGAATCAAGAAGACATGTTTAATCCTTAACAACAAGCCAGTTGCCACATTACTGATTTCTTACCGGAAGTGACAATTGTAATTAGGGGTAAGGAATACAAGGCGGCACCTTCAAGTCAGTACCTAGCTATAAAGGTAAACAATTTATTACCTGTGTGCAAAAAGAATAGATTAATGCATTAAAGTGGATAATTTCAGTGTTACCTTGAGGACTTCTGGACTGGCTACACCTCTACCGAAATTTTTCAATTAAAGTTGCAGATTTTATAGTGATGGCATCAACAGATGCCATTAAGTCTCTGACAGACAGCACAATTAAAGCCATTTAACTGGGAAGCACTGAAAAGCCCATTTCTTTACCGATAGAGAATCAAGAAGCATTTTCCCCCTGCAGCAATGAAATTTATCATGCCTTTGCATCTGTTGTTCCTTGGGCCCCTGGAGAAATGGATTCTGCATTTGCCATCCAGCAATCCAGGACTCTTTTTGTCCATTTATCTACACAGCTAAATTAAGTTCTTTGAACTTTTCCCAACAGCCTTCATTCCCCCTGCCCCCCCTCCCCAATTTAGTTTGTGCATCACTCTTCATATTCCTTAAAAGGTCTTGATTTCAAGATGGCTAGAAATCTTGTTTCTAAAGGGAAACAAATCAAATGCCAGAAATCTCCATGTCGATTTTGTTTTTATTTGGGAAAAAAACGTTGGCTTTGCTCACACCCCACACAGAGCAAACTACCAGTAAATTATGAGGAGAAACAAAACAATTGATTGAAGCCAAGGCATTCTGAGAACAATCCCTGCTACCCTATTCACTAAGAATAAATAATAAGGCCAGTGAAACTTGGCAGCAAATTCTTAGCCCTGTGTTCTTTGTAAAGAGAACACTATATCTGGAGATTATATGAGATCAACCAGAACAACTAGAGAGAGCTTATTAAATGTTTTTTAAGACTCTGAAGGAGGGAGAGACAAGGAATTATCTTAGAAACCTTTTCACTTTTAGAGATTTTAAGGAGTGGTCCCCCAGGAAGCTATGTAACATCTTATAATACATGGCGGACCATCACTTTGAGGATGAATGGGCAGAGATGGAGATACAGAGGTAGGTTAATTTAACTCTGCTCTTTAAACAAACAAACAAACAAAAAACCCAGGGCTACCATTAACCATTTCTCATCTTCGGGTTTTGTCTTCCTATTCCATGCTGCCTTTTCAGGCACTTCCACTGACAATGTTCCTCAACTCCAAGCTATAGAGCCGTTCCTATTATCTTACTAACCACAGATCTTTCTTCTTGTTTCATGTCTGACTGAAGAGCTAGTTGAAATGCAAATACACGCCCCTGCATTATCACAAAGGCCCTTAAGTGCAACGGGATATTGGAGAAAATGAAGGTGGCATGAACTAGACTGATAATTCCTTAAGGACGAGACACTATAGCTTAATTTGAGGTCAGTTCAGCAAGCTGGAGATAAACAGAAGGAATGGAAGGACTTCAGGAAGGGCACAGAATCAACCCAAACACAGCGGGGCAATGCAGTGGAGACAGGCTCTCTATAAGCAGGGAATTCAGACTGGTAAAGCCAATGGGTTGTGAACTACATGTATTGGTACTGCCTAGTGGAAGGCCTTAAGAGATGTTTGGATGCAAGAGAGATGCTAAGAGATTTTAAGCTGGCATTGAGTATGCCGAGTGGTCAGATGTGCTGCTGAGGAGAAGCAGCTAGATTAGGACATGGAAAGCCAATGGAAAGGATATTCTGGTGAGCAAACCAAGGGTAATTGGTGATGGATTAGAAATAAGCCATGAAAAAGATTACAGACTAAAAGTGACTGAGGCTTCCAGTGTGAGTAGACTGTCGCATTAACAGGGAACTTTTAGAGAGAAGTGGGGCGGTAGTAATAGTAGAGGAAAAGGGTAGATGAGTATTCTAGACATTTTTGTCATTTGTTACAGAAAATTCCTCTATTTTCCTGAGGGAGAGATTAGAAGATTAGCAGATTAAATACGCAGAAGTCAATCTTCGAGGTCTTTGTTCTTATTTGAAATAAAAATTGATTTCTATGTTGTCTCTTAAGTCTTAGGGGTACTATTTTATTTTATTTTTTTTTTGTGGTACGCGGGCCTCTCACTGTTGTGGCCTCTCCCGTTGCGGAGCACAGGCTCTGGACGCGCAGGCTCAGCAGCCATGGCTCACGGGCCCAGCCGCTCCGCGGCACGTGGGATCCTCCCGGACCGGGGCACGAACCCGTGTCCCCTGCATCGGCAGGCAGACCCTCAACCACTGCGCCACCAGGGAAGCCCAGGGGTACTATTTTGTTATACAAAACAACACTAATTTAGAACAGATTGAATTATAAAACACACCTTATATAGTCTTAACTTAGAGATGAGGATGAGACTGTTGTGGACACGCACAGCACTTCCCCAGGACAAGAAAGTAAGCTGGATTGAAACCAGAGTCCTATACTTGACCTTCACTGCTCACAGCACGGCTCTCTGAATTCATCCACCCATCTGCAAAGCAATACCTGAGAGACTCTCAAACGAAAACTGGTGCCAGTTAATTCTCTGCCCATATGTGCGACACTTGCTTATAACACAAATCCAGCTGTTCCCAGGGACGTGCTGCCTCTTGGATGTTTGAGTGCCATGACACTTTATAGACTACTGTTTCTGACCTGGTAAAGGAAACCTTAGTAGTGGTCAGGCGTTGAATAGGTAATTAACTCCAGGATCCCCAGGGGCAACTAGCGTTGCTAATACACAGGCAGTACATCAAAACAGTACTTTACCTAACGGAGCTACACAGGGTGCCTCATTTTAGAGGCAGTTATTGTTAAGAAAGTGATTTCCAGATTAATTAAATTGTTTGATTGCTTTGTAATTAGGTTGGAGAAGTCCTGTGTCTTTACCACAGAGAAACAAGCTGCAAATCTTTTTAGAAGGCATATGCTATACCCACTATAGATTATTAATGTGCTTTTAATAGCTGTCTGTTCACGAAATGATAGTTTCTGGTTGCCCTGATTTTCTATCAGGACTTGAGGGATCCAAGAATTAATGATAATTGCCATTTGAAGCTCCTGGTAGATCAAAAGAGTAAGCCCTCACTTGAATCCTCGTTGTTATTACTTGGTGATCGGCTCAAATTCGTTGTGACTTTTTTACACCATAACAACCAGCGCTGTGTTTCTTAATCGTTCTGCAGGAGATTCTCAGCGACGAATTGACACTGCTGAAAAACCTTAAGTCGAAACTTCACAGGACCAAACCTAGGACCCCCTCACAAGATGTTATGGCAGCAGATAAAGGGGACAATGGAACAAGTTATGCAGGGACCTCAAGCTGAGTGGACTTTGAAAAATAACAGTTCAGTTTCACGTGAGAACTTTAAGTCTATGCTACCAGATCCAGCGGACGCCAGAGAAGAGTTAGAAATCCTCCGTTCACTTAGCTGTCTCAGAAACTGGCTCCTCTCCAGATATAACTGCAGAATATTAATTAAACCTGGACAGCTGTTTAGACTCTAAGTGGACAGAGAGAAACCTTGATTAGCCTTCGGTGGCATTCTCTCAGGGTAAGCTGTGAAGTGTTCACAGCAGGCCAATAAATAGATTTTTATGCCTGGGTTTTCAAGTAAAGAGAATTATGCACAATAAATCAAGCCTTTCTTAAAATCTGGCCTCTCTGAACCTCTTTTGGTTTTCCCATCCCTGCCACATTGATCCTTCTTACCCAATACCACTACTCACTGTCATCTGATTAATTCATTCAACAAATATTTATCAATATATAAATGGTGTGATTTGATTTGCATTTTAGAAAGAGCCCTCTAGCTCTTCTGTGGCCAATGGGCTCTAAGCAGGCACAAATGCAGGAAGCAGGGGGGATCAGTAAGGAGGCTACCAGCATAGACAAGGTATGAGATGATGGTGGTTTGGACAGGATGGGAGTAGAGCTCAGGTATGTTCTGGTTGTAGAGACAACAGGATTTACTGAAAAACTGGACTGAGTGGAAGTATGGGGGAAAGAACAAAGTATTGCCATTTGCAACATGGACAGACCTGGAGGGTATTATGCTGAGTGAAGTAATAAGTCAGACAAATACTATATGATACTTTGTAGAATCCACATAGAAGTGGTAATACAAATGAATCTATATACGAAACAAAACAGACTCACAGATATACAAGACAAACTTATGGTTACCAAAGGGGAGAGGTAGGGGAGGCGGGACAAATTTGGTGTATGCGATGAACAGATACAAACTACTATATGTAAAATAGATAAGTAACAAAGGATTTACTGTATAACAGAGAATTATACCCAGTATCTTGTAATAACCTATAATGGAATATAATCTGTAAAAACAAACAAGCAAACAAACAAAAAAACCAAAGCACTATGCCGTATGCCTGAAACACAATCTTGTAAATCAACTATACTTAATTAAAAAAATGCAAAAAGCCCCTGAAAACCTGGGTGGGATTTATGCTCTTTTATTTACGAAGGCACCACCTCAAATAATTTTAAATATATTAAAATGTACTTATGTTCCATATTATATGCAATCACATGTAACAATGTTACACTTCTTAGATGTAGCATTTATATTACTCAATTAAACACTGAAAGTTCTATTATAGTTTTTTATTGTACTTGAGAGCAAATAACATTTTTCCAGCTCACATTATTCAATACCTAACAGATTTAATAGCCCTGATCTGTTTGATATAGCCAAACTAGAAAACAGTGCTAGTTAGAAGTTTGCAGAGGAGGAAAATTCTATAGGCTGACTAGTGAAGTTTGAGGAATGATAACTTCAATCATTCTATATCATGTCACCATAGGTAAAACAGAATGAAGTGTAATGACAGGTATACTGTATTTCATTTCTCTCTTCTTCTCACTAACATAATTCTAAATGCTGGTGAGGGATACATTTTGGTTATACGTGTAGACACACAAAAAGCGTATTTTGAATTCTCAGTGCCTAAGCTAGTCCCTGTAACACAGTAAACTAGAAATGTATTTTTTTCTAATTCATCAATTATGTATTAAGTTCTTTTTATATACAGAGCTTTGAGTTACCTGCTAGAATAGATTAAATAGGTAAACAAGACCCAAAGAGCTAAAAATCTACTGATAGAAGATCTGTACATTACCAACTCTAGACTTATCTTGTGAAACCAATTCTGGATCCTTATTCATGTGAAAAAGAAATTTTCTTAGATCAAAGCCCTTAAATGTGTCAAAATTACTCACTAAAAACAAACTCTCAATGATGATACCACACAGAGAATGTACTATGTCACAACAGACACTTACAAAATGGACACACCGTGCTTTCTAAGGAATGACTGATGAGCTTATAGGGTGGAAAACATGTAGGGAGTGAGAGAGATACCCAATAACAGGTCAGTTTCTATGTCCTAAGACTCTCACAGATACCTATTGCCTCCATTTCATGAAGCCATTCCTCTGAAATTTGTGCAGTGTATTTGAAATGCTGTGTCATTGACACGAATCTCTTGGAGATGTGTTATAATGGGTTCTCGGGGATGTTTTAGCTTTTCATTGACCCCTCCTTATTACTCTGAATTGATGTCATATCTCAAGGTGATCCCAAGTAAAGACTGGTGAATGTCAAGAGTGATGAAGAAAGTTGAGTTTTAGTTGTATGTTTTCCTCCCATCTACAGTCATTCATCTTCCCGGCAGTAGAGAAGAGATTACTTTTAGCCTTTGTTTAAAGTTACTGAGAAGCGTCTGTAAGGTCAAGGTAGGGGAGGTAAGAACATAGCTACTGTAACAGATATTCCTAAGTTTCATGCAGTTTTATGAAATATGATGCATTCTATTCATCTTAGATAATTAGTCTCTGAATGTGGATAAAAGACTGAGTTAAAGAATGTAATCTAAGGTGTGCATATTTTTTTTTTCTATCTTACATGAAGGGATTTCAATTCTTTAACATAATTAGATACAAAGAATTTCCATCTTTACCTGGAAGAGGGGTGGACAATATCAGGAAATTGGTTGCTCTCAGACTGTTTGCTTCAGTTGCTGAGTAATTTCTAGTCAAAGAGGCAATATTTAAATGAAATGCTGCACATCCGTATAACTTGCTAAAAGTAATCTGAATGTATTCTCTATTATAAATCTCCTCCTTTCAGCTCCCCTTAAAAATATAAATACTAAATTTAAGGTGGTCCTACTTAACAAAATGGTAAATGTTCCTTTGGCTTTTGATACAAAGGCATTCATTCCATCGGAAAGAAGCAAAATACGTGTTACGTATTTTTTTTAACAGTTAATTATGTTCGGTTTCTAACTCCAGAAATATCTTGAGAGTTAAAAGAATTGAAGACATTCAGTTCTATTGTTTCATAATAAAATAATATGTAATGTGCCAAGTATCTAATAAATCAGAATGCTGACTTTCAGTTCCCATAAACCATTCTATACAAGATCTTAGAAATTCCCTGGCACCGAGACTCTCCTCTAATATTTTTCTCCCACTCTCCTCTTCCATACCCTTACATCAATAAACAGTTCTCAATATGAGGTGCACAGGTGGATTACCTGGGAAGCTTTAAAAATGCTGATGCCAGGCCCTAGCCTACCCCTTTTAAATGAAGTGACTCTAGTCAGCTGCCAGGGCTGAGAACTACGGCCTTAGAATTTCCTTGTACTCCGTATATCATGCCCAAGACTTCATTAGCCATTTAGAGTTCGCAATCAGGAAGTCTTGGATTTTTTACACTCCCCCCCTTTCCTTCTATAATTCAACTTCCCCGCCTTCTTGTCTCAGCTATACTAATTCAATGTCCCTTTTATACATTTACTTCACTCTGACCTCCAAGTAGTCTCAAAACAAGACTAAGGCTGGAAATTTCTTCTCCATCAACCGAAACAAATACTATCCCACTCTGTCAACACTCCAGAAATCCCACCTGCCTGCAGGTGTCCTCTTAGGTTAATCAAGTAAGTTAATTACACTTCTTCTACCCGAGTCCTATTGCTATTCTCCTCTAAACTCAATTATTTCCACAATTTCTCCTTTCCTCTAAAATAGGAAAATCCCCCAAGCTAAGCTGTGTATCATTCCTATGTTCCTGGGTTAAGATTAAAAGTCTCTGTATAAGGAAATCATAGGGAAGAAAACACTCATAAACTATAACCCTGTTTATACTTTTACTGTCAACTTTAATCATTTGATTGCCCCAAGCTGAAACACCAGCTATCGTTATAATCAGTATTTAACAGTATATGAATGAGATATTTGCCTTAAAACTGTACATCTCACTCTTTCATTTTTTAAATAAGCAGACGCCTAATATTTGGCCCAGGTAATATCAGAACATGTAAAATTATTAGAAACGTTAAAATCAAGGCATGGGGGGCTCAATTCAACCAGTGATTATCAGAAGCAAAACTAAAATCATTCTAATTATCCTAATCATTCCTCCTTGCAGAAAGCATGATCTGCCCTTATCCATGATAGGGATGTGTCCATTCAGGGCCTTATTCTATTTACGGTCTATACATGTATCCATATTTTTAGCACACAATCCTAAGTAACTGATGGGTGGGGTGAGGGGAGCTTGTTTCAAACCACATGCAACCCTGAGATTCTGGATACACAAATATCAACCTTCAGAGAATCACTACCCTAAGGAGCCACAGATATTAATTATAACATGTTGAACCCTTCCGGTATGTTGGGGTGTATTGAGGCAAGGAAACAAGTTGTAATTACTCTCTTAAAAAGCACAACAGGGTCCTCAAGGTCCTCTGAATGAAAAATTAGCAGGTACATAATTTGGCATATTAAATCATTTAATAAATATTTATTTATCTTACTAAATATAAGACCTGATACTATAAAACTACTAGAAGGAAACAGAGAAAAGACTTCTTGGGCTTCCCTGATGGTACAGTGGTTAAGAATCCACCTGCCAATGCAGGGGACACGCATTCAAGCCCTAGTTGGGGAAGATCCCACATGCCACAGAGCAACTAAGCTCATGCGTCACAACTACTGAAGCCTGTGCACCTAGAGACCCTGCTCCGTAACAAGAGAAGCCACTGCAAGGAGGAGCCCAGGCACCGCAACGAAGAGACGCTCACGCACCCCGACGAAGAGCAGCCTCCGCTTGCCGCAACTAGAGAAAGCCCGCGCTCAGCAAAGAAGACCCAATGCAGCCAAAAATAAATAAATAAAATAAATAAATTTATATATATAAAAAAACTTTAAAAAAACCTACTTGACATTGGTTTTGGAAACAATTTTTTGGATATGACAGCAAAAGGGCAAACAACAAAAGCAAAAATAAACAAATGGGACTACATCAAACTAAAAAGCTTCTATGCAGCAAAAGAAACAATCAGGGCTTCCCTGGTGGTGCAGTGGTTAAGAATCCGCCTGCCAATGCAGGAGACACAGGTTCGATCCCTGGTCCGGGAAGATCCCACATGTCGTGGAGCAACTAAGCCCGTGCGCCACAACTACTCATCTGCGCTCTAGAACCCGTGAGCCACAACTAACTGAGCCCATGTGCCACAACTACTGAAGCCTGTGCCCCTAGAGCTTGTGTTCCGCAACAAGAGAAGCCACTGCAATGAGAAGCCCACACACCGCAAAGAAGCATAGCCCCCGCTCGCCACAACTAGAGAAAGTCCCCGCACAGCAACGAAGACCCAACACAGCCAAAAATAAATAAAAACAAATTTTTTAAAAAAAGAAACAATCAGTGAAATGAAAACGCAACCTACTGAACAAGAGAAAATATACGCAAACCATGTCTCTGACAAGGGACTGATATCCAAAAAAATAATACAATTCAACAGCAAAAAAACAAACAATCTGATTAAAAATGGGCAAATAACTCGAATAGACACTTTCTCAGAGAAGATATACAAATGGCCAACGGGTACATGAAAAAGTGCTCACCATCACTAGGCATCAGGGAAATGCAAATCAAAACCACAATAAGATTTCACATCACAACTGTCAGAATGGCTATTATCAAAAAAACAAGAGATAACAAACAGTGAAGATATGGAGAAAAGAGAACTCCGGTTCACTGTTGTTGGCAATGTAAACTGGTGCAGACACTATAGAGTCTCCTCCAAAAATTAACAATGGAACTACCATATTGTCCAGCAATTCCACTTCTGCACGTTTATCTAAAGAAAATGGCATCACTATCTCAAAAAGACATCTGCACTCACACGTTCACTGCAACGTTATTTACAACAGCCAAGACATGGTAATCACCTAAGTAAGTGTCCCTTGACAGATGAAAGGCTACACACACACACACACACACACACACACACACACACATACACACAGTGGATTGTTATTTGTTCGTTAAAAAAAGGAGATCTTGCCTATTGTGACAACATGGATGGACCTTAATGGCATTATGCTAAGTGAAATAAGACAGAGAAAGACAAATACTGTATGTTCTCACTTATATGTGGAGTCTAAAAAACTCAAACTCAGAAACAGAGAGTAGAAATCTGGTTGCCACTTACTTGGGGTGGGAGAAATGGGGAGATTGTTAAAGGGTACAAATTTCTAGTTATAAGATGAATAAGTTCTGGGGATTTAACGTATAGCATGGCGACTATAATTAACAGTACTGTATTATTTATTAAAAGTTGTTAAGAGAGTCAATGTTTAATGTTAACACCATACACACAAAAATCGTAATTATGTGAGGGGATGTAGAAGTTAACTAACCTTATTGTGGTAATGATTTCATAACACATACATGTATCAAGTCAACACGTCATATTCCTTAAACATATGTTATATGTCATTAATATCTCAGTAAAGCTTGGGGGAGAGTCGATATATGCTGGGTACCTTGCTAGGCCTATTAAGTCAAAGCTAATTGATATGGGGGGGCTTCCTTCAAGTGATGTTGGCAGTGATGCTGGATGAAATGGAATACTGTCATTCTGGAGACTGTTTAAGCTAGAGCTCTGTATCCTGAGAACATTCAAAGGGTCAAAAATAAACAATCACTTTGGGTGTCAGGTCAGTGTGAATGTAACGCAGACCAGTGCTTAGCAGTTGGACAGGAAAACCCTGCCATATTTCCCTCCTTTTTGGCTACAATATGGCAGACCCTTGGTAGCCTCTGGAGGAAGTTAGATGAATCACACCATCTCTGACAATGCTCTCACCCACCAGGCAGGAAAGAAAGATCCAACAGAACATAATGGGATACTGCACTCATGGTGATATGTGTACATAAAGTGAGGAAGCCACAAATTCAGAAGACAGAAGAATGGATGGCTGCAGAGAGGCAACCTTTCATCTGAACCCTGAAGGAAGGTGGTAACTGAAAGGAAAGGAGCCTTCTGAAGCAGAGGAAACTGAACAAACAAAGGGACAGAGTCTCAAACGTGAACAACACAATTTTACATGTCTTAATTTTATTACAAAAGCAATTATATACATTGTAAAAAAAAATTCAAATAGTTCAAGGAGGTATAAAATAAAGACTGAAAATCTCTCCTAGCCTCTGACTCTCATTCATTGATTCATTCAAACACTTAATATGAACTCATTATGGGCCAGGCACCACAACAAGCTATGGGCCACATGCTGCCTCCCCAGCCCCAGCTCTACTCTTCAGATGTATGAATTAATCTAGAAATACACATAGATATATAAGTATATATTAGGTATATTTAAAAATTCCCCAAATAATACCATGATATATATATATATATACTTATACATACACACACACTTATATATACAGTTGACCCTTGAGCAACACAGATTTGAAGTGTGTGGGTCCACATATATGCAGATTTTTTCAATAGTAAATCCTACGGTACCACATGTGTTCAGTAGTTGACTGAATGTGCGGATATGGACTGCGAATACAGAGGAACTGTGAATCAGAGGAACCTCAGGTAGAGAGGGACGACTCTTATACTGAGATTTTCAACTGCGCAGAGGGCGGGTACCTGTAACCCCTGTCAACTATTTATATCCTGTCAACTATTTATATATATAATCTATAATTGCTGTTTTTTGTTAATAATCTAGCTACAACTTTCTATATCAGTTCATCTAAATAAATCTCTGTCATCTTTAGAATCAAATAAAATTCCAATATGTCTTGTACCATAATTTACTCAGTCTTCTATTAATAGATAGACTGATTTCAGTGCTTTGATTATCCAATGAATATCTTCTGAATATTTAAGTGATTATATCCAAGAGCTAAATTCCTGGAAGCAGAACTACTGGCCCCAAAAGTGAGTTCAGAAATCTCTTGCATTCCTATACACTAAGGATGAAAAATCTGAAAGAGAAATTAAGGAAACACTCCTATTTACCACTGCCACAAAAAGAATAAAATACCTAGGAATAAAACTACCTAAGGAAACAAAACACCTGTATGTAGAAAACTATAAGACGCTGATGAAGGAAGGAAATTAAAGAAGATACAAACAGATGGAGAGATATACCAAGTTCTTGGATTGGAAGAATCAACACTGTGAAAATGACTATACAACCCAAAGCAATCTACAGATTCAATGCAATCCCCATCAAACTACCAACAGCATTTTCACAGAACTAGAACAAAAAATTTCACAATTTGTATGGAAACACAAAAGACCCCGAATAGCCAAAGCAATCTTTTTTTTTTTTTAACATCTTTATTGGAGTATAATTGCTTTACAATGGTATGTTAGTTTCAGCTTCACAACAAAATGAATCAGTTATATATATACATATATTCCCATATCTCTTCCCGCTTGCATCTCCCTCCCTCCCACCCTCCCTATCCCACCCCTCCAGGCGGTCACAAAGCACCGAGCTGATCTCCCTGTGCTATGTGGCTGCTTCCCACTAGCTAACTACCTTACTTTTGGTAGTGTATATATGTCCATGCCTCTTTATCGCTTTGTCACCATTTACCCTTCCCCCTCCCCATAGGCTCAAGTCCATTCTCTAGTAAGTCTGTGTCTTTATTCCTGTTTCACCCCTAGGTTTTTCATGACATTTTTTTTTTAATTCCATATATATGTGTTAGCATACGGTATTTGTCTCTCTCTTTCTGACTTACTTCACTCTGTATGACAGACTCTAGGTCTATCCACCTCATTACAAATAGCTCAATTTCGTCTCTTTTTATGGCTGAGTAATATTCCATTGTATATATGTGCCACATCTTCTTTATCCATTCATCCGATGATGGACACTTAGGTTGTTTCCATCTCTGGGCTATTGTAAATAGAGCTGCAATGAACATTTTGGTACATGACTCTTTTTGAATTATGGTTTTCTCAGGGTATATGCCCAGTAGTGGGATTGAGAAAGAAAAACAGAGCTGGAGGAATCAGGCTCCCAGACTTCAGACTATACTACAAAGCTACAGTAATCAAGACAGTATGGTACTGGCACAAAAACAGAAAGATAGATCAATGGAACAGGATAGAAAGCCCAGAGATAAGCCCACGCAAATATGGTCACCTTATCTTTGATAAAAGAGGCCGGAATGTACAGTGGAGAAAGGACTGCCTCTTCAATAAGTGGCGCAGGGAAAACTGGACAGCTACATGTAAAAGAATGAAATTAGAACACTCCCTAACACCATACACAAAAATAAACTCAAAATGGATTAAAGATCTAAATGTAAGGGCAGACACTATAAAACTCTTAGAGGAAAACATAGGCAGAACACTCTATGACATAAATCACAGCAAGATCCTTTTTGACCCACCTCCTAAAGAGATGGAAATAAAAACAAAAATAAACAAATGGGACCTAATGAAACTTCAAAGCTTTGGCACAGCAAAGGTAACCATAAACAAGACAAAAAGACAACCCTCAGAATGGGAGAAAATATTTGCAAATGAAGCCACTGACAAAGGATTAATTTCCAAAATATACAAGCCGCTCATGTAGCTCAATATCAAAAAAACAAACAACCCAATCCAAAAATGGGCAGAAGAACTAAACAGACATTTCTCCAAAGAAGATAGACAGATAGCCAACAAACACATGGAAGAATGCTCAACATCACTAATCATTAGAGAAATGCAAATCAAAACTACAATGAGGTATCACCTCACACCGGTCAGAATGGCCATCATCAAAAAATCTACCAAAAAAAAAAAAATCTACAAACAATAAATGCTGGAGAGGGTGTGGAGAAAAGGGAATCCTCTTGCACTGTTGGTGGGAATGTAAACTGATACAGCCACTATGGAGAACAGTATGGAGGTTCCTTAAAAAACTACAAATAGAACTACCATATGACCCAGCAATCCCACTACTGGGCATATACCCTGAGAAAACCATAATTCAAAAAGAGTCATGTACCATAATGTTCATTGCAGCCCTATTTACAATAGCCAGGACATGGAAGCAACCTAAGTGTCCATCAACAGATGAATGGATAAAGATGATGTGGCACATATATAGAATGGAATATTACTCAGCCATAAAAAGAAATGAAATTGAGTTGTTTGTAGTGAGGTGGATGGACCTAGAGTCTGTCATACAGAGTGAAGTAAGTCAGAAAGAGAAAAACAAATACCATATGCTAACACACATATATGGAATCTAAAAATAAATAAAAAAAAATAAAAATGGTTATGAAGAAGCTAGGGGCAGGACAGGAATAAAGACGCAGATGTAGAGAATGGACTTGAGGACATAGGGAGGGGGAAGGGTAAGCTAGGACGAAGTGAGAGAGTGGCATGGACTAATAATATATACTACCAAATGTAAAATAGATAGCTAGTGGGAAGCAGCCACATAGCACAGGGAGATCAGCTCAGTGCTTTGTGACCACCTAGAGGGGTGGGATAGGGAGGGTGGGAGGGAGACGCAAAAGGGAGAAGATATGGAGATATATGTATGTGTATAGCTGATTCACTTTGTTATAAAGCAGAAACTAACATACCATTGTAAAGCAATTATACTCCAATAAAGATGTTTAAGAAAAAAAAAGGGGAGTTCACTTTTCACTTTGGTGCATATAACTAAATTGCTCTCCAAAGACACTGCCCTAATTTACACTGTTACTAGTGGCATATGGAACACCATCTCCCCTCAGTCTTGCCAACACAGAATTTTTTCATATTTGGTGGTATCATATTGTTTTTTTTAAATCATATTGTTTTGATATGCATTTCTTTAGGATGAGTGAAATTGAGCCTCTTTTAAAATATTAACTGACCATTTATTCTTTTTTGTACTAACCACCTGCTTCATACTTTACTCCTCTGAATTAGGTTAGTCTTTTTTTGAAATTAATTTGTTTTTTGTTTTTTTGTACAATGAGGCAATTCTGTCAATACACTGAAGATGTTTCTACCATTAGTGCTTATCTTTTTTTTTTTTGCGGTACACGGGCCTCTCACTGCTGTGGCCTCTCCCGTTGCAGAGCACAGGCTCCGGACGTGCAGGCTCAGCGGCCATGGTTCACGGGCCCAGCCGCTCTGCGGCATGTGGGGTCTTCCTGGACCGAGGCACGAACCCGTGTCCCCTGCATCGGCAGGCGGACTCTCAACCACTGCACCACCAGGGAAGCCTTATGCTTATCTTTTAATGTTGCTTACGGTAACTCATCTGCAGAGAACATTTTATGTAATCAAATTTATCAACTATTTTCCTTTATGGCTTACAAGGTTTTGTACCTTGTTTGGAAAGACCTTCCTGACTCCCAAATTATTTTCTAAATGCAACCATATTTTCTTCTAGTAGTTTTATGGGTTTTTTAAAATTCAAGTATTTTTCTGTATCTACATGGGATTTATATAGTTTAAGGAGTAAGATATAGCAGTCCAGTTTACCTCTTTTCCAAATGGCTAATCAACTGATTCAAGACCATTTATTGGCTTAATAATCTACATTTTCCCCGATGATTTAAGTAAAGCATATATATATATTTTTTCTTAGATGTTGGAGGTAGGAGTTTATTAATTAATTAATTTATTTTTGCTGTGTTGGGTCTTTGTTTCTGTGTGAGGGCTTTCTCCAGTTGTGGCAAGCGGGGGCCACTCTTCATCGTGGTGTGCGGACCTCTCACCATCGCGGCCTCTCTGTTGTGGAGCACAGGCTCCAGACGCGCAGGCTCAGTAGTTGTGGCTCACAGGCCTAGTTGCTCCGCAGCATGTGGGATCCTCCCAGACCAGGGCTCGAACCCGTGTCCCCTGCATTAGCAGGCAGACTCTCAACCACTTCACCACCAGGGAAGCCCAGTAAGGCATATTTAAGGAATGCCAAGTAACATGATGCCATAGAGGGGGAGCTGTAGGAAGTTAGGACAGAGCAGTAAATGATGGGGAGCAAAGAGAATGGATGAGAATCAAACTAGAGAAATCTGAAGACCAGTTGGAAATATCCTTTAGGGCAGTATTCCAGGTGATTTTTGACCTGGATGGGACCGTGGAATCCCTATTTGTATCAAGTATTCCAGGTGATTCTTAGGCACACTAGAGTTTCAGGATGGCTTTAGAACAGTCATTCTTAACCTTGGTTTCACATACAAACAGCCTAGGGAACTTTAAAAAAATCCAATGACCAAGTCACACTTCAGTCCAATTAAATCAGAATGGGGATTGGGATGAGGGAAGTATCAGTCATTTTTAAAGCTTCCCAGGTGATTCCAATGTGCAGTCAAGTTGGAGAAACACTGCTTTAGATTCTGCTAAAGAAAGTGAACTTTATAGATTAAGTTGTTCTCTAACCTAACTATGTATCAAAATCCCCTGGGGAGCTTTTAAAAAGATATACACTGATGCCAGGCCAGACAGATGAAGTTTCTGATTTAATTGGTCTGGGACCTGGGTATTTTTTTAAGCTCCACAGGTGATTGTAATGTGCAGCAAGGCTTTAGGACCTACAGTACAATCATTCTCAAACTGCAGAGTGTGTCAGAATCACCTTGAGGATTTACTGGGCACCACCCCCATAGTTGCTTAATTAGTGAGTATGGGTTGGAATCTGATAGTTTGTATTTTTAACTAGTCTCCTGCTGCTGCTCCTCAGTGGATCACACTCTGGGAACCACTACACTCATGCATGTCATAACAAACCATGGGATGTTTTTCTTTAGTTAGAAGACATAATTAAGTTCCTGTCTTAAAAAATAATAGCTTCAATGTAGAAGAAAGATTTGAGAGGCAGTGAGAGTATGCAGGAAGATGGAGCCCAGTTCTCATTTGCAAAAGCCCTGAGCAACTGGCTGGGGAAAGGAGCCAGGTGTAAAACACATTTCAGGGGAGACTTAGCAGCGAGGGTTTAACAAAAGATGATGCTGAAGTTGCTAGCTTGGGTGACCATGTGGATGATGTTGCCAATAACTGAGAATCAACAGCATTGGTGACAAGATACTTGGTATTGAATAACAGTTGGATTTAAGGTGCTGGTGGGATGCATTCAGATGGAGAAAGTGCCAGTAAGTACAAACAGGCATCTGCATTCAGAAGAAAGGCCGAAGATAAAACTGCAGGAAAAATCAGCACATGCATCAATCAGAGGACCTTGGTCAAGATGTGACTGTCACAAGTAAAAGGGTGACAAAGGATTTAACCCAAGGGATCCCAAGAGTTAAAATGGATGAGAAAACAAAAAGGAATCATAGTAAGCAAGGGAAGAGATATAGTCAAGACGTAGAAAACGGTTCCTGACATCAAATCCTGCAAGGGTGCTCACAATGAGTAATATTATTTTACAAAGAAGTCATTGCATTCGACCACTGGAGGACCATGGCTTTCGTGGAGCAGTAGGACAGGAGTGGTGGTGTGCCTGGGTACGTCATCGGTGAATCCTGGCCAATGTTGGACCTGAACGAGTTTCCCAAGGGAACTAGAGTAGGAATATTGGGCTTTGTTTTACTGAGACATTAAATGAAGATAACAACATCTACATTTGGTTATTAATTTAATCAAGTTATAAGTTTTAAAAGACATTTCAAATGTTATAATAGCTCATAATTTCATAGAATGATTTAAAACCTAATATTAAAAATGTGCTATGAGGTGGAAAATCAAGGAGGTAATGCCTAATGAGGGGTTGGCTTTCACATTTTCTGATAGGAAGCTACAGCAAACCAAAATGCTTCCTCTATAGTCTAGAATATCTAATTGTCGAACCTTAGTACAGAACAATTTTACTCAGGATATTTTTAATTAACAACATCTCTTTTACTAGAAAATATAGGAAAACGTTCTGCTAAATAGTTTTGTAATGTTTTCCAACAGCAATTAACTCAGATCAAAAAAAAAGAAAGAAAGAAAGTAAAAAGACATTTTTATTCAGCAATGTATGTCATAAAAAAACAATCTTCACCCAGATCCTACACTACCCTTCAGCAGACACATGCTTTTCTAAGTGACGTTAGGGTAGAATATAGTAGCATATGCCCATCACCCCCATGGGGCTGACTAAGGATAAAATAGACTGAGGGGATAACTTTAGTAGTACTACTAATACTGGAAAATGCTAAACATAAAACTGTTTAAACTGGAGGCAGATGGTGAGGGTGGAAGCAATATGCACATAGGATCTTGCTGGTGAAACGTTTAAAATCCGTAGAAAAGGAACTGCTCACTTTTAAAATAACCTTAAAAAGCCTGAGTCTAAAGCTAACACACACTCACGGTTGAGGACTTGAAAATACCTAAAGTTATAGAAATGAAATTGGTAATTCTACTAATGTAATGTGGGCTTTTTCTTTGGTCTGTTTTTATAGTGTGTACAGATATACACAAACATACTTTTAAATAGGATCATAAACCACATTCAGTTTTGCATCCTGGTCTTTATAATTAGGTTGTGATTATAATTTTCCTATCCATTAAATATTTTTTAAAATGTGATGATTTTTTAATGGCTACACATTATTTATTATACAGATGGCCTATCATTTAAGCATCACTCTTCTTACTATGTAATGTTTGGGCTGTTTCTATTTTTGTGCTATATAATGCTGCAATTAACATCCTGAAATATGTATTTCTGAATACTTTTCTGATTATTTCCTTAAATTATATTTCATGAAGAGCAAATAATAGTTCAAGTGATATGAAGTATTTTTAGGGTTCTTGGCATAAAATATCACTCTGCTTTCTATAAAGATCGTAAATTTACATCGATGTACTGAGAATACCCACCTCACTGTACCATTACCAGAAAATGATTATTACCATGTATGTTTTAATATTTGCAAATCAGGTGAAAACTGGTATTTCATTATTTTGATTTGCATTTATTTGATTAGTGAGAGATTGAACTTTTCATTTGTTTACTTGTCATTTCCATTTCTTCCTTTGTGAGCTGTCTGTTCATGTATTTTGCCTATTTATTTAGTGGGATATTAGAATTTTTTCTTACATTATTTAAAAGAGCTCTTTATGACTTATAATACTAAATTTCTGCCCATTATATTTGTTGCAGATATTTTCGGTTATCTGTTAGTGTTTTCATTTTGTTTATGATATTTAGCTTACAGAATTTCAAACTCTTAATATATTCATATTATCAATCTTTTTCCTTAGTGAATTCTTCCACTTTTTTATGCTCAGAAATTATTTCCCCATCCTAAACATATAAATATTCAACTGTGTATTAATTTTACTTTTTAGGGCTTAATTTTTTGCAGGTAAATTAAAATACATACAAAAACCATTTTAGTATATAGTATGGAGGAAGCTCACCTCACGTATTTTCATACAGAGAGCGAATTTTTTCAATATCATTTGCTGATTAAACTTTTTCTTTCTCAGTGGTGTGTGATGTTTCCCTCATCATATTGTCTTCAAACTCTGCCAATTTTTATTTCATGTGTAAATGGCTGCTTGCATTTGTATCATTTTATGATATGTGTTAATCTCAGGTAGTCAGGTCTGGCTCACTGAATTCACTTGGCCAACTGTATCGACCCAGTCTTCCATGTGCTCTAGAGTCATCATGCCATGTTACCACCGTGAGCACTTGTCATCTTTATGGTCACCCAGTATCTTCTGAACAGCCTCCCGACAGGAGAGAAATTTCCCATATCATGAGAACTGCCTCCCCAAGCTTGGTACTCCCATCCACTTTTCCAGCTTTCCTTGTATCTAGAGCAGGGGTCCCCAGCCCCTGGTCTGCGGCCTGTTAGGAATCAGGTCGCACAGCAGGACGTGAGCTTCATCTGCTGCTCTCCATCACTCTTATTACTGCCTGAACCACACACGCCCCCGCCCCCGCCCTGGGTCTGTGGAAGAACTGTCTTCCACAAAACCGGTCCCTGGTGCCACAAAGGTTGGGGACCGCTAATCTAGAGCACAGGTGAGGCTTTGCTAATTAAGTCTAACTCAACTTTAGCTTGAAAGAAGGCAGTATGAGGAAGGAGGTGCCAGAGGAATCAATTTTGGTGGCAAAGGTGGTGGTGGAGGCATCCCTCTTGGGTGGCAACAGTGTCAGAGTTTCTGGAATCCAGATATCGGGGGGAGCAGCAGCCATGACTTGCACTGGCACAATGCTGAATTGTGGCCTTCAGGCTATGTGGCCTTCAGTGCTCACTCTCTGGCCCTTCTGACAATTCTGTGAGCTATGTAATACACCTTAATAAATTCCTCTGCTTAAACTAGATAGAGTGAGTGTGGCGCTTGTAATGAAGAAAACAGAGTTACACCACACACACACACACACACACACACACACACACGTAAGGATTCTGATGGGAACTACCTAAGTGCTGTAATATAATTTGGGGAAATTATAATATTTAGGCTTTTTTAACCTTTTCTTCAACGAATATGGCATGTCTTTTCATCATGCAAAAACAGTTTAGATTTCAAATAAAGTTTTGTTGTTTCTTTATAGCAATCTCTTTCAATTCTCTTTCTAGTTACTTCAGAGGCATGATATTTTATGACCTTTTTTGCAGGGGAAAGGGAGTGTGGGAAAAGAGAGTAGAATGCTATCATAAATTGATGCCTTTCTTTCATTATCGTTTATAACTGGCTAAAATTGATCATATACAGTAAGATTAATTTCTATATATTCATCTTATATACAACGTACTTAATGAATGCTTTTGTTAATTTCAATGCACACTTTATTCTGTTGGATATTCTAGGTTATTTATATCATCTAAATTTAAAAAATTTTTACCACCTTTGAGTTACAGATTTTGTTTCAGTTTTAAGTGTTGCCTGACTGCAAAGAACCTCTAGAATAAAGTTAAATATTAATGGGGAGAGATTTTCACAGAATTCCTCTAGTATTTTACTTTAGTAAAGTAAGATATTGACCATTAGTCTAAACTAGATATGTCTCTTACTACATTATGGAATTCTTTGTTCATTCTCAGTCTCTAAAGAGTTTTTAGCAGAAATGGATGTTTAATTTTATAGTGTTCTTTCAACATCTGTTCCGCGGAACATTTGACCCATTGCTATGACGTATTAGTAGTGTTCATACTACTAAACCAATCGGCATTCTTGGGACAAACCTCAGGAGTTTATTGTAAATAATTCTTACAGTATTCTATTAAATTTTAACATTTATATTTCAAAAGTGAAGTGGGTTGGTGGTTTTCTTATTTTGTGCTATATGAGTATTTTCTTTTTATTTTCTTCTGTGAGGTACCAGGAAATCACTGTTTTTCATGCTAGTATGTTATTACCTTTAAGTCTTTAAAACACACACCTGAATGCATATTTTACTAATTAATAAATTCAAAAGGAATGCAGTATAACTTTTGTTTCCTGCCCCACTCCCCAAAATCAGTCAAGGAACTTAGTGTATGTGTACTCTGCCACACCTCCATCTCTCAGTTTAGTTGATATGAGTTCCAAATCTATATTGCTAATGGTGAGTCATTATTTATACTACTACATTTTTAAAAAACTTTTTCAAGCTTTCATTTTTCTATTAATGCTCACCACTGTACTTTTATACTTCATTTTCCCAATTCTTTAATTATTCATTTAAATTTAACTCTCAGTCATGTGCTATTTATCTTTAAGTGAGTTTCTCAGGAAAGATATGGAAAGTACATTTTATGTGACCTCGAACACACACATATATATGTATAATATCTTAGCAAATAGAGTTATTTGACTACAACGTCATTACACAGCAATTTGTAGAAGGAAAGTCTGAGGCCAGTATGAATTTTATTCCTTTGTAAGCAGTTAGTTTTTCTTTTTTTCCTGTTCAGATATTTTTCCTTCATTACTAAAAAATTTAAAAGTCATGGTACTACATTTAGGGCAGAGTTTCACTTCTCTGTTTCTTTCTTTTCTTTTCTTTTCTTTACTTTCCTTCCTTCCTTCCTTCTTTCTTTCTTTCTTTTTTGTTACTCAATTTTTCTTCCAACTTGGGAAAGTCTTCATTAATAGTATCTTTCATTATTGCTTTTGTTCCATTTATCTGGTTCCGCACCAAAAGGATATATTGCTATAAATTAATTAATGAATTCCCAACTTATCTGGTATGGATGTTTAATACCAGAAAGTATAGTTTCTTAAATCTAACACAGAAAGATGAGGCTGTTGCGGGGAGGTGGGCAGCTGATGTCTCTGGTCAGCTCAAAACGCAGCTTTCCTATTTCCGGAAGTGACTGCCAGACGCTTTGGTATAGGAACTAAGTCTCCTCTGTTGGGGTAAGTAGTGTTGGAGGGTGAAATCCACCTTTGACTTCTGCCTATTGAGTTGTCATACTGTTTCTGAGATCTAGCCATGTGTTGACTGTTTTGGAATCATGAGATTTAGTGTTGTACACAGGGGTAGTTCTTCCTAAAGACGTAACCAATCATTGGTGTATTCTTAATCTCCAGTATTACTGCAGTTTTGCAAATTGGGGATGGCGGGATATTACAAATATTTCAATGAAAAGCATGATTAACTACCAAACACTCAAGGGGTTGACCCATAAGTTAACCATTCACTCTGAGGTATGTTAATGTCAGTGACTAAAATTAGATTTTGTAACTTCTAGCTTGCTAGTTCAGATAACAACTTCTATCTTGGCATTTCAGGAAACAAAATGATAAGTAGGAGCGGGTTAGATAGAACATATTCATGACAGAAATGGTTAAGGCCTCACATCACCGGAAGAAATAAATATCCATCATTTATGTCAACAATAAGAACAGGAGGGATGAAATAGAACAGCTTCACAGAAGGACTGACAAAGCAGACCACTACTGGTTATGTGAAATTTGTTGCAGGGGAGATATCTACATCACTTGTGTTAAAAGTCTGCCTGGGTCTCCGGAGGAGGGAGAAGAATTTGCATTTGGCGTTTCTCTTTTGAAAATCAAAACTGTCAAATGAAATGACTAGTGATAAGCTTAAAACCCACATTTCCTGAATTCCAATGAAATAATGGCACAAAAGAAATAAATGTGAACTAACTCAACGTATTTTTTTTTCTTTCAATTTCAAGGATGCTAGAATGTGTCCATTCCCCCGCCAAATTACTGATCCCACAAGGAAGCAGGTTTTTTTTTTTTTTTTTTTTTTTTTTACCAATTAAGGAACTTGCTTCATTTCCTGCATTTGGCCTATTTAAAATGATTTGCATCTCTTAACTGAAGTGGGGCATGTTCTTTGCCTGAGGATCTCACATACACACACACACTCTCTCTCTCTCTCTCTCTCTCTCTCTCTCTCTCCCCCTCTTTCAAAACCTTCAAAACTAAATTCATTCCTTTAATGACTGGTTGGTCACTCCGGTAACTATTGTAGAGTTCTGGAATATTTCCACATGCGCAAAAGGAGGCTTTCAGGCCTAAAAGTTCCAGTTTATAGATATACCTACCACTAACTGTGATGTAATGTTACACCAAATAATCAAAGGGGATAGCCTTCAAACTGTGCCTGGGAGGCCCAGGCAACAGGACAACCAATTTTCCCATGGAAAGTCCAAATGGAACATCCATCCTCACATGATGATAAAATGAAAAAAGTGACCATATCTAGAACATGCTTGTGTGTCATTCAGGCATGTCCTCCTCCCCCTCCATTTAGGTCTGTAGAGTCCAATCTGCTGTCCCACCCAACTCTTTTCCTTAATATTTTAGATGCTGACAGACCATTTTCCTTCAGACCCTAAAGCATGATCCCAATGAAGAACACAAGGCCAATCTGAATTAATACTGAAAACACAGGGTGAAAACAACTCCTTTAAAACAAACCAAAAAAAAAAAAAAAAAAAATCTGGGAATATGGAGTTATAGCCTTAGAAAAAACACTTCAAAAGATTATTGGAAAAAATACATGTAATTCAATCTCCTCCTTTAACAGAAAAGGAAATGAAAGCCAAATAAAGAGACTTGACTGACAGACCACCATAAAAATTTAAGAATATTAACCTGAAATATCACTTCTTTCTATCTAAGGAAAAAAGATGAACATAGTGCATGTAATCAAAGGCTGGGTTTTAGTTCACACCTGATACCCTAAGTGATGGACCACTTTGCAACAGTTTTCATAAAAATGGGTAGGGATTTCCTCTCTCAGCCCACTTGTTTACTAGGTAAGTGCCATTTCCTGCAGACCATCCTTGATCTGATTTAGTCACATTGAGGGTTGTTAATACACTATTATCCTGCTCATCTCCTGACCACCAGTTACCCTTTTCATGTATCAGAGCAATAGTTCATTCCTAAAATAATCTGGGATTTTTCTCTATCCTCAAAACACACCATGAATGATAACTGTGACAACAAAATGCCTGTAAACCTGTGTGTTTCTTTTTGTAAAAAGTGAGCTCCCCATTCCACTTTGGGGGAGGGGGAGGCCAAGTTCTTTGACAGAGTAGAAGAGAAGAAACAGAAATGAAGAAAAACATTGATCTAGACACTGTGTCTCGCCCAGGAGAAAAGAGTGAATCAAAGCTCACTCTGGAAGGCAGTTATGCTCACCGCGACTTGGGATTAACATATACACACTACTATATATAAAACAGATAATCAATAAGGACCTACTGTATAGCACAGGGAACTCTATACTCTGTAATAACCTATATAGGAAAAGAATCTGAAAAAGAATAGATAGTATATGTATAACTAAATCACTTTGCTGTACACCTGAAACTAACACAACATTATAAATCAAATAAACTCCAATACAAAAAAAATAAAACATAAGATGTGAGGTTAAATAAAATAAAATAAATAAATAAATAAATAAATAATACTGAAACCAGGGGAGGGGAAAAAAAAAAAAAGCTCCCACTGAGGATGTCCCAGGTCTTCCCTGATCCCTCCAGAAGGCATTTTTGGGGCCAGATTCCAGAGCCTCTTCTGGGAGGGCTGCAAGAGGCAGTGACTGGGAAGCAGCGTTCCAGACCTGGCTCTGACACCAACAAGCCATGCGATCCTCAACACTTGGCCGCACTGGATCTCAGTGTCCTTAAAACAGTTTTTTGGGGTTTCTTTTTCTGTTATTTTTTTTTGTGGTATGCGGGTCTCTCACTGCTGTGGCCTCTCCCGTTGCGGAGCACAGGCTCCGGACGCGCAGGCTCAGCGGCCATGGCTCACGGGCCCAGCCGCTCCGCGGCATGTGGGATCCTCCCGGACCGGGGCACGAACCCATGCCCCCTGCATTGGCAGGTGGACTCTCAACCACTGCACCACCAGGGAAGCCCCTTAAAACAGTTTTCAAACCTGAATGTGCATGTGTGCACATGTACATACTAAATCTTTAACTCAAGCAAAAGACTACTTTCCATCCCCAAATGTGACAAAGTTTGAGCTTCTCTGGCTGAAGCAAAGGTGGAGTGGGGGCTGCAAACCCCACTTCCGCATCACCCTAACCCTGAGGCAGCTCCTCTATAACTGCTGTGGTTCTGACCCACTGGAGTTGGCTTTGTTGAAAAAATGCTGTTCATTTCCCAAGTCAGCTCTAAACCAGAGGAAGTACACAGCAGAGGGACCTCCAAAGGCTGGTGTGCCAAAATGAAAAAATCACAGACCACTACAAATGGACCCCAGCAGACACTGCTACAAGGAGGCCACATTCCATTGCCAGCATCCCACCTGCAGACTGCGACAAGCCTGTGCTCGACTTTGTTTTGTATTTACACACTGTATTATCTTATCATTTTAACTACATTATGAATTCAAATTGGTCATAATAATACTTTGATAGTTTCTTCAAACCTCACACTGTGTGGCACTTTATAATACTGCAAATACTATCACATTCAGGCAATCATATGAGACTACAAGAGGAAAGTTCTATTATTTCCATTTTATAGATAAGGAAGTTGAGATCTAAAAAGTGATTTGCCCAAATTAACGCTGCTGATACATAGAGAGCTGAGGTCCAGTGTTTATTACATATACCATTTAGTACTTTTATCAATTGTTCGAGATCTCAAAATTAAAAGGATTCGGGGAGCATGATTACTGAGTGACATAGTAGCTGGAGGTTTCTACACTAGAATCTAGTCCTCAATGCCTGGGAAAGCAGGAACACAGTGTGAAGTGGTAACAACTCCACAGCTTTGTGTAATAGTTCCTTCTCCATTTACCTCACTAACTTCACCAGGTCACCATGATGTTAGTGGGTGCAAAGTTCCTGGAAGTTTATAGAGCTAGCCATTGTTTCACCCAGAGAGAACACGCTTGAGATGTACATGGAAACGCGTAAAGTTATTCCGGTGCCTACATAACACATTCTTGATCCTTATTAAATGTCATCTGCAGCAAGCATTAAAGAGCATTTCCTGTGGACCCAATCTTTGACTCTTAAGGACTCAAAAATCTCAGCCAGACAACAATGGATGGCCCAACGACACAAATACCAGACAATAGAAGGCCAGCACTTTAAAGAATACCTTCCCAGATTAGGCTGAGAAACTAATCAAAGTTGATCACAAAGATTTATGTACAATGCTATTCACCACAATATTACTTATAAGAACAAAAAACTGGAGAGAGTCAAAATACTCATTAGGGGGAGGTAACTATGGCACATTCATGAAATGGAATATATCTACTCATTAAAACCAAGTATTTGAAACAACAACACAAAGGTATTTAATGGTATGTAAAAATCTCAAAATCATACCAGAAGAAAATGATCTAGATACAAACTTATATCTGATCCCATACTTACATATATATATACAAAGCTATGTGTGCATATGTAATTTTATGTTTGTATGTACAAATTTACAGATACATAAATGTTATAAACATTATAATAGGTGTAGATGTGTAAAATCTACATATTTAGACAAATACCCAATTGTTAAGTAGTTAATTCTGAGTGGTGAATAAGAATATAAATGGTGTTTATATTCTTCTTTATACTTTCCTGTATTTTCCAAACTTTCTATAACAAACATGTACAGCTTTTGTAAACAGGAAAAAAAAAGGTTTTTAAAGACATTTTTTAAAAACCTAAAATTTCATTTTCTAAACAAAAATGATCTCTTCTTCCTAAAACTATATGACTTTTCTTGTATGTATGCTCTCCTAAATTTTCTCCACCTCTCTCTTCCCTAGTCTACAGAAACCAGATCTGCTATCAACTCTAATGTAGGAGTGTGGGTGGGCTCCTCTTCCCACAGCTGAACCCTCTAAATTGGTGATAGTTAACAGATTGTATGTACACCTTAACATCCCATGACAAGCTCTGCAATTACCCACTGTTACTCCTAACATCAAAGCTTAGAACTTGAAAAGCCTGCAATTTGCATGGCTTTGTGGAGAAGTACTCACACATTACCACAGTAAACACAACGATCTGCATTAAAGCGTCATCACAGCTGAAATTGTAATTATGCCAGGGTGAGTAAGTTCAAAGATAGAAATGGCATTGCTAGACATGATATTTAAGAAAATACTCTTTAGTGCAGGTACTTGAATTTAAAACACAGACTTTTAATCCTCCCTTACAGGTTGCCCAAGAGGGAGCATCTAGCCTTCTACCAAGGGCGTGGGGCTCTTAACGAAGACAGCTGGCTGATCCCCAGGCTAACAGGACCCTTACCTCAAGTTCTTTTATCTCTATGGAACAGTTAGTTTTCCTGTGATACAAATCCACACACTCTCACCAGCCTAATGGGCTGAAGAAGACAGTCTGTATTTACATATAGCTGAGAATTTTTCACTCTAGTTCAGAGATAACTTGGGAGTAAGCTAGTGAAGAGGCTGCCAGAGCATCACAGTGCCAGAAAAACCGAAGTCACTCTGACAGTCACCAAAGCAGACGGTCCAGTCTGAGACCATCAGGTAGTGAAAACCTCAAGGGTGAGGAGAGAAGAGATTCAGCAAGGATTTTAAATGTACCTTTTTACTTTCTAGGTCATCATTTACTTATCATATATCTTAGAATAAAAGCAACCCTAAACGTAAGGCAATCCCTTATTTTTCAACTAGCATGTAAAAAAGGAATTTGGGGCGGCCAATTTGAATATATAAACTTCCCAGAGATTTAGAAGACATAATAATATGTGTCATTTATATATTTTAAATCAATGAAATACATAATTATCATACTTAAGAGATTTAAATCTGAAAATGTCTAATCTCAAAGACAAAGTTGATAAACCAATTATTTTAATATTCATTTGTAATATTTTATAGAATCTGAAATGAAAAAGATTCTACATCTCACTAACTTTAGAGAAAACTGGCTATTTGAGACCTGAGTTTCTTAAGTATTCTTATCCATCTAAAATTTATAAGAATCTCTTTTCTCATAGAAAAAAATAACTTCAAGAATTCCCGATGTCTTGTCTCTATCAGAAAGAGAACATTTCAGATTTACTGAATTTCAGTGAAACACGGCCTTATTTGATTGCCCTGTGGACTTGGGAGGGTGTAAAGCACCTTAGCAACCAAGCTAATAAAAAGTATAAAAGGCAACAGCTCCCTCTCAGCTCTTAGCAATGGTTGAAACAGATTATATTATGGACAAGGCAAATGAAAGATGTGCTAAAATGACTTTCAAAATAAAGTTATTAAGATAATGCACTATAATGTGTGGGGCTTTGTAAGTACCCAGACAGATATTTCAGAGGACTTTCTCTTTGTGGGGAAAACAAACCTTGCCTTCGATCAGAAGTTCGGTGCATTTCTGGTCAACAGAGTAAAAATGACCTCTGTGCATTTCTTTATAAACAGTTATTTACTCTTTCAACAAATATTTGTTATGTGCCCCATAGAGATTACTGACTTGATGCTAAAATTCACCAGTCCCTCTCTGGGAGTCCTGTCTTCTTTTGGTATCTGTGACACTACCTTCTCCTCTTTCCCTCCTGCCTCTCAGCTTGCTGCTTCTCAGTTTCTTGTCGGCTACTTGTGTTCTCAGAATGTCTAAATGTTGGCCTTGTAGACTTAGTTCAAAGTTCTGTCTTCGGAACCTCCAAAACTCTTTCCCTCAATGATTTTATCGCCTCCCCACGTTTTAAATACTGTCTATAAATGCACGGTCCAGACTGTTATCACCAGCACAGACTCTTGAGTTTCAGGCCCATGGAACAACTGTTTATTTACATCACTTACAAGTCTCTTGGGCATCTTAAATCCAATCAGCAGCAAAGCGAACTCTTCAGTGTTACCTCAGATCTGTTCTTGTCTCCTGTATCTTGGGAAGCACCCCTTCCACTGACCCATGTTCTCAGCAAGGTCTCTGGAAGCCACCCTTGATCAACTCTCTCTCACCCCACAAATCCATCAGTAAATATTGTCAATTCTAACTTGAAAAATGTGTAATGAAGATCCAATTGGTACTTAAGAAACCAAACCAAGCCAAAGAAAATCCACAGTTGATGCATAAACACAAAAAAAGTTGCCAAATTTTGATTTAAAAAAATAAATAAATGAAAAGGAAGAGCACTTCCCAAAGGATGGAAGAGCAAAATCTTCCTGAGTGGCTGCCCAGGGGACCCATGTTCACAAACAAAAACAAAAACAATACCAGTTTTGTTACCACAGGGGTGCATTAAGATTAAATTTAGCAGTAAGCTTCCAAAAGCTTCAATTTATAATAAAGGAGAAACCAAAAAGCTGAATCAAAGACCATTCAGGTTAAATTTTACATTTAGATTTAGGGGACTATCTAGAGATTAGGGGAAAGATGCCAGTCATTAAATTATCATTAGGAATATACGACATGTAAACATTACACTCTTCTCAAAGAACCAAAATGATAAATGCAGGTCACAGGACAGATGGAGCTGCATGAAGGAATTAACAAATATTAATGATGTTGGTATATACCCCTGATTAGTGACTCAACACAAAGCCATACCCAAAACTAAAAAAACACAATGACTGACGTCAGTTCATCTGATTTTATCATCCTTTTCCTTAAGCAGGAAGGGCAAGATGTGTCATTACTCAAGCCAACAATTGGCAATTACACAAAGGCTAAGGATTAAAAAAACCCAAAAAAACAAAATACTGTGGGTACAACGTGAAATAAGAAAGATGTATTCTCCGTAATTCAGAGAAACTGATTTATGAAATACTTGAAATCACAGAACAGATGCATTGCAAAATCATACACCGTGGACACACACACTAGATTAAGAACTCTGGTCTTGAGCCCATTTAAGGTTTTAATAAAAGCAGATGATTCCAAGGTAATGTTCCACCCAAGGGTGACTATATTCAGACATATGATTTGCCAATTTTACCTACATAAAATGAAACTCTATGAGGAGGACATCAAGGTGCTCTTACCTGAACACAATGTTTTACAAGTTTAAGTTGATTTTGTTGAGATCTGCTTATAAGTAGAAAAAAATAACGAGTGACTATATCAGAGACTGCTCTTGAGTAAAACAAGAAAGTTTCTATCACTTTAAATTAAAGAGTGGTTATATGGGACATCTGCAAACTTAATTTGCATTCAGGCTAGCCACCAATTTGCTATGACTCTGGAAGCGCACAATCTTGCTTTGTCCTCTACCTTAAATATAAAGAAGCAAAGCAACCATCTGTCTTGTACCATCATGTCTCTGTAGCCAAAGGAGGTCACTGCCCTGCTGACTGAACATATTTATTAAAGATCTACAGATCATATTTAAACAGTCTGGCAAACAATATTTCAAGCACAGAAAATCTGCTGAAAGCTTGAATGAAAGTCACAAAACAAAATAGGTGAAACAAAGGCGCTCTTAAGCTCAGGGCTATGTCCCTAGTCTCACCTTATCTAAGGAGAAATCTTTCACTTATACCTAAAGATCATTCATCTCTATTGACTAGGTTGTTCCCACCAGCAAACTAAAATTCACAGTAATGGCCTTCCCTCTGTGTGCTGCATGCAAACCTGATGGGGCCACAAATATCTGAGCAGAAATATGTAAGTGTACCTCTCCCCCTAGTCATCTAGGGGGTTGAGAGAAACTGTCTTAATGCTTTTTTTTTTTTTTAATACTGCTATCTTCCTCCCTTTGTAGGCTAGCCTATAAGGTTTAGGAAGAATTCAAAAAAACCCTTGTTCCTCAAAAATTCACTCACTGCTTGGGAAAATCATCACCCTAAATGGCAGACTAAGAACACGAGGAGGTAAAGAAACACTTCACTGATATTAAGCTTGTCAAAAATTAAGAGGCAGGGGAAACAGTGAGGTCAGAGCAGCAATTCTTAGAGGAAGACCAGCCTTGTTTTTTTTTTTAAAAAAGAAACTCTACAACAACTAGATAAGACAAAAACAAAAATGGAAGAAATCAGAAAGAAAAAGACAAACTGGACAACAAAATTAAAAATAAAAACTTGCATTCATCAAAAAACAGCATTAAAAAAATAGCAAATCAGAAAGGAGTATCAGTGAGATGACAAAAGGTAACTAAAACATGCACAAGTTATTCAGCTCACACCTGCTAGAATAGCTATTATCAAAATGACAAGAGATAACAGGCCTTGGTGAAGATGTGGAGAAAAGGGAATCCTTGTACACTATTGGTGGGAATGTAAATTGGAGTAGCCACTGTGGAAAATACTATGGAGGTTCCTTAAAAAATTAAAAAGAGAACTACCATATGATCCAGCAATCCCACTTCAGGGTACATATTGGAAGCAAATGCAATCAGTATCTTAAAAAGATACCTGCACTCCCATGTTCACTGCAGCATTATTTACAGTAGCCAAGACGTGGAAACAACCTAAGTGTCCTTCAACAGATGAATGGATAAAGAAGATGTGGTGTGTATGTACAACAGAATACTCTCCAGCTATAAAAAAGAAAGAAATCCTGCCGTTTGCAAGAACACAATGAATCTTGAGGGCATTAGGTTAATGAAATAAGCCAAAGAAAAATACTGTATGATCTCAGTAATATGTAAAATCTAAAAACAAAACAACAAAAAACCCCACAAACTCATAGATACAACAACAAAATGGAAGAAATTAAAAACCACAAGACTTGTGGTTGCCAGAGCTGGGCTGTGGGTGAAATGGGTGAAGGTGATCAAAAGGCACAAACTTCCAGTTATAAGATAAATAAGTTCTGGGGATGTAACATACAGCATGGGGACTATAGTTAGCAAAACTGTATTGTATATTTGAAAGCTGCTGAAAGAGTAAATCTTAGAAGTTCTCCTCCTAACACATATATATGGAATCTAAAAAAAAAAAAAGTTCTGATTAACCTAGGGGCAGGACGGGAATAAAGACACAGACGTAGAGAATGGACTTGAGGACACAGAGAGGGGGAAGGGTAAGCTGGGATGAAGTGAGAGAGTAGCATTGGCATATATACACTACCAAATGTCAAATAGATAGCTAGTGAAAGCAGCTGCATGGCTGGCACAGGGAGATCAGCTCAGTGCTTTGTGACCACCTAGAGGGGTGGGATAGGGAGGGTGGGAGGGAGATGCAAGAGGGAGGGGATATGGGGATATACGTATGCATATAGCTGATTCACTTTGTTATACAGCAGAAACTAACACAAAACTGTAAAGCAATTATACTCTAATAAAGATGTTAAAAAAAAAAAGTTCTCCTCACAGAGAAAAAAAAAGTGTAACTATGTGAGGTGATGGACATTAACTAGACTTACTGTGGCAGTCAAAAAAAAAAAGATATTTAATCATTGTGTTGTACATCTTAAATACAATGTTACATGTCAATTATATCCCAATAAAACTGGAAAAGGTACTATGATATTATGTTTGGCCTCTGTCAACAGAACCTGAAAAACTTTAACATTACTGTTGGCAAGCGTGGAGTAAAGAAAAAGTTGCAGCATATGCATTTCAGTCACATGTACAGACGCATACACACACAATATGTACAGGAAAAAAGACAAGAGATATAATAAAATGTCAGCAGGGTTATCCTTGGATAGTGAGTTTAAAGGGGATTTATATTTCCATATAATTTCTCATGTTTTCTACAAACTCTCAGCTTACTGTTATAATCAGAATATCACATTTTATTTTTTAACCGTATCAGCGTTGAAGATCAGAGTCATGGGAATAGAGGATGCAAAATATCTTGTGAGATTTTATCATACCTTAAAAATGGCTCAGGGTCATGTGGATATTGGTAAGTGGATTAAGGACTTGGTTGGCACAAAGTGCCAACATTTCAGGTTTTACTAAATCTCTTACCACCCAGCTACATATCTTCCAAGCTTATGGTCACATTCCTGGGGCAGTGAGTTATAATGAAGTTCCTCGCCAACATCAGGGATGCTCTCACGTACGTCTCTGGCACCCTGGAATGTTGACTAATCCTGTTCTATCCCAGACTCTCTTCGTTGAAATTATGATTCCACCTTGTGTATTTCTTCTCTATCTCCACTTCACTGCTAGACTGCTGACTTTCAATTCTCTGTATCAGTGTGCCTGTCTGCAAAACCACTGCCTTTTACCCCCATCCTATTCAGTGTCACATCTAAATAACTACAACTGATATAGCAGAAATACAAGGAGAGCAAGTTATGAAGTGGTGAGACCAATGAGTGGCTCCAAAAGAGATGCCAACACAAGTTCAAAAGAGGAAGGGCCGCACAGTTTGCTGAAACAATAAAAATGTTATTGGAAAAGTGTACCTGATGTATCATAGCTTCTATTTGGTAACCACCTTAATTTATACTCTCAGTTGTGTTTGTTAAGCCAAGGCCGCAAGGGTAGAGGTGGGGAGAAGGGAAACTAATGACGAAATGCACATAGAAATGTTTTCAGTGTGTTTTGAAGAGTAGGATTCGGGGTGTGTCATTGCCTAACCCCATGTGCTACCCCAATACTTTTCTGAGTTTTCCAAGTTTCCACTTGGAGTTGTATTGTTCATACAATCACTCCAGTTCTCTGCTTATTTTCACCTGGATGGGCCTCCTTTAGCTCAGTTGTATCTTTGAAGAGAGACTTGGTGAGTAGAGCAGCAAACACAGTGGTAACTAATCCTTCAGAAATGAGGTCCCTATATATGACAGATAGATAGATAGATAGATAGATAGATAGACAGGTAGCTAGATAGATAGATACATAGATAGACAGTAATTTATACAAGTTTTCCCAAGTAGATACTAACCTAATAGGTTATGTATACTTAGTGGTTTAAGAATACTTCCTGTCTTTAATAATTCCTAGAGTTGTCCAATAGGAAAGTGAGACTTTTTTCCACCTTTCCTTTCAGAAACCCTTGTATAAATGAATCTAAGTAGCCAGCTGCAAATTCCCAGTAAAACCATTTTTGAAGACACCAAAGGTTAGGTATTTTGACCAATGGGACAACATTTGATTCTAGGACTCTAGAAGTTTGGAGTCAGTGGGTCTCAGTTATTTGACTACATCTAGTCTGTGGCTCATCCTCTGTAAGTATCACTCTTAGAGCTCAGACTTTAACCATTTGAATCAAAATACAACATTGAAGTGATATCGTAGTAGGCAGAATTCTAAAAATGGTCTCCTCACGATTCCCGTCTCCTAGTTATCCTAACCCTCATCTAGGTACTACTATGAAGGGATTTTGCAGACGTAATTAAAGTTCCACAGCACCTGACTTTAATATACAGAGACTGAGTAACCCTGACCCAATCAGATAAGCCCCTTAAAATAAAAAATTTTCTTTGACTGATAGCAGGATAGTTAGAGATATGAAGCATGAGGATCACTGGATGTGCCAGTGCAGGCTTGAAGATGGAGGAGGGCAGCTTCCGGCTCATAGCCAGGATAAAATGTGGATCTCAGTCCTACAGCCGAAGGGATCTGAATCTGTCCACAACCTGCATAAGCTTGGAAGCAGATTCTTTCCCAGTCTCTAGATAAGAGTCCAGCCCATTGTGAAAATAAAGAAAGCCTCAATTTACATGGAATGGGGAAGCCCTGAAAGGGGAGCTCTCACACACTACCACTCAGACCCCAGCGGGGGGAAGGAAGAATTTCTCCCAGTCCAGCAACAGCTCAGCCACTGAGAAGCCACTACCACCCTGGACTCTCCTCCCAACTTCCTCTTTTCTTCTGTAAAAACAAAAGCCTCTCTTCTGTTTTTTGGACTTACCTATGGTTTGCTGTAATTCTCTGCTATTCCCAAATAAACTCATTTTGCTGGTAAAATACCTAGCTCTTTTTCTTTTTTTTTTTTAAGGTCAGTAACTGACACTGACTCTGGCCTTATGATACCGTGAGCAGAAAAAGCAGGTGAGGGTTCCTACAGAAATAGGAGCTTACCCTTTCTACCTTTCTTTGATTTTGGCCTTGAGATACCTTGAGAGCTCCCCTGAAGTCAAACAAGTCAAGCCTACTTAGACCTGTATAGACCTGTAAGATCAATACATAGATATTGTTTTAAGCCACTAAATTTTTGGTAATTTATTGCATAGTAAGCAGGTATTATTTTGTTTCCTTTACCGGTTTTATTTTTAGAGCCTTATTTTATTATAAAACCACTACACACTAATTTCCCTACTTTCCTATTCTCCAAAGATAAACACTGCTCACTTTCTCTTTCCAAAAACTCCTTATGAATATGCATGAATATACAAGTATTTATGCATGTCTATATGCACTCAAACACACACACACATATATAAAATTACACAATGTATTTTGTTGCTGAACAGTCTATCTTGGGCAGCTTTCTAAATCAGAACATAAAAGCCTACCTCATTCTTTGTAACAAACATGCAGTCTTGGATTACATACCTGAATTATTTTCTACTAAACCAGCTGCTTAATGAAGGGCATGTTAAATAATAAAGTGGTAACAACTTAAGTGTCCATTTGCTAGTTACAGCAATGTTAGATTTATTATTTTCTGTTATTCTGTGAGATATCAGTAAGATAAATTCCTAGAGATGGATTTGCTGGGTGAAAGGGTAAATGCAGTTGAAATTTTAACTGATACTGCCAACTAACCAAAAGCGTTGTACCAATTCACATCAACACTTACGTGATGTGAGAGGGACTGTTTCTCCACAACCTTGCTATCATTGGATTCTATCACTTTTACAAAATTTTTGACAATATGCTAGGTGAACAATAGTGTCTCATTATTCTGGTTCATATTTCTTTTATGATTGCAATGAATCATCATTTCAAACATTTTTGTTGGCCAATTTAATTTTTTTCTATGATATGCCTTTTACATCCTTTCCCCATTTTTCTCCTGGTGCAGTCACCATTTTCATATCAATTTACACAAGCTTTTTGTATATTAAGGCAATCAGATGTTTGTCAGTTATGGGCATAAAAATACTTTTCACACTTTGTTTTCTTTTGATTTTGTTTATTACACAGAATTTTTCATTTTAGGAGAGAGATAATAGTCTTTCCTTTGGGGCTTCTGGATTAAATTTCATGCTTAGAACTAGGAGCCTGTGATTTTTACCTTTCTTTTTTTTTTTTCTAATGGGACTGACCTGTTCATGGTTCGTTTAGGAATGCCTGGCTGTCAACAAACACTATTTTGTCTGTGGAGATAAGCTCCAGAACATGATGCCAGTATCTCTTCTTCCTCAGGGTACCACTGACATATCTACACAAATAAATTAATGTTCTCATTTCTACCGATTCATTCAATGGGTATAAATTCATGTCAGTAATGCATGTCCTGACTCACATAATCCCTACCTAAGAAAAATAGAAAGTGTATCTCCTGGGTGACTAAGCACTGAGAGACGGCACTTATTCTTTCTCTTGTTTTTCATGGGGACATCAAGGAACTGTCCCCCTGGCCTCTGTGTACCATACGCAGTAGAGAATGTAGCAATTGGAAGAGGTAAGAGACGCAGTGAGTGAGAAAGCATTTCGCATTATCAAGATGTGAGGACAGGTCCTTTATTTAATTTACATTTTATTCTTCTTGTATATAGAAATAGGAACCTACCAGACTGTGATAAATGCCATTTCTCACAAAAAGTCGACAGACTTTTCTACAGCTTATGAGTGAATAACAACCTGTTATGTTCCTCCATAACATAAGGGAAAATGCTCTCGGAACCTGAAAGACAGGCTTCTCTTTGCCCATTCCTCCGACTAAATAGAAAATTATGTTTTGAGGGAAAAAGAATTCTCCATAGAGAAACAAATAATAATTAAAAGGATCATTAAAGTCTTAACTACACTTTCTTTAATCTCAATATTAGAACTGAAGAAAATAATGGCAGTAAAAGACTAATCGACAGGCACATCAAGTATGATGCAATCACTACAGAACACTACAAAGAGGAGTAGGATTAACTTTTTTAAATCACAACTGAATTATATGTAAGAAATAAAATTTATCATATACTTAGCACCTTGTATATACTGCTGGGCACTCTGACAGAGGAATGAAAAGATAAGACAAAGATATAATTCCAGCCGCTGAGTAAAGTATTTGGCCTTGCTTGACCCTACGGTCAGCTTTCACTATTATGACGATGATATAATAAATATCTCCAAAGTATAAAGGTAATAATATAAACAGTTGTGTATTCACCATTCAGCTTTGGAAATATAACATTGCCAACTGCTTACCCCTCTCCACAATTATACCCCCTGACACCTTCTCAGACGTAACTACTAACACAAAATGGGTCTTTAAAATGACCATATTTTCCTTCAGACTCTTACTATAAATGTACAGATACATATTTATATGTGTGTGTGTGTGTATTCCTAAACAAAACATTGCACGTAGCATCACATTAACCTTATATGTATGGTTTAAGTAAGATTCTTTTGCAACTTGCTTTTGTTGCCCAACACTATCTTTGAACGCTAGTTCATTTGTTTTCTAGGCACACGGTGTTCCGTACATAACTATGCCACAATTCATTTATCTACTTTCCAACTGATAGACATTTGGGCCACACTGCTTCAAACGTTTAGCTATTACAAATGATGCCACTATGAGCAGTCTAGAGCACACCTTCTTGCATATATGTGTAGGCGTTTCTCTAAAGTTTTCCCTCAGAGTGGCATTTCTGGACTTTAGTGGTCTTACTACATACAGCATCATAATTTTATGAATTTGTCCTTTGCCTTTTTAACTTTACCATCTTTTATTTATTACTATGAGGAAAATAAAATTTATTCCAAAGGGGCAACTACGTCTCTCTCTCTCTCTGTCCTGGCTTGTCCCCAAACATGTTTAGATAACTTCCACTCTCAGCTGGAGAGCCCCCCCTAAGCAAAAGGACTGCTTTCCGGGGGCCAGTCATAGCCTAGTTTATAAGTCAACACCACCTGAAAGTCTATCGTGTGACAGTTTCTGCAAGAGTGTAACAGAGGTAGGGCTTAAACACTCATCCTTTCACCCCATCATCTTCCATATCTCGAACACATCTTCCTACAGATCCTCCTCAAAATCTGTGAAAGGCACTCAAAGTCAAAATTCATTTTACTTTCTGACTTTCATCTCTCTTTTCACCTTTACATTCTTGTACAATCAAGCATGTACATCCCACACTCTAGCCACACACTAGAAATTCCCCCATCTCTCACCCCTGCCAAAGTCTTGTTCATCTTTCAACATCATGAGCAAGTGGCTCCTTCAATATCTCCCAAACTTTCCTGATTGGAACTAACCCTTCTCTTCTTTGCACCATCTTAGATAGAATTCAAACAAACAAAACCCACACAAAGCAGTCTTCATTGCACAGTTTTTGTAATATGGTTCTACCATCCTTCTAAGTAGTTCTTGAGGCCAAGGGTCTCACCTCTTGAATCTTCTTTGTCCCTACAATGGTTCTGGATGTAAAGATAAGTTATACATACACCACTGTCAGGTAAAACTTTAGATAAACTCTTGCCCACATTACAAGAGGAGACATGTTCTAGACTGCTCAGAGCAGCATTGTTCGTGCTAGCTAATATATACAATAGATAAGTTCAACTTTAGGGAGAAAAATGCTGAATAGTTTTGATGCACTTTAGGACATGAGACCCCAAAATATGGCGCACTGGCACATTGACTATTTTAAGGTGAAGGGATTTGAGAAACAGCATGTGCAGGAAGGGCTTTCTGACCTGCCACGTACGCAGGTCATAAAACCTTCTTGTGAGAGCCACCCTCCCTACACCTGGAGGAAAGGAGCCTTCTTATCTCTGAAGAAAAGGGACACAGAAGAATCTGAACAAACAGTCCTTGCTAACTTTCCCCCAGTTTACTACAATTAGCTCACCTTTGTCCTATACATCTTTGCACAACTCCCTTCTCTTCACCAAACTACTGTAAAAACAATCCCAATTTAACCGTTCCTTTGGGTTTTCATTTCCTCATGAATGCTCCCATGTCCCGTAAAACGTATGTTAAATAAATGTGTACGCTTTTCCTTTGTTAATCTGTCTCTGGTTACTGGGTCCCCAGTGGAGAAGTTAGAAGGGGAGAGGGAAAAGATATTTTTCCTCCCTTATAGTTCTTGACACTAATCCTCTTCACGTGAACTGTCATGGCCACGTTTCCCAAAGGAAATCCTAACATGGGAGCGTGACTTGCATCATCCACAAATTCAGATGTGGAGAAAAAAAAATAACTGGGATAGGACCCCATATAAAAAGGATTTCTCCCTTTCAGATCCAAGAGCTCAAAGAGAGGCTAAGGTTTGGGCTGACTGATGAGAAAGAACAACTTAGTGACAAAGCTACAGGGAAACCAAGATAACAAGGTGGGGAGACGCATCTAAATTTCCAAATGCCTGTATTTTAAAAACTAGCAAGACGAAGTAAAACAGAACTCAAGAAAAGGTATTTCATTACCTGCATGAGCAGAGAGAGGTGAGTGAGGCCGAGGCAGTGCTGGGGGCTGCCCATTACCTATCAAGCTTTTCCGGTTGCTGGTTCGGCAACTGTCCAAAGGAAAGGAAAACCAGTTTTAAAAGCAATAATAATGATAACGTTCAAGTATGTTCAAAGTAGACATAGCTTAGGTTGAACAATCTATCCACACATGTTATTTCTAAAATTTTTGCAAGTCAATATGCACTCACTAATATTTGAAGAAAATATAATGTATTCATATCATATATAACACCATCAATATTCCTCACCACAAAGTTATCATCCAATGCCTTTCTTTTGGCTCCTCACTGCAAATATGTGATATATACACACAAGTGATAAACTAAGGATTCAAATCAGCAAACCACAGGTAGCATCTCTGCTGACATGAAATTTCTAATACAAAATTACATGCAATGAAGAACAATGACATTAATCTTACAGTGATGCACTAATTAAAAATCTAATTATTTAGACAAATTTCATAGTTGTGCCTTTTGTCAATAGAACAGCCAATGCCTAAGATAAATGCATTTCACTACTCATTCATTTTTCATCTTCATACTGCATTCAGTATTAAGGTAAATATTTTGGAATCATAGAAACAGATTCCAGTTTGTATTAAAATAACAATGAAGGCCTTTTCTCACAGGCACACTACCTACTGTTTTTTATCCTGGTACCCAGTGAGTAGAAATAAATTGCTACATATGAGCACAGGGTAACTATTTTTTCCTGTTTCTGCTACTAGAAAGTTAAAAAATAGCTAATTTGATTCCAAAGTAACTTTCACAAGCCTCAAAGAATAACACAAATGCAAAACTGGTTGATGATGAAGTGGATGTTATCTTACTTTCGTTTGCTTTTCTTCAGTACAGACTAGTACTTCACAATCAGTATAGTGGTTAGAAAAGGATAATACAAACCAGCAGGTTACCTCATTGAATTCACCTATAATAAGGTTCAGGGCACTATGATTCCATCCTCCTACACTTGGTGCCCTTATCCACCATTGAAGATTTATTGTAATGTCTTCTTAATTCAGAATATACCTGTTACAGCATTCTTGAAACAGGAATTTTCACCTAACTTCTAAATAACATATAGTGGACATAATTGAGAATTTGTATAAAATATTTGAAAGGGGGCTTCCCTGGTGGTGCAGTGGTTGGGAGTCCGCCTGCCGATGCAGGGGACACGGGTTTGTGTCCCGGTCCGGGAAGACCCCACATGCTGTGGAGCGGCTGGGCCCGTGGGCCATGGCCACTGAGCCTGCGTGTCCGAAGCCTGTGCTCCGCAACAGGAGAGGCCACAACAGTGAGAGCCCCACGTACCGCAAAAAAAAAAAAAAAAAAAAAAAAAAAAATTTGAAAGGAACATTTCTAAATACTATTTAAACAACACATTTCAAAACCAAACCAAATTTCTTTCTCCAATATTGACTTGGGAACCAATCCTCTCTCTTAGATGTTTGCTGCTTATTATCATTTGTCAACATTCCCATATTTATAATTTCTTAAGGTCAGGCTGCATCATTTTATTTTCCTTACTGGAGCAATCAACACCCCCTAGCATTATCTGTGAGTTTAATTAAGATCATGTTTACTCAGCCTTAAAGAAGTTGTTGAATAAGAATAGACCCTTGATAATTATGAAGGTGGAATGTGGTATTATCAACTCATCTATCAAGAACCATAATTTGGCCTATTAAATTCATAACCATTCATAACCATTAAGTCAGATCGTGTGATTGTTTTTTAAAAAATATTGTACAATGTATTTAGTGTTAATTCAAATTAATGTCTCCTTTAATTTTAACATAGGAATATTAAATATATCAACTTGCTGATGTTAGTAAGAGAAATTATAAATGACAGATTTATATCCTGGAACTCTCAGCAAAGTTATTTGCTAATTTGAGCAAGTTAATTGTAATACAGGTTAACTTATACAAAAATGGCTATTTGTATTAGTTTTTACATTTAGTATTTGATCTAAATCATTTATGAAAATTTATGTAAATCAAATAAATAAGAAATATATATCAATAGAAACAGTAACCTAATGAATATCTTACATAAGAATATCAGTGAAATACGCTGACAAAGCTAAAATTTAGAAAATATTTTTAAAAAACATTTTAATTGGGGCTTCCCTGGTGGTGCAGTGGTTGGGAGTCTGCCTGCCGATGCAGGGGACACGGGTTCATGTCCCGGTCCGGGAGGATCCCACATGCTGCGGAGCGGCTGGGCCCGTGAGCCATGGCCGCTGGGCCTGCGCCTCCGGAGCCTGTGCTCCGCAATGGGAGAGGCCGCAGCAGTGAGAGGCCAGCGTACCGCAAAAAAAAAACCAAACAAACAAAAAAAACATTTTAATTGAATTTTCCTAAGAAACATATAGAATGACTAGTACATTACCACAACAAGCTAAGTAGCCAATAATTTGTATTTAAAACAAAGAGAAACACAAACAAAAAATTCTCACAACTGTATCAGTTATTTAAAGCCTACCAAAAACAAAAAAGGGTGGAAAAGTACTGATGTGATTTAAAAAAAAAAACTCAAAAAGAAACGTCAAGGGCTTCCCTGGTGGCGCACTGGTTGAGAGTCCGCCTGCCGATGCAGGAGACACGGGTTTGCGCCCCGGTCCGGGGAGGATCCCACATGCTGCGGATCAGCTGGGCCCATGAGCCATGGCCGCTGAGCCTGCGCGTCCGGAGCCTGTGCTCCGCAACGAGAGAGGCCACAACAGTGAGAGGCCCGCGTAAAAAAAAGTGAAACTAAAGAACAGTTGAATTCAAGTTCCAGCTATCCATCCCCAAAATGCAATCTTTCTGTTTCACTCTTTAAGAAGAAATGGAAGCCATCCACCCTGCCCGTGCTTGATTCTGAAAGCTGAACCCAGGAACCACCACTGCCCACAAAGAACCTGCTCCTCTTCATGCCACCCAGTTGAAAAAACACATGGGACACAGCCTATGATGACATGCTCAGTTTGTTCTCTCAGTTGACAAGGTGACACAATGGCACAGATTCTTTACTTGCAAAATCTGAATTTAGCCCAAGAAGACAGCCACATATAACTTGAGACAAAGGCAAAGGTAAACGATGGATTAGAACAGGAGCTGATGGTGCTAAGTGAGCTTTCCTTGTTACCTCATTCCTTTGGTTCCTGCCTAGAAAGATCCACCTGCCAACAGAAAACACACACACACACACACACACACACACACACACACACACACACACACACAGAGTACAATAAGCACTGCTGACTATGGACCTGGGATCTGAGAAGAATGGGAGGGTGAAAGGCAATGACAGTACTTCTGAGTCAGAAGGACTGTCTGGCCCCTGCGGGCTGGGAGGCGAGGCAGGTGGGGACAGAACCCTCTGGGAGAAGAACGTCACAGTTGGATGGGCACTCTGTTGGAGACGCTTTAGCATGACAGGAAGCCACCACCGGGAAGTGGTTTATTTGTTGGCGTGGTGTTTTGGCTTAGGCAGGTGACCTGGGATCACACAGGGTGCCACTCTGCTCCCTGAGTTCACTGTTCCCAAACTGCTCACCAAAGCAGTTTCACAAGGAGCTTCCCCATCTCCTAACGATTGCCAATAGCACCTTCCATTTGTCAGGAGGATAGAGAGACAGATCACGCATTTCATCGTGCAAGTCAGGCCTGATCAGAGTGAGGGACAAAGGAACGTGGGCTACTAGCTGAGGGAGGGGAGGGGAAGGAGGTGTATGGATTTTTGGCCCAAACCACCCATATTCTATTCCTGCCTAGATTGTCCTTATGCTCAGAGCTCCGTATGAAGGGCGTGGTGGGACCTGTAAGAGCCTCACACCTGGATCTGTCACATCTCTCCTGGCAGAAGAACCTGTTAATTATCCTCTACCAGGTCTGTAAAAGCTGTGAGGGCCACCAGGCTGTGGCTTTTTGCAACTGTTCTGAGTAGCTGAAATGCAGCTTAATTTTAAATTACAATCATTTGGGGACATGAATACTGATCATGTCTGATCGTGGTAGGACAAGCTGAGAAAGAGAAACCCAAACAGGCAGTAATTTCTAACAGTCACAGACGACTTGGAAGGTCAACATTTAGTACGACATATGACTGACCACAATTGAGGGGCAATGAGTTGCCTAAGAAGAGCTCCAGGAGTTCTGAAAAGCTAGCCTATAATTTATTAATTCATCTTGATGAAAAATTTGATAAATTTGCACAGGAGGCCAATTATAGACCATAGATTTACCGAATGTGAACATCTGCTATTTCCTGATACCTTAATAGAATCTGAACACTGAATACTCCTTGAACAAAGAGGAAGACAGAAGTGGAAGAAACCGGGCATGAACAGGAGGCAGAAATTGTCTAGCTAATGTGGTATTGCTGAAAACATGTTATAAAACAGGCAGGCTTCTGTTTCCTTATCTTTACAATGAAGGGGTTAGACCAGATTAGAGGAGTCATTAATTATTTTTGTTTGGTTTATGAAATTTTAAAAATATAGAAAAATATTCAAACAATTCTCACCACCTGAAATGAACAATGGTATCATTTTCTGATGTTTATTCCCAATCTTTAGTATATGTATGTCCTTTCAGTGGCTGGGAAGGCTTTGTGCGGTGAACCTCCTGGGGATTATCTGGTTCTATAAGGGTGTACACCTTTCACTGTCTTTCTAGTGACTAGGCTACTTTAAATGCTGTAGGAGTTGCAGTTAAGTTGGAGAAAACTAGTAGTGATACAAGTGATTCTTGTCCATAATAATGTAAATGAATTCTGTCTTGTGCAAATACAGTTAATAACCACCCACAAAGAGATGACCCCAAACATTTAATATCATTGTCCTACGAGATATTAACTGGTTTTGTATCTATTAGCAAATTTTATTTCATCATTTCTGATTATATGTATATAATATATACATTTATATATATTTTAATATATATATTTTATGTATATGGTTTTCAAAATCTCTTACTGTTGTCCTCATTAATAAGTTAAATAAAATCTCTCACACATGTTTATTTTATATTTGTATGACAGTCATGTTTTTGACTTTTTGGATAAATTGCACTTTGGCACACACTATATATTATAGATATTCTGTAACTTACTTTTTTTTTCACTCAACATTATATTTTTGAGATTTAACCATGGCAACATAAATATGGGTTTAATTCATGCCTTTTTTAGATTATTCATTTGAAGCAAATTTTAGGATTATTAAATGCACTAAAATTATGTATATCATGGGCATTTCTTTTCTTTGTGCAACATTAAATATCTAGGTCTCTGTGTATTTGCAAATCTGATTGTAAAAGCCTTGAAAAGTATCTTCGAGACTGAATTTGAAAGAAAAATTATATCATGCAACATAAAGCAAGTCTTCCTTACAATTTTCTTTGGATACTTCTCCCCCAAATCCTTAATTCCTTCAGGTGCTGCCTTGCCCTTCTCTCCATGTCTGTCTTCATACTGTTGTCTTCTCCAGAAATAACTTTTTTGTCTTTCATATGTAAATCAATCTACCCTTCCTCTGGGCCTCTCGTCTACAGCTCTACCCCTTTTCCTGTAGAGCACAACGAGGCCACAGCTGGTAGCTGGCTGGATAAGCTTTAGTGCCCCTTAGAAGGCAACAGGAAGCAAAGCATTAATATTCGTGTCCGTGACATACTCTATTATTTAGGTGAAGTTATGACACTGCCGATGTCTTCCCTATGGCCCATGAAATCAGGGCTCCCCCCAAGGTTCCACTGATTCATTCAACAAATTACTTTTCGAGTTCCTAATACACGCTAGGTACTACTCTAAACAAACAAATATCCCTGCTGTCCTCTAGAGACCTGTATTCTAGAGAAGGAAGCAGATAATAAACATAGTAAACTAGTAAGATAGTATGGGAGATGGTGATGACGTTTGTAGTGCGAGGGATGGCGATGGAGAACAATGACGCAGAGGGTAGGACATGGAGCACGGAAGTAGGAAATCACAATCTTAAACAGATGGTTAGGGAAAGCCTCGTGGTGTGGGGGGAAGGGGAGTGCGGTATCTGAGTAAGACAGGAGGATGAGGGAGTGAACATTCAGGAAGAGCAAAGGCCCTGGTCAGGTGTGCTCCAGGACCAGCAGGCAGGCCCGCGTGTGGGAGGGGAGCTGGCCAGAGGCGAACAACAAAGACGACGGCGGACAGAGCCCAGGGCCACCTCTGGGGCAGGTGCAGGCCACAGCACGGAGACTGGTTTTACTCTGGGTGAAAAGGGAAGCTGTTGGAAGGTTTTAAACACCATCTGAGTTCTGTTTTAAGAGAATCATTCTGGCTGCTCGATCGCAATAACCAAAGGAGGAGGGAGAAAGGCCAGTTAGGGAGCTAAGCGGACGGACATGCCTAGTACGCCCCATCTCCTGCGACTCAGCTTCAAAATACAGCATTTTATTTTAAAAACTCAGGCCAAAATCACCCCCAAGATTCAATGCAGGTATGAGAGCAGTCCATGCTCTTTTGTACAGCCTCTGAAACACTGGAGAAAGAGCAGGTAGCTAGAACTGTGGTGACTGCCAGGCAGAGAGCTTCAGCCCTCTGCATATGGGCATCAGTGCAATGACCTAGTTTATCGTCATCCGGGGTATATTACTGTGAATGCTGAGTATTGATACTATCGGCTTGATACTTGAACTTAACTTTTCCGTTAGGAGAAAAACTCCTTTTGAAAGGCATTAATTATAATGGAAATGAATGCCTGCTCATACTGCTTTCACCTAGGAGCAAAAAAAGTTGGCTAGTTACATGCCTAGAGGAAGGTATAGGTCTCCACGCTTTCAAAACTTCTGAGGAAAATATATATATTACTGTATACAGTACTTCTTGTAAATATATCTAATCCATTAAGATAAGCCCTTGGTGAGGTCTAGCCCAATTTTCTGTCTTTGTAGAGGAAGAGAGAGATGGCTGAACATACAGCTATTGGCAAGATGCTATTCAATGTAAAAAACATCTATGGGCAAGTACGATGGGCAATAAGAAAATGAAGAAAACACTCTCAAAGTATAAAAGAAGAGCTAAGAATGATTCGCAGATAACTGTATTCTAAGGCAGAATCTGGCAGAGTGTACAAACAAAAACGTGTTGCTATCTGAAGTGTGAGATAAAATCCCAATCAGCTTTGAAACGTATTTTCATAACTGATAAGCACTGGAATTTCATAGTATACACTAAGTATGACACACGGTCCCTCCATTTCATAGGTCTTCCCTAAACAACCCCTTAATCTTGGTGATCTGCCTGACACAGAAACTTTTTTTAAACCTATTTCATCTCAGTTATTCCATTTGTGGCTATTTCGAAGTGAGATACATGAACACAGCTATCTCTATGTGGCTGACATGGTGAGCCCTGATGTCATATGTGAGCATGTGACTGATGGGGGGCTGACGTGCACCATGTTGCACCAGAGTGACCCTGGCAAGCAGAGCATCTACTCTGTGGTCACTCATTCATTCAGTAAACATAACCAGGGATTCTACCTGGAGCTTACCATCTAGGATAGGGGATAAGATCCTTGAGGTCAAAGATTATATCTTCTATCATAGTGAATCTCTTTGGATACCCAGAAAAATACAGAAAATAAAAATGACTTGAATAGAGATTCAGTAAATATTTTTGAATAACTAACTAAATATGGTTCCTACCATTAAGGAGTTTCTAATTTAACTTGGAGGACAAACATAGTCTAATCTATAAGACTAAACTGATCTAAGACGATATTATAGTCTCATTCTACTAGCTTGATCAAGGCAGTGTATAACAGAAAACACAAAGAGCTGACAGGTTTATATGATGTGAAGCATCTTACTGAGAAAACCTACATACACGTCATTCTGAATAAAAATGGGAAATCAGAGGAATGAAAAGAGGGGCATATCACAATGGTCAAAGTCAAGCAGGAGCTGGTAATAATATGGGATTTATAGCAGCAAAGTTAAGTCCAACTGCTGAAAATGTTAGAAGTAAAAAGCAATTAAAGTCAGAAGGCTCTCAATACCTGTTAATTTTTTTTAGTGCAATTTATCTGCAACATGCATTATGGGACATACCTAGCCTGAACGTCCCCCAAGATTCCTAAGACATCAGGGCAGGTCACCTATTTGAATGAAGACACTTAAGGGCTGGAACAGTCAATGATGAGATGAATTCTGGACTTCTGACGAGTCACGCAGAGCATAATAGCTCAAACCTCACACCAAAGACACGTAATAAAGATTGTTTGTACTTGAGATGAGGGTGTGCAGTGCTGCAAAGGTAAGGTCATTAACTCTGATCCAAGAGTTGAAGGGCATGTACTGTATCTTGGCAAACTGCTTCAAAGGTTGATTTGGCCAAACATTGCGTGGAGTAAAAATATGGTCTAATCTGTCCCGCAAGGCTAAAGAGCTGCTATCACCTGGCTGGGCTGACCTCTGACTGGGCTATCAAAGTGGCAATTAGTCAGCTGAGGGAGGGACCAAGGTGGTGGCCCCAATTTTATAACTGGCTAAAGGGTTTTTAAAACAAACACCTATGAGACTGACACACAAGCCTTTGGTTGTTCTCAGGGCAGCTGTGGACGGTGACCAAAGATAAGTCTACAGACGTGTTTGCGAGTTAAGGAAAAATAAACAAAATACAAGCTAATGTTCTTCTAAACCTCTACTTTACAAGTGTGTTTGTGTTTTGGGGGTTGGGGGCTGTGTGTGACATTTATTTTTAAAACTTCCATGTTTCATACTCAATATGGAGAAAAGTCACAACTTGATACATTTTTTTTTCTTGAGTAGTAGAAAACCAAGTTCAAAGTCCAACTACAAAAATTACCTTTAATGAATTTAATTTAATAGCGTGGATTTTTCTCAGTTGGCCAGTGCAAAGAAATCTTTCCAAAAAAACTAAGATAGTGGGGGCAGCACCAAACCAGAGCAAACATAACAGCTTAAATCTAACGTTCCACTCCGCCTTTCTAGAAATACTATAATAAAATTGTACGATTGACTTCTTTCCCCTGTACCTAGTACCTCCTGCTTTACTGCTGTAAAGAAATGGTCATCAGCTTTATAAAGCTGGATTGGAAGATTTTCTTATATTCAAATCTTATTTGAACATATATATGTAACAGCTGAACTGATATAATATTGTTTTACCCACTCTGGGCTTCTCCATACAGAAATTAAATCTCAGTTTAACTTGCGACACCTAGAAACATTTAATTTGGGGGATATGTTTTACTCTAGTAGGGTGATTTATCTATAAAGCTAAACACGACCCATACGGATCAAAAGCTCTGCTCCCTCTTTCTGGTTCGGAGGATTCTGGGGCCGCTCCAGTCTGACCCACAAAAAGGGAGGGGGAGTTGACTTCCGTAATCACCGGATCTCCTTTTATGACACGCAACAGAAAGTTATGTCAAGCCCGGAATGAACAGCATGACTATTTAACGGCCTCCCAACTCGAAAGCATTTTGCATTCACAGCAATTTGGCATAATGCTTTGCCCACAAGTGAACTGTCTCTGATTCCCGGGCCTCCACAGTCAGAAGACAAACAGACACACGTGGAAAACCCACATCCGAACTCCACTTCATGCTTTTCTGTGAGGAAAAGTCATGTGGCAAAAAGCCATCCTCTTTCTGGTATGTTTTGTTGCTAGCTGCGCCCACCTCAGAATCTTGCAAAATGACATTCTGCTAATGACAGGAATGTCAAAGCCGGGATAATGGGCACAAGTAGAAGAAAATGTTTCCTAAATGGAGAAATAACAGGAAAACTGCCAAATGGATATTAAAATGAGCTGTGTGTTCCTCCCATACTTAAGCACTTAGTCCCCTACTATTTGTGTCCAACGTGAAAGGGAAGCAGACCTCTAAGGAGGGAAGAATAGCCCACCTGGGTGAAAAGCACAGAAGCAACAAGACGTCGAAGGACTGTTTTCCCTTAATTAACTGACAGATGTCTTTTCTCTTCCTCATTTGCATCCACTGATGTTTTCTTAGTCAGTCTCTCATTTTGCAACGATGAAATTGGCCACAAGGAACCAATTCTGTTTCTGAAGACAGGAGGACTGGGGTGATACCAGAAGATGCTGGTCTTTAAATTGCTCAGTATTCAGTCTGGGCAATGAATGCTCCTTGCTCTCGCCATTTGTGGGCTGAGCCACAGAATTTTAGCTCGGGAAGATGAAGTAATGACTGCCAAGGCAGCACCACCAGCTAGTGGCAAATAGGGCTTAGGAAGGGAGGTCATGTGGGCTCCCACAACAAGGGCACATTCGAAGTTAGAAATATCTGCATTAGACACAGAAATACATTTAACTACATCTTATGTGAATGTATTATACATTCCACAAGGGAAAAGCTAGTTCTGTTCTAGATTTCACTGACTGGTTATTTCTTAGGAGAGTACAGTTACAAAATACAAGGACTTGCCATTGGTACACCTGGCTTCAAATTCCAACCCCCCTTAAGCCGCAATTTACTGATCTGTAGAATAGGAATAAGAATATGAACTACCTTGGAGGGCGAAGTACAGATGAAATGAGATAATGCATGGGAAGAAATTATCACAGTGCTTGGCACGGTAAGTGCTTCATAAATATTAGCTGTCAGAAGAAAACATTTTGGTCTTTCTTTCTTGCATACATTCTTTCATGCACATATGTTTTCCTATTTAGAATGTTACACTAAGGCTTTCCCTCAAGGATCCTGGAACAAGAAGCACGAGATTGCCCATAGAATTAACTTCAAAAATCAATACAATGGATTATGCAAGAGCTAAAGAGGCTGGTTCTAAGGCAGCAGACTTGACAGTAAATGTAAATATGAACACAGTTATAGAAGGAATGTAACCATAAGAAGGGCAACTGGTTGGCTTCAGAAACACAGAAAAACAAATGCTGCAGAACCACAAGTTCAAGTGTTCATCCAAGGGCTTCAAATTGGCATCCTCAAGGAGAAGGACACGCAAGGGATTGCACCCAACACAGACATCAAAGTTTCAGATCAACTGTCAAAACCACGTGCACCTGTCCACCTTTGCCCAATGCTGTGGATCATTTAAGCCATCTAACAAGTCTTGCTCTGCTACCATATTCCCTAAGCCACCTTCTGACTACTTCATGGAGAGGTCTGCCCAAATGTGAATAACAAGAACAACAATAATGACAACTGCCAACGTTGACTGTTTTCTAGTACACGCCAAGCAAGGGTTTAATTTGCATGAGAATCCCAAGGTAAGACTTATTTCTATCCACATCTTAGAGATGTGAAAACTGAAGACCTGAGAAATTCAGAAACCTAAGATCGCACAGCTAGTAAGTGGTAGAACTGGAATTCAAACCCAGGCAGCATGCCTTCAGAGCTCGTGCTTCTAACCATTCTGTTAACATGTCTATAAGGCAGAGAATAAGAACTTTGAAGAGCCTAAGCCCCATACTGATTATTTTTCCTCCCTGTAAATTAATGTCTCAGCATTCTGGCCCTGTACGTAAATCAGTGAGCCTGCTAACTACAGACCCATGCCTAAGAGAAGGGGCTGCTCTTCAGATACCACCCGAACTGGATTTCTGTGTCTGTAGCCTGGCAGTCAGATACAGGAGGGAGGTCAAGTTAACAAGCTTCACACTCAGATTGTGAGGTTTTTCTAGAAGCAGCAAGCCTGACCCAGGTAGACAGACACCACAGTGTCACCAAGTGGGCCATGCATTCCATCCTGTGATATACTTGTACACACATTTATCAGGCTTACAGACAGACAGGTGAGATGTCACGATCTGGACATTCCTTCCTCCACAGTGTATTCTTGAGGACCCAAAGGCAGATGACCCAGCACTTGGATCATCCATTTCAAGCAGGCTCTTCCTCCTTATCCAGCTGCCCCAACCAGCTGGTCTAGTCAGACACAAGTAGGAAAGAGACTTATGTTTAAGCATGTGTCATTCAGATTCTTTTAGTCCACTGTTTCTTAATAAGATTTTAAAATAAATCCAAATCTCTGGATCATATCCCCCTTAACATGGCTTTTTTTTTTTTTTTTTGCTTTTTGATATCTAGATATCTGACTTAGAGAACACAGAAATCAGATATGTGGTGTGAAGCCTCTTTGTATGTTCTACTGGTTTCAGAGAAAAGGAGGACACTGTAATATGCATTAGGAAGTGAATTTGGCCAGCAGAAAATCTAAAACCTATATATTGACCGTATTGAGACAAGCTTTTTTATAAAAGAAGTATTTACAAATGATATATCTCAAAATACAACACACTCGACATTATAAAACCTATGTATTTACAACTTCTATAAACTTGTGACCCCAAGATTCTTCTCTTGTACTTATTCTTTCAGGATGTCAATCTTTTAGTCTGGTATCTCCCCCCATTTTTTTTTTTTAAATTGAAGTATAGTTGATTTACAATGCTCTGTTAGTTTCAGGTGTACAGCAAAGTGATTCATATATATCTATATATCTATATATATATATATATATTCTTTTTCAGATTCTTTTCCCTTATAGGTTATTAAGATATTGACCATAGTTCCCTGTGCTATACAATAGGTCCTCGTTGTGCATCTATTTTATATATAGTACTGTGTATCTGTTAATCCCAAACTCCTAACTGCATCTTCCCGCATTCTTGCCTCCCAAAGACCTCCCAGACTCTAAGAGAGCATGTATGGGAATGTGTCTGTGGAAAGAGGTTTCACTGAATTGTGTGAATTACATTAGAACTATGGCAGGAGTTCAGGCAAGGCAGAGTGCCAGGAAAGCGTCAGTTCCTAAGGAAAAGTTTACTGCTGGCTTCACTCACCTTCAAATCACCAGCCTGCCTCTTATGGGCATGGCCACCTATTTCTCACAGGGCCAGCCCTGTGTTCAAAGAGGTGACCTCATTCGTCCTAGCCTGGAATCCGGCCCTTAATGAGTAAGTACCCTGAGCCCCAGAACAACACAGGCACTCGGCCCCTTTACCATATTCATCAGGCATCCCACCTCAACTCATACTGCATTCCCCGCAGCTACTCAGAGAGCTCCTCTTCATTGTGGTCCTGGATTCCTGTTTATTAAAGTTATGGAATCCCTGAGCTTCACACGAAAACATTTCTAAGTAGAAATTCAAAGGTATAGAACGATGGCACCCTACCGTGTAAAACTTCTATATCGAAAAGGATCCAGAGTAACTCGCCCCATGAAATTAAACTGCACATCATGACTAGAATTAAGACACTTAACTTGCTGAAAACAAATCAAACGACACTATGAAAGAAATGAGTGTGAACTCGTCCACTGGCAACTTTTGCTTTTCTTTTTTCTAAACAGACCCTAAATCCTACGGAAAGAGCAAAATACATATGAAAACAACAATGCAGCTAAACCATCATGAAAATAAAACCCGTCAGTAGCTTCCAAGTGAGTCACTCCTTTGGCTTTGCGCTCACATCATATTTTCATTCACAGTATAATCATAAAATTGTAGGGTTTGCTTATATAACGAAGAGTGTTTTCTGCCTGGGTCTTCGGATATTAGCTACACTGACTATTCAGTACAGGAGGCCGCAAAGTTTCTGAACTCACACAGTTATACGGTAAAAAGCAAAAACACTTTGTGCTATTAGCCAATCTGCCTCAAGGACAGTACATCAAAACTGTGATGCTATGTTCTTCAAATGACGAAAATTGTTTTTCATTTTACTTAAAAAAAAACCACACAAACATTTTAGTTACGCATTTTGCATCTGAAGGCATAAATATTCTAAAATAATGTATAAGACAGCCGATGAGTGGTAAGCAATAGGTCGCATCATCTTTCTACAAACTGGGGACTAGTACCTGGTGATCAACCATTTCACGAGACAAAGTCACCTCCTTCCCCTCCCCCAACAATACCATCATGAACTTGGTTTTCTTGTTTTAACTCAACTTGTTTTTCTGTTGTGCAGCTTGACTACCCCACCAAAACCCCCCAGCAGTTTTTAAAGAGTGTCTCTGCCCCAGGCAGAGGGAGGACAGTTACCAGGACCCCAAAGAAGATGTGCTTATGAGTTTGCAATCAGGAAATCTGGGGAGGGAGACATTTCCCTAAGTCTTTAAATAGCTCCATTGTTTAGTTAGGTGACACTGTATATTTGAGAGGGGAAAAAAAAGGCCTACCCAAGGTTTGACAGAAACTAGGCAGTCATGTTTAAAAAAATAAAAAAGAGTGAAGACCAAAATGAAATAAACATATAATCTCCTAAATTAGAAATGCAACTGTCAAAGCTTTCAACATCCAGGTAGGCAAATTGTTCCTATCTTAGGCAGGTGAAGGCATTTTTCTCAAGTAAGTACTATAGAGAGTAAAGATTATTAATGTGGGAATATTTTTATCCTTGAGAAATAGGAAATAGGAAATAACTGGGTAGGGGAGGTCCCAGGAAGATTATGTAATGTGTCCATAATACATTGTTAAACTAAAACATATAATTCATTTATTAAAAAAATTTAGATTATTTTATTACAGTAAATACCAGCAGAACCAATAATTAATATTTGTGTCCTAGATGGAAAAAAAAAAATACTGGTAATGAGTCTGGCCCCAAAGTTAGGAAGAATTAATGGTATATTACTTATAAATAACTCTATCCCCCAAATCTTCCTGGCCCTCATCATCACAGCCTTGCTTCAGAGATTAGTCATTTTTCAACTGTTAAAACTTCCTTTCAGAAGGAAGGAAGAATCAGAACTTTGATTCGTTTTTTCCCCTCTTCCTGTAACATGATTTTTACCTCAACAAGATTAACCTCTAACTCAACTACGTGAAAGAGTTAATCAATTTGTATGGAGATGAAGAGAACTACTTCCCTACTCTTTTAAAAATGTTTTTTAAAAATTGATAAGACTCAGGAATAGAAATAGGGTTGGCCGCTTTTCTTAGGACAGTTCATTTTTGGGTCATTCTGTCCTCCAAATGCTTTTTATGTACTCAATGAAATATGTATTTTAAAAGATCTATCCCACAATAAGGACCTACTTCTGCCTGGGTCACACTAGCCTGACATCGAACGACAAAAAGTCCAGAACTGAGGGAAGAAAAGGTGGCCCAAAGAGGCCCAAGGACTGAGGCTGACAGAAAACTGTCTTTTTGCCTGAGAACCGCAGAGCTTGAACCTGCAACAAAGGCTCTCCGCTCGCCCACCCACTTCTGTCTTGTCTTAAGATCACTAACCACCACCTAAAAGTAACTGCCGCCTCTCTGTGGAAGCTTTTTTGTTTCTAATCAAGCCAATGGACCGCCACCCCTCCCCCGCCCCGTACACACATCCCTTTTTTTTTTACCTTTATCTGAGATGGCAGAGAACAAAGGACAATGTAGAACAAATAAATGATCAGTCTTGCTCTCCTAAAAACCCTGAATGAAGTAGTTACATAAGCTACGCTACAATCACAAGATGGGATATTTTTCCCAAAATGCTTACTTACAATGGTGAAAAGCGTAGAGTCCAAAGCTTGATATCAAACATGCTTGAAAATACACAGAATGCAAAGAAACTGGACCGGAAGGAAATGTACATAAACAACAACAACGATTACTTCTCAGTGGCCGGAATATGGGAAAATGTGTGTATGCCTGTGCTTTAGTTTACAAACAAAATTAACTATGAATCCTGCAACCTCTTAATCTGGAATAAGGTGTGTGTGTTATAAAGAAAAACAGAAGCCTTCTAAAAATACTGCTGGGGGGCTTCCCTGGTGGCACAGTGGTTAAGAATCCGCCTGCCAATGCAGGGGACACGGGTTCGAGCCCTGGTCCGGAAAGATCCCACATGCTGCAGAGCAACTGAGCCCGTGCACCACAACTACTGAGCCCGCGCTCTAGAGCCCGTGAGCCACAACTACTGAGCCCGCGTGCTGCAACTAATGAAGCCCACGCGTCTAGAGTCCGTGCTCCAAAACAAGAGAAGCCACCACAATGAGAAGCCTGAGCACCGCAACAAAGAGTAGCCCCTGCTCGCAGCAACTAGAGAAAGCCCACGCGCAGCAACGAAGACCCATTGGCAGCCAAAAATAAATAAATAAATAAAATAAAATAAATAAATTAATTAATTAATTAAATAAAAATAAAAATACTGCTGGGAATTTCCTGACGGTCCAGTGGTTAGGATGCCGCACTTCCACTGCAGGGGTCCCGGCCCAGGTTCGATCCCTGGTCAGGGAACTAAGATCCCACAAGCTGCGCAGCATGGTAAGTAAGTAAAATGAAATAAAGTAAAATAAAATAAAATATAAAAACACTGCTCACCACGATTCCCAGGAGGAATGGAGAGAGGTAGAGAGTGATGACAAAGTACCACATGACAGGATAATTTACTGAGATATTAATGTGCAGTATTCTTTCTACTAGAGGAGAATGAAAGGTATGTTTCCTTCCCTCATTCCAAGAAGTCTTTGTGTTCAGAGTCTGGGCTCCTCGGCCTCAGAAGGTCTTTAACAGGTTTTGGTTTCAGGAATGGAAGCAGAAATTAGGAAGAGCCAGAAGGTAAGTCTCACCCAGGCCCTTCCCGCTAAGAACACAGAGGCTGTGAGTGATGCTCCTACAGGAAATGGGCAGAAAGGAGCTGCCTGAACCTAGAAGACAGGGGTGAGTTTCCCTGAGACCAGGTGGGGAATGGGTGAAGGCACATTCACAGGTGTGAATGGCTAGGACCTGTGTCCATTCCTTTCCAAGGCAGGGCTCCAAGAGGTACCTGGTGATAGAGTTAAGAACAGGAACCATGCTTGCTTTGCCAGTGCCAGTTAGAGATGTTCTTACCCACTACAGTATAGGCATCCCGAGTACCCACATCCCAGCTCAGAACAGGCCTCCTCATTTCACGTGGGCTTCTACTAGAAGTAACGCAGATGAGTAGGAAGCCATTGCTGGTTTCCACATCACTTGACCGTATCAGAAAGGCCACATCAAGCAATGTGGTGGCATTGACTGTGGTGATGGTTTCATCCGTGTATACTTAGCTCCAAACTCACCAAGTTGTATACATCGAATATGTACAGCCTATTGTATGTCAACTCTACCTCAATAAAGTGATTAAAAACAAAAAACAGTTAGAGTAGAAAAAACAAGGCACCAGACCCCCTTTGGCTGGGATGTAGCAGCCAGTCCTAAGCCACAGCAACCCAAAGTATCAGCTAACTGTCTCTCTCAGGAAACCATCAATAAATGCCATTTTATTATTTTAGCAAAAGCTCAGCCCTCTTCAGAACCTGATTTAAAACATGAAAACAGAAACAAAGCACGGAATGTTGACCATACAGTTTGCTAATGACAGGAATTGTTTGCGCCCCTTTAATTACAATCCAGTGGCTGCTGGCTGTAGAGTCACAGAGGTGCTAATCAAAGCCGGGCCAGGCCCAATTCTAATAGTTATTAATGATGTGGGGAAGACACAGCTAGACTCTGGCAGCCCTGGTCAGCTCAACAAATAGCAAAGCCCAAAGGAGTAAGGTCTCCTTAACTTAAAATGCCAATAAAAGCCCTACGTATAACCCTACAGTTGCAGAGGTTTGAAAGTGAATGCAGGTCATCTCAATGGTTCCCTCTAAACTAGCAGTCCTTCAGAGGAATCTTTCTTTTGTTTATAAATTCAACCCCTGGAGTTAGAGGAATACACTCATAAATGAAGATTATCCTTTTAGAATATCCACACAGAGCACACAATTTCTGTAGTGGTAGACATAATCAGCTACTCTAAAACAACAAAGAACTCTATAGGCATCGTCTTTTCCCAGCATTTATCGTTAAACATATTCACTCCTCTTAGAGCTTTAATTACTGAATTTGTATTCCGATGGTGGTTACCACATTGCATTGGAATATTAAGTGTCCCACATTCAATTTGCAGAAAATCTGCAAAGTTGAAGGTGCAATGCAAAACTAACTAGAATCATACTGTCACATGTTAAGAAAGCATAAAGCTCCCAGTATGGGGGTTAGTGATATGGAACGAATCACCTGTTATTACACAGCCTGAGATTTTAGGAAGGTCACCTAGTTCTCACTACAGAACTTGTGGCCACAGAACCGATGAGGGAAAAAATGTAAATTCGGAATCCAGCACCACGGGGAGAACAGAGGGACCTGTGGTTTTTCACTGTTACGTAACCCTCCAGCTCCACCCAAATGCCCACAAGTATCACTGGGCATGGACTCCATCCATTTCCCTCCTGAGCCTTCTCCAAAGGTTGCAGAAAGGCCATACTTCTGCGGTGACAGGGAGCATTTCAGTCAGGTTAGGAGTTCAGGGCCCAGAAAGGATATGTTGCCTTTCAACATCTTACATAAAGCAGCTTAGCAGAAAACATCTGAATAAGCTCAAAGGAACAATTCTCAATTCTCAGGTGTGGCTTCCGATGACACCACAACAAAAGATATAAGCCTTTTAGGTAAGTGGTTTTAAATGAAGAGATTACAGGAAGCCAGATAAGGCACTGTATACTTAAGTCACTGGCCAACTGAGGCTTATGCTCTAAGCTCTGGTTGGAAATGCGGTCTGGTGTGAAGAGTAAACTACCGTGAAGGGCCTCTTCGATTGAGAACCAAATAAACAGGGTACACCTATAATGAATGGCAATATAGTGTAAAAACCTCTTCTTAGACTTCATTGTTTATATGCATCTCCAGATGAATATATATGTAGATGAGGATTCACAATGTCATATTATTTGACAATAAACTGATACTTTCCTTTGAAACAAACTTATTTTGCTTATCACAGAAAATGGCTGCAAAAGCAAAGATAAAGGTGACAACTGTAAGGAAAAACAAAAGCAGGCAGACTGTCTTCCCACAGTAGAGTCAAAGTTAATCAGTTCATCACATAGTAAAATCTAGATCATTCTAACATGACAAAATTCACAGGGCACCACGCATCTTTGCTGCGGCATTACAACTTGGCTTAAACAACGCTCATTTATTTTAGAATTGGTTGCTTCACTTATGACTTTGACCAGAAGCTTCTGTTTCTTGGTGGAAAAGCACAGAGTATTTTCTAGAATATAACACCACATCTAAGTTGCAATGTATCACAGCAAACTAGCTCAGTCTGATCCTGAGTTTTTTCTCTATGTGTTCTCCCCAAAAAGGAGAGGTATCTGCAACAATCTGAAAAAAGCACAAAGAAATTAAGACCCAAATAAAGTAATGCTCACAACTCCAACAGTTAGCAGAGAGAAAGTTCCACTTTGTTATTTTAATGTTAATAGCTGCCACTTTTTAAAAAGTGCTATCAAGTCAGCATGAGTTTCTTTTTTTAAGGGTGAGTTCACAGTAAAAACTAATTAACTGCCAAGAATGAGATAGGTTTCAAAAATGCAATTCTACTCAGCAAATGCTGGTTTCCGTTTACTTCCTCTATACATTAACTTTAAGACTGTTCATTCCTAATCTGAGAATCTGTAAATATGGTTAGACCAGGGCAAAGAATATTTAGGTATTATTTTAAGACATACAATGATAATCTTAAATAATGCTGAATTGAAATTTATCTTGTTTAAATTGTAAATATGGTCTATCACTGCTAATACTTTGAGGTCTGTGCAATACTAGACATAAAAATACAGCAATAGGGGCTTCCCTCGTGGTGCAGTGGTTGAGAGTCTGCCTGCCGATGCAGGGGACACGGGTTCGTGCCCTGGTCCGGGAGGATCCCACATGCCGCAGAGCGGCTGGGCCCGTGAGCCATGGCCGCTGAGCCTGCGCATCCGGAGCCTGTGCTCCGCAAAGGGAGAGGTCACAGCAGTGAGAGGCCCACACACCTCAAAAACAAAACAAAACAAAACAAAACAAAACAAAAAAACAGCAATAAATCTGAGCTACTATATGGTGTTTGTCGTTGCTACACATGTGTGTTTCTGTATCTGTGCTTAATAAAATATATACTACATTGCTTTCTTTTTCTGCAGTTTAGAATTGTATTTTTCGCAATAAATTCTCTCACCATCTGCATGATGTTCTATCGTAAATACCCATTTCACATACTGACATATACGAGTGTGGAGTGAGTAAACCCTCTGGATGGGAACGACAAGACTAAAGCTGAAAGAAACAAAGTCAGGTAAGAAGCAATCCTAATTTTGGTGTTGGTGTGGAATGTTCTACACTACCCCACAGTTAAAATGATGTTTAAACTGGGTTACTCTAAAATGACTCCATGTAGCTCTTCTACTAGGGATTGTAAGCTCCCTGGAGCAAGCATCTTATTCTTTTTGTGACCCTAGTACAACACCTGGCAGAAGGGTACACTTGATTTTAAACCTTGTTGGATAAATGAATAATCTCTAAGAATAAGCTAATAAAAATGAGAACAGGAAAGTTTTGCTGAAAATGGAAGAGTGAGGAGTTTGATCACAGCAAACCCTGGCGTAACACACCTTCCTTTCTTAAATTAGTAAAAGTTACCATTTTACAGTTTCTCCTCAAAAGCCAAGAATCTTCATTAGAAAGCAGAGATCGTGGGTCAGGATGTACTGAGAGCTATACAAAGTCAGATTCCATCCCTGGCCTCCAGGGCTGAATCGAAAATGAACCGCACGTACAACAGAATAATTGGCAGATTTAGGTAACTGTAAATATTATAAAAGAACCTATAGGCTAAGGGGTTAAAGTGGCAATGGAGCAAGAGTTTCTGGAAGGGGGACAGATCGCTTTTGACAAATAAGCACACTTTCAATGAAAGCGACAGAAGTAGGTCACAATGAGTAAGTGAATTTTCCACTGACTCATTTCCACATGTATCATGGGGCAGCAAAGGATACCAGTGATCTAATTCTCCAACTGGAAGAGCTGCACAAATCAGTACTCTAACAAAAGAAGTTGGAATTAATACTGCCTCGGCAGGGAGAACCGCCGTCCTGACCTAGGAACAGGTTAGTAGGCAGGAAGGTCAATAGGCCTGACAAATAATATGCAATTAATAAAAATCCTCATGTATTCAGAAAATTTAACAACTTAGACTGTAAGCACAGGAGAGTAAGGTGATTCCTGTGCTTTCTCCAGCTACAGATCGGTTCAATCAGGTTTAATGGGATTCCACCAGTTAACATATTCAGTAAATCTTCACTAAGTCTGCATGCAGTTTTTCAGTTTTTAACTTTGAATGCAAAAAGCCTCTATTTTAGGTTTGATAGGAACCCACACTGGCCAATTATTTTTAAATACAAATTCATTTATTTTAGTGCAAATGGAGCATACCATTATAAATGTCAAATAGTCACCATCCATTATGATAATAGGGCCCAGCCAATCTTACCAACTTATTCAAAGTTCACTGCATGAATGATCAGAGCTCTCGGTCCCCAGACAGACCTTACAATATGTCCTTATTAAAAAATTCAAAAGCAATAAATCAGGTTAAAGAGGTGACAAGAGATGACCCTCGTCTGCCATCTCTTCCAGGAAATGCCCAGTGCTTTCTGCTGGGCCAGCCAGAAAGCTGACAGCTTCTCTGCCCATGCAGAGGACACCAGGATGGGATACAAGTACCATGGAGACTGATGGTCTCCATCTACCAGGAACTTACATTGAAAAAAGAACAAACATACTTTTCTTACTCCTACCCTTTTCCCCATATGAGGAAACATGCTTTTCTTCTAAAACTTCCACCATTCTGTCCACCTCATTCTTCCTCTATGTGGACCTAGAAATCATACTGCCAACAGAGCACTTTTAAATGGAAAATGCTTTTTGTTTCTGTCAAGAAAAATAGAACAAAAAAGCAAAGCAAAACCGATCAAAAAACACTATCATTATGCCACAGAATTTTGCAACTTCAATTTTCTACTCAACTACTATTGTCTCTTTCCATCCTTATTTCTTTTGTCTTAGAGACACAATACACAGGATGGTGAGGTTCCTCAAAATACTTTTTTTCTTCCGGTTTTATTGAGATATAACTGACACACAGCACTGTGTAAGCTTAATGTGTACAGCATAAAGATTTGACTTACACACATCATGAAGTGATGATTATCATAATAAGCTAAGTGAACATGTGAACATCCATCATCTCACATAGATACAAAATTAAATAAAAAAAATTTTTTTCTTGTGAAGAGAACTCTTAGGCTTTACTCTCTTAACATCTTTCATATATAACATACAGCAGTGTTCATTACATGTATCATGTTGTACATTATGTCCTTAGTACTTATTTACCTTATAACAGGAATTACGTACAGTACACTTTGACTACCTTCATCCAATTCACCCTCCCCTTACTCCCCACCTCTGGTAACCACAAATCTCATCTCTTTTTCTGAGTTTGTCTGTTTGTTTTTGAAGTATAACTGACCTATGTTAGTTCCTGTTACACAACATAGTGATTAGATATTTCTATACATTTCAAACTGATCACCATGATAAGTCTACTTAAGATGTGTCAACATACAAAGAGCTCACATTGTTACTGATATTTCCCACACTGGGTATTTTATACCCGTGACTCATTTATTTTGCAACTGGAAGTTTGTACCTCTTAATCTCCCTCACCTATTTCTTTCCTCATCCCAGTCCCCTCCCCTCTGGCAACCACTTGTTTGTTCTCTGCTATCTATAACTGTTTCTTTTTTGTTCATTTCTTTTGTTTTTTAGATTCAACACATAAGTGAAATCATACAGTATTTGTCTTTCTTAGCATAGGAAACTATCAATAAAACAAAAAGGCCACCTACTGAATGGGAGAAGATATTTGCAAATGATATATCCGATAAGGAGTTTATACCCAAAATACAGAAAGAATTGAACATCAAGAAAACAAACAGCTTGATTGAAAAATGGACAGAGGATCTGAATAGATATTTTTCCAAGGAAGACATACAGATGGTCAACAGGCAAATGAAAAGATGCTCACCGTCACTAACCATGAGGGAAATGCAAATCAAAACCACAGTGAGATACCCCCTTACACCTGTCAGAATGGCCATCATCAAAAAGACAACAAATAAGAGGTGGAGAGGATGTGGAGAAAAGGGAACCCTTGTGCACTGTTGGTAGGATGTAAATTGGTGCAACCACTATGGAAAACAGTATGGAGATTCTTCAAAAATTTTTAAAAGAACTATCATATGATCCAGCAATTCCACTCCTGGCTATTTATCCAAAGAAAACAAAAACACTAATTCGAAAAAATATAGCATTTCTATGCTCATTGTAGCATTATTTACAATAGTCAAGATATGGACTGTATACAGCACAGGGAACTATACCTTTAAGAAAACAATCTAAAAAAGGATATATATATATATATATATATATATATATATATATATATATATCTCAATCAGTGTGCTGCACACCTGAAACTAACATTGTAAATCAACTATACTTCGATGAAAATAAAAAATATGGAAGCGACCCAACCTCAGTGCCCATCAATAGATAATAAAGAAGATGTGATTACATATATATATATGCACCATAAAAAAGAATGAAATCTTGCCATCTGTGACAACATAGATGGTCCCCAATATACTTTTTTAAAAATAAATTTATTTATTTATTTATTTTTGGCTGCGTTGGGTCTTCGTTGCTGCATGCGGGCTTCCTCTGGTTGTGGCGGGTGGGGGCTACTCTTTGTTGAGGTGCACGGGCTTCTAATTACAGTGGCTTCTCTTTGGTGCAGAACACGGGCTCTAGGTATGCAGGATGCAGTAGTTGTGGCACGTGGGCTCAGTAGTTGTGGCTCACGGTCTTAGTTGCTCTGCAGCATATGGGATCTTCCTGGACCAGGGCTTGAACCCATGTCCCCTGCATTGGCAGGTGGATTCTTAACCACTGTGCCACCAGAGAAGTCCCCTATACTTTTAACTATAAGGAAAATTCCAGAATTACCATGAAACTTCAGTAGTTATGGCTTCTCCTATGACCAAAGAAACTTAGATCTCAAACACTATTCCAAAGTAAAGGAAAACACACATGTCTATGGAAAAGATAAATACATGGTTCTGTGGCTTGTCCTGCATAGAAAACACTACCTAAACCATCTACGAATCATCTCCATTTTGCTTGGGAAAAGACAGGGCCCAAAAGATTAGATTCAGTCCCTGGGTCTAGGCAGCTCTAAATACTTGAGACTCCCGGAAGAGAAATACTCAACACTAAGTAACTTTGGCGCTTGCCATTAATCTTTCTGTGGATGACTCTCAATCCCCAACCTGGAACTCCTTCCTAGTTCCAGACTCTTGTATCCAACAGTCAGCTGCACATCTCCACGTGGCTGTCTACAGAAGCTCCAATTCAGTGAGTCCCCAACTGAAATGATCATCATTACCCAACCTGCCCTGCTTCCCGTGTCTCCAATTTCAGGGATTGGTACCATTACCCAACAGCCTAAAGCAGAAATAAAGGCACAAACCCTTTGGCCTTCCTCACTCTAATCACTCAACTGGTTATCTGGTCCTGTGGGTTTCATCTCCCTTCACCCTCACAGCCCCCAACCTGGTCATGGTATCATCACCATCGCTGACCTGGAAGCTTGCTGAAGCATGCTCTAACTGAACTCCCAGCCACCTCCTTGTCCAATTCCAACTCATCCTCCACTGCCAGAAATCTTCCCAATGGGCAAAGGTGATCTTATCACTGCTCTGTGTAAAACCCTTCAGTGGTTGGTTCCTCTTGCTCACAGGGTAAATTCCAGGCTTCTAATTATCACTCTCATCAAATTTTTCAACTCTCGCTCCAAGGTCTCTTTGCATGGAATATTCTCTTCCATCTTTCACTAACTAACCAAACTGCTTAACTTTCCTGAAAGCCCACTCTCTGTTACATGTCCCTGAGATGCTCTCAAAACTCTTTGTATTCCCACCACCACAACATGGCTAAGAGTGGGTAAGCACAGATATATAATCACACACAGGGTTGTAAATTCTTTTTCATCCTTTGTGTCTTCCTCTCCCTCTACCCACCCCACTGCATTCCCCATGAAACTGCAAGCTTTCAAGAGAGCTGGAAACACCTGCCTCCTTCACCATTGCCTCCCCAGCACAATGCCTGACATAAAGAAGGTGCTCAGCTATTATTTACTGAATTCATGAACAAAGAGATGCAGACGATGGAGAGCAGACTGCACCCAGCTCCACAGTCCAAGCCTCATCTCCCAAGTGAAACCTCCCCTGCTTTCAGCACATCTTAAACTCAGAAGTCACCACGACAATAGATCTGACACTAAGGGGTGGCTTCCATGAAGTAAGGATGTTTCATACCTGAAGTGCTTAAAACAAACTGGGAGTCAAACAACTCCTTCATCCAACTCTCTATTCACTGACAATCCATAAACCTTCTTTGGCCCAAAAACTCCCATGCAGAAAAGGCTTATCATTCTTAGGGAGTGTAGAGCTTCTACTTTCCATGCTGATAGGTCAAGTTTTTATTTGGAATGATCTAAAGAAAAATAGAAAGAGGTTCCCTCATCTTTCACGCAGGTCTATGGGTAGAGGCAACTATGCATTCAGGCACCATATCTAAGAGCCCATTACTAAATAGGGTTTCCTTTTGGAGTTATACCATTAGCCCATACAGACCCCGTGATGTACACAACACATATGCATTCATCTGTGCGTGTGTACAGGGATATGCATACAGCCAGAGTTAACTATGCTTCCATGGCACAGTTGGGACTCTGATGAGAATAAAGCATACATGTATGAGCTACTGGTCAAGAAAGATATATTTTACTTTGTTTTTGTTAATAACTATACATTTCAATGAGTTCTGTACTACAAAGAAATGTGAACAGTAGTCAAACCATCTATCTTAGTACAACATTAAAGTAAAAAACTGCTATATTCTATACTAATTATCTGAATTATATCATTAAATATGTAGATAAATATCCTTACACTTCTTCGGGCAATAACGTTGATAATTTACAATAATTATGTAAACATTCCTTCCTGATGAAGATAACTTTTAATAATCTTATGTACCAACATTAAAATAGGATATATTATAGTTATTCTACTTTTCATATTTAACATGATCTATTTGCATTTTCACAAATAAAGGTAACTGGCTAATTTAAACCCAATTTCTTTTCACAGGGAGTTCATTTGCATTCGCATTCAGAATTAAAATATAAGGTGAAGTCCAAAGATAAGGAGGGAAGGAGCCCTTACCATCCACATCTGTGTCAACTCCGCGAGTCACTGAAAAATGATGGATTGTTTTTCTCATCTCTTTTGAACATAATTCTGTGGTCTCAAGTATTACAGGAGGGAAAAATGTGCCTAAGGGGCTATGATTTACAATTATTCTGTTTCATGCTGATTAGCATAAACGACCATGATAGAAAATTGCATGCAAACCCTAGAAGTCAATAAAAGATATTGATCCACAGCAACACCTGAAGGAGGAAAATTTCTTACTGCCTATGCCTCAAGCTTCCTATCTAATTTGGTAGAGGATCTTTTAACCTGAAAATGAGTCCACATTTAAAAAGCATTTTTATGGTCACGTGAATTACCTTTCACACAAGTAAATGGACAAATCAAATCACAACACTTTGCTCCACTCCTAGGTCTATTAGCCTAAGAGTTTGAACCCAGATTAATGCAGAGGCATTTATAATGCAACTGCAAAGCCAAAAAGAATCTCCCTTTCCATTTGCAACCAATATTGTGAAATGATGCTGAATTAGGCAAGTGGTGTAACATGTAAAAGCATTTATAGTTCTCTTCCCCCCCGCAAAAATAATTTTCTCTCCAAAATGCAAAGTTGAAGGGGGTAAGTAGGTGATGAGAAGAAATGACTTCCATTTTCTGAAAGAATCAGGATGAATTTTGCTTGCCACTCCTCTTATGTAGAACATAAATATCGAACACAGAACACTCATAAATCCTTTAGAATATCTGTTGAACCTTCGTATTCACGAGAATCCCTAATCTCCACACAGGACATTTCTAATTGAATGATGCCCTTGCTCTATTCAGCCTAGTCCCCACAAACTTTGTATGCCATCTATGAGGTGGCATTTAGGTGATTCCAGGTGTTCGTCAATAGCATACTTTGTACCAAAGCGTAGATATGGCTGTTTACCGGTGGTCTGTGATGAGCCCGCCAAGTACTAGCTGAGGGAGGGGAAATTACCAAACTCAAAAAAAGCTAGTGCTGCCCAAGGTCACCGTATGGAGACTCAATCTTATTTCACACACAAATCAGATCAATTGAAGATGGAAATGCATAATACATTAGACAGTTTCAAACCTTGATAAAAGTAGACCTTGGAATGTGTATTAACAGCAGTTTGCAATAAATAATGTTTCACATTTGAACATTAAATGTGTTGAGGAGAGAAAACAAATAAAAAAAATTATCCAATTGCTTTCCTGAAATATTGATGACAGCACCGTAAAAGTTCAGAGCAGTAATAAAACTCCAGGAGTTATTTGCTCCTAGAACAGTGTCTTTTACCCTATACCTCGCCTCTGCTGCCGCCTCCCTCTAATTCCCAAGTTCCACAGAAGGAATTTTGATTCTTTTAGAAGCTTTTCATCCTAAAGCATATGCAATGTTCATTCCAGACCTGAATCTGGCGATGATATACCCTCCTGTCATTTTTTTTTTTTTTTTTTTTTGCTAGAGAAAATATGGAACACTAGACCGCCAACCTAGCAATAATGTACCATGTGATATGAGAGTCACAAACTTGGAAGGAACCTCAAGTAGACATAAAAGTTACTTGGCACTATGTATCAAAATTCATAAACATGTTCACGTCTCTTTGGCCTAGAAATCTCTATTGTGGGAATTTATCCTAAGGAAATAGCTCCAAAAGACAGAAAAAGCTGTATGCTCGGATATGCTCACTGTGGAGTGCTTTCATTCAATAACCCTTTATTAAGCGCCTATTATGTACCAGGCACTAGGCTGGAACAAAGTCTGTTCTTCAAGGCATTCACAATCAGCTGGGAATTCAGAGAAGTATACACAGAATTATGACATGTTGGGAAAAATGCTAACGGGCCTGTACAGAAGCACTAGAAACACTAAAATGTGCTGGAATAGGAAGGCAAAGAGTCAAGGAGGACTTTACAAAATCTTAGATAATGCTTTTAAAATTTATTCCCAATGTTATTTTTAAAGACACAGGGAATGTTAAAATGTTTTAAAAATCCCTTTACTATTCTGAAAAAATTTCCTCAATAATTTTTTTTTTTTTTTTTTGATACGCAGGCCTCTCACTGTTGTGGCCTCTCCCGTTGCGGAGCACAGGCTCTGGAAATGCAGGCTCAGCGGCCATGGCTCACGGGCCCAGCCGCTCCGCGGCACGTGGGATCTTCCCGGACCGGGGCACGAACCCGCGTCCCCTGCATCGGCAGGCAGACTCTCAACCACTGCGCCACCAGGGAAGCCCCTCAATACATTTTTAAAAATAAAAAATAACAAGAAAGCCTAACAGCCCTTAAGAGCTTTTAGAGGCCCTCAATCTTTCTCTCAACCACATGTGGGAGGTGGGGTGTAGCCATCGATTGCTAAGTCCTCACTGGGCACATGCCACCAGTCTATTCCCGTCTTAGTCTTCTATCACACACCAGGGTGTACCTCATCAAAACTGCGGAAGAACCCTGAGTTCATTTGGCTTAAAACACAAAACAAAATAAGCCCCAAATTTTATCACTCCTGTGAGAACTTTCTCTTTCAAACAGCCCAGGGTCGCTGCAGAAAACTCCTGCTGTAGGAATCAAGAAGGTCCTTTGCTAAAGACAGCATTTATAATGTGTTATGATTTTTAGTGTATTTAGAAATGAAAACCATTCCACGGTTTGAGGGGCTGTGTTGGGAAACTCTTGAAGAAGTATAGGTTGGACACACCTACTAATTCATTGGGAGAAATAATTCAAACGAAATTGGACATGCTGCAATCTAAAGAGCAATGACTTTATTTACACTTGGATTAGAGAAAACTCTCTTCCTGTAACATGCACGACACCCAGTGCAAGTCCAGGCACGCTATATCCACATCAGGGTGTGGGAGCCATGGAGATGCCTCTCTCAGCATGTTCTGGCCTGAGTCATGGCTCAAGGTTTGGCCATACTCCAGAGGTGGGCAGGGGCTTTAGAAGAATCCCTAGAGAAGGCCACCCCAGAACCGCCTTTCTTTAAAGAGTGACTACAGGAAAAGACTGCACTTGAAATAATCCATGGGAACAAGGTGAAATGAACATTTATTGAGTGCCTATAGTTGCGAGGCATTGCCCTAGGCCCCGGTTTGGCAAAGATTTTCTGTAGAGGGCCGGATAGTACAGTACATGTTTTTGGCTTTGCAGGCCAGAGTCTCATGTTACAACTACTGGATTATACTGTTGTAGTACCAGCAGCCATAGATAATATCTAACTGAACTGGGGTGGCTGAGTTCTAATAAAGCTTTATGTATAAAAACAAGTGATAGGCTGGATTTGGCCTATAGAATGTATCTTGTCTATCCCTGATCTAAATGTTTTACAATTTATCTTATTTAAGGCACAAAAAAAGATCTGTTGGCTATTCTTCCTACTTAAAGATGAGGAAACCAGTATTAGAGGTAAGTTTACCTGCCGAAATCACACGTCTAGTTTGTCACAGAGTCAGAATTCCACCCAAGGTCTCCCTGCCCCAAAGTCTGAACTCTTTCTACTATAGGAACAGGGTCTGTTAGGATAAATACAGATAAGGAAGAACAGCCAATGTGAAGGAAAGAGAAAAAAAAGTCAAGTCTAAATCCTTTCTGTCATTTAACATTAACCAATCTATGCCCGACTATGACAGCAAAAATGCTGGTAAACAGAGTTACAGGTAAAACATTCCTCCCAAGAGAAGCTTCTGGAATATTCAGTACTGAACTCCTTCATAACCATAAGGGAAAAGGAAGCAAATTCTGTATTATAATGTGTCAGATTATGGCAAAGCTATAAGGTAGTCACACTCCTAGAATTCCAAACCGTCCTGAGAGGATTTTGTAAAATAACCTCACTGATATTCACATATTCAGTAATTCATTCATTCCATGCCCAGACAGCACACTTTATTATAAGTGCTTAAAAAAAGGACATGGTACTTGGTACTTCAGGAACTTTGAGTTGGAGGCAACACACAGCTCTAAATAGTTAATTACCTGTTGATATCAATTGCCACTGAGTATAGGGGTGATGCACCCAGGTCAAATCAAGAGGAAACAGGCAATAAATATGAGTGTGCTTCTTCTCCTGGTTGAACCTTATTCAAGGTTCTCCCTCCTTTTATTCCCCTTGAGAAATGAAAGATTCTGTTTTTAACACTGTTGTCCTAATTTGGAACCTGGAGACCAGGTTCCAAGTTGCTTACTAGCTTGAAACTTTGGTACCTAAGCATCAACTTCCTCATCTTACAATGAGGGGGGTGGACTAGATGTTTCTGAAGCCTCTTCCAAGTTAAGGCTTCTATGAATCAGTTTCTTAAAATATGATTCTGTAATGTCCAACTTAAAACAAAGGACCCTGGATGAAACTTAGATGTCCAGATATTTTAATCCATGACATAGGGTTTTTACATCCTTTGAGTAAGAAAAAGTTTCCATTTCTAAAACCACCTCCCTTAAAAAGAAAGTGTCACTTAGAGAGTTGCACAATTTAGTTCTGAAAATTAAATGATGATTTTCCCCAAAGGACAGAGGGGAAAGGAAAATGTGGAGCAGATGGATTCATTGTTCCCCTATGGAGAAAAAATATTTCTACACCTTGCAAAAATATATTAATTGGCCTGCCATCTGGCAAGCCTGCTCACACACATAAGGGATAAAGTTTAGATCTTGAGGTTTAACATTTAAGCCTGTGGGGAGATGTTAATTGGAATCTGAGTTAGCAGGAGTATTTTTAAAGGGAACACTTCAAAAGAGATCTGAATATAGGGGGAAAAAAACAGAACCTAAAATGTGAGACCATCCAAGGTGACATCACAGGTGTCCATGGCCTCACTCCCACTCTGCACACCAGTGAGCCGGTGTGGACACTCCCACAGTTAGGTGAAGCTGTGCATTAGCAGGGCAGCTTTCACAGCATGATTCTGAATGCTTCCCCACAACTTTACAAACAACCCCCCACCCATACCTTCTTGTACGTTACAAATATTTTTCAAAATTTCTGGAAATCTTACCATTGTAAAGGTGGGTGTTTAAAAGAACCTCTTTAAGGGAAAAAGAAAACTCATCAAACAGGAGGTTCAATAAAATATGAGTTTTGTGGTGTGTACATGCACATGTGTGTGCACACATACGCCCAGAAAAAAACACGTGGAAGGATAACCCCATATTTTTCATAGTGGGTGTATCTGAGCACTAGAATTTGGGGTGGTTTTTTTTTACGGCTGTTCATATTTTCTCCATTCTTTGTCTTAGGCATAAGTTTAAAATTTTCTTCTCAAAGCTATATACATTCGACTGAAATTAAAATATAATGAAAATCATGAAAAGACATGATAACTTATTTTACAAAGCAAATGAAGTATCTTGACTTTATCTTTTGTTAAATGTATGTGTTGGTCTGTCTTCACTTGCGCTGAAAAACTCCATGCTTCCTTCTGGATCTCTATATTTTCCAACAACCATAGTCAATGTCTTAAATTACACGGCTTCCAAGTCTTCCACCTCGTGGCTCTGTTTCCTTCCCCAATAAACAACCCCAAATTATTTATAACCATTTCCTGCTAGTAGAATTTGTTTATCTGGTTTCTTAAAACTTCTTCACCTATGTAGCATCAAAGAGGCTATTATACAGTAAGACTGGACCACGCAATTTAGGTAGTTTAAGCTTCTCTTTCGAGTATCTCATTCTGATGCCTTTTCCTGGTACCTACTTGACATTACCAACCATGGAATCAAACTATGTGTTAACCATCTTCCTCATCAAAATGATTTTTTAAAAGGATGACACAATGTAACACCGTATCCTGGCTGGCATCCTGGAATAGGAAAAGGACACTGGGGCACAACTAGGCAAAACATAATAAAATATGGAGCTAATTTTTAAAAGGCAGGGGGTGGACAAGGGAGAGCAAAACAAAACATCTTATTCTAATCCTTTATTAGCATTACCAAACAACCAAAAAGTACCTAAAACTTTCTAAGGTTTCTAAGTTTCTTAAGTTTGTAAAACTTTCTATAACCTAATTGTGGTGATAATTTGTCAAAATTCACAGAACTGCTCACTTATAAAGGATATGTAATATACTTTACATACAAGGATACATACATATGTATGTAAACTGTATCTTCATAAACCGTATCCTTTACATACAAGGATACATACATATGTATGTAAACTGTATCTTCATAAACCGTGTCAAAAACAAAACAAAACAAAACAAAGCACATCTAGCTGCCTGGACTTTTTCTAGAGTGAGTAAATTAAAGTGATAAACCCTGTGTCAGTACGAATCTGGATTAGTGGCCATGAAAAACACCTTCTTCAATATTTAAAAAAGAGCACCTGAAGGAAAGACTTTTTTTACTCCATCCTTAGTAAGGAGCAGCCATTTCTCAAAAGCAGCTCACATACTGCACCACTGAGAGCTAAGACATGGCCAGTGAAGGATTTTTGTGGTTTAGAGAATTCTGGATGCAATGTTTACGCCTTTTGCATGTTGTAGATTGTTCATATTTTATTCTCATACAATTGTTTTAAGCATAGCAAAGCAGTCTTAGTTCTCTAAATACCATGATCTTCACAGAGTCTTAAATACTTAAATATGTATTTAAGTCTCATCAAACATCTCTCTAAAAATGTAGTTAGCATTAGCATATTTGTAGTTAGTATTAGCACATTCAAGAGAAATTATTGTCGGTTTAAAACGTGAAGAAGAAGCCTGTAAGCAATTCAGCTCTAAAATCCCAACAGCTCTTTCCTGACATTCACCCTGTACTGCCATGTAAGATGCAAGAACTTTTGTCCCTTCTATGAAATGAACTATATGCTCTACTACAAGATCAGCAAGGATTTTGAGATGAGTGCATAATAAATACACTCACGTGAATGCGCAGGATTTCATAATACGTAGAGAGAAATCTCAGCAAAATAAGCACGGGTGCAGTGTAGTGTTATTTATTCAAAAGGCCTGTAAGATAGAAGCTATTCAGAGCTACACTATAAGTGAAACCTCAATTTCAAAAGCACAAGCCCACTCAAACACCATTATAAACTGTGATACTTTACTGACGGGGAAATTACAGGAGAATACATATACAATTTCCACTAATGGGAAAGAGAATCAGCAGGTGGCATTTTAAAACAAAGTAAAACCTACGTCTGTTTTTCACTCTCTTCCCTCAGACAGCAGGTGGCATTTCTATAGCAGAGATCAAGATTATCAGCGCTCAATGTTCCACAAATACCTTTGAATTGCCAGGAGGCTGCTGTGTGATAAAAATTAAGTGACTAAAATCTTACTTTACAAATATTATTTTTAATAATTAGAATGTTGTTGGAGCTGTATTTCCTTTGGAGGTAGGGCAGTGCAGTTACATCTTTATCTGGATTTACCATGTACTACTGGTAATTTGGGGACAATTAATTAACTTCTCTAAGCCTCAATTTTTTCATCTGTATAACAGGTATTACATATACCATTAAATGCGACAACATACACCAAACGACCTCAACAGATATTCTTCCTCTCCCTCCTCCTGTGCTGATGTTGGTAGATCTCCTACTGGTTATTACACGTTACCGTAATTATCCGTCAGCATCACTGTCTAACCCCACTAGATTGAGCTACTTGAACAAAAGGACCATGTCATATATATCTTTGTTTCCCAGGTGATAATCATAGACCTGGTCACATAAAAGGTACTCAATAAATATGTGGTACACAAATGAATAAATAAGGCAATGCGATAAATCCACAGGCTTTGCCCACAGAAGTCAGACAGAGTCAAACTAGGTTATTAGGTTATCAGGTTTCAGAAGGCGATTCAGCCTCATCCACGAGCCACAAAGCAGGAAGCAGGATCACACAAAGATACATAACTCATAAACAAGCCCCTCCAAGTATCTTTTAATGTAATCAACTTCCCATGTTTCAGAGGTTAATCCCTCTCGGCTTCTGGTTTCTCTATTTTTTGGCCCAGTTTATAAACATTTGCCTTCTCTTTAGTGCTTTTAAGGCAGCCAAAGACAAGGAATTGAAAGAGAAGCTGCATGGCCTTCAGGACTGGGGGCTGCCCCCTCTCAATCCAATCCCTAATACATCTTATGACTAGAAGACAAAAACAAAACAAAGCAAAGCAAACCAAAATCATTCCAGTCTAGCATGCCTTAACATAGAGTTTAAGATATATATACACACCTGGAACTTCCCAACAAAATCCATAAATGTTGGGCCATGAATCCCCTCCAAACATGTTAGTTTCTTATTAAATAGATTTGAAATCAAACCTGTTAAGTGGCTGAAGGAGCAGCTACAAGCCACTGCTTGTGGGACACACCTAAAAGAATGGAAGGTTTGAAAAGCGAAGCTTGTTTCCTCGGCTCCAGGCTGGGCATTTCACTTACATGGGAACTAGAAAACTGGCTTAAAATGAGAACTATAATCTTTCTGGAACAATAGGTCATGACGAGCTTCCTTAATGCCAAAATAAGTGTTCAGAAGTGACTTCTGCTAACTGAAAGAAAGTGTAAAGGGCATATATATTTACTCTGGCTTGAATACAACATTTCTGAATATGTCTATCAGTGCCAAGAGTCAGAACACTTTTCTTTATGGATTTCAAACCTGGGACCCATTAAATGGAGTGTTTGTGTTCCTCCTGAGGAATGCCATCAGAAAGTTGCATCATATTAATATCTAACCAGTGCAAGTATTTGTACCTTTTGATCCCAAGATCACCCTAGGTCTTACATAAAAAGGTAGAATAATTTTAAGGTTAAGTCTCAGAAGGTAAAATAAACCACAATTTCTCTTGTTTAAAGAGTTGTTTTGTTTTTTTAAAGAAGCCATCAAATGATAAGTAATCAATAACAATTTCAGAGAAAACTGAAGTCTGCCTGCCAAGAGGGCATCTTGGCAGTAGCGATGCTGGTAAAAATGACATCAAAATCACTAAGATCCAAGAACTGCACTGAAGGAAGCAGAGCTCTGATCTTGAGCCTGGATTCCTATGTTAAGGAGGCTTATAGAAACCACTATTGATTTTTCACCTTAAAAATCCTAGCTTTCGGGCTTCCCTGGTGGTGCAGTGGTTGAGAGTCCGTCTGCCGATGCAGGGGACATGGGTTCATGCAGCGGTCCGGGAAGATCCCACATGCCGCGGAGCGGTTGGGCCCGTGAGCCATGGCCACTGAGCCTGCGCGTCCGGAGCCTGTGCTCCGCAATGGGAGAGGCCACAACAGTGAGAGGCCCGCGTACCGCAAAAAAAAAAAAAAAAAAAAAAAAAAATCCTAGTTTTCCATGGCTAACTTATCTAAAATTGACAGGAGTCATCTATTGAGAAAGAACAGTACATACAAAGTTCACAGGTCATATAGTAAAAATGAGGTAACTTTTATTCCTTATTAATTCTGTGGTCCAAACATCTAACCCCAGATATCAAATCCTAAAACATACAGGAAATTATAATTTGTAAACATACTGGCTCATTTTGCAGAATCCTCATCAACAACTATGACCTAAAGCACCCCTGAACTATCCCATACTCTACCTGTCCCACCATGGCCATTTGAATCAAAAATTAAAAATTCCTTTGCTTGGGGACCTATCGTTTATGGAAAATGCAAATTCACAGTCATCCATTCAACCTGCCAAGTCAGGTGAGTGTGCCTATCAGCTGTCTTGCCACCTGTCTGCCCTTTGGAGCAGTTAAGCAAGGGTAGGCTAATTTTACAGTGAACTATTTTTTGGATTCGCAAGTAATCTGTGTTTATATACGTGGGTCTAGAATGCAGAATACCAAGAGGATAAAATTAACCTTTACCTAGAAAAATAAACTATCTGACGTGGCTTCTATATCTCCAATGCTCAGTGTCTGACGTAGGTAATCTACTGGGAAAAGTCTTCAATTTTTGTATCAGAAATCTTGACATTAGCCAAGTGAAAGTAATATTTGTACAGGAGTTATATCTCAAGTTCCAAGATCAACAAGCCACTCCAGATCAGACTTAAGAAATAACATTACATAATAGTCACTTAATGGCCATTGTTTTACAGTGACAAAGGTTTCATTTACCGTATTTCCTAGAGTGCTTTATTCAGCTAGCAGCTTTTCCCGTGACAAACATACTTTTTCCCCTTAACCCCTTCATCTACCTGTAAAAGTAAAACATTTAATAACTATAATTTCTAATTAAAAGATACCCATCATATAGCACTTTAAAAGATAGGAATGTTAAAGGGACATCGGTGATTTTTACGCAAGCCACAGGTTCAGTGATATTCTTCAGATCTAGTGGTTAAGAAATCTGGCAGTGGCTAGATGATGTAATAGTGACTCTCAAGAGAGATGTCGTAAGGTCCAAGTCAGGGTCCTGAGACATCACATGCAGTGTAATGTTTAAAATTAGACAGAATAAAGCACGGCAAGAACAGCTTCAGCAAACACTCACAGGGCAAAATGGGCCTGGTGGATCCATCAGTTTTCCTCCCTTTCTGATTCTACTACCCTAGGAGACTTCACCAAGTTTCACCCGTTCCTCATTCCCTCCACCCAGATGATTCACTCAGAACCTAAAACATTATCTCCAAAAGCTATCTCCTATATGAATTTCCATGTCAGGTTAGAAAGTTTCCAAAGACATGGAGCTCCATATATATATAGATAGATAGATAGATAGAGATATATATATAGAGAGAGATATATATGGATTTTGCCTGCAATTAGTTTCCCAAGAAACCCCAAACTGTAACAAAATCAGAATCACTGATAAATGTAAATTCCAAAGTCAGCAGATTGTAGAAAGTCCCCAGGTTCTATAATAAAGCAAGTGATGGAGGAGCTTAAGATAAGATAAACATTAATGACTGTCTATTCTTCTTACCAATCTACTTTACCTTCAAATGCTGATCAAAGCCTAAATCCTCTGCTTGGGTCTTTTTTCTTTAAAACAAAACAACATGATGTTTCAGTTTGATATTGCTATAATTACCTCTCTAACAAACATATCCAATAACGATTAGTGTAGCTAAAACTCCCACTGGTCTTCTCATGCTATTAATAAGATTTAAGGTCAATATTTTCAGAATTTAAAGCCAAGTTCACAAGGGAACTTTCCTAACTACCAAGATAGAGGACAGAAAATAAAGTATCAGAACAAGTATTAATAACCACATGAACTTTTTATTTAGAGATATTCCTCTAGTTACAAAATGTGCCACAGGTCACAAAAACCAAGTGTGCTGCTCAATCGATATCCAAGGCTTCTACCAACAGAGGTTGACTTTGCTTTTAATAAATAGTTTTACACACACCCTGTGCCTACTTTCATCCAGGTAGCCCCAGGACCATTTTATTATCTTGGATCTCCTATTCACTTTCAAAGGGATTACTCAGTTACCGTGATGTCACTCCCAAATGACTAGGTTACACGTAGTGAAGACAGCTCAGATTAAAAATAGCTTTGTGCGGGCTTACTCACACTGAGAGCTGGGTGTGCTGGAGAGTGAGACAGGGGTTCAGAGCCTCTAGTCCTGAGCTCCCTGAGAAACCAGCCTATTTCCATCTCAACCTACACAAGGAGGACTCTCCCAAAGTCTTCCGAATAAAGCCCTACCCCAAGCCTTCTCCTCCATGAGCTGTCTCCACACAGGGGAGATTTCTCAACCCCAGCGACTGTCAGTTTTTAGCCCAGAAGGCAGATGGATGGTCTCTATCTTGAGGCTTACGATTCCCCTATTTTAAAAGTATCACTTGGGCTTCTGATAACAGGATACATGCGTAAAGAGAAGCAAACAGAGCCATAAAAACATATAACGTTCACCCCCCTCACTGTGAACTTACTGACACACATATACCCCTTCCAGTGTGGACCAGGTAGAGCAACGAACAGCCCATGCGTCCCCAGGGAGCATATGCTCCCCATTCTAAAGCTTGGTTTTTAATGGACTTCTTTTGAAATCTACTTTTTAAGGTCTCACACATTTTTCTCTCTCATTCCTTTCCTCCTCCCTCTTTCTGCTTCTCTCTCCCCTCACAAAAGACCTACAAATTCAGGGGCAAAACAAATGATCTGTCATCTCCTGTTGTAAACCTCCCACTAGAAGCTTGAAGCAATATTTCTGAGATGTGCATATTCCGGCTCACATCCTTTGTGTCTGGCCAGCCTGAAGACCCGGAGAACACGCTGCTCCGGTGTGGGGCAGCCAGGCTCTGCACACAAGTCACTCAGAGAGCTGCTGGGAGCTCCTAACCTGGGGTCTCCACGTTCTCCTCTCCCTCAGGGGTCTCCCTTATTAGGCTGGGGGAGGGGTGCAGGAGTGAGAGCCTTAGGCACCAGTGCCGATGTCAGAGCTAACTAGAGACAAGATGGGAGGATGACAAGAGGAGAGGACAGAAGGGCGAGCCCCGCAGTGATGGGCAGGCCTGTCCCACCTGCGGAAAATGCAGTCCAGAGCATGAAGACAGAAAGATGAAAGGAAGCAGTTACGAAACAGGCCTGGGCAAAGCAAGGAGTGGGAGGAAAACGGGTTCAAAGACTCGGGGAGGGGCAGAGCCTGCAGGTCAGGTGTAGAGAGGATGAGAGCATGGATGTGAGCGCCAGGTTTCAGCCACTTGTGGAATAGGCTTGAGGGGCGGGGCGGACAGCGTACCCTCCCTCCATCTGTACTAGCCTCAGATTCAGGCTCAGGCAGAGTCAACGAAGGGGCAGGTAGGGGCTAGAGACCCTCAGCAGAGCAGCTCCAACTGTAAACATGTCAGAAAGCAGATACTCAGGAGACTGGGGAAAGAACTTGAGCTTCCAGAGGGGAGGGGAAAGGAAGCTGTCATTGCCTGTCTGGGTGATGAAGCGGACAATAAAGTGAGCAACACTGAGTAAGGGGATATGATTCAGGGAGGAGGGCTGACGGGCCAGCTGCGAATGTGCAGAAGCTGGTACACAAGGATGTGTGGCTGCTGTGCTTAGCTACCCACAGAGGGAGGGGTGCCACCCATGGTCTCCAATGCCTCGCTTACTTCACTCCTGCTTTCCTGGCTCCTCCCGCCGCCCTTAGCCCACCCCTCTGCTGCCGGGGTTCACGCTGAAGTCACCAGGACTCCCCAGTCGTCAGACACAACGCACACCACGGTTCATCTCCGTGGAGCGGTAGTTGATCATTCTGTCGGGATCTCTGTGAGAACACTCTGCCAGCTTCCTTCCCTCTTACGGGACTCTGCTCCACGTCTCCCTTCCAGTTCCTATCTGCATCTCTGCCCACTCCTTAAATGGGGCATCTTTACCTCTCCCACAGATTAATCTAACATATTTCTCATGGTCCTAATGAGGACTCCCAAGCCTCTTATCTCTGGTCCAGCCTCCTTGAGTGCCCTGGACCTACCATCCAACCGCCTGCCTTGAGGCTCGCTCTTTCTTGCCGCAGAGCCTTGGCTGTTCCCAGATGCCTGCTCCCAAAGTCTTCCCGCCGACGGCTCTTTCTCATCCTTTAGATCTCTTGAATATTACCTCTTCAAAGACCTTCCCCGACCACACGATCTAAAGTAGTCCCCGCACTGTCACTCTCTCTTCTCAGCTCTTGCTTACAGCCTTCAGAACACAGTGACCACCACTTGACTTATTTAGATGTTGGTTTATTTGTGAGGCCCAAGCATTCTGTCTGGTTTACCTCTATATCCCCGGCCCAGCACAGGACGCTGGTGCTGTACCAGCTGAATGAAGGAATGGAAGCTCCACGGTACTCAGCACACAACAGGTGCTCAATAAATGTGGATGAAGGAGCCTCTGGGGACACAAGGGGCGAGTACAAGTACTTGTGTCTTATATGTACAGGTGATTCTCCATTTCCCTGGTTCCCGAAGTAAAAACCCCCAGGGCCATTGTGGTATCTTTCTTCATCCCTCAGAGCCAATAGCTCATCACCTTCTCCCAATTTTATATCCTTAATATCTCTCAAGGCGTAATCTCACCACATTCTTTGCTCAGGCCTGCAAAACCCTTTAGAAAGGCTACCGCAATAACTTATTCATTGGTTTCGAGGTCCCACCCTCTCTTCTCAGACCTAAACTCCCCAAGTGCTGCTAGACATGTCTCTCTCCCACTGGATAAAGGCCAAGCTCCCACAAATACCAAGTATCTCAACGCTCCTCCTCAGTCATTATCCACTACTCATCCCCTTGTTGTAATGACAGTAACCGTATTAATAGTTGGAGTTCATTAAGGCTTTTCGATGTGAGTCATTGCATTAAGCATTTTATACATATGAACATATTTTAATCTTTATACCAATCCTATGAGACAAGTAATTTACTTGTCCCTACTTTATAGACAGAGCAACTGAAGTCCAAAGAAGGTAACTTACTCAGTATACAATATCACAGAGTTAAGATTCGAACTCAGGTACACTGGCTTCAGATCAACCCTCTTAACCATTGTGCTCTATTATGTAGCCTCTTTAAACTTTATGCTTCAGCAGGACCGAGTTATGCTTCTGGTTCTTTATGCTCCAGCAATACTGAGCTATGTATAATCCCTTGAACTCTGCTGTTGCCAAGGCCTCCATGCCTTCGTACACACCATTTCTTTCGCTTCCTGGGAAGGCCTTGTCTTCCTGTCTGATAAATACCAATGTACCCTTCAAAACCTCCCCAAGGTTTTCTATCTGGTGCATCTCCCGGCTCCTTTGTACCTGGTAAATACTTCTTGATTGCCCTGGTTTGCAATGATTCATCTGCATGTCTTCACTGAAGGCATGCCTATGGCTTTCAGCTTTGGGTAACAGTGCCCAGGCAAACAACAGATGCTCAATAAACGTGGATTTAACTGGGCTTTCTGTAAAAGGGGTAAGCACGGGTTAACCAATATCTAACATGCCAAGGCAGGAGAGAAGCATATTCCGTGCTTTTTAAAGACATATATTCATGCTCAAAACAAAAGAAAAACTCACCAAACACTACAGATGTTTCTGAAGAGAAGATGCAGTGTGCATAAAAATTCAATGCCTTCTGACAACTACAGCAGTTAAGGATCCCTGAATGTACCTGCTGTTCATTGTAACTGCTGAGTAATGTGAATTTAGCAAAAAACAAAGCAAAACCAAAATAACCTTTTATCCCAAGGTTCTCAGAAAAATACATCTGGAACCTTTCTCAAAGTGATGAACTGAGTCACAAACTACCCAATGGCCTGGGTAGGATTGTACTGACTTAGGTGTCACTGAGGTTTGGACATTATCACTTAAGCCCAAAGAAAACATGACAGATTTCTGACCACTGAGGTTAAAAATCAAGCATCTTCTAGAGTCTCTAGGCTTCAACGAAACTAAAAGCGCACTTCAGAACTAAGCAGCAACATTTCTAAATCAATGGTAGTCCTTTCTTCACAGTGAGACATAGAGGAGACAGAAGTCAAAGAGAAGTCTGATCCCTTCTGCCTCGAAATTTTTCATCCAACGAGAAAGGAAAAGATGTTACAAACAAATAGTAACAAAAAGCAGGCAAACTAATTCCCATCCTGTCTTGCAAGGGGATCCTGAAGTGAACGGAGAATCCGCAGGTCTATGAAACTCACAGCCTCTAAAACATGCGATTCTTACTTCAGTTTAAAACAACACATTTTCGTTTAAATACCCTGTTCATTCAGCCTAGATGTTTGTCCCTCAGAGCAGCAGGTGAATGGCTGTATTGAGACTACCTTGAGGAAATGAAGGAGGGGGAGAGGTAGGCCAAGCCCATCGTAAAAAAGGAACCATTACCAATGGAAATGTGAGCTTTACAGCAGAACATCGGACAAAGTCAGTGTGCCTCCAGACAACCCAGCGTCTGCCGCAGTCCAAGCAAAAAGGAAGGAAGGGAACAACGTGATCATCGTTGGGACGCAGCACAAGTCAGCCAGGCTTTCGGTGCATCAGGACCTGTTCAAGAGTCTAGGCCTGAGAGTCAGTCTGTAGGTGCCTTTCCCCAAGAACTCAGGGAGTTATGGGCCCATGCAGGGCTTTGAGGTGGAAGAGAAACCTTAAAAGTGTTCCCATGAGAGGGCAAACCAAAAAACCAGAGCCACGCTGAACTGGCAAGGCAGATGCGATGCAGCAAAACCCCAAAGTCCTCTGTGTTGGCAATTTCTACCATGATACAGATTTAAGGGAAGAGTCTGAAACCATTCAGCCTCTCTTTTGTCTAAGTGGTACCAAACATCCCATCCCTAGGAGCTCCAAGATGCTCATTCACAGGCTCAAAGCTGGATTTGACTCTTTGATAGACGCAAGAAGCTGATATAAAGAAAAGGTTATGATGAAGTCCTCTGGATTACAGTGTAATCAGAACAAGTAGCTGGGATAAAATATGCAAAATGAATGATCTGTCGAACAAAGTCAGCAAATGTGCAGAGAAGCAGCCAGGCTTGGGCAGGAGAGCTGTTCCAAGGGCCCAGGCACGTCCAGCTGAGGATGAGGGCAGGGCACTCTCACCTGGACAGTGGGCACAGCCTCAGGGAAGCTGGCAAAAGGATTGGGCTACTTGGGAAAGGAGAGGTCCTTTTAAAAGGGCAGATTTAGGGAAACTGATCAGTGCTGTAAGAAACAGGGTTAACGTGGCACTTAGAGGAGGAAAAGGATGTAGAGCAGTTAAGGGAGGTCACAGAAGGGGAAGAGTCACACTATAAGCGTACACTTCATGTCCTTACGAAAGGACGCAGAGCCAGAACTGATCACCGTATAATAAGAGAAAGCAATGGCCACGTACACTGACCCGGAGAGAGGGACACCTGCCCGTCACCTTCCTGAAGCTACCTAATACACAGAAGGCAGTTCCAGCCCTGTGAGACCTGTAAGTAGATGTATCTAGAGATGATCTTCAGGATATATATTTCCAAACTCCATGAATCTAGGAAATCCCAAATAACAAACAGGCTGTGACAACCTCTACTCTGAGACGGGAGGGAAGAAATTCCACCTCCCTCTCTGTATCACTAAACTGAAGATACGGGCCCATGACTTGGGGAATGGACACAGCCCTCCCACACCCTCATTTGGTTGGGAGGAATCCAAGTTCCTTCAGAACCTAGGCTCTTTGCCAGTGTGAGCTGTCTAAAATGGAGTGCTCTGGGCTGGATAGATACTGTCCAAAGGCCATGGTCAGACCAGCCTGAGAATTTTTTATGGATTTGACTCAATAATAGTATCAAACAGGTAGGTGCGGGGAAGAAAGATTCCAGATGCTTTTCGGTTTCAGACACATGGGTGTGATGCCAGAGCAGACTTATCTTCCCAAGAAGTGGTTCTAGGTGAGAGTAGCAGCTGCATCACCGCCAGGGCTACGTCACTCAGACATATTTAAGGGCTCCTGACAAAGAAGTTATAGGATTTACTGCCATGAGGAGTAGGGACCTGGTTCAGGAACAGTAAGTATCTCTTCAACTGATTCGTTGTTTGGGGGGTTTGGTGCACGGATGACACAGCCTGTTAAAAAATGACCAATACCAAAAGAGTGTCTCTGAACATTATAGCAGAAAAGCACAGCCACCTTATTTAAAAGACACAACTTTAGAATCATATGGTTTAGTGGGACTAATATTGTTCAAGTTGCATTAAAAGGTAAGTATAACTTAAAAATCGACGCAATCATGCTCTCTCTCTCTCTCTCTCTCTGAGACACATACACACAAACACACACACACGTTTGTTTGTGTATGTATAAACAGCATGTGTCAGGGTATTCCAGGACGCTTCTGAAAATTAAGAAATACCATGAGAAATGTCAAATGCAAACACTACTAAGTTTTCCAAAGTATTATGTATTTGCACTTATGCTACAAAAAGTTACTGGTATAACCAAACAGAATGAACCATCTTCCTGTGTTCTTTAAACACTGGAACATAGAGATGACTCTACCAATCTGATAGCCAAGCATCCTGTTTATTTGACTGCATGCACCTTTGCCCTCGTGCATGTTCACGTGTATGTTCAGGGCGAGTTTTGAAGAAAAACAAAGAATCTATATTTACACAACTCAAAGGGTGTGCCCCTCTAAAACCAAAATCATGCCACCTGTCTGTGCTGGACACAAATGTGGAGAGAGAAGAAACACCTGCTTTAAAATCATTTTCTCTCACCCAAGTGTCAGCAACTAACTCAACTGTCTTTCACTTGTGGCATGAGCTTCACCTTGATTTTAAAATCTTTCTTCTTTTCACCTGTTCTAACAAATACATGTTACAAAATGAAAAGGCCAGTCTACTTTTAGAAATAAATGTCAGCAAATCAATTTTTAAAAATGCAAAGTTATGCAGACGTTTCTCTTTAAGCAGACAATATGAAACAGACAAGCTTGAGCTATCTTTGAATCGTACATTTGCATCGTATAAAGGTTAAATATTTCATAGAGGGAAGCATCTGAAAGGCTCTACACAGAGTAACAGAAGCTCCACCGCCTGAGTGAATGAAACGGATAAATGATCAGATCAAAGAGAGGGAAAAAGTATCTCCTCCCCCTTCCCTTCTCTCCCCACCACTCACAACTCGAGGTCTGACTCTCCACATTTCTGAAGAACTCCGAAAAGCACATTCATCAGCGTGACCCAGGAAAACCACAGAGGAGGCAACACCTGAACCAGGGCCCCCCAGCAGAGTATAAACTTTTCAAACTGTAACCCAATCAACAAAACCCCAGTTGCTAAGGGGGCCCAGGCAGCCGGGCAGCCTCCTAAGCCAAAGCATTCATTCCCTCTCCAGGCTAAAAGGACCCCCAAGTTTTTTACCTTTGTGTTCGCCGAAGCCTGTTCCCACTCCTCAAATGAGGCATAGTAAAGTTTGAGAGCACAGTCCAAAAATTTGGGTCAGACATATCCATTTCTTTCTCGCTTCAATTCACTGTAGGTTCAAGGCCATAAGACCAAAACGGAGGGAGAAGGGGGAAAAAAAAAGACAAAAAAGATCCCAATTATCTACTCACTGCCTCCAGAGGAAACGTGCTGCGAACTGTGATCTCAAGAACAACTTGGAGCGTGAGTGAGAAGTACCCGTCCTAGCCTTTAATCAACACACAGCTATTTCTCCAAGGTTCAGGAAACTTGTTTCCTCCTGGGTTTGCCCTCTCCTGGTCAGCCTTGGCCAGCTATAAACAGTAATTACAAGAGTTGGGCCGTGCGTTCGGCTCAAAATGTTGTCTGTGTGTGATTCAGTCCAAGGTACTTTGTCATCTGTTTGGCAGATACCATTTGCAGCTCCTGCGGGGGGGTGGGGATGGGCAGGGGAGAGGACTAGTTTAAGTCTTTGGTTCCGGGAGGCTGGCGCTTATCAGCAAAACCATTCAACATCCGAACATGCCCAGTGCTGAGCTTCCTCTCGGTATCTACATACAAGGAAAGGAATGTAAATGGAAAAAGCTCCTCTTCTTCGCCCCTCCTCGATAAACGGAAACTTAAAAGCACTTATAGAAAGCTGGCCTGTTGGCGGACTCCAGCCGGACACCTTTGTGCAGCCTCAGCGGGAAGGGGCCAGGCGGCGGGACCGGTCCCCACCGCAGACACTCCCCATAGGAGCGGGGCCTCATGGGAAAGGGAGCAGACGGGACCGGTGCGTGAGCCCAGGAGGACTGGGACACCCTAGCATCTCCCGCCGCCGCGCCCCCAGCGCGGAGCCCCTGGTGGATCGGTCCCTCCAAAGAAATTAAACCCAGCGCGATCCGGAACCCGGTGGAGTGCACAGCGCACACCTGGAGGCTGATGCGTGATTCACTGAAGACTGGATCACCAGGAAAACACTCCAAGAAAGTCAGTAATGGCTCTGCCGAGGGACGCTGTTTGTCGTGTAGGAAAAGCACGCCGAGGGAATGCCACACTCACCTAAAACCTCAGTAAACTTTATTTTTGAGTTTACATCCATTTGATGAATTGCTACAGCGCACACCTGTCTGGCTTCACCCTATCTAGGGACTGGTCAACCACTACCTGTGAAGATACGACCTGGCACTTAGTTAACCAATGCTAGAATCATTTTCCTGCCATGAGTGTTAAGACTTTGAAAGGAAGGAATGAAGGGGAGGTTGAACCAATGTTACAGTTATTCATTTTGAAGAAAACCACAGGATTCCAATAACTCCCCAAACCCACCAATGCTTATGATTAAGTATATAAAGAAAACACTAGAATTTAAATTAGCTACTTTAATCTGGTGTAATATGTCAAGAGATAATAAATTTTAAAAAAATGTTTAATCAAAAATAACGTTTTAAAAATGGTTTAGTTCAATCAGTAAATACTGGGAACAAACTTGCTTATAGAAAGATAAGGGTGAGGAGAAAGGGGATGGGGGGGTCAGCTGAGAAGGGATGGGGCTAAACAAAGAACAGGAGTCTACTTTGAGATGCTCTTTAATCCTGGGGACCCCCAGAAATATTTTCACCCCAAGCACTCTAAGAATTTCTGATGGGCCTCCTCAGATCCTTGAAATCTACAAAGGCAGACAAAGAAGACAATATTTTCTCAATTTTACATGGCAAAATACACTTCACCAGATACTTAGGGACTTGGTCCAATATTTTTTGCCCCATACTAAGCCATGTCTTCTCTTAAAAAAATGCTTTTAAATATCCAAAAAAGTATTTTTTAGAGGCTGACACAAAGATAGTACCATACTCCAGAGCAGAGCTTCCCAACCTCTGCACTGTTGACATTTTAGGCTGGATGATTTTTTGTTTGGAGGACCGTCCTGTGCATTGCAGCCTCCATGATCACTCCCCAATAGATGCCAGTGGTGATCGTCAATAATGTCTACAGACATTGCCAAATGCTCCTTGGGGGTGCAGAATTGCTCCTGGTTGAGAACCACCACTCTAGATAAAGGCCTTCTCTGAGATAGGTAGTATAGAGCATTGCTTAAGAGCAAGAGTCTTGGGTTTGAATTCTGCATCCAACACTTACTGTGACCTTAAGCAAGTCACCTAATGTCTGCCCATTTTCCCTGTTTTTATGGGGTCCATGATAGGACCAACCTCTAAGAGGTTCACACACATAAATGAGATGACATACATAAAGCCCTTCATGCAGTGTCTAGAGCACAATGCACATAAATGTTGGCAATATGCAGAAGCTAAGAGAATACCATGCAGAGAGATGCAAGACTGGAGCAGAGGGCATCCTACATCATACTCTCTACTTTCATGGCACTCTGAAGATGCCTCTACAGGGGTGCTGGTCACACTGTATTACAATTGACTGTTTACTGCTGCCTTTCCTGTTAGTCTATGAGCTTCCTCAAGGCTAAAGTCATGTTTTATTGATCTCTGTACTTCTACAAGCTGACAGTTCCTGATTTATGTAAGCATTCAAGACATGTTTTTTGAAAGGAGATACTTCAGATGCTCAGGTATCTATTCTTTCTTTCAAGATGCCCTGAAATTTATCTGTTTTAGCAGGTCAATTGAGTATCTCAAAGAATCCTGAATTTTTAAGAATCCCAGGAGGATATTTTTAAACTCTAAAGACTTTCTCTTATTGATTCATTTTAATCTATATTCTGTAACTGGAAACAGAAGTGTTAGGCTAACATTCTTCGGGTCTTAACATGGCTTTAAGAAATGTCACAACCAAATCCAGGGGAAACTCTCTTTGAATCCTACCCCCTACCCCATCCCCAAAGATAAGCCCAGGGAAAAATTTTTGTGATCACTCTTTAGGTATCCAGATAATTACATATCAGAGGCTGCTCAGAGCAGAACAATGAAGCTGGTGAAAGGGGACTTGAAAGTGTGCTATATAAACTGTGGGTTGAAGGAACTCTGGTGAATGTGGAAAAGAAAAGATTTAGGGAACAAGCAACAGCTGTCCTTGAATACTGAAATAACTACCATGTGGAAGGACCTTCAAATGCAAAGATGAAAAAGGCTGAAACAACAAGGAAGGACTTCCTGTGTGGGTGTTTGAGGAGAGGTAAACTGCAGTGATACAGTGAGTGAGAGTCAAGTTCTGGATGATTGAACTCTGGGGCAACTCTGCACCACCAACTCTCATATCCTCCATGGTCCCTCCAGAAAAGCCTACATATGTGGGCAACACCCATAAAAATGATAGCAATAAAATGGATAAATCGATAAAACATTAATTTCTTCTCTTGACTGAATAATACATATTTTGGTCTGTGGGCAGCAGATGTCATAACTCTCTCCACCCTGTACATTTTGGGGAATCCACCGTGCAGATTCTCAAGGTACTGGGTAAAGACCTGAGTATTTTAAACTACTTTAATGTTTCCTTTAAACATTTAATGTTTCCTTTAATGTTTTTTTGCACTTCAAAGGCTTCAAGAATTGGGGTTGTATCCAAAATGAAAAATAAAAATTGGTAAAGTGAGTGAAGAACCGGAAATGAATTAGTTAATATAGTGAAAGTGGCTGATCTATTCCCACACTTCTTTAAGAGTAGGAGTAGGTGTGACACTGAAGTGTAACTTGTCTTCTAACCTGTTTGACTTGATTTGGGAACTTATGATTCAGAAGGTAATGCAGTCAGCAAATACAAGAATTAAAATTGTCAGAACTGCTGACATTTTTCTACAGACAAAATAATTATATGAGCAGAAACTAAAGCATATTTTAGTTGCAAATGCAGTAAAACTCTGGCTACGGAACTACGAAGGAATTGAGATTATTGGAAATTCTTAAGACTACAGCCGATCTAGGTCATTATACAAATATCCAGTCAGATTTTCTACTTATTGCACAACTAAGCCTATACAGCAGTGGACAAGTTTTGTGATCCAGAAGGCTCATTCATTTAATCAGGTTGATATTATCAGTCATTGTTTTTATGAGAAAGGTGAATGAGATTGAAAAATAAGCTTGTCAAGCTCCTGAAATGCCAGCTTAAGATGAGGTAAGTATTTAATGAAGGGTCAAATTCTTCACTGTTAACCCCTCTCCTACATATACAAGATTCCAGGTTCTTTTCACTGACTTGAATTCTCTTGTCTATGTTCCATCCGCTGACCCATGCTTATTCAGTAGGGTTTCCTTCACCCTACACAGAACAGCATTAAGGTTAATATCCCTGGAGCCTCGCCTTGAACTTAGACACTATAGGAGATTAAGTCTTCTAGTGTAAGCATGAGGCCTGGGAAGCTGTCAGCTCCCTGCACTGACACGCTTGCCATGAGGCCGTGTCCAGTGAAAAGATACGAGGGCAAGTGGAGTTAATACTGAGTTTCAAAATGTATTCTGATCATGGCCTGGTCTGGGGATTCTGCTATAAATTTACTTTGATCTCTGTCCACTCTTGTCATCAGAGTACCCAGAAGGGACTACATCCCCAAGGCTGTCCATACCTACAAGTGTACTTTGGTCATCTTCTAAATGCTGTCTTGAGAGGTTTGCATATAGGAGTGTGAAGAGCACCTTGCCCATCCTGAATGAGCAATGCTTGTAATCGCTGTATACCTTAAGAACTAAAGCTTAAAAGCTGGGCTAGAAATGTAAAGAAAGTTGCATCAATGGGAACGGGTTGTTAGAAAGCTCTTCTAGAATTACTAAGCAAATTTTTTTGCTTACATTGCTAAAATGTGAAGGAAGATAAAAAAAGATCAATGAAAATTAACTTGTAGGGATAGATCTGAATGCTGAAAAGCTAAGAGATGGATAATAAGTAGGGTTACATCGTGCTGGGCATATTAAAAAAACATTTTTAAACAATATCATAGGGCAAGAGAGATTCAGATTTCTAAAGGGAATAGATAAAACAAAGGAAACCAAATAAAACTGATTTCTCTTTCCTGATAGGTTAGGTAGAGAAGTACATAATCCACAAGGGCAGGTTGAAGGACAAGGTCCGAGAGGGGAAAGGACAGACTAAATATGAGCCAGAATGGGAAGAGAATGTGATATTTTCCTCAGGTGTTCCCTGGATCCCAGGAGAATTGGAGGCTCAGAAAATGTAGCAAATAACCAATAACTTCACAAAATTAAAGAGGAGAGAACAGATAGACATGGGAAATGAAGCACTTTTCTCCCAAATTAGCGACTCCTTGATTTGTACAAAAGATAAGTAGATTAGAACATATGATGGTGCCATTTGCAGTGAAACGGATGCACCTAGAGATTGTCATACTGAGTGAAGTCAAACAGAGAAAGACAAATATATGATTATCGCTATATGTGGAATCTAAAAAAATGGTACAAATGAACCTATTTACAAAACAGAAATAGAGTCCCAGATGTAGAAAATAAACTTATGGTTACCAAGGGGGAAAAGGGAGGGAGGGATAAACTGAGAGATTGGGACTGACATATACACACTGCTATATATAAAACAGATAACTGTATAGCACAGGGAACTCTACTCAATACTCTGTAATGACCTATATGGGAATAGAATCTAAAAAAGAGTGGATATATGTATATGTATAACCGATTCACTTTGCTGTACAGCAGAAACTAACACAACATTGTAAATCAACTGTACTCCAATAAAAATTAATTTAAAAGAAAAAGATATGCATGGTGGCAGCCCAGCTCACAGGACCAGGGAGGGTTTCAGAATCACTGATTGTAAGCATATTACCCTAGCACTCTGTCTACCCTATCACTGACTCTCAAGCAGGGTCCTGGGAGAAGCCCCATAGCCTAATCTCCCCTGGGAGAGGAGTTAGGCTGCTAGAAAATGTGTCATACTTACAGGGCTGGAGGGGGTCATCCTGCAGGAAGGAGACTCCTGGGTGAGAAACAGAGAAGAGTGTGTCTCTCCGTTCAAAATCAGCTGTCTGCAAGAGCCATCAATAAACCAAGCAGAGCACTGGCCTCCAACAGAGCTCAGCAATCCAATTACGGAGCAGAGAGCAATGCTGCGAGACCAACGCCAACATCTGACAAATAGGAAGGCTAACTTCGAGACTGCTTTAAGACCACACTTCCTTGCCACTTACTGTAGACAGCCTTCCTATGAGCCTCCTTCCCCCTACTGGGTTAGGTATCCCTCTATTGAGCTCTGCAACTGAGAGCTCCTGCATGAAAAGTGTTCCCCCACCATATCAGAATCTGTGTGTTTGCAGATCACTCCCCCTTAGAGTAAGAGCTCCGTGAGGGCAGGGGCTGTATCTCCATCTTTTAATCCTCAATACACCATTAGGATGAACGTGAAGACAAGGGATAAAGGGAGGAAGAATTTGCTCAGGGTTAGAAAGATACTTGAAAGCAAGTATTTTTAAGACGGACCCCTTACCTGTTTTAAAAAGCCCTTTCTGTCTATTCCTCTTGGAATTTCATGAGCCCATACCATTATTCATATACACTGTACCTGTTAGACAGGTCTACTGCCTCAGATTTCAAAATCTCAGAAAAGAGACCACACACATGTAGCTGTGTATCCGTAGACACATGTAAATATGTGTCTAACTAGTTTGTATGAAATGCAAAATGCTTTTTGAGTAACAGTGAACCTCAGACACTAATCATTACATTAGACTCTCAATCTGGAATTAACTTCAAGGACATGGTGTTTCTTGATCCAGAAGCTTGGTCTAAGGTACATCATTTCTCATCCAGCTCCTGAGCATGAATTACAGTGCAATTATAAGAAGTGTCAATTAAGTGGGTCAGTGTGGTTATATTTAGCCCTTTGGTAGCTGACACTAAGACCTTTCTGTAATATAAGATTAAGGTTAATTTATCAGTTCTTCTTTTCTTGAATATTTTTCCAGGTCAGGCATCTACAGTTATTGAAAATTATCCCATTAAAATAAGAGGTAAAAATTTCCATTGAAGTACCCATAGGGAACATATACAGACAGAGGTAGAAACCATGTGCTTCTGCAGAACATATACAGACAGAGGTAGAAACCATGTGCTTCTGCAGAAATCAGAATTTTATTCCATTCTTAAAGTTGACTCAGATTATTCCACAAATCAGAGGATAATGTGTCAGCGAAGACACAAAATTTTTTAGCCAAGGACTTCTCAAGCAAGCTTCAATCATTGGATTTATTAATTTATATCATTTTTATAACAACAAAATTTTTTTTCTGAATGTTAACCTTTCATTTTGTTTCAATTTAGGTGTGTTTAAACTTTTTTTTATTTTTTTACCTCTTTATTGGAGTATAATTGCTTTATTATGTTGCGTTAGTTTCTGCTGTACAACAAAGTGAACCAGCTATATGTATACATACATCCCCATATCCCCTCCTTCTTGCGTCTCCCTCCCACCCTTCCTATCCCACCCCTCTAGGTGGACACAAAGCACCGAGCTGATCTCCCTGTGCTATGCGACTGCTTCCCACTAGCTATCTATTTTACATTTGGTAGTGTATATATGTCCATGCCACTCTATCACTTCTTCCCGGCTTCCTCTTCCCCCCCAGTGTCCTCAAGTTCGTTCTCAGTACCCTTTTTTTAGATTCCTTATATATGCATTAGCATACGTTATTTGAACAAAATTTTTAAAGAAATATTAACTCATAGGAGAATAAATATGATGTTAAGCATAAAAAGTGATAATATTTTCACTTTTCATAAATCATAGAAATGCAATTAAAACATCAATCAGATATTTTTTACGTGTTTAACTGGCAAAGACTAAAAAAAAGGTAATACTCAATGCTGGTGAGAGCACAAGGAGATAAATACGCTTTACCAACTTTCTGGAAAGTAATCTGGAGAATGAAAACACACACACTACACATATGCACATGCATATAGACGTGTGTGTACATATACACAGATATTTACATATAAATGTCTATGTGTGCATATATACATATAAATAATATACACACACATATATATTTGAACTAAGTCCGCATTCTAGAAATTATACAAATCTAATTGAGTAAATGCACAAAAATCTATGCATATGAAAATTAATCTTAGAAGTCCTTGTAATAGTATAACATTGGGAAAAACCCAAAGGTACAAGACAAGGGCAACTGTTAATAAATATTGAACAGCCATAAAATGAAATATTATAAAACCAATAAAGACCATTGTGGTAGAAAGAGTAATGCATTCCAAACATACGAGGTTCTAATTCCTTGAACCTGTAAATATGTTACCTTAATAGGAATTTTGCAGATGTGATTAAATTAAGGATATCGCAACGAGGAGATTATCCTATATTATCCAGGTGGGCCCTAAATGTAATCACAAATGTCTTATAAGAGGGAGGCAGAAGGAGATTTGATTATAGAAGAATGTAGTATGACACTGAAGCAAGATGCCTTGCTGATGGTTTTGAAGATGGAGGCAAGATCCAGAGTGAAAGAATACAAGGAATGCAGCTCTTGTAACTGGAAAAGGCAAGGAAACACATTCTACCTAGTGTTTCTAGAGGGACCTCAGCCCTGCTGACACCATGATTTCAGCCTAGTGAAAAGGACTTTAGACCCTACAGAACTATTAGAGAATAAATATATGTTGTTCTAAGCCACTTCGTTTGTTGGTATTTGTTACAGTAGCCATAGGAAACTAAAACAATGCTTTTTAAAAATATGTAATAAGTGGTAAATGCTCCTGAAATATTTTTTTTTAAAAAAAGGAAAAAATGGAGTTCTATGATCTAAATTATTTACAATGTCATAAATATGAATGTACATGGATAAAAGAGATGGAAGTAAAGAAAGCATTTTTAGTGGACATTTATGAGTATGGGATTATGGTGATTTTATTCCTCTTTATACTTTTTAATAATAACTCTATATTATTTTTAATTAGGAAGAATCCCTTAGTTTCCATTTGACAGTCTTTTCAGGACCTGAAAGTTCAAGTGCCTGAGAACTTACGAATACTTAGAAGCGTTTACAAACTTAAGACATACACCTTAACCCCAAAATTTGATAAAATTTGATTGCTGTTTTTTGACAAACAAAATTAATGCATTACATAAAAGCTCTACAAGCCTTAGAAATATATACTAAAATTGCTTTAAAAAAGAATTTTATAAATTCTTTTTTATAAAAGAATTCTTTATAAAAGAATTTTATAAATAAAAATGAAAAATATCTCTTTTCCAGACATAAAACCTTACCTGTCTATGGCAACTGGGCAAATGGGTATTTGCAAAGCTGGCTGGGCTATGAATCCATACTGAGCTTTGTTTTCGGTTGAATATATATGTTATTAGTTGCAGATTGGTCAGGCTGTGCATTTTATGTGATCAGTTTTGAATTCCAGACCTGCTTCCCTCCACTGAGCCACAGATGAAAGCTGTCTTCTTTCATTGCTCAGAAAAATTATATACTCTTTAAAGCAAGCTCAGTTTTAATATTAGTCAAATATGGGTGCAGTAAAAAGTGATGCTCTTAATTTCCAAGAAATATATTAGCTATAATTTGGGATCCCCTCCCCCCAGCACATAGAAACATTACTCTATATGAGGCTAGATAATTCAGATTTTACTGCCTTTACTTAGCTAGACTCTGAGGACTGAAAGGCTGCGACCAAGTTTCTGGTACCAACCATGGAAATATTCTTTGAACCAATGTATTGTCATACATGTCATAGAAGACAACCATATTAATCTTCAAAGGGATCAACAAACTTTCAAACATAAGTTATTCCAGTCAATAAGAGCTACAACAATAGCCAATCATGTCATCCATTATAGTGATAGATGGGAGACAGATGAACATCTATCAACATGAAACAAGAATTATCTCTACCAGTGACTCTTAGGACACAGAATTCTAAAGAGTGCTAATATATCAAGGTTAAAGAAGAACAAGGGCAGATGACATGTACACGGCAGAAATAGAAAAGTGAAGAGAAAAGAGAAAATCCTACTCAAAAGTGGCAGAAAAATACACTAGTTTGGAAAATTAGAAAATGGGAGAAAAGTAAATTGGGAGAGCTTTTACTGTATATAAAGTGATAAAAGAACAACGGTATTTCCGGTTTTCTCCCTACTGGCCTCACCCTGGTCGTGGCCTCCATTACCTCCCGCCTGGGTTAATTCCATTCTCTCCCTGCTCCCCACTCCATATTATTCTTCCAGAGCTGCCCAGCTCCATCGTATGCATATAATCATTTCACTCTCCTGTGAAACAAGATTCAGTAGCTCCCCACTGCTGCAAGCAACATTTCTTCAAGGATGGTTTCTGTCCTACTATGCTTGAATTACCTGGATTGCTTGTTAGAAATGCAGATTTGGGGAGGCTTCTCCAAACCCCCTGATCTAGGATTTCAGAACGTGAAGCCCAGGAATGTGCATTCTACCAAAGTGCCCAGGGGATTCTTATCTACATTAAGGTTTTAGAGGTTCTTCATAGGAAAATCAAAATCTCTTTAAATGGAATACTTGATAGTGTAGTCCCTTGTTATCTCTCCTGCCTCATCCTTTGACATGTGCCCCTTCGTGCTTTATGCTCCAATAAGAGTAAAATATGTACTTTTCAGAAATATTGAATCACCTGAAGCTCCCCAGACACAGCAGCTCTGCAATACCTCATTGCCTTTGTACATCCTGTTCCCTGTTTCTAGAATTTCTACCTCCTCTGCCTGGAAAACTTCTGCTCATCTTTCAAGTGTGAACTGAAAGGTCACCTCTCAAGCACAGTCTGCCTAACTTTCTCTCGCATGCCTGAGTGTTTTTTCTCCTGGATCGCCAAAGCATTTTATGCATATACATTCCTCTTTCACAGCATTCATTCTACTGTGCATGATGACGTGTTTATAGGTCCAACTCTCCACTAGGCTTTAAGCTCTCCACGTACAAGGTCAGTTTTTATTCATCTGTGTATGCCTCGGAGTACACAGTATATACTCAGCAGAATGCATGGATGCACATACATTATTTTCTAAAGTTAGTTAAAAAAATAAAAAACTAAACCGATTATTTTTCTATTTCCCTAATAGAAGGCTTGTGAGTTTCTACCCACAAGCCCTAGAGGGATGCTTCCAAAACCATGTTGGCTTTTGTCAACTGGTTGGGTGATTTTTCTTTTAAAGCACTGCCATTATTGATAGCCTTCATGATGATTAATAAAAAGAACAATAGAAATTTAAGTCTATGATTTTTAGGCAGATTTTAATGACTCACTAAGAAATGAATCAAAAAACACTATCAGCTTTTGACTTTTCCTTCACAACAAGTATGCCTGAAGTAAAGTTACTTTGTCTTCCTTGAAAAAAGTGACTAAAAACTGGAACTCAGGCAGGGTGACCTTTATCTGAGGCTGGAAACTCAGTCCTACTGGGGACATGATCGGCACAAACAACTCACTGCTGTGATCAGAGGAGAAGCGAGAGCACCACAGCGGTAGCGCTCAAGGTGTGCAACCTGCTGAAGACCTCCTCGCAGCCCGGGACCCCCGGCTCAGCTATGTCAGCTTCCACAGCAAAACCTTCCATCCTATTTAAGAGGAGCTGCAAAGGTGAACAGACACAGCCGATCTGAGCAACCCTGGACAAGCAGCCTCCTCTGTCCATCTCCTGTCCTAGCACCTCTATTCCCCTTTGGCAAATGCCCATTCCTACATCTCAGTCCTGCTCTTATTTCACAGTCAACCAATCCCATCTGAGGGTTTAACTAAGGATTAATGTTTCAGTTGATAATATTGAAGATGCGACTATTTAGCTGGGTTTATATTTTCCATTTTTTTTAAATTGAAGTATAGTTGATTTATAATGTTTCAGGTGTACAATAAAGTGATTCAGTTCTACATACATACATATATACACACACACACACACACACACACACACACACACACACACACACACACACACACACATATATATATACTTTTTCAGATTCTTTTCCATTATAGGTTATCACAAGATATTGAGTATAGTTCCCTGTGTGATGCAGTAGGTCCTTGCTGTTTATCTAGTTTACATATAGTAGTGTGCATATGTTAACCCCAGATTCTTAATTTATCCCTCCCTCCCCTTCCCCTTTGGTAACCATAAGTTGGTTTTCTGTGTCTGTGAGTCTATTTCTGTTTTTAATTTGTATCATTATTTTAGATTTCACATTTAATTGATATCATATGATATTTGTCTTTCTCTGACTTACTTCACTTAGCATGATAATCTCTAGGTCCATCCATGTTGCTGCAAATAGCATTATTTCATTCTTTTTTTATGACTAGTTAATATTCCATTATGTGTATATACATACATATATATGTCACATCTTCGTTATCCATTCATCTGCTGATGGACATTCAAGTTGCTTCCATGTCTTGGCTATTGTAAATAGTGCCTCTATGAACACTGGAGTGCATATATCTTTCGAATTAGAGTTTTCACCTTTTCTGGGTATATGCCCAGGAGTGAGATGACTGGATCATATGGAAACTCTATTTTTAGTTTTTTTAAGGAAACTCCATACTGTTTTGCATAGTGGCTGCACCAATTTACATTCCCATCAACAGTGTAGGAGGGTTCCCTTTTCTGCACATAGCTGGGTTTACATTTTCAAGAGGATTGAAAGTTTTAGAGAAAGGTACAAGGAGTAGGTGTGGGGCAGAGTCCACCCCTGACTGCAGGAGTCTGAGTTCAGTGGATGAGGGTACCAATCAGAATCTGGAGAGGAGTTTCCCAATGAGAGGTGGCCATCATGCCATCTCCCCACTGCTTTTCATTAGAGAAAACCAGAAGTGAAGACGCAAAATCTCGCCCTGATATAGATTCTACCGTCTCTTAGTTTCCACACAAGCATCAAGGGTAGAAGACTTATTAAATAATTATGCAGCCACCAAAAGTGATCATTATAGATTATATAAAAGCATGGTTATTTGTAACTTGAAAAAGACAAGAGAAAAAGTTTAACTACAGTATGATTATAATCATATGAAATCACGTATGCATACAGAAAAGGATTTGTAGGCATCACAGAAAACTGAACACAGTTCCTCCTAAGTGATTTATTTCAGTCTTTTATTCCTGCTATTGTTGTTTTAATAAATATGGAAGAACACTGTAAATTTTAACAGTTATTTCCTAGTCTTCAGCAACTTGCTCCACGATTATATCAATTCGCCTTGCTGCCAACTCACCTTCCCCGAAACAACTCTAACTACCTTCAAAATAACACCGCCTGATGCAAAACACACAGAAAAAGCAGGAAGGCTTGGGCTACCTCTGGTGGAGGCTTGGGGAGGGATAACCTTCAGTTGTTCACAAACACTAAACTATAAGTTGCCAGGGGCTAAAACTGAACATCTGGACATCCGGAGTGGCATTTGATACCATCAAGTCCTTTCTCTCCCCTTCAAAATAACCTGTTCCTTCTACTTATCCTTTATTAGAGTCTAGTACCACAGCTTTAAAAACATAACTGCAGAATTCATGGCTCTCATAGATCCATCTACTGACTCTGTCCCAGAAATGGGATCAGATATAGCCAGCTCTCCGTAACCGCTGTTTCCCCATCCATGGGTACAGAGGGCCCACCATCCTACACCATCTTATAAAAGGGACATGAGCGTCCACAGATTGTGGTGCCCATGGTGGGTCCTAGAACTAATCCCCTGTGGGTACTGAGGGGTGACTATATGTAATTCGGTGGGTTGCCAGGTATCCATAGAGTACATAAAACATGAGGTATTGTTTGTTACTTTCAGCCTTTCTGGGGAGCAAAGCCGGCTGCATATAATTTTCATAAATGGAAAGCTCTGGCCCAGTCCCACAAATCACAAAGGCCTTTTTAGTATGTGTTTTAGAAATATTGATATAAGTCAAGGCATGGAAGTTCTGAGTGGATCTAATACCCACCTGTCAACAGGTGGTCAATGGGTTGAGCCCACTGGTTAGCATAAGTAGGCAAACAAGGACAATTTTGGAAAGGAAGGAGGCAAGAAGTCTTTGTGACGTCTCATAAGTAAGTATCACACCATAAATTATTGAATTTTTCAATGTGCTACTTCCAAGGGAAGCAAATGAAAGAACAAGTGGGAAACAATGAACAGATGAACAGACCAGAGTATGTAAACCAGACAGCCAGGTTTTATAAATGCATACTAAGTACCACAAAAATGTGTCCTTCTCCAATGCCATTGGCCACCTCAGAGGAGATTAAGGCATAACTGCTTCTTTGAATGATACAGGAATTTAAGGTCCTACATTTCAGAGTCACCATGTCTTGAGAAGCTTCCACTGCAACAATTCTGAACCTTGTTTATTTTTATTTTTCATCCAAAGACTCGGCATTTCCAGAGGGAATAACTAAAATCTGTGCTGTTTTCCTACAAATAGCCCAGTAAATAAAACAATAAGAACATCTCCTTTGCCAGTGAAATCATATCTAATCTACCTGTCAGATTCCTGGAAACTCTAGAATAGATTCATATCTCAAAGTTTCCAAGAGTAGTTAAGTAACTTTAAAAAAAAATCTCATGGAGAAATATGACCACATAAATGTATCATCACCTGAGAGATGAAGGAATACAGAACAGTTGTGGTCACATGGCTCTTTAAATTTGGGTGTGAAAACTGACTTCATAAATAGAATATACTTCTAATTAAAATTTATTATTGATTTCAAAACAAAACTCATAGTATTTCCAAGGCCATATAAAAATTTATTTTTCTTTCTTTGGTTAAAGAGAATAAGCAAAGCATGAGTAACAGAAATTCACTGACGATCCATAAATTTCATCTTATGAAATTATTTTAACTTCTTGTCACAATGAACCTTCCATAGAGTTGTCCGCAACTGGCAGACTCTTAAGTCTGAATTTCACTTCTTGGGCTTCTCCCTACGAAACCTGTGTGGACTTGCCAGATAGCAGAGAAATGCCCTAAGGTAGAGATCTAGAGAAAAGTGACAAAAGCAAAATTCTCAGCTTGTGTGTGTGTGTGTGTGTGTGTGTGTGTGTGTGTGTGTGAGAGAGAGAGAGAGAGAGAGAGAGAGAGAGAGAGAGAGGGAGAGAGAAAGAGAGAGAGAGAGAGAGAGAGAGAGTCAGCCTGACTTTTCTGGCACTGAATACAGATTAAAAAAAATTAATGAAAATGAGACATGGAATACAAATATCATTTAAAACATATTTAAGATAAACAGTATAAAAATTCTTTTATTTTAAGGAAAAATATTGATCATATTTTTACTTATTCTAGAAAAACATTTCCTTCTTTCTTGGTTGAAAATGCTTTTACTTAGTGTGAATGTGTTTAATTGCAGACTCTCGGGAACTCTCTTAAAAAGTTCCTCTGAAACTGTATTCCTTTCCTTAAAGGAGCTGGTTTCAACATGTCAGTGGGGGAAAACAAATAACACTTCACCGTATAAAACAGCATTTTCACAGGGCTATGCTTGTGTGCCAATATGAGTTTTAACCAAACCCACACACCTGCGTTGCTGTTGTGTATCTATTTCCAAATATTAAAGACTCTGCCCAGTTTGCTTGAGTAATTCTGGGCTGACACATACTTTAGTGACGCAGTGAGAACCTCAACTGATCAATGACTGGGCAAAATCACTGTGAAGACAAACAGCTTTCCCCAGATATTCCACACTGTTGCTATTTTTAAAGACTCGATGAGCTTATCTGGTTTCCTAAAGGGAAAATAAGTAGCCTTAACCAGATAATGTATAAATAGGGGTGGAGGAGAGAGACATGGTTGAAAGGTGTTTCTGAGAATCCAAGAAGAGAATTCAGGGCCATTTAAAAAACATCAAGGTCCTAAGAACTCTTACCTTTGGAAGTCACAACTGACATACTATCAAATGTGTTAAAATACACCCAAATCACATATTAAATCTTTTTTTCTCGCCTGTGAGATATGTTTTAAGTATTTCACATTTTTGCTTTATAGCTAAACTAGTCATCACACACACTTGCGAATTCTCATGAAGTGCGAAGATCTAAAATAGAAATTGTTTGCAAAGATTACAATTTTATGAATGTTAAATTTAACAATTAATAAAGTGGATATGTTATGTTGACAGACAAATATTCCTCTAATAAAGCTCTAAGCACAACCTGACTTCAGACATGGAGTCAGGTTAAAATGTGGAAAAAAATGTATGTTTTCGTGGATAAAATATGGTATAAATTTTGATTCTGCAGTTTTCTTTTTGTGTTTTTTGAACAAAAACACCTTCCTCCTTTGCGTCAAACTTGGCATAATTCTACGAATGTCTCTTTGTGCTCGGGAAGCTGGGTATGTACGGAGAAGTGATCTCCCATAGGGATGAGAACACGGATTCTGGAGCCACTGCCTGGGTTTGTCATTACAGCATTGATCCTTATGAGTTCTGTGATCTTGGGTAAGTGCCTTAGTTTTCTATTCTATAAAATGAGAATACGAGGACTTACAGCCCAGGACGGTTGCTAGGATTATGTTAGCATTTTTCGAGTGTTGAGAACAGTGCCTGATATTCTAGAAATATTAGTCATGTTACTGTTATTTCAGACCTAATGCATGAAATGGTTCTGGAGGAATCACTCACTTTCCCCAACAAAGCTGCTTATCTACTGGGAGCTATGTTGAAGGAAGTAGATGGACCCCAATTTCCAGGCAGATATATCCAGATGCCAAGTCCTGGACCAGTGTCCTTATCTTCCTTTTCCTTCCCAGAGATTGCTCTCTATGCTGGGAGCAGGAGTGATCCCAATGCTAAGGATAGGTCCTTCCAGGTTAAGGGTCAAGGAATAGGCACAGGATCAGAGAAATTAAACACCTGCTCTCCCCAGAATAAATACTAGAGTCACCTCCCTCTAGTGGCTGAGATAGTCAATTACAACTCCCCCAGCCAACTAACCTTTTTTTTTTTTTTTTTAACATCTTTATTGGAGTATAATTGCTTTACGATGGTGTGTTAGTTTCTGCTTTATAACAAAGTGAATCAGGTATCTGTTGTAAAGATAATAGAGACCATGGTAAACTTAAGTGAAAAGTCCATTCTAAGCCAGTGGAGAGCAAGGCACAAAATAATAAACCAATTAAGTTTTTTCATAAAGAATTAAACATTTGCACAGTGTCATAATTATTAACCGTAGCATCACAAAATGCGCAACTTTAATTAAATGTAACCCCATTGTAGGTATTTAATACCTACTTCATTGTCCTCTAAGTGCAGCCAGTGTAATCCACATGATAAATAGCTTTTTCTTTCCCTAAGTTTTTCTAATGGATTGGGCTCATTAGTTTACATAATCATCCCTAAAACTAGGACAGTGCTCCCACTGTCTCTGTGTAGTAAAATATTAATCCTACCAAACCAAATATTTGACATGATCTGTTAGGCTTGGAGTGTTTTCCTTAAACCATTAACTTCTCAGGGGTATGAGGAGACAGGGAAAAAAAGAAAAATACCACATCTTTCACCATAGTTGTGTTACATAAGGAATATATAACAAAGAGAAATGGATTTTGTTTAAAAGTATTGAAATTATTTTTTAGCAGTTTATGTCCTAAACCATTGCAGCCACTCAGACATCCAGCTCTTCTGAAAGGTTCTGATTTTAAAAACACAAGGCACATGGTTCATCAGCATACACTATGTGCTGTATACTGATGAAAGGTTACAGCAAATAAAATGTAAAAGTGTGACTACTTTTTCATTTATAAATTCACTTAAGAAGGCTAAAAAATGTCAACCTACCAGATAAAGAAGATCTTCCTGAAACAAAGCGCTCCTGTTTTTTTTCACATAAACTTTATACACACATATACACACACTTGACTTTAAAAAACTTTTTATAAAATACACCCAATTAAAAAGTGTATTTCATTTTTATTTGTTTCCTCCCACCCCTAAAGAGTGTATTTTTTTTCTCTTGCTGTTAAATACACCAACATCAAGAAATATTTTTTAGCACATAAAGTACCATGAAGAATCTAGTAAATCTACATAATTTCATACTCACTAAGATAATTGAGAGGTGTGTAAGAATACATACATGTGCATGCATATTTGCATGAAGCAAAATATTGCATTGGAGAAGGAAGAATATGAGTTTTGGAAATTTTTATTTGATGTGGTGTCAATTCATCTAAGGAGCGATATTCTCTCAGCACTTGCACCCACAGGGCTAGAAATAAGCCGTGGAAAAGAAAAACTGATGTGCACATTTACAGATTCTCTTTCTACACTAAAGATCAATTATTTCTCTGTTTAAAAACCAATGATCCAGACAAAGCTAAACATACTCTTACCATAAAATCCCCAGCAATTGCACTCCCTGGAATTTATTCAAAGGAGTTGAAAACTTGTGTGTCCACAAAACCCTGCACATAGAGGTTTACAGCAGTTTTATTCATAATTATCACAACTTGAAAGTGATCAACATGTCCTTTAGTAGGTGAATGGATAAACTGTGGTATATACAGCAATGGGATATCATTCAATGCTAAAAAGAAATGAGCTATCGAGTCATGAAGAGACATAGAGCAATCTTAAATGCATATTACTCCGTGAAAGAGCCAATCTGAAAAGGTTACGTACTGCATGATTCCAACTAAATGACATTCTGGAAAAGACAAGACTATGGAGACAGTAGTGGTTGCCAAGGGTTGGAGGCTGGAGGAAGGGGTGAAGAGAGGCAGCACACAGGATTTTTAGGGCAGTAAAAATACTCTGTATGATACCAGAATGATGGATACACATCATTACACATTTGTTCAAATCCAGAGAATGCACAACACCAAGAATCAACCGTGATGTAAACTATTATGGACTGAGGTGATAATGATGTGTCAATGTGGGTTCATCGATCGTAAAAAATGCACCACTTTGGTGAGGAAGTCAGTAACAGGGGAGGCTGTGCATGTGTGGAGGAGGGTGTATATGCTGTATGGGAAATCTCTGTACTTTCTCCTCAATTTTGCTGTGAACCTAAAACTGTTCTGCTTTAAAAAAATAAAGTCAATTAAAATTGTTTTGAAAAAATTTGGCCTATACTTTTGGCCAAAGGATATCTATGACGATCGATAAATTATTCTTTCTAAAAAGACAAAAAAAAAAAAAACCCACCCTATAATCCCTACAGCTCACAAAAATAAAGCCCAGCTTGGTCCGGTCTCCCACTCCTGTCTCAGCACTTAACACGTTCTCCCTTCCGTTCAGTTCCCCACGCTGTGCTCACCAGGAACCATGCTCCCTGTGCTGTAACCACAACACAGGCTCTCAGCCCACCCCATCTGCCCTTGCTGTGCCCTCTGCCCAGGAGGGGCTCCCCTGCAAGCTCTTCTTCTTTTCCCGACTGACATCTTTTCATCCTTCTACAGCCAAAGAGCATCTCCTCTGGGAGCTTCCCGCTGAAACCGAATCAGACAGAATTAATCCTCTCTCCCCTTGTCTGTTAGCTGTTTTCAGTTAACTGTTTAATATGACAGTTAACTGTTTGCGTGTTGGTCTTCCCTGAGGGAAGGTCATGGATCTTCCATCTTGGTAGCCCAGCCTCTGTTGTGAGGTCATTCCCGGCAATCAATACGTGTTTGTAGGATGAATGACAGGTTCCACAATGTGTGTCTACACGAAGGTGGCTTCAAATCTCTTGGAGCCGTAGGAGGTATGTGAGTAAAAAGTGAGGCCCAGGCTCCCCTTGTTGCTGTAGTACTTACTGGAGTTTTCACTACCATGTTAATACAGTGCTGATTTTTTTCCTAACTGGATTGTTTCTACTCCCCTCCCCATACACCACACCCTTATTCCATCTACCCAAACCTTATCCTTCCTCCAAGCCTGGCCTCCTATCTCACCTACCCTGAAGGCCTTTTTCAGTTACACAGACATGCCCAGGCAGGCTCCAGGTTGAAGGAAAAGAAATAGGTTCAGTCGTAAAATCACTCCAGGCCTACTGCTCACGTTAAGGCTGGCACTAAAGAGAAGCCTGATTTGGTAACAGGTAAGGGAAAGGCCTCAAAACCGATAGTTCTCAGGGATCTAGCCTTGACCAAGAGCTTGATTCTTCCAGGAGAATCTAGTGCCCTTCAAGCTGTTGGAATCCTAAAGGCCTTTGTCCTTTTTTTTTTTTCACGATGCGCGGGCCTCTCACTGTTGTGGCCTCTCCCGTTGTGGAGCACAGGCTCTGGACGCGCAGGCTCAGCGGCCATGGCTCACGGGCCCAGCCGCTCTGCGGCATGTGGGATCTTCCCGGACCGGGGCACGAACCCGTGTCCCCTGCATCTGCAGGCTTACTCTCAACCACTGCGCCACCAGGGAAGCCCTGACTTCTCTATTATGTAGATGAAGAAACTGGGGCTCAGAGATACTATATAACTAGAATCAAGTCCCTTAAAGCAAGTGAAAAAGCCGCATGAGCCTTGAAAATGGTAGGTTAAAACATCTCAGAGGGAGGTCTAGATATATTAAATGAAATAACTATCTATTCACCTTTATATCAGCGTCCCAAACTCCAGCTTCTGTCAAAATCATGAGAAAGATCAGATCCAGAGCCACACGTTCAGATTTCTGGAACAAAGCTAAGTGGCACTACCACAACAAGTGACATTAACATTAGTGTCTCCAAAACTGAACCTTTGCATTGGCTTAACTTAGGGTCTCACTCACAAATGTTGCCATTTGTGACAGCAGTAGTGACATTTCACATCCTCCTAATGAAGAAGCAGCATAGAGGTTTCGAGAGCACAGGAAAGGCTCACTGAAGTCTAGAACTTTAAACTGTGTCTCTACTGCTCCTATAAAATGAAGTTGGCTACACAGCCACAGCAATGCTCGCCACCAAACTCCCTAAATAAAAATGCTAAATTAAAGCTATAACTTTTTGATGAATGGGGGAGCATTCCTCCATACATATTTTAGTGTACTGCAAATTGATAGTAAAACGAACTCTAACTAGGCAATGAACCCTGTGTAGTTGGGGAAATTAATCACCAGCCAAAGGGCACCACAGCACAACAGCGGTTGCAGGCTGGCAACCTCCTTCGAGCAAACTGAAGATAGGCACTTTAATGAGGGAGAAAATACGAGCTAACAGAACTGTAGTCAAATCAGTTCCTACAGGAGGGAGAGCACATTAACTGATGTGCTGATACCGGCCGCCAAAAGATCAGCTAGAGAGAACAAAAGGCTGTCAAAGCAAGATGCCATCATGAAGCCAAGATAGCCCAGGGTGTGGGCTTAAGCTGCAATATGACATTCTCAAGGGGAACATGAGTTTTGTTCCTCATGTCAGCTCTTTAAGTGATTTTTATTGATGTCGTTTTTTTAGGACCTGCTAGTTCTCCCTGACTACCAACAGGAGATTCCAATAGATTGTCATGAGGTCTTCAGATATACACACTTTGACAAATAATAAAAATTTCCTGTCATCCTTAAATACTCCTTTTTGGACATAAGTTTCCTACCTATGCAGGTAATGGTGTCCAGACACATTCACATCACTCGACTGCATCTCTGAGTAACCCTTGCACAAAGAGAGATGCTTTAACAAACCCTGATGAGAATCCACTTCAGCCCCCTTAAGACAAATGGAGCTTCTTAAGGTGAGTGTGTACACATACACAGTGATGTCCTGGTACAGGATGGGATGAAGACGATGCTGCTAAGGGAAAAAGAACGTTTCACCTGCAGAAAGGTGAGATGTACTAGGTGATCACACAAGGAGAAACTAGGTCCTGGCCTTGCCATTTTCTAGTTTGAGACACTCTGAATGGTAACTTAACCCCTGTAAATCCTGATTTCCTCACCTATAGAATGGGAATACCACTGCTGAATAACCCCACCTGTTCTACCTACGCCCACAAAGTGGCGGCCTGAAATTATGTGAGGCTGCCTCAAACATTACAAAGAAATAAAGGATGGGATAAAGTTCAAACAAATAAACAGTAAGAATGACCTCACTGGGCTTTTATGAGGAACCAAGTAGAGTTTGTATGTGAGAAGTGTCCTTAAATTGGAGAGCTCTGTGCAATTACTGAGCCAAATTGATCTTGGCAGAGACACGGAGTTTTTAATGCTTCTCCAGAAGCAATATCACTGCACAGCCCTCAGAACCAAAGTGGGTCAGAGAGTCTCTTGAAAAATGAAATCCCCAAATTAGCTGGGGCAAAAATGAGGCTGGCCCTAGACTCCCTTCATCTTTCAAAAACCCAAATCAATTTATAGGGTGACAGAATGCATGCTCTCCAAATACAAGTCAGGAATTTTTTTTTTTTTTTTTTTGGTACGCGGGACTCTCACTGCTGTGGCCTCTCCCGTTGCCGAGCACGGGCTCCGGATGCGCAGGGTCAGCGGCCATGGCTCACGGGCCCAGCCGCTCCGCGGCATGTGGGATCTTCCCGGACCGGGGCACGAAGCCGTGTCCTCTGCATCGGCAGGCGGACTCTCAACCACTGCGCCACCAGGGAAGCCCTGGAATTTTTTTTTTTTTTAAGAAGCATCTAAAGCTTCTGGCCAATTTCTATCAAAATGAACCCAATGCTACTATGCCAATTTCACAACACAGTTTCCATCGGCAAATCTATGGCATAGGTGCTGTTGCCACCCCTATCCTATCCTCATTCCTATCACTACCACAGTAAGTACTGCTGACTGATTACATAGTTTTTAGCCACTAAGCCCCCAGTTGAGCCTCAGAATCCTTCTTAACACGGAGTTCTGAGTGCCTCTTACACAAGAGTAGTTGAAAAGAAGCATTCATTATTAGCCACCTCTTGAATACAGAAATGAGCAAACGACATAGTCAAATGGCTTTCCAAAATGAAAATTTCTACGTTGGGCTGATAACTTCCAACAAATAAAAGAATCAATATTAAATAATTTCCTGCATCAAATCAATATATTCAGCTATTCTAGGTAACATTTTGCAAGCCCCTCACACTAGAAGGCTTAAAAATAAGCCATGCTCCTCAAAGTTGCACGTTCTGTTAGATTATGTAGAAAAGGCAGCAGGTTACAAAATTTTCCCTTTAAAGTTTCTCTGCCCCGATGATCTCTTCCTTACCCAACTGCACAGAGCTTGGGGTCTCCGTCCAGGGCTATTTTTTCTTTAGTATAGTCCTTGCTCTTTCTTGAGAAAAGAAGAGTAGCCTGGCCAACAGCTGCCCCTGCAGTCTAACTCCACAGGTGAGAGGGAGAGACACTTCTGTCACTGTTAGAACTCAGGTCCTCACTGGCATCATAAAAGAAGGAACTTCTCCACGGGCTTCTGGGGGCACCTCTAGGGGGTCTAGAGGCTGGGGATCTAAACTGGAACTTCAGGCTCTTCAGGTGTTTCTCCATTTGGAGCATTAGGCTCACTGTCGGTTAGCTGGACTCAAGAAATCTCAGTTGCAGGTTGCAGCCAGAACATGTCTCCTCAAGGTCAGTCCTTGTTTTCCTAACTGTGAACTGCTCGCTGTTTTTCCTTCGATGAGACCCAAACCACAGGGACACGAAGCAAGGCAGATTCTGCAGAGCATCCACCTCCCACCAGCAGCCCGACAGAAGCCTTGGTGACTCAGCCGATGTATCCCACACCGCCATGCCCATCACATGCCGAGTCCTGGAAACAAATCCCAGCTCCAGGATGCTGCTCCTCCAGTAGCACGCAGGCTGTTTCCACTCAGCCATGACGTCCTCATTTTCAGATTCGACGTAACTACACACACCTAAAAGTGAAATTGTTAACTCCCCAACTGATTTTTCTCCTAATTCCCTATTTCTGAGTTACCACAATTCCTTCGGTCCACAACCCAGCTGGTCCTGTTGACTCTTCTTCCATAACATCTGTCACGTTCTTCCTTCCCTTTCTCAATGGCGTCTTTCTAGATCTGTTTTTTTTTTAAATTTATTTATTAATCTATTTTTTGGCTGCGTTGAGGCTTCGTTGCTGCGAGTGGGTTTTCTCTAGCTACGGTGAGCGGGGGCTACTCTTCGTTGTGGTGCGCGGGCTTCTCATTGCGGTGGCTTCTTGTTGCGCAGCACGGGCTCTAGGCGTGTGGGCTTCAGTAGTTGTGGCTCGTGGGCTCTAGAGCGCAGGCTCAATAGTTGTGGCGCACGGGCTTAGTTACTTCACGGCATGTGGGATCTTCCTGGACCAGGGCTTAAACCGTGTCCCCTGCATTGGCAGGTGGATTCTTAACCACTGCACCAGCAGGGAAGTCCCTCTAGATCTGTTCTTGATTTTTCCTTTTTCTGTGCTTTGCTTCCTCTCCTACATTCATACTATGCTTCTCCAGTGCAGAAATCTTACTAAAGTCCCATTTTCCCAGTTAAAAACCTCAGACATGCCCCACATTGAGAAAAATAAAACCTAGGTCTCGTAGACTGGCATGTGAGACACTCTACAGTCTGTGCCCAACCTTTCTTTTCCATGAAATTCCTTCTATCCACACTCTAGGTAACTCAAGCTCAAAGACAAGCTGGCTTATTCCCCATTCCTGATCACATCTCCATCATCCCTTTCCCTCCTATTCCTGGCTCATCCCTGATGACCTTCTCTCCTTTCACTTACTTTGCTCCTCATTGACTTTCTTGGTCCAGTTCAAACCCTGCTCCTGAATTCCTAAATCCTCTGGCTGTACCACTTATGTGACCTTCGTAACATAACCCTTTACATTTACAGGTGTCTAGGCTGAACTAAGTTGTTACTCAAAACCAAAATAAGTTCCGAGAAAATCAGAACACCTCTTCTTGATATCTCCCATGGCCTTAGCAGAGCAAACCAACCAGAGTTGGTTCCATTTGCTGAATGACTGATATGCTGCAACTTACAAATAATTTTAAGATGACTTCCTAAGGACTGATTTTAGAATACAGAATAAACTAGAAATGGGTGCACTTTAGGTCTTGCCTTCCTTTAATAAACCGTATTCTCATTACCATAACTCACCCAAGGGCTACCGAACCTCAGACGAAACTCTTAAGAAACTACCATTTTTGAAGGGAAGAGGAGAACAGCTAAGTTCATTTTATGTAAAATAAATGGAAAAATGATTTGATTTTAATACTGTGTTACACTGATCACAGTAACTGCAAAGTATATCCTCTCTCATGTTCATTCATAACCACACTTACAAACGTGTACGTATCGTATAATAACATAGTGTCTCAGAATAAGCAAGCAATACAAAAATGTGTGTGCTTTCACAGGAACCTACACAATGGATTCTATAGTGAAAAATGAGATCCACTTAGAAGCTCCAAAGAAGCAGAGAATAGAAGTGAAAATGCCTTTGGAGACAGGACAACCATAGAGTTCAAGTGCTGAGTTCAAATCCTCTGCAGTCACTGTCATTTCACTGGAACGCACAAAATTAAGCAAACACCACAAAACAATAAAATACATTTTCTGTCTAACTCTTTCAGTTCTGTTTTCACAAAAGAATGTAACACCAAATGGAATCTCACTTATTTCAATAGCTGTCGTAATTTATAATCTTTTTTCCTTCTGGAAGGAGACAATGCCCATTGTAAGCTGGGAGTATAACCCGATGGATCATTAAGGTGGGGGACAGTGACTCATACCCGTGAAGCTATAATGGGGGGTCTGGGAGTCCAAACACTGCCGACAGCCTGAATAAACAAAGCCACACACAGCGGCACTAGTATTTTTTTTTTTTTCTCAAATGTCTGTAGCTGTTGTCGTGATCAATAAATTAGAAAATATTAAATGTCCTGAAATTCACAGTCGTTTTCTGCTTCCTATCTTTTCTTAATCAAGAGATACGTTCAATCAAGGGATTGTATGGGATGTTCTACAAAAAGCCTGCCATTAAAAAGGATCCCCAGAGCAATAAAGGTGAGACCATCTATACCAGATCCCTGATGCTGATCCCGTAAGTCATCCAATGCCACACATATCTGGGGCTTTTCAAGCTCTCTGGCTGCTGCTGGGCTCTGTGCAAAGTCTACAGAAGTCAGCTCCTTTTAGAACTCCCATCATGATAGAAGACTATAGCTGCAAATGAGTTGAGGATGGTGGTCAGTGGCTACTAAAAGAATAAAGAGGGTGCTCATGTATCCATACTCTATTTTTCTCACACTGAGCTAAACAGAAAGCCCATACAATCGAGGTTCCTAGGTAGCGCTCTAAGGTGACAGGTGAAGGATGGATAAACCGAAACACATTATAATCATCACACACAATATATCTGGATCTACACTGTGGGGATGCTAACCGTTCAGATCCCCCCGCCGGATGCCACGGTCTAGGGACTCCCCGCCTGGTTCCTGAGCGAGCCCGCAGGATCCTCTTCGTTAAACATGTGGCTTCGTTCTCCTACTGTCTCTGTGCAGGGAGTAGCATGGGAATATCATCGCCCTGTTATTGTTATCACACTTCAGTCAAGCTGTTTCCTTGTTTGCTTCCCATACACAGCTGAAAGCTCCCTGAGGGGAGGGATGGAATCCCATTTATTGTCATCTTCTCCCGACCGCACCTGGCTCTCAGAAGCAAAATGACTGCTGAATGAATGAAGGCGCATAAGGCCCCATCATCGGGGTTAAGTAGCAGAAGCAGCAGTGCAGGCCAAGACTCCTAGGGCACAGATCTGTAGCAGGGCGTCCAACAGGAGAATTTCAATGCACGCCAGGGAGAGAAAGCGAGCCAAAGCAAGCACTTTGCAGTGGGCTGGAACTGCAGATCCTTCTGTGGCTTTTATCTGGAGCCTTGTGCAGGCTTACCCAGATCCCATCGCCTGTAACATGTCAGGAAGCCACCACATACATGAAAACTGAAGAGGGAAAGATCCATGAGATGGGACTAAAATGCGCTGTCAACCAGACAGCAAGGGATTCTCTCCTCCACGCAAATACAAACACGCGGACACACATGCTCAAAGGCATCCACAGCCTGGAGGGCTAAAACAGCACTGGAAAGAGGGAATAAGTCCCCTGGGCTGTGGGAAATAGGCTGGTCATCTTCCGACTCTTTAAGAATCTTTACCCTTTAAGGATGCCCTTGGGGTTGCACCTCTCTCACATCTGTCCCCGATCTCTCTGGCCACGGTGGTCTGTCTCTTTTATGAACTCTCTTTCCGAGCAGTCTGTGTTGTTCGCTGGTCATTAAGTGAGAGAGGTGCCAGAGTGAAAGGAGCCCTGGACCAAGAATCAGAAAAGCCGGTTCGAGTTACATGACTCCCTAAGCCCCTGGTCCTTCTTCAATGAAACGGAGATAGAGGGCTCCGATACATGGCTCTCACAGGGTCATTTGAGGGTGAGAGAATATACAGTTTACCATGATATTTGGTTTCTATGGCTGCAGTAACATTACCACAGACTTGGTAGTTTTAAACAATGGAAACGTATTCTCTCATAGTTTGGAGGACAAAAGTCCAAACTCAGTACCAATAGGCCCAAGTCAAGGTATTAGCAGGCCATGCTCCCTTGGGAGGCACCAGGGGAGAGTCTGTTCCTTGCCTCTTCCAGCTTCTCGGGGAGTCAAATCTCCCTCTGCCTCTGTCTTAGGACACTTGGGTTTGGATTTATGACCCACAGGACAATCCAGCATAATCTCTTCATCTCAAAATCCTTAAATGAATCACAACTGCACGGGCTCTTTTTCCAGATAAGATAATATTTACTGGTTCCAGGGATTAGGATATCTGTGGGGCTCATCATTCAGGTCACTCCACCTGTCAACTACATTAAATGTTAAAGTACAATTCTTGCCCCGTATTCTTTTCTTAATTCTCATCATCAAAGCTAGGACAGAAATTCTGTGAGGATAAGAACAACTCATACTTTGCAAGTCCCATGAAGGTTTTTAAGGTATTATTTGTTCATATAGAAAATAAAGCCCTTATTCTACTTAATGTTTAGTTCCCAGCATTAGATCCCATGTAAAAACTCTAACACAGTGTCAAGTGTCTCATTTTTTTTTTTCTAAAATAGCCAGACCTTCTGTTCAGAGAAGCTGGGGAAAAGGAATTGCGTTGTAGATGCTTCCACTGTTACTGCCAAGTGCCTTGCCTTGAGTGTCATTTGTGATGCGCTGTTAGTGAAAATCGTTCTGAATTATCACCAGAATCCAAAGGCAGGAGAGCTACTAGAAGTAAAGTTGCCATAAACCCCAGACGAATGAGTGTGAACTCCACGCAGCCCGACCCATCTCAGTGTCAAGAGGAGAAAAGCAGCAGCTTCCAATCTGGAAGAGCTTGATGCAGGCTCAAGATGGGGGTAGAACCACTCACTCGCTTTTTTCAACAAATATTTGTTGAGGACGCACTACATACCAACACTAGGGACCCAGTGGTGAGCAAAATAGGCAAATTGTTGTCAATTTAAAAGTTTCGTTCTAGCTGGGTAAATTAAACAACAAACAAACAAACAAATGTTATATATTGAGTGGGGATACACACCAAAGGAAACATCATGAAGCAGGATTGGGGGAGCAGGCTGGGGCTCTCCACAAGGGGGTGGGGAAGGCTGTCTGCTGCACTGACATTTAGTTCAGACATTACGTGAAGGAGAGATCAGGTGATTGGGGACCAGGAGGGACAGTGTTCCTCTAGCTGTTCCGATCAGCTAGAATAGCTTGTTGTACCAGAAAATGCACTGCTCAAAGACCAAGAGGATAATGTCAAAAGGACCCAGGAGTCAGCTTGAAAGGCTTCCCTCTGATTGATTTGGGGACAACCTGACCGACAAAAGGAGGAATGGTGGTCACGGATCATTATACACCAAATATATGTTATCTATTTTATTCTTTTAAAAAAATGCATGAATTAATAATAACATTCCTAAAAACGGGGGGAGAGAAAGGAGGAAAATTTCTTCTGTAACAGAAAAACACCAGCTAATAACAGAATTAGAAAACTGTCATTTGACAAACAGCAATATAATAACTGAGTCAAGCAAGGTCACTGATGAATGTAAAAACCATTGGGTAAAATTCTGTTGAGAAAAGCATAGTCATGTGAACTCAAAATGCTGCTCCAGAGATTACTTAATAAAGCAAAAGGCGTAAAACCACAAGGGAAAGGTCTGGCACGCACCAGATTTTGGGCTTCGTAATATGATGCTATGGGTAAGACATCTTCACCTGATCTTTTCAAGTATGTTTAACCTGAATCTAATGATGAAGAAACCATCAGATAAACTGAGATTGTGGGACAGTCAACAAAATAGTTGTCCTCTTTCTTGAAAAATGTCAATATTATGAAAAGATTAAAAAAAAAACTCTAAAAGTATTCTAAATTAAAGAGATATGACAACTAAATGGAATATATAATCTTTTTTTTTTTTTTTTTTTTTTGCTTGCGGTACGCGGGCCTCTCACTGTTGTGGCCTCTCCCATTGCGGAGCACAGGCTCCAGATGCACAGGCTCAGCAGCCATGGCTCACGGGCCCAGCCGCTCCGCGGCATGTGGGATCTTCCCAGACTGGGGCACGAACCCGTGTCCCCTGCATCGGCAGGCGGACTCTCAACCACTGCGCCACCAGGGAAGCCCCTAAAGAAATACAACTCTAAAGAACTTTTAAGGGGATAATTGGAGAAATTTGATATGGACTGCATATCAGATAATATTGTAATCATTTTCAATTTGAGAGTATAATAATGATATAATGTTTTGATTTGCATTTCTCTAATGATTAGTGATGGTGCTTTGTAACCACCTAGAGGGATGGGATAAGGAGGGTGGGAGGGAGACGCAAGAAGGAGGAGATATGGGGATATATGTATATGTATAGCTGATTCACTTTGTTATAAAGCAGAAACTAACACACCAGTGTAAAGCAATTATACTCCAATAAAGATGTTAAAAAAAATAATGATATAATGATGTTATGGTTATTAAGGAGAATGTAATTGCTCTCAGGAGATAAATATTGGAGTATTTAGGGGTGAAATGTCTGAATGTCTGCAAATTACTCTCAAAAGGTTCAGCAAAAACAAACAAACCAACAAACAAAACCCCATTTCTTTTAATATATATATGGGCTAAAAGGGAAGGAGGCAGGAAGATAAAGCAAATGTGGCAAGTGTTAACTGATGAATCAAGGTGAACATGGGTGTTGACTGTACCATTCTTCCAACTTTTCTCATAGGTTTGGAATTTTTTCAAAAGGGTAGGGGAGAAAACTCTAGGAACAGGAGACAAAAAGGCCGTGACACAGACATGCTTGGAGTGGTCAAGAAAAAGCACAGTCCAATGCAGCCATCAGGAAATGAGTGAGAGGCAGCAGGAAGTGGGTCATGGAAGATGGGAGGGCAGCCACTGGAAGGCTCTGAGCAGAGAAGTGACTGACACGACAAAGACCAATCTGACAGCTTGATGGAGAATGAGCCTAGGAGGACAAAAGTTGAACTGAAGCCGGGGGGACAAGATAGGAGGCTGCTACAGAAATCCAGGGATATGACTTTTTGACTCAGAACTTAAGATTGAGCCAAGTTCCTATTTTACACAAAGAGAAAAAGAAAAACAATTCCAATACCATTTTAGGAAAATAAATGTTCCCTCACTTTGGAGTATCCCCGTATTGTTTTACTAACTGGACCCAGTAATAGTTCACATTGAATAGTAACAGTTCATATTGTCATGGAAAAAGTAGTAGAACAGCTTAAGAATCCATGAAATTGAGCTCATCTCCTTTTCACCTGGGATCATGAGTACAGCTGTCCCATTTTCATAATATCACATCATTGTCATGTTCCATTAGTATATGCAACATCCTCGATACAAAGGTCAGGTTTTGCAGTTCATTTTGAATGCTGGGTTTCTAAGAACAATATGAAGATAATAATAATAAAACAGAATGCTCAGGTTGGAACTTTTCACAAACATTATCTAATTAATTCTTATAACACCTTCAAGAGGTATTATTATCCCCATTTACTGCTGGAGAAACTTGAGAAATTTTTTTTTAATTCTGCATTTGTATCACTCCTCTTACTGAGACACCTCTGAGCTTCACATTGTCATCACCATCTTTTGCTTGCAAAGAAGATCACAACTTAATTCTCTTATCAACAGGGTGGGTGTTAATGGTTGTAGCCACATTTTAAGAGTAGGAAATAAGTTTTGAAAAATGACGTGAAATGTCTTTTTCCTAGTCTCAAAGCAATGCAGTAACAAAATGGAACATACAGCAGCACGCCCCCATACAAACACACACACACACACACACACACACACACACACACACACACAGAGCGAAGTACTTTTTTCATTTGTCCCAAGATGATCTAGTAATTGAAAGATAACTGCTATAATTTCAATGTATTCTAAAACCAAAATTCAAAATTTAGTTAAGTAAAGAAGTCACAGTATTTGGTCCAGGAAAACGATGTAATAACGAATACTCCTGAGTGATGAAGGGCCAAATGAGTCTCTAATGGTGGGTGGTACAAAGGAAGTTTCCAGGCTCCCTGTACTTGGGGTGGGGCTAAAGAGGTACATCTCCTAAAAGGGCTCAAAGGGTCTGAGACCATCACAGCAATGGTGAGAGACCGTCTCCCCAGGACAGAAGCAGGCCAGCCCTGGCTGAGGGAACTGGGCAGAGACTGCTCAGGATAGAGCAGCAGTAGATATCAGTGCCTTGGGGGCCCATGGCCTGATTTCCAAATGAAATCAATTTAACCTTCATTGCATCACTTAAGCTCTGTCTAAAATAAAACTTTTTAAAAAAGAGAAATATAGGGCGCCACAATTCAAAACATGCTCCCCAGTCCCATAACCACACTCTCAACAGAGGACTGAAAAATTTACTAGTATGGTGAACCAAGCAGATGAATTCCAGTCAGAGTAACAAAATCACCTTCCCTGTAAATAGCATATTCTACTTGGAATGCAAATTTAAAATGACTGCAAACTGGAATGCGTTCAAGTAAAGTGTAGACAGTGCAACCTTATGCTGTAGAATAAAAGTGAGGGCTCTTCCCCCAGAGGCCTGAGTTTGAACCAGATCAAGCCTCTTTCTAGACATTGGCAAGTGGGTACATTTTATTGTTCAAACATGGAGGGCTTGAAGGTGAAAGGGGACACTTTTGATAATCACACTGGGCTAGGAGGCGTCAACTGAACTGAACCTGGGCAAACAGAGATGTGTGGTCACTACAGATAAGTCTGTTTCTCTGGGCCTCAGTTTTCACATCTGTCAAATGTGAAATCGTCTTCCTGGACTCACGGGCCCGGTGTGAGGACTATAGGAGTTAATGTATGGGAAACACTAAGAACGGCACCGGGCAGGTAGCAGAAACCAAGGCCCCTGAAAGGCTCTCAGGGCCTGGCCATGGAGGCACCTACACCTGCAGAAGCGAAGGCTTTGAAAGGACTAACGTGTGCCAGGGACCCGGTGGGATGTGAAAGCTCTGTTTGCCATCTGACCTCACAAAACCTCATCCCCTAGGCTTGATAACTTTATAACAGGCAAGTTTGTGTTATCAGTTCAGAAAATAATAAATTCCAGAAAAAAAAAATCAAAGGAAAGCACCTAAACGTCTTCTGCAATACGTTTATTATATTCACCCTTCCCCGTTCTCGCACATCAGTCTACTCCCTGCCCCCTCACCTATTTCCCCACTTGGAGTACCACAGATGCATCATCTCATTCTCCCTTCTTCGGATTCTTCCAAGAAACAGAAGCCCCCAGCTAGTGGCACCTGCACCTGTTCCGAGAGGAACACTAACTGGCCTGTCCATGCCTCCCCGTCACCCCTCCAGTGACACCCGAGGCCCCAGTTTTCCCACCTGTGCCCAGCCCACGCCCACAGGACCAGCAAAGTGTTCACAGTTGTGCTCATCTCTGCTTTGCAGAGCCATTCCATGGAGTGCCTACACGAAACAGACCCGGTCCTACACAACAATTCAAAAATAAAACTCACGGATGCACAAGGCAGTTCATTAAACCATCACATTCACAAAAGCACCGGAACTGGTGTCTGTAGACTATGAAAAAATTGCCATCTGGTACCAGCTTCTTCAGATTTTTTTCAATACTCTTCACAAAGTGAAGTGGAGAAAACAGAGAATAAAAAAGACAAATGGTCCTGCTCATCCTACAAAGTCAATGAAACTAAAAGGGTTTAGCAGTCAGTTGACTTTGCCGCACTTACAGGAGTCCCATGAAAAGGAGACACAAATAAGTTCATTTGTATCCTTTTTTAGATTTCACAAGTAAGTTATATACGATATTTGTCTTTCTCTGTCTGGCTTACCTCACTTAGCATGATAGTCTCTAGGTCCATCCATGTTGCTGCAAATAGCATTATTTCATTCCTTTTTATGGCTGAGTAATATTCCATTGTATATATGTACCACATCTTCTTTATCCATTCATCTGTAGATGGACACTTAGGTTGCTTCCATGTCCTGGCTATTGTAAATAGTGCTGCTATCACATTGGGGTGCATGCGTCTTTTCGAATTATGTTTTTCTCCAGATATATGCCCAGGAGTGGGATTGCTGGGTCATATGGTAGCTCTATTTTTAGTTTTTTAAGGAACCTCCATACTGTTCTTCATAGTGGCTGCACCAATTTACGTTCCCACCAACAGTGCAGGAGGGTTCCCTTTTCTCCACAGACATAGAAAACAAACTTATGGTTACCAAAGGGGAGCGGTGGAGAGGGATAAATTAGGAATCTGGGATTAAAGTATACATACTACTATATATAAAATAGATAATCAACAAGGACCTACTGTATAGCACAGGGAACTATATACTCAATATCTTGTAATAATCTATAACAGAAGAGACAGTAAAAAAAGAATATATATATATATATATATATATATAACTGAATCATTTAACTGTACACCTGAAACTAACACAACATTGTAAACCAACTATATTTCAATAAAAATTTAAAAAAGGAAGACATTAAGAAAAGGAGGCACAAAATCACAGCGTATTGCCATGTATTTGGTAAATGCTTATTATATCTGCCCCTCACCATGGCAACAAGTGGAGTGAGGGGGATTCAGACAGCTGTGGACACCCAGTAACCTTTCTAGCAGCAGCAGGACAAATGGACAAGCTCTTGGCAAAAATTGGACTAGGTGACCATCATCCCCAATGCCCTCCCCTCTGCTAAAGTATCCTCTACCTGTCCTTCCTACTGACTTTAGGACCACCACAGGTCTCATTCTTGCTAATAGAAATTTATCCCACTAAATGCCTATAAGCTATTATTCTTATTCTTGGGCAAGGTAGGTGAAGACAATGAAAGTCCATGAAGTTCATGACTTGCCCAAGGTCTCAAAGCTTGTATGTGCTGGGGGCAGGGATCAAGATTCAGGCACCATACTGCTAGGACTTTGAGGTCCCATAACTCAACTCCTCCAGGGCTGGTCAGGTAACAGGAATGAAAGGAGCCAGCCAGGTGGGGTCTGCAGTACACTGGGGAACAGGAGCCCCATAGAAAAAGGGCAGCAGTGGCCCAGCTCTAGGCAAGACTAGAATCACACCATGAGAGAATACAGACTCACGGAAGGGCTTCTGTTTTTACAAAGCAGCCCCCGAAGTCCCCAATTAAAACTCTCTTGCTGCTTCAAAGCACCTTCAACGACAATAGTTAATTGATTTTATGAAGTATCTGCTATATACCAAGTGCTGTCATAGGTGTCATGGAGATGGAAGTAGCAAAATAGACAGGCCTCCATTCCGTGGGGCTTACATTGAACTCTCTTTCATTAGAGACTTAGCCTCTTCGGCATGTCATCTGCCGTGACTTTGAGATTACTTTCTCTGCCCCTCACCATAGCCAGGTACAGTTGCTAATACACTCTGAGGTTTACCTTTCTATAATAATGCCTTTCTACTCTCTCCTTGAACTTTTACTTATAATTAATACCTGGTCAGTTTTCACATTTTGAAGGTTATAATTTAATATTTATGGCAGCATCAAAATGCATGCCCTACCTCTCAAGGTGTCAGCACCAATCCCAAAGCATACGTCCTCTGTAAGAGTGTGCCATGCTGTGAGCACAGGTAAAACCATCAGACCAGGCTGGAGTCCCAGGGAGTCCCATTCATTCCATCCACACACACTTATGAAGCCTCTACTATGTGTGTCAGGCACTATTTTAGGCTTTGTGGATACATCTGTGAAAAAAAAAAAAAATCCTTGTCCTCGTGAAGTTTATGGCACAATGGCAATAGTCTTCTCTGAAACTAGTACTGAATCCTACCAGCTGTGTGGTGTGTGTGATTTCAGTCCCAGCTGAAACAGGGAGATGGGGATTTGGGAGGGGAAAGGAGAAGAAATGGAATAGCCACTCCACTGCTACCTCTGGCCTAGCTGTGTGTCCACCATCTCGAGACTCCAGAAACCAAATGGGGAACAATAGGATGGATTAAGTAAAAGAGAAGGAGTGCAGGAAGTGCAGCAGATGCTCTCATGGTTGCCAGCCACTCAGAAGTTGGGGCATGTGATGAAAATGCAAAAGAACATTGCTGTATCAACAGCAATGTGGTCCCTGAGGAACGGTAGCCAGCCTCCAGCTACTTACTGGTCCCTACTGAGGGCGAGGCCTGCCAGGTGCCAAGAAAGATCCTGAGAATGTACAATGAGAGAGTTTCCTTTGGAATTTTGCTACCTAATAATCACAGTCCAGACTATGAGCTGGCCTGGATCACATCCACATTACTCATGAAGCACTGATGTCATCATTGTATGAAACAGCCACTAAATGGAAGTAAATGTATTAAGTACTGGGGATTGTGGAAATTCTGAGTGGCTATCGTTGCCTCAGAAGGGAGAAAGGGAAGGCATATATAAATTCCACTCAAGGTTTTTAGGATGTTGTCTATCACATTGATATGGATAAATGGATATTCGGGCCATGTTTGTTTTTTTTTTAAGCTTGTGGACAAACTGTGTTTTGCCTTTCTTTCTCCAGCCCTGCTGCAAGACAAGAATGTCACAATTTCAGGATGAAAGGGCATTTGGGAATAATGTGGTTGAATTCTCTGTTCTACAACTTTCCAGGTAAATGGGAACTTGGCCTTCCTGGGAGATTTCCAGTGGTGTGAAACTGATGGTCTGATGATCCGGCCCATTCTACACTCTGAAAGCTTTCTTAGAAAATTCTTCCCCTCATACGCAGCCAAAATGTGCCTTGCTGTAGCCCCTGTAGCCCCCCTGTAGCAGTGTAAGGTTACACTCCTGAGACATACTCAACTAAATTTACATTTCATTTAGCAGCTGAGCTGCCCCAGAAGCTACAGATCTCTCATTTCAGGGCAACTCTCAGGAAGCCCATGGAGACAGAGGGTAGGAGGGTGACTCCCATCCCAGCACAGCCTGCCTCCAGGGCTTCACCATGAAAGGAACAGAATATTCCACTGCCGCATTTAGAAACTCTGTGTGTCAGCACCTCAAAAGGGCACAGACACTGTCAATGCTCACCACCATCACTCTCCCCCGACCTTCAACCCCCATTCATAAAAAAGGAGCAAGAAGAAATCTGATCCATCACAATCAATGGAAGAAAAACAATTCTATGCAGGGATGCAATAAATGCTTTTCTGTGGTAATAGCATGAACCTATTTGGAATCTCTACCGTGCACTTTAGACCATCATCTGGGGGCACACTGTTGGAGACACCCAACTCCAGGCGGCCAACCAGCCATCTCTCTACCTAGAGATGTCTCCGTGTGGTCAAGACCAAACTCATCATTTCTATAATTTTCCTCCCTCTCCAATTCTCTCTCTTGGGTTCTGCTCAGTTAATGCTAGAAATCGGAGTGTCAATCATTCATTCAAAACTATCCACTGAACACCTACCGTGTGCACCTTTCTTTCAACCTCTGTAACAAAGATTGTTATCTATTTACCAAACTCATTTCGTCTGTTTTCTGGACACAGGGAAGCTGCATTTTCCAGCCTTCCTTGTCCTTAGGTGTAGTAGAATACGAAATTCTAGGCAGTGGAATGGGAGTGAAAGTAATGCATGCCACCCTCAGGTCTGGCAATGCACCATCTCTCGTGCTCTTTCCCTTTTCCACCAGCTGCAATGATGGCCAGGGCAACCTTAAAGGCCATGTGTTGAAGACCCCCCTACCCCAGATCCCTGAATGACTGTGTGGAGTGGATCCTCTTCTCCACACTCTTGTGCTGTGAGTGAGAAATACAATTCCATTGTATCTGAGCCAACTGTACGGGGGCTGATTTGTAAGCAGCGCTGTAATCAATACATCTTCTATTTCCAATTCACTCGTTCATTCATTCTTTAATAAACATTTTGCAAACACTTAACTACATTCCAGGCATTGAGAAAGGCACTGGGGAAATAAAAATGACTAAAGGAGGTCACAGAGTCTACATAAACTGGATAATTTAAACCCCATATAAATGATCCCATGGCAATGTGTCTGTCTTAAGTTAGTCACAGTGGAAAGATCTGAGACTTCATTTTGAATCTTAGGCTAGTTACGCCTCTTAAATATCTAAATGTGTTAGCATCTTCATCTATAAACAGGAGCAATATTCCGTCCTGCCTAGTGTCAGGTGGATTAAATTGAAAGAGATAGAAAGCTTTCTGTCAGCTATCAATTGCAATTTCTCTGCAATTTTTAATTTAATTCACTGCAATTGTCCTAATCCAGGACGTGTTATTCATGAAATATCGTACCAGCATCCTCATTGGAGTTTCTACCTAAAATCCTATCTATACCTAAAGAATAGATTGGTAAAGGTAAATTTTCCCAGTCTGAGCTTGGATCGGTCATTTCCTTTTTCAAAAAAAATCTTCCAATACTCTGGAATGCTTACAAAATGCAAGTCAAACATTTTAGCTCAGTATTCAAGGCCCTACATAGCATGGTCTCAAATTAATGTATAAGTCCTTATCAAACGCTGTACAAGTTCATGCTTTTCTTCTACCTCACCCACCCTATCTTCTAGCCACACACACCATTTCTACAATGTGCCACACTCTCTCACCTCCTTGCCTTTGTTTTATTCTTTGTCCGGTTTTGTTCTTTACAACCATCTCTCCCCATTGAAACCCCCATTTTTCATGGTTCAGCTCCAATATCACCAGTTCTAAAAACATCTCTCTCCAAAAACAGTTTTCAGAACCTCATCCTCCTCTGCACTACCACATCATTTACTCTGAGTCTCTCTTCTCCATTACTGATAACACCTTTATTTCGAATAGCCTATTGTCTTTGGGAAGGAAACAGAAGAGGAAACGTGAGCATTTAATAAAGTCATGTTACACTGAAGAAAAAAGTTCAGAAGACAGTCCAATTACTTGTGGCTGGATTACCAAAAACAGACTAGCTACGAGAGTGATGGAATTCTCTGGATTGTCAGCAAACTCTTCCTATGCTTTAGGATCTATTATATTCAGGGGATGCTTTATAAAAGCTATTAGTGGAACCTTCATGTTGAAAGTCACTTTTAAAATAATAAACATAATCCCATCGGCAGAAGAGTAGAACCAAAGTTCAAAGTCGTTCGTTCATTTCCCTAGTCAATTCTTCAGATTTTGGTTCAGTCTTATTTTAGAAAAACGAGAGAAACAAATTCGTTAAATTGTCCACTGATACATAAGCCTAAAGCTTGTAAGTGAGTAATTTTAAGGAACTGGTCATGCATGGCAAGTTTTTCATTCATTTGCATATATGAAATAAAAAGTATTCATTAATTAAAAAGTCATTTAAATCACTCTTTCCATCAACTGAGAGTTTGCTTCTACTTTCTCATTTAGGATTAAAAACGGGTGAGGGGAAGCTGGATACTCTGTATTTTTTCTGATTAGATACAGGGAGACCAACTCTAAATTCACAAAAATCCTAACAGAGCGTATGTACTATACATACAATACTAACAGCATTTTCTCTTATGTACTCTTGTAACAAACTAGGCTAAAATGCAAGTATAGTTCCTTGAAGATATTTCTCTAGAGAACAGAGAAGAATGAATTTATATCAGCCTAGGAGTGAGAGGGTGGGGTATGTAACTGGGAATTCTAAAAAAGATTTTAAAATACTGATGGTTTTAGACAATTCAAGTACTTTGTCCTGTAAATAACAGGATATAAAATAATTTGTGGCAACAGATATGATACTCTAACGTGAATCAGAAAATGTTTCTTAGAAATTGTCATAAACGGTATCATTATAAAAGATGGATCAAAATTCATGAAATTCAATGCAGACCATTTCCTAAGGAAAGCCACATGTAATACACACACAGGAATCAAACAAACAACTAATCAATCACTGGACATTAAGTGAAACATTAAGATATGCTCAATGGCGCAAGCATAGTACATTTTCTCAGTGTTCCTGTAAGTCATCAAGTAAACAGCTCAACAAGTTTCCTTACTTTATGTTAACACTAAGAAAACAGTTAAGAAAAAACTGTTTATTGCGTATTGTGATCCAAAGTGTTCAAATACTCGCGGTGTGATCCTGGGGGAAGGGAAGGGAAGACAAAGCAGCCCCGGGCAGGCACTGGAGCGCGCTTACCTCCAGAAGTGAAAAGCGAAGAGAGGACTACAGGGACTGCCTGGGCTGGATGGGGTTGGACTCAGGCTCCTTGGAGTGAGACTGAAAGTTAAAATAATGTCATTCCAAGTGGGAGAAATGATGGCAGTAAAAATAGCACAGCTCATTGAAGGGACTGTGTTCCCTTTAGGCGAGAATGATCACGGCTTGCCTATCAGTACCACTAGGTAATCATCTGATCACGTGCCCCTTTTTAGCTCTAAAACAGAGAACAAGCACAATGCTTCCTGCTGAAATTTACATTCTCAAAACTACTGCTGCCATTTTTCTTTGTGCCTTTTCTTTGTCACAGAGCAACTTGGCAGATATGTTCGGCATGTGATTGTTTGCAAAGTCAAGTCAGTGCTGTTTTTTATACTGAGTATATTCGATTTCTGATTAAGAACCCATGGTGAATCTGTAGCAGAACTCTAGGGAAGTAGTTATCAGAACAGAAATGAAAATTCAGCTTAAATACTGTAGTTTTTAAAAAGCAAAGCAACAAACCTTTCCATACTTTTAAGCGCTTTGCACTGAAAAATATCCAGCAACATTTTGTCCAACTCTCATGGTAAAAAGTGTTCTTATGCTTATATTCATAATAAGTAACTTCAAACTTTCTCACATATGGTTGTAAAGTGTTTTACTCTCCAAAGAGGTTTTTGCAAGTTCATCTATCGAGGGACCATTATAATTTCTACTCCCAACAGCCCATCCAAACCACCAAGCATATTCGCCAGCCAACTCTCAAATATTCAGCATGGGGTGGGGAGCTTACATTCCCTTTATCTTTTTTCCTTTTGGCCTCAAGGCTCTTCTCTTTTAGGGACGAAAGGAAACAAATTTGTCAGATATCTTACTTGCAACAATTCTGCCAACAGATCTATCAAAATATGAAGTTAATACTAGTCAATTTTAATTATTTTCACATGGCAAAGTCAAAATAAGAATTAGCTAAGGGTTCTAGTACCAACTCTTAGGCTGAAGTGAGCCCCGGAAACTCCTGCTATATTGCAATGAGTTTCTTAACATTCTTCTGCCTCTCCTTTGGTCCATGACTCTACATCGTAACCACATTTTCTCACCTTAAGCAAAGGTAACTGGTTACCTTTGCAAAGGTATATTGGGCTAATTCAAGCTGGTTGTGCCCTTCACTGAACAGAGAAGTGGCAACAGTGGCTAGAATCAGATTTAGGCTTCCCAAATTCTTAATGCCATCCTTGTTTCCCATTACGCGGATAATTGAGACTTGGCTGTATTTGTTTTAAACCAAAATGTAAATCATTGCTCACAATGCTCCGATTTGTTTAATAAAATGTTTTAATAGAGTAACATTTTATATCTGTTTCACATCTCCTAAAACCACTCTCTGGTTTGGTACCAGTACTCGGCAAACGAAGGAATTGGTTTCCTTATACATTCAGAGCACGTTCAGAAAGTTGCTGCTCTTAAGCATACTGTACTCTAACTTAGCAGCTCATTGGAAAGCCCTCCTGAATGCCCACTGATACAGCCATCATTTAGTCTAAGTACAGTCTTATCTGTTCCTTCTGGTCCTAAAATAGGCACGCAAAGGCACTGAAGCCACTCCATGCCTCCAAGCTGAGATACATTATCACGTGTGCTATGAAGTGTCTGTGAACCTAATTCTATACTAAAATTGGAAAAAGGAAGAAAAAAAAAAAGACCCAGTTTCGCAGAAATCAGAAATCCATGCATAGGCTATCTACTTGTCAGAAATTTCGGAATAAGTTAATAATCCATTAATTTCTGAAATACTTATATATTTGCTGTCTCACATCCAGGATTCCACTTTCTGAAATAGGAATCAGAAACTGCCTCATGTTATTGATAAATCAGATGGAAAATTCTGAATTGCCTCTACAGAGTATAAAATATGCTAGTGTAAGAGTCTGTGCTGCAGTACCTATGGAATACACTCTCCTGAAGAAAAACAGAAACATCTCATGACAGAACATACAGAAGCTGTTCTGCAGAGTTAGTCTGTTAAAAGGTCCCCAAATAAATACAATTATATACACTAAATGTGCTCTTAATAAAATCAGTGATAAGACTTTCCATTATAACCATTCTCTGCAGTGTCAAGAAACTGAATTTACTCAAAGACTGCAGAATTAGCTTTCTCCATGAATGAATGTAAAATCAGCTATGTCTACCTAAGAGTAGTTTTACATTTCAAGGTAAACAAAACGTTCAAAGTGAATTTCACGCTAACAGGACAATGACACTGAAGAGTGATACTCTAATTCTATCTACTGTCTCAAGCTCCTCAGGTAAAGGATAAACTATTTCAGATGCACAGTAACACGTACCAGGGTAGAGCCTAGACGGAGGGGGTGTGGCCTGGGATGAAAACAAAATGCACGGAACCCCCTGTGTTGAGCTGACCTGTATGTCTTGCATCATCATAAAATTCGTGGCATACCTCAGTCTTTCAAATTATAGATGGAACAATGAATACAACTGAGTTTGTATTTTACAGAGTAACTTTGAAGCATCTCCTGTTAACGTGGACGAGATACCAAAAACGAAAGAAAGAAAAGTGTAATGTGAAATGGTGTATACCAAGGCCAAAGAAGACAGCAAGGAAGCAGCACAATCAGAAATAGAGGTCAAAGTGAAGCTGGGGGTTAAAGCTAAGTTCCTGGGCCTGGCACACAGAGCCATGGGCATCTGAGCTGTGCATTTCCAGAATGCTAGAGAGATGAGGGTTAAGTAGAAAAATACACGCATGCCACTAAAATATTCCACATAGGTGAGGAGGGCTGAATGCCAGGGTGGAGATGGGGACAAAACAGTAGGCAATGGGTAAATACTCTTTGTATCTCTATTATATAAAAAGCCACATCTAGCGAGAGGGTTATAGGAGCCCTCTAACTTTCATAAGTGATCGCTTGTCAGTAAAAATCAGTGTGTAATTTTAGAGCAAGAACTGATTAAGAAAGTGCTCACATCACTTCAGAAATGTCATGTTTTTATTCACTTATTAACCAAGGAAACAGTTTCCCTTGTATGAGGCACCTACAGGGTGCAAGAGGAAAAGTTACCCCTCAGAACTGGGTACAGGTCTCCCCTGCAGTCTCCTCCTGGAAGGAGTCCAGTACGAGATGATTTGGGTTGCACAGATTTCAATGAAAGTGTAATTTTATATCTGTGCTGCAAGTTAGAAGACATATTTATATTTTTCTACCAGATTCCTATTGTACTGCTAATTATTTTAAGTGTGCCAGCACAGACTAACTCATTGCTGCTGCATCTTTGACAAACAGATTTAAAATAAAAATCTGCTGACACTTCCTTCATCACAGATGTTTAACTTCTCCACAAATTAGATGTGGGCATTATACGTGGCTGCGTCAAATCAGAAGGCAGTCAGATGCGTTTATGGGTTAAAAAAAAAAACAAAAAAAACCCAGCTAAGCAAACACAGAGCTCAACTAGGTAAACACACTGCATGCGGTGGATGGAGACTCTGCAGAGAGGATGCAAAATGTACTACAGTTCATTACTATTCTGTTGCACAGACAAAACATGGATCACATCTAATGAGTGTCACAAATAACCCTTCTTTTGCACTCTGATCCATTGTAATGTCTTCTGTTATTCAAGACAGACAGAGGCCCTTCTTTAGAACAAGGCAGCATTGGGGATAAACAAACAGTAAGAGAGAAGAAAAAAAAAGACAGACACACCACAGGCCTGCTGATACATTCTTTCACAATGAGCTGTTAAGATGTTTCCAGCACTGAGGTTTAGTAACTTTAAATATGCAGCAGCTCTTTTCCTCTGGCTGCAACGCAAAATGCTAGGTCTGGGCTTCCACATCAGCTGAAATCAAATGCTATACATTTAAGACATGTTCCTTCCAGCTCACACTGCAGTGCTCTGAGGCTGTCAGTACAAACAAATGCTAAATAGCTACTGGTCGCAGGAAAGCGAGTGCCATGCAGAAAGCATTAAAATATTAAAGAGAGACAATACTTACTCCAAGGTCAGCCCCGGAATCTGTAGCCTTTCCCGCTGGGCTTTCATGGTTGTTATATGTTACCACACTCTATTGTAACCATGACACATATTCCCTGCTAGCGTCCCGGTGATGACAGAGAGCCGAAACGAACCTCTAGAAAGGGCTGGACTAACGATCTCTCGAGGGGGAGGGGAATCCTGCAAGTTTGGGTCTTTCCACCTCCAGTCGTAATCAAGGGATGTCAGCCGCTTTCCTCAGGTTAACGGCAGTGCACACTGCACTGATTTCGTTAAGGGAATGAGGCTTTCGGCTCTGCATATCAAGTAATTGGTTTCTGGGTTTGCTTTTTTTTTTTTTTTTTAAGAAAGTCGCTCCTCTCACAGACCCAGTTTTCACCTCAGTGAAATGAAAAGTCCTTTTCACCATGCAGACTGGAAAAAATAATAACAAAGCAATGGTATCATACTTGTAAAAGAGTTTATCTCAGCAGAACTCAACTATTCCCCACCTCCCGGGGATGTTCTTGAATAGAATGTGGCCACCCTGAGCAAGTTCTGCTTATTCTTTCCTTGGTGGAGTTAACAAAATCAGTCATGTTCCACAAGAAAGACACGGGGATCGGTGCCCAATGAAAATAAATAGATTTTCTTTTCTATATATGGCAATCATCAGAAAGAGGAATAAACTAACTGCCTTAATTTGGGGGAAGTTGAACTCTGCTGTGAGGCAAAGACTTGTGTGAACAGGCAAAACCCAACAATGGGAAAATACCAGCTGGATACACAAGAGATTGGAGCTTGTCTTTTTATTTTGGAAAGCTGATTTTTAAGAATGTCACAGTGATACATACATACGTTAAGGAGCGATCAAATACAAATAAGGAAAGGGAGAACATATATTCTGGAAGACTGAAAGTTTCATCCTGTATTTATACAACGAACACAATTTTTCACAGTATTCATAACTTGGAACTCAGTGTACTTCCACTGTTGTGTATGAAGAACGTATCTGACTCACTTCCTCTAATGCATTTTAAAATGTTTTAAAATTTGGCAACCACTGGTTTGTTGAGAAGAAATACTAGAACAAATTAGGATTTTATTTTAGCAAGATTTCTCATTTCCAAGCACTGCAAGTCTACCCACACATACCCAAGCTGTGGTGAAACAACTGTGTTCAAGTGGTTACATTTAAAAGGCCGTGAAGTCAAACTCCATCTTTTCACAGATGACGAAGCTGAGGGCGCACAGTTGGTGGCAGTGCCGGAATTAGATTCGGGTGTGTTTACTCCTGTCCCAGGGGCTGTCATATGCAGGGATGCCGTGTGCAGTAGTTCAGGTTGTGCCCTGCACAAGGGTGCTGGGCAGGGAGGGAAGTCAGGGCTGAAATCCAGCCTGCTTCCCACTTTGCCAAGCTTGAACTAATGCTCTGTGCTGCTTCCACCCTATTATTTATCATTTTCACAAAGTCACCCTCAGCTCTGCACCATCTAGAGGGTCACCTGTTTCTAAACCTACAAAGGTGCATGTGGGCCAGAGGAGGTTCACGTGATCTTCCCATACCCTTTCTCTATATCCTAACCTGCCAATATGCTCTGGGGCGTTTGTTAATGTTACTTCTCCTTCTGTGTGAGCTCACAAAACTAACCAACCTTCCTCCCTGTTAGAGGCAGCAAATCCACACCGGGAACACAGTCATTGGTTAGTGACCACAGGGAGGCAGACAGAATGTAAATATCTGTAATTAGCATAAAAGCATAACAATAAGAAATAATAAAGATACAATGGAATACAAAAGAGGAGGGATCATCTTTGCTCCCCATTCTACCCTCCCCCCCAAATAAGCTTCTTTGCTAAAATACCCAGAATCTCACCATTCTTTCCACCCAAATCACTGTGATCCAAGATGTACCACGTCCTGACTAGATTACTGTAATTTCCTTCTAACTGGACTCTCTACTTCTTCCCTGCTACCCTCCGACCCTTTGTTGGCCACACAAACTCCAAAATGATCATTTCCACAATATATCACTCCTCCGTTCAAAATCTTCCACTAGCTTCCCTCTTATTCCAAATAAAAGCCAAAAATCTAGCAAACTTGGCCAAAAAAATGGGACAACTGAGCATCAATAGGATTGACGATAGCGATATATTAAAATGTATCCAAAGTTTGAAATCATGAGTTCAAGAAGTTGAGAAAGGGAGGAAAAAAGGAAGGAAGCCAGCCAGCCAGCCAGGGTCACCTTTGGAAGATGCTGGAAAACTACCCAATTCATTTTGAAAACTGGTAAAGGAAAAAAAGCAAGCACTTATCCTGCTTTCCCTATAAATTCCACCTCATAGATGGGAAATGATTCTCTTCATAGACATATTCCAAGTGGTAAATAAAGAAGGGGTGACAAAATGAGATTAGCACCATTTTTCAAACCCTAAGCCGTCAACAGATCTCGGCCATAACCAACGACGACTGCTGACATCACAAAGAGACAGCTGGGTATTATATGCTGCTTGATGCCACACCTATCAAGTAGTTTCACCAAAAAAAGCCACATCACCCCGGACACAACCAAGCGTCTACATCAAAATATCATTTTATAGGAAAGAGAGTGACAAAGGAACACGTTAATACCACAGAAACACGATCAGCAAAAGCTAGACTGTGAAAGCCAGAACAAAGGATCTGATTTCTTAAACATTTTCAAAGCAGGAGGGAGAAAAAAAAAAAAAAGATGGAAAGAGAACCTTAACATTAAAAAAGACTTAAGAGATACACTGACTAATTACAACATTAAAAACAAACTTTTTTTGGAGTCCTGATATCAAACACATAATCAAACAGTTAGAAAATAATCAGTATAATAGACATATACACACAAACACACAAATACATACACACTGGGTATTAATAGGAATCAATTATTTTTAAGAATAACACTGGGATCAGGATTTTTAATTCCTTACCTTCTAGATATACACCCCAAAATATTCACAGATAAAATAATATGCCTAGGCTTTGCTTCAAGTCAATCTGGAGAGGGATTATAAGATATACTGCGTTGGCCAAAAAGTTCGGGTTTTTCCACAGGTTTTTTTCCCGAACGTTTTGGCCAACCCAATACTATATATAAAAAAAAACTAGCCCTGAGTTACTATTTAGTAAGTCTGGGTGATAGGTAGATAGGGGGTTCATTATACTCTTCTTTCTAGTACATGTTTGAAATTTTCTGTAATAAAAAGTTGAAGAAGAGTTCTTACCAGGCCTGAAAAGCTCCATGTGACATGTACAGGCCCACCTTCCTGGGCTCTTCCCCTACAACTCCCACTCTCACTCCTGGCTGTTCTTCACATACACCAAGCACACTCCTACCCCAGGGCTTTTGCATTTACTGCTTCCTCTGCCTGAAACTCTTTTCCCCGGAGGCATCCAAACGTCCTCCCTATGTGAAATTGCAAGGCTTCCCCACACCTAGTGCTTCCTTATCATCCTAATGTCTTTCTCTCCTCTGCACTTATCATCAACTGGACATATTTTATATTCATTTTTTGATCGTCTGTCTTTCCCTATGAGAGGAGGCTCCAAGAAGGTAACTGGGTCGCTTGTACCTCCAGTGCCAAGAACGGCTCACACAGGTATCCCATACCTATCTGCTGAAATATGAATAAATGCCCCTCCCTATACTGCAGCAACCACCAACCAAAGAGACTTACCCTCCTTTTTCTTATAATTATAGATCTCCACAGCGTTAGATAACTTAAGTGCCAGAGCCATGACCTCAGAGAGTGGCCTCCAAGAAACTGGAAGATCAGGACATGTTCAGATACCACATGAAGACCCAGAAAGGCCCCCACTGGCTGGAAGGCACACACCAAGGCCCAGCAGCTCACATGTGCGTGCAGAGAAAACCAAGGTCACACTAGACTAGGGGGCTGCATTTTGACGGGAGATGAGTATTTGGGGAAGACACTGGTTTAAACTACTCTGGCATCACTAAGAAGACATGCACACTGGCTGGAGTTCAGCAGCCTTCTCTTCTTATGTACGGGAAAGGAAACCACGCAGCCACATTAATGGTGGCAACACATATGGGTTTTGAACAAATCCAGTGGCATGGCTTAAGGCAGGGTTCTTCTATGTATTCCCTAGAGCAGTAGTTCTCAACTAGGGCTGGCAATGTTTGGAGACAGTTTTGGTTGTCACACCTGGGCAGAGGCCAGGGACGTTGCTGAGCACCCTGCCATGCACGAGACAGCCCCACAATGAAGAATTACCCAACCCCAAATCAACAGTGCTGCTCTATGGACTTCCCTGGTGGCGCAGTGGTTATGAATCCGCCTGCCAATGCAGGGGACACGGGTTCGATCCCTGGTCCGGGAAGATCCCACATGCCACGGAGCAACTAAGCCCGTGCGCCACAGCTACTGAAGCCCGTGAGCCTAGAGCCCGTGCTCCGCAACAAGAGAAGCCACCGCAATGAGAAGCCACAGCAATGAAGAGTAGCCCCCGTTTGCCACAACTAGAGAAAGCCCACGTGCAGCAACAAAGACCCAACACAGCCAAAAATCAATAAATAAACCTATAAAAAACTAATTCGCAAAACCTCTATTAAAAAAAACCGTGCTGCTCTAGGAATCCTGCTGTAAAGGCAAGCGTCAATTTCTGCAGGACCCCTCAGCATCATTAACCAGTTTCAAACATTTTGGTTCTCATTTCACTGCACTCAGCTTAGGGGAAAAAAAAAGCAGTCTTATTGTTTCACTTCTCAGTCGATATTTCCTCCCTCAGCAATATTACTAACCTAAGCGTAGGCAATGTTCTGTTTTCAGGGAGAAGGGCTCTGTCCTGTTTTCAGGGGGAAGGGCTTTTTTACAACCAGAGCCCCAGAAGTACCTGTAATCACAGAAACCTAATTACCAGGGTCTCCATGCCACACCCAAGCAGTAACCTAGATACGGAAATCTGCAAAGCAAGACATCCCAAACTACAGCCAAATGAGCTCCACCGTGATTCCGAGGCCATGGATAAAAGGGGTCTCACACGTCTGGCCGGGTACATTGACCTGAGGCACATAGGCAGATAGGATTTACACATAAGGGTTTGACTTCTTAGACAAAATTCAAGGGGCAGATCTCCCCAATCCAATATTTTCTGATATTTTGTCTCTCTAGATTCAAGAAAGATACAAAACCTTAAGGCAAGAGTGAAAATGAGTATCACCCTGCCTGAATGTTCAATTATTTATATATTCTTAAAAGGTGAGCATGGTTGAGGAAAACGTTCAAAAAAGGTGTGTATGTGTGTGTGTGTCTGCCCTCTTCTTTTACAACTCACATAACCCAGTAATAGTTAGACCATGTTATTAACATTTTCACTCTCTCAATAGCTGATATAATTCATAATCATTTTACTGTATACCTGAAACACTGCAAATCAACTACACTTCAAAAAAAATTTTTTTTTAATAAAAACAAAATTTTATTTGGCAGTCCCTGTTCTAGGCATGAGAGATACAGCAGTGAATGAGATGGAAAGATACATCTCTGGAGTCCATTTGAGTTGGGGAAACTAAATAAAGACATAACTAAGATCATTTCTGATAAGGATGGGTATTGTGTAGGGGCCACCACAGGTGATACGACAATCAGTGACTCAGGGAGTAGACAGTGCTTTTAGATCGGGACCAGAAGGACTCAGTGATGTGCAAGCTTCATTTGCAGAATGAAAAGGAACCAGCTCATGAAGAGTCGGGAAAAAAGTACCACAGACAGAGGGAACAGCAATTGCAAAGTCTCTGAAGCTGGGACAGGCTGGCTCATTTAATGGCCTTAAAGAAAGTCATGTGTCTGATTGTAGTAACGCAACAAACATTTGTTAAGCATTTATGTAATGCGTGGCATCGTGTGGGATGTAAGGATGAATCGTATAAAAGTTTGATTCTTAAGGATTTTATCATTGGCAAAACAGGAAGAAGGACAGAATAAAAGTTAAAGGAGGAATCTGTTCTATCTGCCATGGAGATAAAGAACCAGGTTTCGATTTTAGTGATATGTTTAATAATGGGTATTGGTTGTTCAAGCAGGCCTTTTTGAGAAGCCAGTTAATGACCTCTAAGGACTGTCCATCACTTCATAAAGCAAGTGTCATGAGGCTGTCCATGTGTGTTCATTCATTGAAGGACATACCTCAACTGCTTCCTATGGGCAAGACATTAGAGAAGCAAGATGACTAAGCTAGGACCCCTCCTAGTGCGGCATGACGAGGAAAGGTCAGGGCAGAAGCATCTTCTTCTCTTTCTGCCCTCCCTGTCTCCTGCTCTCTCCTGTTCCTCTTCCTTCACCAAACAAAATGAGATCCTTTCTCGACAGAGGCTTATCACCATCATCTACATAGTTTGCTAAAGATAGCCTAAGACATATAAGGTACCAAATTAACCCCCGGTACACCTTTTCTCAAGAAAGTACTGGGGGATATGCTAAACAATGAAGTAAACCATTTAAGAGAAATGCATAAGATCAAGGAAAGGACAGTGCATGGAGAGAAGTGAAGGGAATTACCAGGATGAGCGTAGTGATGGTAAAAGGAAATCCCAAGAAAACAGCCATGCAGCAGACCTACAGAGCACACAGACCGATCTGCAACAGAAAGATGGAGGTGTCCATCGATGGCTGAACAGATAAACCGAATATGATATACACATGAAATGGAATGCTATTCAGCCTGAAAAGGGAAGGACATTTGGACATATGCTGTAACACGGGTGAACCTTGAAGGTATGTTAAGTGACATAAGCCAGCCTCAAAAGGATAAATATTATATAATTCCACTTATATGGGGTACCTTGAATAGTCAGATTCCTAGAGACAGAAAGTAGAATGGTGGTTGCCAGGGCTTGGGAGAGGGGAGAATGGGGAGTTAGTGTTTAGTGGGTATGGAATTTCAGTCTGGAAAGATGAAAAGGTTCTGTGGAGGTAAGGTGGTGATAGTTGCACATCAGTGTGAAGGCGCGCAATGCCACAGAACCGTACACTTAAAAACATGGTAAATTTTGTTATGTATACTTTACGATTAAAAAAACAAAAGAAAAGAAAAAAAATGTATACCTATCCTATGACTCTACTTATAGGAAGTTCAAAATCAGGCCAAACCAATCTATACTTTTAGAAGTCAAGATAGCGGTTATGGAGGTAGTGACAGGAAGTACGAAGAGGGCTCCTGAGGGACAAATAATGTTCTGTTTCTTGACCTAAGTGCTGGTTATATTGATACACACAGTTTGTGAAGATTCCTCTAAGTCTCAAGCTGCATTTCTCATAAAAGCAAAGAATCTATTTTAGAGGTTTTACAGCTTTCTCACACGCTTCTCAAATATACTCCCTCTTGTTAAAAACTTATTTATCCTCTACATCATTCCATGCAGGATTTGGGGCAACACGTAAGAGTACACACATACACTACTCACTATTTGCTAAACTAATAAATGAAGCAAAGTAAAAAAGCAAAAGTACACACACATACACAAAAGGTACAAGTACATTAGGTCAGAACCAAAGAGAATAGAAAACTAGAAAACGGAATAAAGGGACAAATCCACAGGAAAATACAAACCCAAATATTCAGAAAATACAGAATGCTAAAGTAAAGGGGCAAATTTTATGGGGGTATCTGGGACCAAAATAATTAATTATTCACTCAGCATTATATAGTTAGTAAGTCAGATTTTTCTGACCCCACCTACTTTGTTCTTTTTATTAAAGCACCCTACATTCTTCCAGATCATAAAGTATAAGCATTGACATTTACTTGACAAAATGATTCCAGGAGCATTTTTCTAGGTAAGATATTCAGCATACTTAATTCACCAAAAATTGATTTTCAGTAGTATTTTGGAAAACATATTGCATAAAATCAGATATATTCTGGATACGTAACCCAAAAGGTAAGCTAGTAAACTCTATTTTTGGACAGGTAAACTGTCGAAAATGGCCAACGAACAAAAATTAAATTAAATGACACAGGGCTTGGGAAAAAGCTTCACAAACTACAAAGCACTTTCTAGAGGTGACAACTGATAACAGACCTCTTCTATCTCCACACTCAGCAACACCATAGTTATCTCCTGTTTGGACAGATTATCAGGGGCAAAGACTATATAGCACCATCCTTACTATTTTCTATTTTTGTTAATTGCTGACCCATTAACAGTCACACCATCATCTTTCAAGAGCTCAACCCACATTACCAGAGTTCCTCATTAGAGAAAGTCCCTCTTCAAGTGGTTATCCTAATGATGTCTAATTTTTTAATATATTTAAATTTTTTTTCGCACTGTGAATTACACAATTAAGGCATTTTCCACAGTTGAAGCTATGTGAAAATTTTTATAAATAATAGATGCAACATCTATAGAGACCTAAAATGGTAACGTGAAGATTGACAAATGAAAGAAAAACCTTATCTTTTAAAGAAGAGGGGGAGGATGGTAAATTCAAACCAGTTAAAAGAAAGAAGGAAAAATTCAGAAGATCATCAGTGAATTTTAAACATAAAGGGCCATATGCAGTAGTTAAGCTCTTTTAGGGAAATGTCATCATCAACACCTATGGACACACCAGGTTTTGAAACCTGGGGGAGACAATGTGTAACGAAGAGGCACAAACGTTTGTATCATCATTGAAGATCTATAGCCTTCTTTTAAAAATGCTCATCTTTCTGAAATTTCTGGCCCCAACATATCTTGCATAATTCCAAGTCAAGCATATCATTTAGTTATTATGAAATGCTATGACGATCTGACAACCCGTAACAGATGACCCATATGTGTGTGTTGCCCTGCTGTTTGAAGTCATAGTAACAAAAACACCAAAATTACATGACTAGGTGCAATGCACTCGATGGAGACCATCAGAGCAATGAAAAAACAAATGCCATTTCTTTATATTCCATGTTTGATAGCTGCCATTCCTTCAGCGAACATTTACTGTATAAGTATTATGTGCACCTTCCTGGAAATAATAAAGAAAATCAGTATTTCCTAGTTTTAATATAAAATGTTTACTTGGCTTAAAAATACGATTTTATGGAAAAGGTTTTATTGGCTATATTCTGGGGGAGGAAGCAGGGGAAGGAAGGACAAGTTCGCCCAAACTTGTTTGCCTTAACAACAGACTTTATATTGATTTCAACCCTGATATTCCAAGTTCTACAAAACAATACAAAAGGTGAAATTAAAGTCTGGAAAGACTAATGTTGGCTTTGTGGTCATAATATCTGCTCAGACTTCAAGCATCTTGTTTGAGCAAAAGAGAAAATGAGGACCCACGTCTGTCTATTTCAATTAGCCAAGCAACACAAAGAGAACTACATGTTGTTAGTGTTGTATTTTCCATCTTCATCAATGAGTATTTTTAAAAGTTTTTTAAAAAGAGTGTATCCTATCTCATCTCCCTCACAGTCAACTTTTATTTTTTTTATTTTTTTTTATTTTTTAGCTTGTAAGAGCTGTCCCCCAAGTACAAATAAGCTGGGCCTAGGTGGCATCATGAATCCAAAGTAGAAAACCAAAAAGAGAAGGCAGTCTGAAATACAAATACCACTTTTTTGTAATCTGAAAATCCTTCTCCAATTCCCATTTCTTCCGTTGAAAATTAAAGTCTTTCGATGCAAATATAGGAACTTTTCAGGACACCAGGAATTGCTGAAATAAGCATCTTATAAAATCAAAGATCAGTGAAGTTTGCAACATGGAGATGGGTCACCTGAAAACACAAAATGCTTTCTATATGCTGAAAAACACATTTTAAACTATTTTCTCCTGAGCAGAACTTGAATTTTTAAATGTGTAATATTTTGGTTGATCATTATTATCCTTTAAAGAATTTCTAATTATAATTTTTATGTTTTTCTTTTAGTCAAATTTCATTGAGGAGAACATTCCCAAAATTTTTGAAAAATCTTGTTAATTTCTAGTATTATATTATGAAGATATCTAACTTGTAGCATTTGTGTCAATTTCATATACTTGAACCTATAGGCATTCTTACCCCATTTTACAAATGAGGAAAGGAGGAAGAGAAGTGGTAATTAACTTGTCCAAGGTCACCCAGCTAGGAAGAGAAGAGAACCTGTAATAGTCTGCTTTGGACAATTTATTGAGATTGCTTTCTGTAGCCTAATGAAGGATCGATTTGATGAATGTTCCTTAAATATTGCAAAGTGCAGTGGGAAGATACAGTCTACATTTATAGCATATAACATTCAACAGAGATCCATTTAAATCCTAATTAACTTTACTTTTATTTTCTTGACCTAATATTGACAACATTATGTTAAAACATCCGCTCCCTCCCCAAAAGCAAGTACCTCTTAGACCAGTGTACTGAACATTTTTGGTTTTTAGGATTTACTGAAGGACATCACCTGTTTCTGAACTAAATGGCACACTTGTGGCGGTTGACACGGCATCTTATCTCCTAGTACACACTCTGACACATCGCAGTTACTCAAATTTGTTGTCTGAACTCAGACCTTTCCTGTTACCAAAATAAGTAATTATCTTCATTCGCAACCCTCATTATTTCCATATTCAACCATTTTACGACAATATTTATTCTTTGTCCCCAATATTCTTCCCCTTAATAGGGATTATTATTTATAAACATTTTATACATTTTGAATTTTTTTACTTTTTCGGGTTTTTTTTGGTAACATCTAAAGTTTAACACTTAGCACTGTAAGATTAAATATATATGAAGGATCTATGACTTCAACTGCTTTAAGAACCCTATGATAAAACAATTCAAATTTATCTTACAAAAAATGCCTTTCTTCTACTTTACTAAATTAAAATATTTACCTCGACTTAAACATCACTTGCTCAAAGGGGTCTCCCCTGACCTCCTGATCTAAATTAGACCTATAATTGTCTTCACCTAGAACATTCTGCCCTTTTCCTTTGGAGCACTTATCACAAACAGGGTAAATTTTAATTAATATATATTAATATAAACTCCATAAGGGCAGGGGTCATGCCTTTTCTGTTCACCATTTTATACTAAATATTTATTTACCACAGTGCTCACACATAGAAGGAACTCAATAAGTACTTGACAAAGAACAGTTAACAAAGAAAACTAGAAGCAGAGTCACAGGGGTGAAGGCATCAAATTCAACTTCTAGAGATTATTTCTAGAAGGCTTAGCTACCATTCTTGACTAGAGAAATCAGAATCACTCTGGGCTATCTTGAGAAGTCCAGCATGCCATGTTTTATTCAAGTCCATGCAAGCCAGTGATACAGACGGCATCATCTGTGAACAGCAGTAATAGCCATATAGCTTGCAAAGTGCACTGGAGAGCTACCTGGAGAGAGAGGGGCTGAGGTGGCTGGCCCTGGACCAGCAGCAGAGATGGGCAGAGCCAACAAAAAGGCTTTGAGTATCAGAGGGTGAGAAAGGAGAAGTGTAAGGCCACAAATTTTGATAATTCTGTCATGCCAAACAGCAGAGAACTGCTCAAGAGGAATCTCTGATGACATGACACAGTTTTTATGTGAATATCAGCAATGCCTTACCCCCTCCCAGATAACCTAAAACTTGGAATCAGATTATACATCTCTCTTATCATGCCCACATTCTAACAGAACTCAGTCTTTGGTTCCAAGACAAAGAATCCAAATCAGAAAATGACATGGGTTTTCATCTTCACCTTTCCTTTTCTATCTGCTCAGCCAATTTGGGAGCTCAGTCTTTGAGCAGGTTTAAGTCCTATAAGCCACCAGTCCTCTTCATCACCCCACCCCCCTCTTTACGAATGTGGGATTCAGAATGGATGGGACCTGTGACACCTGCCTTGTGGATAAGAGGGACAGTCACTTCATATGAGAAGCCTGTCATCTAGATACTCTTATTTTCCTTCATATTTTGCATGGGAGAGGAATTTTTTTAAAAAAAGTCTCCAGATAGCACAAGATAATTAAATAAATGTTAATGTAAGTTAATGTTAATGTTAAGTTCAGTCCCAAGCTTCCTCCTCACATCGTAGGCTGTTGCCTCTAAAAGAATCAAATTCTTGAGAACCAACATTAAGACACAAAATGTCTTGTGATCTCAAATCCAAATTAAAATTCAACTTTCCTTTCCTGTGGGGCCTGAGCCTGGTTGGTACAAGCTTTAAGGGTTATTCTGTCTCCTGCCAGAGAAAATGCTTTGAAGGATGGATCAGCATTACAGCAGGGAAGAGACCGTCCTATGGAAATTTCACTATAATAACTCTTTTAGAAAGAAAAGACCGCAGTGAAATTGGTATTGAGAATAAAGTGAGCGGGAGGTTAGCTTCCAATATCTAGATGGCAAAGTGGAAACCTTAAAATACTTGAAATCCCTAAGTAATCAGAAAACAATGTTAACCCATTCCCTCATGATTTCCATAAAGTATAGACTGAAATTTGATGTGCTTTATGAGAAAATGCAGAAGAGAGAAATGTTCATACATTTTTCTCCTCGTGTGGAGATGGATACAGTATAGGAATTAAAAAAAAGCTGTGTTCCTTTATTTTAACGTTCCTTTGACAGGTCAGGATCAGGCTGAAACTCACGTCTGGTCCAAACCCTACAGGGACCATAAAAGTCATCCAGAAAAAAAAATATGTCCGTTTTCCAGGGTCCTACTTCTTCTAAGGCAGAAACAACAATAAAGAATTCAGAGGTGAAAAGAATTAGTACATCATAAAAAATAGGAAAGAAAAATAAAATACTCTCACGTTGACTGTCCCTAAGAGAATTTACTCACATACTTAAATTTATGCAGCAAGTTACCAGAAGCCTCATAAATACTGGACTGTAATCATTCATTTTATTTACATTTCATTAGGGGGCACTAAGGTAATGATCTTAGAAAGATTTCACTGCAGCCAATGCAAAAGTAAGTAGACATCTTAAAGGGAGAGGGTATAAAAAGGGAATGGCATTTGTCCCAATGGCACAGAACTGTTAAAAACAATCTGTTTGGGCTTCCCTGGTGGCACAGTGGTTGAAAGTCCACCTGCCGATGCAGGGGACGCGGGTTCGTGCCCCAGTCTGGGAAGATCCCACATGCCGCGGGGCGGCTGGGCCCGTGAGCCATGGCCGCTGAGCCTGTGCGTCCGGAGCCTGTGCTCCGCAACGGGAGAGGCCACAACAGTGAGAGGCCTGCGTACCGCAAAAAAAAACCCCCAAAACAAACAAAAAAACCCAATCTGTTTAAAAAGTTACTATGCGCTTTTAAAAAGTTACTGCTTTCCCACTTGTGATTGCATTCTAAATTATTTTTACTCCACACATTGCATGTGAGATAAGACCCAAATCTATCTGACAAAGAATTTAGACTGAACTTTGAGTATTACATGGGAAACAAACAAACTCCATGAATTAGGGGCTGCGACGGTAATTTCCAATACACCTAGAACATCCTCCATATATACTACGACCTGTCATTTACTGCTGGCAAAATCCATGACAACCTTTCAGGCGCTTCTGTAGCAATTTAAATAGCTGCAGCAAAGGGCAGAGCAGCAATGCACTGAATAAAACATCCAAGGCCTGCATTATTCCTTTGAAGGCTGTCAGCCATACATTTTGAATAACCTGAAATGAAGATCAAAAGGGAGTAGAATTCATTTATTTATTTATTTTACCTGAGGCAGTGAATGAAAAGAAAGTAAAATTTAGGATTTAAAAAAAAAAAGTTTAAATGTAGGTCAACATCAGTACTTTGTTCCTAAGATCCATAAAGTTCAATAATTTCCTCAAAGTCACAAAGCATGACACTGAGCTATAAAACTGAAGGCAAAGTAACAAAAGGAGTTAAAGAAAAATAAAGCCAGATATTCCTTCCTCTCACTTCTCTTCTCAGTCACCTTCCATCTGACCTTCACCGACACAGTTTCCCCCTGTATTACGGGTCATGGGCACTACCTCGGTTCTCTTCAATAATTTCAGCCTGAGAGTGGTTCCTTCTGTCTGTGGGGATTCCCTGGGAATCATTCACATTTCTCTCTCTTTCCTCAAGCACGTTTTAAAGACAGGAAGAACATGATAGAACTCAAGATGGGAAGGAGAGAGGAAGAGAGGCTGTGCTATTGTGAAACGATTCTAGCTAACAGGTAGATATTAGCTTGATATAAGCTTTCTAAGCCATTTTTTAAATATATATCCAAAAGAATATGGTTACAGAAAAGTGAAGAGTAGAAATGATTGTCGAATAGTTTCACACATAAGCTATGGCACAAATGTAATGGCCCCATTTAAAAACCTGACATCACTTGCCAAATGATTCTGTACACAAGATAATTCAACTAACAAGATTCTGTATATAGAGTATAAAATAATTACCTAATTGATAAACTAAATATGATCCTAATACTCAATGCCGGAAGCTTCTCCCATGACAACAGAAGCAGATATTACTGTTGTCTCCATCTACCTGCCAGCAGGCACAAAGACAGCTGAGGGCAGCATCTCCTCCTGCCCTCCCTGGGTGGCCCGGGCCTCAGGGACTTCCATCACACAAGGCAGCCACACCAGCTGCAGAGTGCCAGGACCTCTGATGGTCTCCGTGGGGCTCAGGGATTAGGACTTGAGGGGTTCTGGACTACTCAGACAATTTGCCTGAGAGCATGTGTTCAGTCGGATTCTGTGGGGCAGCCTGGGAACTCACCCATCATTTCTGGCATAGCTTCCCTGGGGAAATGAGTTCAGAGGTCTCAAACAAGCATCTGAACATGAACTGTTCAAAGAGAGCTCATTTGAAAACCTGTGTCTGTTTAAGAAAAAGCAACTAAAAATGAGGCTCTCCCTCAACTGGAGATTCTGCCTCTCAGGATTTTTGTTTGGCCCTTTAAGTCAGTGAGACCTTGAGCCAGTGATTTTGTTTCTGTGAGTCTAAGTTTCACTCGTTTGTAAAATGGAGGTCATAACACTACCTCGCCACCAGGAAGTAGTCATGTTCAGGTATTTCTTTCCTCAGAGAGAAAATTTAAAAGCCCAGGATATGACAGGCAGAATTCTAAGAAGACCCCAATAACTTACACTCATGTATACTCCCCCCAGCTCCGTCCACTGTGGCCAGACCTGTCAAGATGATGGAATATCACACCAATGACTTGATTACTCATCAGCTGGCGCTGAGTTAATCAAAAGGAAATTATCTTGTGTGGGCCTGACCTAATCAGGCAAATACTTCAAGAAGGTGAAGCACCAGAGAATGGCTTCACTGGACCAAAAAGGTGGAAGATACTGTGAACGCAGCAATTGTAAGGAGCTGAATTCTGCTGACCATGTGAGCTGGGAAGAGAACAGAGCTGAGCCCTGCCCAGACTTCTGATGTCCAGAACTAGGAGATGATAAACGGGTGTTGTTTTAAGCCATTAAGCTTATGGTAATTAGTTACACAGCAATAGAAAACTGGTACAGAACACAGCTATAAATTCATGTGTCTATAACTACTGGGAAAAGAGGCATCAGAAGTAACATCTGAATATACATACCACAAAGAAAAAGGTAGAGGGAGGGGAGAGATTTGAGATGTATTGGGCCAGACACTCTCACAGGTGCTTTACAAATGTTGTCTCTTGTAAAGAAACAGTTTTATTTAGAAAGAAGTTTCAGTGTCTTCTATTACTCTAAAATAAAGTTTCAAATTAAAGCCAAATTACCACCAACTTAAAAGTTTATAATGATAGAAATCTTTTAACTAGTAAAAGGATATAATCCAAAGATGGCTTTGAAGATTTTTATTTTAAAAACTCTCAGAGTAACCAATGGATAGGTGATTGTAACCTTTAAAACAACTATACAAAATAAGGTTACTGCTTATCATATAGGTCATTCAGAACCAATATTCTCTATTAATGGGAAAACTAACCCATTATTTTAGAAATAGATGCAACAAAACATACATGGCAATGCAAAAAGCAATTAACTGCACCAAAACCATTCAGAATAAAATATAAATTGCAAACTTTTTTTTAAAATAGCAAAATCAGAAAATACCCCATAATGCTTTAAAAATAGGAATCATACTCAACCACAGAGCAGAAAGTGAGAAGAGGGTTACCTGTACCTTAAAAAAAACTCAACATTTATGTAAGATATGTAATGTTAATGTCACCAGAACCCTTGAGGTTCCTTGAAAACTGAAACTGACTTATCAGAGAAGACCAGCGAGTGCAAAGCATATCTTTGCTACTTCAGAATCATTTTGAAATTTCTACCATTCTTCATGCTCTAACTTTGATTCTTTAAAAAAAGAAGAAAAGCATATGCGTTCAACATAGCCTCCAAATATTTCAGAATGCTACTATAGGGAAAAGACAGCACTGTTCTGTAAGCACACAGCTCTCCTTATTGTAATTGACAGCTTGGCATTCCAGGAGAAAGAATGGAAATATTCAAATAAATACTAAAAAGTCTTAAGTACTATTAGCAGTCATTTTGGCTTAAAGACAGAATTTGACAAAGTGATTTCACCATGCAACGCTATTAAACAAATATGCCTCTTGGAATTTGTTACTATCTTAATTTTATGTAAATATATTTCAGCTGCAGTGCCACAGCTTCCATGAGATAATGACATCAAGATCTATTTGGACACGTGAAACTTCTCTGCAGTCACTGCTCACTTTTTGAAAGCAGTAACAACTTTAGAAAACAGGGAAGAATCTTTAAATACTCTTTAATCTCAGAGTCTGACCTCTGTATTTCCACCAAAATGTGAACAGGCAGGTTTTACCAGAAATGCTAACTACAGTTTCTATTCATAAATGCTTGCTCTGGGTGAACACTTGACATGCGTTATCACATTTAATTCTATGAGGTGATACTATCATCAACCTTATTTCACTGGTAATGAAATTAAGACCTGGAAAGGTTATTTAACTTGTCTAAGGTTAAGTGGGGTGGTAAGTGGTAGAACTGGGATGGCCAGTCTTCAAAGCCAAAATAAGCAAGCAATCCTCAGATGAACTATCTTTCATGACAGAATTACCCTTAATGAAACATTTGAGGTATGACATCTATCATGGCTACTTTACCATGACAGGGAGAAATCAATGGAAAATTTTTGTATGTATGTAAGCCAATAATCCAACAATTCTGGATCTACAAGGGAACAGCATACGTGCACCCTCCCACTTTCACAAAGAGACACACTTTCATGCCGGTATCAGTAACACAGTGTTACCTTGAACTGCATGTAAGCTACTAGCTATTTAATTATACCTAAATAAATGTGTAATGTGAAAATTAGACAATAGTTATATTAATTTCTAAACATAAAGTAAAATGACATAATTAATCCAAGACCAAAAAGAAAATCATTAAGAAAGTTAACTGAGAACACAAAGTTATCTCCAACAGCTTTTGTCATACAAGCTAAATTACAAGCGTAATTATGAAATACGTGCACACACAAACTTGTATATGTGACAGTCTGGGATATAGAAAACAATTACTCTATTCTTATCAATGTAATTTAGAATCAATTGTGAAAGCTAATTTTATTTTTTATTAAAGTACAGTTGATTTACAATGTCGTGTTAGTTTCCAGTGTATAGCAAAGTGATTCAGATATGTACATATACATATATATATATATATATTCTTTTTCAGATTCTTTTCCATTATAGGTTATTACAAGATACTCCTGGAAATCCCCACCCCTTCTCCAAAATAGTGGGAATAATCCTCCCACTGTTAGCCTATGGAATTACCCAGCCCATACAAACTAACCACCCTATATTTCAGGGCCTCTTGCCTTCCGAGACAGTCTGCCCTCTGTCTGTGGAGTGTGTGTCTCTCTAAAAAAACCTGCTTTCCCACTTAGTTCTGGGGGTAGGGCCCCTCGCCTGCTGCTCGTATCCCTCGCAAGCGTCCTATATTAATAAATCTACTTCTTGCCTAAAAAAAAAAAAAAAAGATATTGAGTATAGTTCCCTGTGCTATACAGTAGGTCCTTGTTGTTTACCTACTTTATATATAGTAGTGTGTATAAATTAATCCCAAACTCCTAATTTATCCCTCCCCCACCCTCCACTATCCCCTTTGGTAACCATAAGAGTGTTTCCTATGTCTGTGAGTCTATTTCTGTTTTGTAAATAAGTTCATTTGCATCATACTTTTAGATTCCACATATATGTGATATCATATGATATTTGTCTTTCTCTGTCTGACTTACTTCACTGAAAGCTAATTTGTATCATTTTATATTCACTTCCAGTATAATTGTCACTATAGAAATCCAGATTTTTTTGCTGAAAATTAAAATAGCATATTAATCAACTATTTTACATATAGATCTAGAAAATATGTTTGTAATGGAGACAACAAAAGGTTATATCTCATATACAAGAAAATGTACAAATTGATAAGTATACACTCCCAGAGACATAATGGTAAATATATGAATAAATATTTCTCAGAAAAGAACACCTAAACAGGAAAATAAAACATAAAATGTTTTGTTAGTGAAATGCAAATTAAAGTAACAATGAAATATCACTTTATACATAAAGTGGAAAAATATAAACAGTATTAAAATACCTATTCCTTGTAGGGATATGGAAAAATATGGTTCTTTTCAAATCATTAGCTAGTGGAAATACATGCATATATTATTTCTTCTCTCTGGTTCAGTTTGGATATTTTCTATTAACCTGTCTTCTAATTTACGAATACTGTCTTCTGCTGTGTCTAATCTGCTGTTAAACCTATTCAGAGAGTTCTTAATTTCAGACACTGTATTTTTCAGTCATAAAATTTTCTGTTTGCCTCTTTTTCCACAAATTTCAATTCCTTGGTGAAACTTTCCAATTTTTTCTTTCTTTTTAACATATTACTCATGTTATTTTTAAGTCCCTACATTCTATTCAATCTTTGGGGCAAAATTTCAACTATAAATTATGTTCCCTTTCTTTTCTCATATATTTTGGTCATATGGGCTTGTCTCTTAGGATACTTATAACTTTTTTTTTTTTGCGGTACGCGGGCCTCTCACTGTTGTGGCCTCTCCCATTGCGGAGCACAGGCTCCGGACGCGCAGACTCAGTGGCCATGGCTCATGGGCCTAGCCGCTCCACGGCATGTGGGATCCTCCCGGACCAGGGCACAAACCTGTGACGCCTGCATCGGCAGGCAGACTCTCAACCACTGCGCCACCAGGGAAGCCCAGGATACTTACAACTTTCGATTATCAGGTGTTGTGTAAAAAAACCCTGAAGAATCTAAGTCAGTGTTTCCCCCACCCCACCCACGGCATCTTAATAACACAGATATACTGTATATCTCTTTATGTGTTGTGACCTTTAAAAAACACAAACCACTGTAATAGTCAATATTTTTTCACCACTTAATAACCAAGGTTTACCCTCTCGGGAGAGATATTACCCACCTTGAGAACACATGCTCTAAATAATGTCATCTTCTACCAAAAAGGGTTACTCTTCCTCTTCTAGACAGAGAATGAATCACATTTAATCCAATCATAGCCTGAGCTGATTCAAGGTTATTGCACTTTTGGAATGATTTAGCCTACTTCTGACTGGCCTCTGTTCCTACACTGCAGGCCCTCTAGGGCATTCAACTGATGGTTTGGTGGGTTTTGACCCAATTCCTCTCTAAACTCATGACTAGAGCATAGAAATTAGCATCCTCACTGTAGAACCAATCAAGAAAGAGTTCTTCTGATTAAAAGGGATCAGTCCACTAAATTCAGGCAATTTACTCATTTCTTGAAGATATTTCTCTTTCTGGATGGCAAGCAATTCTTCATTAAATATGCACAGAACACTATGTGACAAAATTACTATGTAATGTAAGAAAAATGTTCAGTTTTATGTCCCTTTTAATTGTAGTATTTCTTACACTAGAGAGTGTATTTTGCACTAACAGTCTTTCACTTCACAAGGCACTAGAAGCATTCCAGGAGCAAACCATCTACCATGATTGTTATGTAATGCTTACTTGGGTTCAATGTGATATGACAGTGAAAAAAGAGATAAAGATACTGAAGAATAAAAATTGTTATTTGTACATGATGTAATTTTATGTCAAGAAAGCCAAACAGAATCAATTGAAAACCTATCAGAGTTAATAAAAGAGTTACGTAGCCTGGACAGATTCCATATAAATATATAAAATGTAACCCTTTTGCTACCAATAACGAAAACAAAATGTGATTTTAAAAATTCTATTTATATATAAAAAAAGTTAAAAATACTTCAAGATATCTTAATGAGAAAACTGTGATCTGTAAGAAAAAGGAAAAAAAAAACACTTTACAGAAAGAAGCTATTAACAGTATGGTTAAGCTGAGTATAATAAACATTTCTAGAATGAAAAAAAGGATACCATAAGATGACACTTCCCTCTAAATGAAATGTATATTTTTAATATTCCATTTAGGGAAATGTGGCATGGTGAGTGAACCTCAAATACAATTCTAACATTTACCTAGAACAAAATGAATAGGTGAAAAAAAAAAAGAAGAGATGAGTCTATCACATAAAAACCTGAAGAAGAAGAATCAAAATATATGTCTACAGTTGCTAAAAAGAGTGTGGTACTGGTTAAAGAAAACACAGAGCACAGAAAGAAACAAGATATTATGGGACATATATTAAATATGATGAGGTATAATGAATCAGCAGGGAGAGAATTATTTAGTAATGGGAGAAGGGAGTAACTGGAAAGCAAAATGGGAAGAAAATGTTATCCTACTATGTACAGAATAGATTACAAATCCATTTAGACAAGAAACATTTTATGCCTGTTGGTGCAAGACACTTAGGTATTAGAGATTCAAAAGTGAAAAGACAGTCTAGTAGTATAATAAATGAGGTAGCACATGTGAAAGTGCACTGAGGTCCCCTGATCCCTTCTAGTGGGAAATATTTTGCTATGCTAATTTGAGTAAGCACTGGTGAAACTTACAAGATGCTACATGTGTCCTATTACTGCATGTCCCAATGCCTTCACACCCAAACACACAGTGCCTGACACACAGTAGATGCTCAAGTATTTACAGAATAACAAATTACAGTAAGTATTTTAAAATAATATGAGTACTCTCCTGTGTGTGTTTCTCTTAGAAAAGCCTGGGCTCTCATCCTTCCACTTCCAATGAGGGAAAGTCTACTGCGATTTGTCACTGGTAGAATGATTAGAGGGAAAGAAAGCAAGGGAGGAGATTTCATTAAAGAAAGACATTTTTCATGGTTTTCACTTTATGCCAAGCACTGTACTCAGAAGGAGAGAGAGGGTCCAAGCAAAAGGGACAGAGTAAGGAAGAAATGGAAGAAAGGATTTCTGAGTAGCAAAGAAGATATTGCTAAAGATTGCGAGCATAAGACCAAATACCCAAACACTTCAGTTTTGTGACTAAAAGGAAAGACAGGCAGCATAAGAGCTCAGAGATGAAGATTACCTACGAAAAAGACATTTCTGGGAAAAGAAAAAACACTTTTTCATTTGCTTATATTATGAAGTCATTTTATTTTATTTGTTTAACACACCTACATCATGTTTCATAGACACAAGGAACTCTTCCAGGTGTTTTTACAAATATTATTTCATTTCATATTTCTCTATAAGGCACTGATGAAAGACACTGAAGACACTAACAAATGGAAAGATATACTGTGCTCACAGATTGGAAGAATCAATATTGTTAAAATGACCATTCCACCCAAGGCAATCTATAGAGTCACTGAAATCCCTATCAAAATACCAACGGAATTTTTCACAGAACTAGAAAAAATAATTCTAAATTTTTTTATGGAAACATGAATGACCCTGAATAGCCAAAAACAATCTGAAGAAAGAACAAAGCTAGAGGTATCATGCTCCTTGATTTCAAACGATACTACAAAGCTACAGTAATCAAAACAGTATGGTACTGGCACCAAAAAAAGACATATAGATCAACAGAACATAAAGAAGAGACAGCCCAGGATGAACCTACTTATGTGGTCAATTAATCTACAAAGGAGGCAAGAATATACAGTGGAGAAAAGACAGCCTCTTTAATAAACAGTGTTGGGAAAACTGGACAGTTGCATGCAAAAGAATCAAACTGGACTACTTTCTCACACCATATAAAAAAATAAACTCAAAATGGAGTAAATAATTAAATGCAAGACCTGAAACCATAAAACTGTTAAAAGAACACATAGGCAGTATGCTTTTTGACACGGGTCTTAGCAATATATTTTTGAACATGTCTCCTCAGGCAAGGGAAACAAAAGCAAAAGTAAACAAATGGGACTACTCAAACTAAAAAGCTTTTGCACAGCAAAGGAAACCATCAGCAAAACAAAAAGGCTGCCTACTGAATGGGAGACAACATTTGCAAACAATATATGAATAAGGGGTTAATATCCAAAAATATATAAAGAATTCATAAAACTCAACATCAAAAAAGCCCCAAACAATCAGATTAAAAACTGGACAGAAGACTTTAATCAACATTTTCCAAATAAGACATACAGATGGCTAACAGGCACTTAAAAATATGCTCGCCATCACTAATCATCACGGGAATGCAAAGCAAACTACAATGAGATATCACCTCACACCTGTCAGAATAGCTACTATCATGGGACCGGTGGCCCAGTGGTTACAACTTCGCCTTCCAATGCAGGGGGTGCGGGTTCCATCCCTGGTCAGGGAGTTAAGATCCCACATGCCTTGCAGCCAAAAAACCAAAACATAAAACAGAAACAACATTGTAACAAAATTCAATAAAGACTTTAAAAATGGTCCACATCAAAAAAATCTTTAAAAAAAATGACAACAAATAATGTGTTGGCAAGGAAGTGGAGAAAAGGGAACCCTCATGCACGGTTGGTGGGAACGTAAATTGGCACAGCTGCTATGGAAAACAGTATGAAGATTCCTCGAAAAAATTAAAAACAGAACTACCACGTGATCCAGCAAATCCACTCCTGGGTATTTATCCAGAGAAAATGAAAACACTAATTTGAAAATATATATGCACCAATATGTTCATTGCAGCATTATTTACAATAGCCAAGATATGAAAGTAACCTAAGTTTCTAACGATAGATGAATGGATATAGAAGATGTGGTATATATACACAATGGAATACTATTTAGCAATAGAAAGGAATGAAATCTTGCCATTGGCGAAAACATGGATGGACCTAGAGAGTCTTATGCTACGTAAAGTAAGTCAGAGAAAGAGAAATACTCTATGAGTTCACTTTATGTGGAATCTAAAAACCAGATGAACAGACATAACTAAACAGAAACAGAGTCACAGATACAGAGAATAAACAGGTTGTTGCTGCAGTGGGGGTGAGGAGAAATAGGTGAGGGAGATTAAAAGGTACAAACTTCTAGTTATAAAATAAATGAACCACAGGTATGAAATGTACAGTGTGGGGAATATAGTTAATAATAATATCATATCTTCATAGGGTGACAGATGTTGACTAGACTTATTGTGGTGATCACTTTGAAATATATTGAAATGTATAGAAATACCGACTCACTATGTTGAACACCAGGAATTAACATACTGTTGTAGGTCAATTATACTTCAGAGACAAGCAAACAAAGTCATAGAAAAAAAGATTAGATATGTGGTTATCAGAGGTGGGGGGTGGGAGAGGGGGAATTGGAGGAAAGTAGCCAAAAGGTACAAACTTCCAGTTATAAAATACCGAATGTTCACTAAACGTATCGTGATAATCATTTCCTGATGTATATCATGCAAATCATTACACTGTATACCTTAAATTTATACAGTGCTGTTTGTCAATTATTTCAATGAAATTGGAAGGGAAAAATACAACATCTCTCATAAAGAAAAAAAAGACTTCTAGAGGAACAAAATAATAAAAAGGTTCACAAAAATGTAAGCTCATTAAGATGAATTTAATTAAAGGACATGACAATGTAATGATATAAAAATAAATTTCATTCATGCAGCACGAAAAATCACTAAATATTATTTAATTTAATCTTTATAGTAACCCATGATTTGGATGCCATTATGACCACGTCCACTTGACCAAGACCATGGACCTATTCATTGGTAAAGACAGGATTTGAATTCAGGCTGTTATAAATAAGTTCCCATTGATAAAATTTATCCCAAGTGCACGACCCCCAAATGAACACTTTCTCCTTTTAAGATGAGAATAACAGAACAACAAGAAATAAAGGCAATAGTCAAAGGAGAGATGAAGACCAGAGTTTTAATCCTCTTTTTATCAATTACCAGCTATGAGACACTGGGCAAGTTAAATAAACTTTCTGGGCCTTGGTTTTCACATCAGTTAAATGGAGATAATACAGTTTAGCCTCAGAATTAAGGACTGAGAAAAAAATGTCTATGGAGAAGCACCTGGGAACTAAGGAGCACAAAGCTGGAACAAGGGCAACAAATGTAGCTACGGCTGCATTAGTACTGAGCATCACACTAAGTACTGAGCAGGCAAGGCATGCTGCAGGGTCCCCCAGGACAGAGAGGAAAGAAGGACAGAACTGGAAAGATGACTCAGAGAATTTAGAGGAGTTGAGGGATAACTAGGTTGGAAAAGGGTAAAAGGGCAGATTCAGGGGGCAGTAAGGTTACAAGGTTACAATATAATTGACTCCACAGGCACCTTGGAAGATGGTACTTCCCCTCATAAAAGAAATAATAAGAGTACACCAACTTCGGGACTTCCCTGGTGGAGAAGTGGTTAAGAATCTGCCTGCCAATGCAGGGGACACAGGTTCGAGCCCTGGCCTGGTAAGATCCCACATGCCTCAGAGCAGCTAAGCCCGTGCGCCACAACTACTGAGGCTGTGCTCTAGAGCCCACGAGCCACAACTACTAAACCCACGTGCGCCACAACTACTGAAGCCCGTGCGTCTAGAGCCTGTGCTCCGCAACGGGAAGCCACCACAATGAGAAGCCCGCGTACCGCAACGAAGAGTAGCCCCCAATCGCCACAACTAGAGAAAGCCCGCACGCAGCCAACAATAAATAAATAAATTTATTAAAAAAAAAAAAAAAGAGGGGCTTCCCTGGTGGCGCAGTGGTTGAGAGTCTGCCTACCGATGCAGGGGACACGGGTTCGTGCCCCGATCCAGGAAGATCCCACATTCCGCAGAGCGGCTGGGCCCGTGAGCCATGGCCACTGAGTCTGCGCGTCCGGAGCCTGTGCTCCGCAACGGGAGAGGCCACAACAGTGAGAGGCCCACGTACTGAAAAAAAAAAAAAAAGAGTACACCAACTTCTACACCAAAAACACTGCAGAGTATCAAAATCTAAGGACTAAGTTGAAAACTGGGGAAGCCTCTTCTCAGACCTTTACCTGTGTACTCTGTATATAAATTGAGTAAACAATTAGATAGTTTGAACACTTTTCTTCTCACGCTAGTATTCTATTAGATGTCAGCAAACATTCACTGGTGCCTAGCACATGCCACACTCCATGCAGAGCATTTTTGATGCACCATCTCATTGAATCCTCATAACAGTCCTATTTCCATCATTCCCATTTTAACAGAGGCAAAGTCACATAGCTGTGGGGTGGCAGAACTAGACTGGAAGATACACTTACTTCCTGAAAAAAAGCATATGATCTTAACTAAGTATTATAGTTACTGTTTTCAAATACAGACGTTTGGGGGAAAATCTTTAGAGAAAACCGGGAATCACCAAGTCAAGCATGCCATGTTTCCACTCACTATAGAAGTCCACCACATGTTAACTCATTAACTCCTGGTCTGCAGACATTTTTCCCTATCCCGCCCTTGGGACCCCTCCTGGGCTGCCGGGTTAGTGTACCTGCAGTAGGTGAGACAGATCAAAGCAAGGCTAGGTTTTGAATAAGAGATGACCAAAGCCAAATACAAAACAACAACAGCAACAGCAGCAACAAAACCCCACAAAGCTTAGGTCCAAATAATTATTTCGGTGAAGTCATTATGAAGACAAGGATTAATTAAACCCAGGCTCACTCATTTTAAGTATAAATATTAAATTAGACTAGTTATAAATCAAGTTATATCCATTAATGCACTAAAAATACTTTGCACCAACTCTGGCCCATCATATATTCTATGCCAGTGTTCCTCAAAGCGGAATCTAAAAATGATTCTTAGGGAAATATGAATATTTAATACATTAAATATTTTTTATTGACATTTCATTGATGCTATGTAATGACTATCCTTTAATTTCAGACTGCTCGATGGTTTCAGTGCCATATTTCCATTTGTGTTAATGATCAAGTTGGCCAAGTAGTACTATTTCAACCGCCCTGAGCTAATGAGAAAAGATCAGAGGCCCAAGTACACGTGTAAAATGAGGCTAAATGGTATCACGGAGCAACATGGAACCATCACTAACGGCTTTTTATCAGAAAAATCATAGACCTGAGCTTCACACTGCATATGCTTAACATGCTAACTCAAAGCACAAGCAAATAAAGGAATCAGGTACCAGAGAAGTATGTAATCCTGATATTGTCATTTTAAATGTTACTCTGCAGTTTTGTAATATTTGTTTTAATTTGTTTTAGTTGTAGTGATAAAACTGTTAAATCCAAGTTTGTACCTGACTTTTCCTTTCATACATAATTATCATTAAAATAAACATATTTAAGTCAACATTGTGGGTGTGAAAATTTTTCTCTTTTAAAAGAAGTTTACACATCATTCAATTTAGAGGAACACTTCTAAATGCATGGTCACAAACTACATTACTTCGGGAAGCAGTGAATCAGTCAGCATTCTCCATAAGCTGCCACTGTGTTATCTGTACTCCTTATAGAACAAGCGTGAGGCCAAGTGCGTTACCACAGGGAGCTCAAATTTTAGGTAGAGAGAAAAGGTCCCTCTGAGAAAAACAAACTAATCCATCTTTTTTTTGGCCATGCTGCGCAGCACGCGGGATCTTAGTTCCCCGACCAGGGATCGGACCTGTGCCCCCTACAGTGGAAGCTCGGAGTCCTAACCACTGGATCACCACGGAATTCCCAAAATAAGCCTTCTTAATGAGGCTTTTGAGAATCAGATGAAAGCTGTTAGAAAACACACACACGCACACACGTTTACATATAACTCCAGGGAGTTCATAGATTCCAGAAAGCTGTTCACAGCCCCTAGGATGAGAACACCTAAATAATCAGAGAATAAGAATAATTTACAAAAGGCAAATTATTCTATTTAATTAGTAAGTGGAAATGAGGTGATGACATGCAACCAGGAAAGAAATAAGTGGGGACCAAAAAAATTGAAAATAACTTGCTAGATCAGTAAAAGAATTAGGAACAACTATTATTAATAGATTTGGCTGGGGACATTTTGCTCAAATACAAGTCTATACAATTCCAAATCTCATGATCTCACCTTCAAGGAGTCAAAATACAAAAATCTCATCATTACTGAAATATTTTTATTCATCAGAAATTTAACTACATAAGAGCGGCATATAAGTACAATATAGGCATAAGGAGTTACCAGAAATATAAGTACTTGGTTTACTCCAACTAAAGAGATATAGACAGAATCTACAGATGGTTAAATGTAGTAATAAATGATAATAAACTTGAGATATGCAAAGGATTGGTCGTATAAAGCTCAAAGAAATCTCTGGCTTCCCAATGTATTTGATTCATTTTTATATGAGAATTGAAGGATGAAACTACCAGATTAGAAATAATTATGAAGAGATATGTTTACTGGCTGCAAAAGAACCACTAAGTAATCCCAAATTGAGGAGGTGAACTTTGAGAGCAAGATTTATGATTTTTTCCCCTTTTCCTCTTTTTGTGAGTGTGTATGTATATGCTTCTGTGTGAGATTTTGTCTGTATAGCTTTGCTTCTACCATTTGTCATAGAGTTCTATCCGTCTGTATTTGGTTGTTTTTTTAAAATTTTTTAATAATTATTTTTTATTTTAATAACTTTATTATATTTTATCTTTATTTTACTTTATCTCCTTTCCTTTTTTTCTTCTTTCCCTCCTTCCTTCCTTCCTTCCTCCCTCCTTTCTTGCTCTCTTTCTCTCTTTCTTTCTTTCTCTCTCTCTCTCTCTCTCTCCCTCTCTCTTTCTTCTTCTACTAATTCTTTCTTTCTACTTTTTCTCCCTTTTATTCTGAGCCGTGTGGACGAAAGGCTCTTGGTGCTACAGCCAGGAGTTAGTGCTGTGCCTCTGAGGTGGGAGAGCCAACTTCAGGACACTGATCCACAAGAGACCTCCCAGCTCCACATAATATCAAACGGTGAAAATCTCCGAGATCTCCATCTCAACAACAGCACCCAGCTTCACTCAACGACCAGCAAGCTACAGTGCTGGACACCCTATGCCAAACAACTAGCAAGACAGGAACACAACCCCACCCATTAGTAGAGAGGCTACCTACAATAATAATAAGTCCACAGACACGCCAAAACACACCACCAAACGTGGACCTGCCCACCAGAAAGACAAGATCCAGCCTCATCCACCAGAACACAGGCACTAGTCCCCTCCACCAGGAAGCCTACACAACCCACTAAACAAACCTTAGCCACTGGGGACAAACACCAGAAACAACGGGAACTACGAACCTGCAGCCTGCAAAAAGGAGACCCCAAACACAGTAAGATAAGCAAAATGAGAAGACAGAAAAACACACAGCAGATGAAGGAGCAAGATAAAAACCCACCAGACCTAACAAATGAAGAGGAAATAGGCAGTCTACCTGAAAAACAATTCAGAATAATGATAAAGATGATCCAAAATCTTGGAAATAGAATGGAGAAAATGCAAGAAACATTTAACAAGGACCTAGAAGAACTAAAGATAAAACAAGCAACGATGAACAACACAATAAATGAAATTAAAAGTACTCTAGATGGGATCAATAGCAGAATAACTGAGGCAGAAGAACGGATAAGTGACCTGTAAGATAAAATAGTGGAAATGACTACTGCAGAGCAGAATAAAGAAAAAAGAATGAAAAGAACTGAGGACAGTCTCAGAGACGTCTGGGACAACATTAAACACACCAACATTCAAATTATAGTGGTTCCAGAAGAAGAAGACAAAAAGAAAGGGACTGAGAAAATACTTGAAGAGATTAGAGTTGAAAACTTTCCTAATATGGGAAAGGAAATAGTTAATCAAGGCCAGGAAGCACAGAGAGTCCCATACAGGATAAATCCAAGGTGAAACACACCAAGACACATATTAATCAAACTGCCAAAAATTAAATACAAAGAAAACATATTAAAAGCAGCAAGGGAAAAACAACAAATAACACACAAGGGAATCCCCATAAGGTTAACAGCTGATCTTTCAGCAGAAACTCTGCAAGCCAGAAGGGACTGGCAGGACATATTTAAAGTGATGAAGGAGAAAAACCTGCAACCAAGATTACTCTACCCAGCAAGGATCTCATTCAGATTTGATGGAGAAATTAAAACCTTTACAGACAAGCAAAAGCTGAGAGAGTTCAGCACCACCAAACCAACTTTACAACAAATGCTAAAGGAACTTCTCTAGGCAAGAAACACAAGAGAAGGAAAAGACCTACAATAATGAACCCAAAACAATTAAGAAAATGGGAATAGGAACATACATATCGATAATTACCTTAAATGAAAATGGACTAAATGCTCCCACCAAAAGACACAGATTGGCTGAATGGATACAAAAACAAGACCCATATATATGCTGTCTATGAGAGACCCACTTCAGACCTAGACACACATACAGACTGAAAGTAAAGGGATGGAAAAAGATATTCCATGCAAATGGAAACCAAAAGAAAGCTGGAGTAGCAATTCTCATATCAGACAAAATAGACTTTAAAATAAAGGCTATTAGAAGAGACAAAGAAGGACATTACATAATGATCAAGGGATCGATCCAAGAAGAAGATATAACAATTGTAAATATTTATGCACCCAACACAGAAGTACCTCAATACATAAGGCAAATACTAACAGCCATAAAAGGGGAAATCGAAAGTAACACATTCATAGTAGGGGACTTTAATACCCCACTTTCACCAATGGACAGATCATCCAAAATGAAAATAAATAAGGAAACACAAGCTTTAAATGATACATTAAACAAGATGGACTTAACTGGTATTTATAGGACATTCCATCCAAAAACAACAGAATACACATTTTTCTCAAGTGCTCATGGAACATTCTCCAGGATAGATCATATCTTGGGTCACAAATCAATCCTTGGTAAATTTAAGAAAATTGAAATTGTATCAAGTATATTTTCCGACCACAATGCTATGAGGCTAGATATCAATTACAGGGAAAGATCTGTAAAAAACACAAACACATGGAGGCTAAACAATACACTACTTAATAATGAAGTGATCACTGAAGAAATCAAAGAGGAAATTAAAAAATACCTAGAAACAAATGACAATGGAGACACGACGACCCAAAACCTATGGGATGCAGCAAAAGCACTTCTAAGAGGGAAGTTTATAGCAATACAATCCTACCTTAAGAAACAGGAAACATCTCGAATAAACAACCTAACCTTGCACCTAAAGAAGTTAGAGAAAGAAGAACAAAAACCACCCAAAGTTAGCAGAAGGAAAGAAATCATAAAAATCAGATCAGAAATAAATGAAAAAGAAATGAAGCAAACGATAGCAAAGATTAATAAAACTAAAAGCTCGTTCTTTGAGAAGATAAACAAAATTGATAAACCATTAGCTAGACTCATCAAGAAAAAAAGGGAGAAGACTCAAATCAATAGAATTAGAAATTAAAAAGGAGAAGTAACAACTGACACTGAAAATAAAAAGATCATGAGAGATTACTACGAGCAACTCTATGCCAATACAATGGACAACCTGGAAGAAATGGACAAATTCTTAGAAATGCACAACCTGCCAAGACTGAATCAGGAAGAAATAGAAAATATGAACAGACCAATCACAAGCACTGAAATTGAAACTGTGATTAAAAATCTTCAAACAAACAAAAGCCCAGGAACAGATGGCTTCACAGGCGAATTCTATCAAACATTTAGAGAAGAGCTAACACCTATCCTTCTCAAACTCTTCCAAAATATAGCAGAGGGAGGAACACTCCCAACCTCATTCTACGAGGCCACCATCACCTTGATACCAAAACCAGACAAGGATGTCACAAAGAAAGAAAACTACAGGCCAATATCAGTGATGAACATAGATGCAAAAATCCTCAACAAAATACTAGCAAACAGAATCCAACAGCACATTAAAAGGATCATACACCATGATCAAGTGGGGTTTATTCCAGGAATGCAAGGATTCTTCAATATACGCAAATCAATCGATGTGATAAACCATATTAACAAATTGAAGGAGAAAAACCATATGATCATCTCAATAGATGCAGAGAAAGCTTTCGACAAAATTCAACACCCATTTTTGATAAAAACCCTGCAAAAAGTAGGCATAGAGGGAACTTTCCTCAAAATAATAAAGGTCATGTATGACAAACCCACAGCCAACATCATCCTCAATGGTGAAAAACTGAAAGCATTTCCACTAAGATCAGGAACAAGACAAGGTTGCCCACTCTCACCACTCTTATTCAACACAGTTTTGCAAGTTTTAGCCACAGCAATCAGAGAAGAAAAGGAAATAAAACGAATCCAAATTGGAAAAGAAGAAGTAAAGCTGTCACTGTTTGCAGATGACATGATACTCTACATAGATAATCCTAAAGATGCTACCAGAAAACTGCTAGGGCTAATCAATGAATTTGGTAAAGTAGCAGGATACAAAATTAATGCACAGAAATCTCTGGCATTCCTATACACTAATGATGAAAAATCTGAAAGTGAAATCAAGAAAACACTCCCATTTACCACTGCAACAAAAAGAATAAAATATCTAGGAATAAATCTACCTAAGGAGACAAAAGACCTGTATGCAGAAAATAATAAGACACTGATGAAAGAAATTAAAGATGATACAAATAGATGGAGAGATATACCATGTTCTTGGATTGGAAGAATCAACATTGTGAACATGACTCTACTACCCAAAGCAATCTACAGATTCAATGCAATCCCTATCAAACTACCACTGGCATTTTTCACAGAACTAGAACAAAAAATTTCACAATTTGTATGGAAACACAAAAGACCCCAAATAGCCAAAGCTATCTTGAGAATGAAAAACGGAGCTGGAGGAATCAGGCTCCCTGACTTCAGACTATACTACAAAGCTACAGTAATCAAGACAGTATGGTACTGGCACAAAAACAGAAACATAGATCAATGGAACAGGATAGAAAGCCCAGAGATAAACCCACGCACATATGGTCACCTTATCTTTGATAAAGGAGGCCGGAATGTACAGTGGAGAAAGGACTGCCTCTTCAATAAGTGGTGCTGGGAAAATTGGACAGGTACATGCAAAAGTATGAGATTAGATCACTCTCTAACATCATACACAAAAATAAGCTCAAAATGGATTAAAGACCTAAATGTAAGGCCAGAAACTATCAAACTCTTAGAGGAAAACATAGGCAGAACACTCTATAACATAAATCACAGCAAGATCCTTTTTGACCCACCTCCTAGAGAAATGAAAATAGAAACACAAATAAACAAATGGGACCAAATGAAACTTCAAAGCTTTTGCACAGAAAAGAAAACCGTAAACAAGAACAAAAGACAACCTCAGAATGGGAGAAAATATCTGCAAATGAAGCAACTGACAAGGGATTAATCTCCAAAATTTATAAGCAGCTCATGCAGCTCAATAACAAAAAAACAAACAACCCAGTCCAAAAATGGGCAGAAGACCTAAATAGACATTTCTCCAAAGAAGATATACAGCCTGCCAACAAACACATGAAAGAATGCTCAACATCATTAATCATTAGAGAAATGAAAATCAAAACTACAATGAGATATCATCTCACACCAGTCAGAATGGCCATCATCAAAAAATCTAGAAACAATAAATGCTGGAGAGGGTGTGGAGAAAAGGAAACACTCTTGCACTGCTGGTGGGAATGTGAATTGGTACAGCCACTATGGAGAACAGTATGGAGGTTCCTTAAAAAAGTAAGAATAGTACTACCATATGACCCAGCAATCCCACTACTGGGCATATACCCTGAGAAAACCATAATTCAAAAAGAGTCATGTACCAAAATGTTCATTGCAGCTCTATTTACAATAGCCCGGAGATGGAAACAACCTAAGTGTCCATCATCAGATGAATGGATAAAGAAGATATACATATACAATGTATATATATATATACAATATACAATGGAATATTACTCAGCCATAAAAAGAAACAAAATTGAGCTATTTGTAATGAGGTGGATAGACCTAGAGTCTGTCATACAGAGTGAAGTAAGTCAGAAAGAGAAAGACAAATACCATATGCTAACACATATATATGGAATTTAAGAAAAAAAAAATGTCATGAAGAACCTAGGGGTAAGACAGGAATAAAGACACAGACCTACTAGTAATGGACTTTTGGATATGTGGAGGGGGAAGGGTAAGCTGTGACAAAGCGAGAGAGAGGCATGGACATATACACACTAACAAACGTAAGGTAGATAGCTAGTGGGAAGCAGCTGCATGGCACAGGGATATCGGCTCGGTGCTTTGTGACCACCTGGAGGGGTGGGATAGGGAGGGTGGGAGGGAGGGAGATGCAAGAAGGAAGAGATATGGGAACATATGTGTATGTATAGCTGAGTCACTCTGTTATAAAGCAGAAACTAACACACCATTGTAAAGCAATTATACTCCAATAAAGATGTAAAAAAAAAAAATTCAGAATAAAAATTTCAGTATGAAAAAAAGAAGAAAAAAAAAAGAACCACTAAGTAATACTTTGAAAACCCAACACAATGTTTTGGTGAAATTTATTTTAACCAAGTGCAGACTTTGAATAAATAAAAGGATTTAATTACTTAATTTCATGGTTTGTCATAGAGAAAATAACAAATTTCACTCTATCAAAGATTAACAGAAAAATCATAATAAAAACTGTGCAAATTACTTACATAGCTTAAGTAGATATCAAAGATTGCAGACATGCTCTGAGGAACAGAACTAATTGTCAACCCATGACCCGTGGATAGCTAATTATCAACCCCCAAATGGAAAAATCCTTCATTGCCTATTCAGTTTGTACTGCAGCTTTCAGATCAAGGTTTCATCATTTCTGGTCATAAATAAGAACCAGCCATGCAGGGAACTTAATTCACAGTTCAAGCACAATTTCAACCCAAGTTTATTTCATCTCTTTTTTTCTCCACATTTTCCTTTTTATTTTCACGAGAAAACAAACTACATTACTTCTTGAAATGCACAACCTGCAGGGTGGCCGAGAGTTCTCAGTCACCTCTAGTTCTGAAATCACACTATCCAGCTACGAGAATAAAGTCTTCTATGGAAAATGTATCCTATGAAACTACTATCTGAGTGAGCAAACTAGAGGTTAAAACGAGACATTCATTTCTAGGCTTGAACCCCTCTTTCCAGTCCCAAGAATTCCCAGCGAAAAGGCCAATCTCTTATAAAACTGATGAGGTTCCGTCATCTTTCCCAGTAAATGTGACAGAGCTTTACCTGATGAAGACTTCTTACCTACTCATCTCCAGAAACCTCTCAGGTAATTGAAGTGTGACAAACAGACCCATCTATAAAAAGCTCTCATTGATTAAGATTTTATGTACAGCAATTCAGAAGGTATAGTTAATGGAAGGCAGTCAGTGTGTTCTATTTCTCACCACCTAGGTTATTATTTGAAGATAGTCTCTGTACCATCACCACCCCTGAAAAAAAAAAAAAAGAATGCTGGATACTAACCTCATTTTATAGTGTTTCCATGATTTTATGAAGATAACATGGACTCAGGGCTGCTTCCAAGATGTCTTTTAAACACCTGTGATACCATCTGACAGGATCACCATGTGTCAGTATTCCCATAATGGCTGGAATTTCAGTGGGAAGTCACTAGAGTCCTGCATTTGAGAAACTGGATGCTGTCCCTTTTTTACAGTATCTTAATATACACACGCCTTCCTGGCAGCAACATTGCCTTCAATATAATCTGAATATTTTTGGTGATGGAGGCCAGGGACAATATGGATAAATAAAACACAAATAATTTTCAAACTTTCTAGATTGCTTCAGATTAACAGCTAGAAGTTAATACATGAAATCCAGTGTAATGTCATGCCCAATCCTATTTTATCTACAAGTGACAACTATCACTTCATCAGGAATGTGGTAAGAAAACTGTTTGAATCAGAGTTAGCGGGGCTCCTTTCACGAACTTCACCACTCCCCCAACTTTGCTAGCTAGCTAAAGAAATAATACTTATTCAAAAACAATGCAGAAATTCCTCTCCCACCTCAAGAATTAGGATCCTGATAAACACCAAGAAAACTGATGAAATCAACCGTTTGCGGGCAAAAATACAGTAAGGGGAACTGAGGATAGGAGTGAACCTTTAAAAGCCTTGATAAATATTCGAAACCCCTTTAAAATAAAATAAGGAAAAGCATACTCCATGAGAAAATACATTTCATACACTTTTAAGTAAGTATAAATGGATGGCAGTAATTGCCTTCTAAGTTCCTCAAGCAATAGATACCTTTTAGGATCTCAACACTATTGTGACGTTAAATGAGACACTTAGAAAATGACGTCTGCTTGTCATAGATAGAATAAATCCTAAGAAGCTATATTTCCCTTAAATCTGGACCTCCATGAAAATGTTCATCTCTAGGGGCTAGCTGTGAATCTGGAAATGCAGAGAAACAAAAGTAGCTCAAGATGGATAAAGAAAGCTTTGGGACAACTTTTCTTTATCCCACACAGCTGTGTGGAGTGGGTCCCCAGCTCAACACCAAGTACATAACCTCAGTCCTGCCCCAGCAGTTTTATAAACCTTAGCTTCTCCTTCCTTCAGGTCCACAAGTGCAGTCCTAAAGCAGCCTCACTCATCCTCCTTTCCTCCCAATTCCCTACATTACATCACAGAATCAGATGCTAGATAGATAGCAAATCCCCATATAAAGGCACTTTTCTACTTTCCTGCTTCACACACCCCTGAAAACATGTTAAAGTCAAATATATAATCAGGACTTTTTTAATCCAAAGTTCCTAATTATTCTTCTTTGCTATATGTCAAATCTATGTCAATCTGTGACACATTGCTATGTGTCAAATCCACATCCTTTAATTCTGTTCTTTTCACTCACAGTCAAAGACATACACCACTGGCCTAAGAACAATGAAAGTCTGATTGAAGCTAAGTATTAGTCCTTTTTTGGAAAGACAAATAATTTCCCTCTGGTGTCAGCTGCATTAAGTTCATGGGCGCTACACATCTTATCACCGATATCAGCACGTTCCTTGCTCTGTTTTCTAGTCAACTTTCTGAAACAATGGTAAAAAGCAATGAAGTACTCAAAACAGTGTTTTGCTACCAAGATGGTGTTGCTGCTGAAACTACATGTTAGCGGGCAGAAAATGGTAACGACTAACACCACCTATGGTATCAGGAAAGAGAGTTGTGAATAAATAAGGGAGCGATTAAAGGGGGCACAGTTTCAGAGTCTTCAGCTCACATAAAAGATGCTTTGGGGAAAAGATGTCAGGGGCACAGCAGACTAGTTCTTCTTTAGGTCTTAGAAGGAAATTCTCTTTTACTCATTATCCTTGGACCAACCTTTCCTTTCTGATACACTTTAAAGAGCAGTGATGGGGGGTTTCTGTGGAGAGGGTCTCTGCGTCACTTAGGATACTGTGTCGCTACAGCTGCACCCAAATGTGTGGCTTGAGCAAAACAGTGTATCGCTTGCTCACGAAAAAACAGGTTCAGAAGCGGGAAATCCACAGCTGACGTGATGACTACCAAATCATCACATTAAACTACTTCTACCTTTCAGTTTCGTCATCCTTAATAGGTGGTCTACCCTCACATTCTACCTCATGGACCAATATGGCTGTTGGAACTCTGACCAACACAAACCCATTCCACACAGAAAGAAGGAAGTAGAAGAAAAGGAAAAGGATCCTCACCAGCCGTCTATCTCCCAAGTAACGTCTGCTTAGATCTCACTGGCCAAAGCGTAATAGCATATGAGGGAAGGTGTGAGGGAAGGTGGCTTGTAAGTGTATTATTTTAATTGAGTGCTTTACCACCCTGACAAAAATTACTTTTATCAGTAAAGCAGAAGGGGGATCAAGGATACTGGGGATGCAACTGGATGTCTCTGCTGGTGCCGTAGCTGGTGTTAGTTCTGGGCAGGAGCCCAGTTCCCAGGAGAATCCTTGAGGCACATGAAGGTCCAGCCTTGTTTACCAAAGAGACACCACTGCCAAGTGGGGCGACAGCCTTCCAGCAGGGAAAAGCACCCTTGCTCAGAGTGCCTCTCTGCATCGCCCCCCAAGCACCCTGACATGGGAGGGAGAAAGCTGCCATGACCTCTAGTCATGGGCAGCTCCGTTTCCCCAGCTCATCTCAACAACACTCTAGGCTGTGCTCTGAAGGGGCATCTGTTAGGTTGAGACACCAGACCGCATTCTCAAAGAAACAACGTTATAAACAGTGCGGGAGGTTTCCAGGCTTCACCACAAAGGCCTATTTCACAGGTAATGTAGTAGAAACAGTATTCATTGGCCATCAACCAAAGTGGAATTGATTGGATTTCGACAGATTAGTCTTTGCTCTAATGAGGTGTGCAGAAGAGCCTGAATAGAAGGAAAAAGAAAACAGTAGCAAGGAGCAACTCCTACTTCTTCCTGGCTTTGTTCTCTGGCAAATGCTCCTTTCAATTGCTCTCTCTCTCACAAGTAACTTGTCTTATCCCTGTGTTTTTCCACAGTCCCTTCTCTTTAGCAGCAGGGCTATGGAGCCCATTCAGAGGAATTAGTGAGAAAACGAGGAGACATTGCACAGACCACAACAAGCTTAAGATGACAGGTAGAATCCACCTTCCGGATGTGAGCAGTGAGGATGAGAATGGAGGGGCACTATGCATTAAACTGTGTCCCCCCCAAAGATGCTGAAGTCCTAACCACCAGCCCCTCTGAATGTGACCTGATTTTCCGGAAATAGAATCTTGGCCGACGATCCAGTTAAGATGAGGTCATTAGGGAGGGTTCTAATTCAATGTGACTGTGTCCTTATAGAATGGGGACACAGGAAGTCATGCGCACAGGGGGGAAGTGCAAATGTGAGGGTTCAGGCAGAGATGGGAGCCATGCATGTACAAGCCAAGGAGCGCTAAAGCATCAGAAACCACTAGAGGCTAGGACAAAGGCCTGGGACGGATTCTCCCTCACAGCTCTCATGAGAAGCCAACCCTGTCAACGCCTTGATCTGGGACTCCTAGCTTCCGCAACTAAAAGTTTCTGCTGTTTAAGCCACCCGGTTTGTGGCACTTTGTTAGGGCAGGCTTAGCAGACTTATTACGTGGCATGGCTGAAGCATCTTCACCCACCTTGCTGGCCCAGGCACAATGCTTCCTTTCTCTCAAGCATCCACCTCCTGTATGGGCCTCAAGTGGCCTCTCAAGGCCCTTAGTTTTCAGCCACCATCATTTACATACTTGGGGCTCCAGCCCTGTGGGTTCCAGGAATACTCACTGACGGCTGGGGTAAGAGTGAGTATTCCCCCCCTAACAGGGCCTCCCCACTCCCAACAAGGATCATTCACCACTATGCAAGATAACGTGAAGTCAGGCGCTGCTACACAGAGGACCTGGGTTTCAAAGTCTGTGCCCATGACAGAACTGCCTGGAGACGCAACTGCCTCTGGCTTAACGTGGAAACAACTGAGCCAAAGCAGAGGGAGGGTACAGGATCAAGCAGCAAGAGGCACTGCAGTCACTCACTTCTGAGGATCCAACCATCTCAGCCTACTCTGCTTGTCAAGATCTCTCAAACACGTTTCTCTGCTTCCGTAACACCTGTCTTTTCTTTCCCTCTCCTGGCCTTTTCACCACAGGATCTGTCTGGAAGACGCTGGGAACGGCAGGGGCTGAAAAAGCTGTGAAGAAAGCTAAATCTTTCAATGATACAAGTGACCTGGGGGAAATCTCCCTTCTATGCATAGCCACTCTCTATCTTTTACTGTTTTTAATAAAAAAATCTATGAAGGGAATAACAGAATGAACATCTATATCACCTGAATATCACCTAATCAACTTGATAAATCAAACACCACTGAAACCCCCAGCACCCCTTCCTGATCTCAGTTCCCCTCCCTCTTCCCAGAGGTAGCCACCAACATGAATTTGGTGTTTCTTATTCTCATGCAAGCCTTTATACTTTTACTACAAAAACAACCCTCCTAAAATCAGAGGGCTTCTTGGTCACAGTCCCACTGGTTACTTTTTTTTTTTTTTAAACTGTCTCTTTCCTTTCTTTCCCTCATCTAGAAAAAGACTAATTATCAGATAAATGTACTCAAACCATGGGGATCACAACTGTCAATAGCTTAATCTGATTCCTGCCAACAATATCTATTTTATTTACTGCATTACCTCCCCTCTCCCCTCAATAAAGCTGTGATATAGGGAATTCAAGCCAGACCAAGAGGAATTACACTTTGAATAGTTATCTATTTCTGGCACTCCTCAATTCGAATTGGTAAATGGAAGCCTGTTTCACCTACACTCAAAATTCTCTAACAAACCAAAACAAACAAATTAGAATTTAGGAGAAGAACAACTGCACTCCTTTATACAGAGAACTGGAAAAACATGAAAACATTTATCAGTAATGAATCCATCACTCTTACCTGTTTTCATAAAAGACAAACGCAAACAATAAAATAAAATTGCACTAGACTCAAATACATTAAGTGGAGGACCCAACGTCTACCACCGTATTTGGAGCCTAGCATATTCTTATTGGAAGTTGGAACAACTTAATGTAGGAATACAATAATTGCTTACTCAACTAACTAATGGGTTAGTCCCTGAGTATTAAACAGTAAGGGAGGTACACGATTTTAAAACACACATAAAAATATTTATGAAACAACTGTTACACGCCAGGCATCGTTCTAGGCATGGAGGACCTAGGGAACCTCTACCCCAGCAGGACAGCACGTGCAAAGTTACACTAATGTCATATTCTGAGGAACTCTGGGAAACCCTCCCTGATCAATAAATCACTCTACAAATCACAACTTGGATAAGAATGGCCACAGTGCTGGTTTCTGAGGAAATCTTATAAAACCCCAAGTGTTAAAGCCAAGCAAAGAAAATCTGTTCTATTCCCTAAGTGAATATAGCATCTCTTTGTTGACTAGTGGAACCTATGAAAATGTGTTGTTCAGAGTGATTTCCCACACATAGAAAGTAAGAACTTTTCTGAATCTAAACAAATATCGCCAACAGCTGTAGAAAAAACGTTAATATTTGGAATTTTATAAAACGAATTACTGAAAGTAAGGAAGTGGGTCAGGAACCTAAACAATGATACATGACCATTAGAAACAGCCCAGCACTTAGTTCTCCTGGCTGTTTCTGTTGGAAGACACAGCAAATTTTGTGGGCAAGCAGGGCACTCAGCTCACATATGACTGGTCTGCTCCAGAAGTACTTCCTAGCTGGAAAGAAAATGGACTCCAAGAATCAGTAAGTATCAAAGAATGAGGATTTAGAAGAAAGCCTAAAATACATTAAAATGCTGATGGGACTCTCTCTACAAGGTGAGATTCTGGATGAAAACTTTTCTTCTTCATACTTCTCTATTTTTCTACAATGGAAATAATCAGGAAAAATGATCAATGCTTTATGATCTAAGAATTCTCACAGTAAAATAAAATGCTACCCCATTTCTCAAATGCTACAAGACTACAATACTGAAAATACCCGAAGGAAAAATTATTTAATGCATCAAAAGACACAAGTGAAAGCTAAATGCTCTGCTTTTTTAAAGTGTCTTTTCTCTAAGTGATAAGATACAGGGAAATTTTGAATGCATTTTTTCCTGTGTTTACTAGTTCTTCCACAATGATTCCCTGTGTGATTGACAGAAGTATTGCTTAAATTATTATTTTCTACAAAGGTCAATTAGCCCTAACTTAATAAGATACTATAAATCCTACATTATTACTCAAAAAATAGACCCCAATAATAGACCACATATCAGTTCATTCTCCAACAACAAGTCTCGGAAATGCCTCCTAGACTGAATTATTTCCCTCTTTGAAAGGATCCATATAAGTTCAGAGAGGTCAGAATGTACAAACTCTTCTGAAATTAGCAATTTCAGCGGAACACAGGTCCCTGGTTCTCCACTGCTGCTACTCTGTGAGCAGATCAGCACCAAGTCGGATGAGTAAATGAAAGGACATGGTAACAGGTAGAAAATGGAGAGCAAGGTGGTTTGGTTTTTAAATCTCTTTCATATGACTTACACTGCAGGGGTAAAGTATTTCCTGATGATAGAAACACAACTGAACTCAGGGCCAGCTACCTCTTTTACGACAGGCTTTTAAGGCTTTTCTTAAGATGCGCTTTTCCTTCCTTCTGCTCTGAATCCCGTTTCCCAATAATCAAGTGGTAGGTTATGAAGCCAGAGAACAATTTGTTACGTCTATGAATCCCTCTGCCTGCAAGGCCAAGTTTCATCAGCACCCCCCTCCCCCTGCTGCAAGCAACTTGAAATATATGACTGTGTTCTTAGGTTAAGGTCAGTGGTCTGGGTTACAAACACGGGCAGAATGATTTCTATATGGGCAACAAAAAAAGCAAGAGCTTGGGCATCCTCAACAGAGTCATTTACACTCTACAGAGAAGACAGATGAGTGGGAGTCGCCCCCAGGTGTGAGGCGATGGAAGCTTCGGGGCTCTCAGGAGGATGCAGTTCTAGGACCACAAGCAAAAGAAGCCAAGAATGAGAGGATAACTTGAAATATGTGAGTCACAACCTTTGAAAGTACCTACAACCCTCAAGCACCTACTTCCCTCACTGGCCAGCGTCATTTCTTTTGGAGGCAGTCCTCCCAGTGGCTGGCTCGAGAGATTATTTTCAGCCTTCATTTTGAAGGCTCCTGCTGCCAACACCTGTCTCGATTGTCACTGGCTGACCCCTAAAGACGGAGAGTGCGATTCCCCAATATTAATGGACCCCAAGAGGACAATTCTTTCTGCCAGGCTCACAATGGGTAGGAAAGCCTTCAACTACCTGGCATTTCTTTTAATCAGTTATACTGCTTTGGGGCTCATTTTACAAAGCCATCTGGCTTTGCAGACATCAATGCAAGGACTATGAAAAACCCTCACTTTTTACTGCGGCCCCAGAAAGGGGAGAAATCCACTTCAAAGTGTGTTAAGCTCCCAGGGTTCTGGTGTAGAAATTTCTTGCTCCGATTCTTCATTGTTCAGACATCCAAGGAGCCTAGCCATCTAGGACATAAAAGAATTCTTCTGAAAGCACCATGTAAAATAAAGTGTTTGTTCAGTCACAGTGTCCCTACAAATGTGATCTTATGCTCCATGGCGGGGTGTCTAAGAAGATGAAAATGAAGGGGTCTCAACAGAGCTAGTGGAAGCCTGGTCAGATAAATGGGAGGTTGGGAGACATGAGCCGTCCTAAATTGGAGAACGCTGAGGTGCCCACCTTCCTATGAATATTCTACTCATTCTCACAAAATGTTCCACACCTCAGTTTGGCATTAAGGAGAAATGCTTTGACTTTTTTTTCCACGACTGAATACAACTGCAATTGTATTTAAAATATCTTTACTTTCTATTGCTTTGACAGGTTCACTTTTGAAGTTTTCTATTCATACATTTCAATAGTCCTATCCCTTTTTAAGAGACAGTGAGCTGGCTTTTAACAAATTCAATACTAGGAGAAGGGACCAATGGTATTTTATTTTTTTCTTTCTTTTTTTCTTTTTTTTTTTTTTTTTTACAAAGAGTTATTTCATTCATCAGAATTTAAATGCTAGCAGAAACTACAAAACTCTAGGAGACTGACACATCAACATTTAGATGTATAAAAATACTATGGGGATTAATACCTAGCAACCAGATTTAATGTACCATTTTAAAAAGTTATCCTCTGACATAACTAACCTGGAAGCTAAATGCAGCTGGAGGTTCATGTCACCAGCTCACAATAGGTTTCTCAAAAGAGGCAGTTATTTCTCTTTTGAGGAATGAGGGTCACTGACTACTGACCCAACGCTTCATGCAAATAAATGGAGCAGTCTCAACACATTTCTTAATGGCCAGAAGACCTGACAGCAGAAAGGACAAGTGCTTAGGTCACAATTACAGTTGATTTATAATTTCTGCAACGAGCCCAGGGACAGGGTGGGTCTTCATTCCGAAGGAACCTTATCTTCTCTGGTGATAATACACCTGACTTGCAACAGACCTGTTCAAGGCGAAGCAATATAGAAGAAGTCTCATCCTTGCATCTGATCTGCTGCAGCAATATTTTGTTCTACCTCTTACATGTTGGAGGCTTAACATATTCTAACAGTGAATTAAGGCAAAATAAAGATAGGAAACTGGTGATATTATATTTTGAGACAGTTTAAGATAGTATCACTCATAGGAAGGTAGTATTTAACAGGGGTAACATTTTAACAAGAACAAGAGAATCGTATTAAATAAGAACAGTATTAAGTGAAGTTACATTTTACTGTGGCCATTTGTAACATTTACAAATCTTAAATTGATAATGAATGTGTGCAAAATATTTACCTTGATTCAGTTTTAATTTTTAGTTGTAAGACTTTTTTCATCTTTTAAAAGTACAATGTCACATAAGGTTATTTTACTTCAGTTTGATCTAGATTAAGAACACCTATGAATTAAGGTGGGTTCTGGCCCTAAGGAATATTGCTTTGAACATAATACCTGAAATATTTTTGGAGGTACATCATTGTTCTTTGGCCATCACAGTAATACCAACACTTGCTTAGTATCTTCACGTAAGGTGGAGAGGCTGAACATAACTTTAGTTGATTCACTTAAATCCACACATATGATTATTTTTACCCAATGCTTCAGTTGTGGGGCATTTGCTTCCTCATTCCTTAAGTCCCGTGAACACTATTTTAATCATTCTAGCGCTTATATCTTCCCAGTTTATCACTTCAAGTCCTTGAAATCACAGTGACTTTTTGGCTATGATGGCGCACTTGCGGCAACTAGAATTCTTCTAGCTTCAAAAACAAAAAACTCTGTTTATTGCCTGTGGACTCTATTACAGCCACTCCAACCCCTGGTCACAAATGGTTATGTTTGTTTTACGAAAAAGGAGAAGTTCTCCATTCTAATTTAAACAATTCTATCTTCCAGAGTCTAAGCTTGGGCAGCCCTGGAGCAAATTAAAGGCTTAAATATTTGGTATATTATAAAAGAAACATTCCTTTATTATTAATCTTATGACATCCTTATTTATTGTTTACTTACTATGATTTTAAGTTCCTGTGATAGCCTACATATACTTAAAAACAACTTTATAATTAACAATACAGAATTTACACACATGCAGAATTATATTTAAAATATACTCTTACCTTTTTTTTAAAATCATAGTTGATTTACAATATTGTGTTAGTTTCAGGTGTACAGCAAAGTGATTCCGTTTATATATATATATGCATATATATGTAAATATATACATAAATTCTTTTTCAGATTCCTTTCCATTACAGGTTATTGCAAGATATATTCAATAAGCTTAATGGTAATTATAAGCTTGTTCAAAGGCTCATAATTAGCATTTCCTCTGTCACTTAAATTTCCACTATTGGCCAGCAGAAGTTCCTTCAGTTCTGTTCATCTCTTTATAGCGCCACACACTATTGAAAGCATCCCTTCTCTTTAGCAAAACAAAACAAAACCAACCAAAACACAAAAAAATCTGTTTTGAAACCAACAAATTGTTCCCTTATCCCAACTGTAGCAGCCAGTTATGTTCCCTGTGCTATACAGTAAATCTTTGTTAATTTATATCTTGTAGTGTGTATCTGTTAATCCCACACTCCTACTTTATCCCTCCCCCCTTCCCCTCTGGTAACCATAATTTTGTTTTCTATGTCTGTGAGTCTATTTCTGTTTTGTAAGTAAGTTCCTTTGTGTTATTGTTTAGATTCCACATGTAAGTGATATCATATAATATTTGATAAACATAAAAAGATACTTATGTTACCATCTTTGCCTATGTTGATGATGATTAAAACTTAAGTGCAGGAAACACAATTTGAGTTGGTCAAAATACAGCTTATTAGGAAACATGAGAAATGTGATATGCCTTTTATGTAGTACAGTTTATATCATGTGTCAACCTTTGATAAAACGTGATTGACTCATTTTTAAAAACATAATTATATTTTTCAAGTATATCACTCAATAATAATCACAATATATTATTTCACCATTTCCTTTTTGGCTATAGAACAAATTAATGGCTTTTTTTCTAATTAACCAAGTAAACATGGGTAGAACCTACATGGAGATGTCCCTTTACTTTCATAAGCAAAATACAGACCTCACGTGTAAATGCATATGTGTTCATTTGTGAGACAACATTACCATTATTTTAAATCACAGACAGTTTTAGAGTTTAGCTCCAATATTTCAAATGCCTTTAGAGAAATGTAAAGGTATTTATTACCTTAATACTATAACTAAAGTTTCCAAAAAAGCTATTAAGAATGTCAGGGAAAACAATTAAGTTAATATCACCTTAATATAAACTTAATGTTAAGAATTGTCAAAAACATAAAGTATTAGACAACTTTACCTCAAATTCCAAATGTGACAATTTCTTAAGTCAACATTTAATTTTAGAAAAACCAAATCATAAAAGATTGCAAAACACATAGTTTATTATACACTTCAGTTACAGTTCTTTGTTCACATTATCATATTTACACACCCCTCAACCAATCCAGGTATGGGTATACTTTATAGTTCGTTACATAAGCAGAAATACAAATTATTTACAAGCTCACTTTAGCTTTATTACAATCTAATTTTTAGACAGATTAAAATATGTCATGCCAAAAAAAAAAAAAAATGTCATGCCTGCATCCCCATTTTCACACCTTAGGGTAACTGTACAATCATCACAAAGTAAAGTCACATTTAAAGAATTAAAATTCATAGAAAAACCTTTAGGTAATCAATAAATATTTTCCAATTAGTAACATCAAGTAAAGAGATCCTCAAACTGAGAAATAATTTTTTGGCTTTATTTACATGTATTATTATATATTATATTCAAAATATTTAAGATAAAACTCCGCATCTTTAACTTTTAAATTTTAAGTTAACCAGATCAATATGAAACAAAAAATAAATGGCTAAAAACACCTATGAAAAGTGTGAAAAGCAGACCAGTGAGGGAGAACTTACCAGACATTACAACTCACTAGAAAGCCACTGCATTCAAAACAAAATGGTGTTGGCACAGAAATAGACAGAGATCAGAACAGAGAGGCCAGAAATAGATACAAATGTATATGGCATCTTTATATGTGACAAGGGTAACATTTCAATCCCATGAAAAATAAAGTTTCTCATAGTAACTAGGACTTAAGGAACTGGTTATCTAGGGGGAGAAAAAACAAAGAAAGATAGAATCCTACCTCATATCATGTACAAAACTTAAAACTGGAGTAAATCTCAATGCTTTTAAAAATGGGGAAGAATATTTACAAGAATACTTGTATGACCACGGGATGGACAATACCATCATAAGCAAAACAGATAATAGAAGCAATAAAGAAAAAGACAGACATAAATAATTACAAAACATAATAATAAGTAAGGATTTTCTTTTGGTAAAAGACATCATACACAGAGACAAGAACTATAAAGAACAATAAAGCTATATTTGCACATATGTAACGATAAAACACAATAAATACCTCCCAGAAACTGTGATGGGAAAACACCACCAAGTAAAAAAATGGGCAGTGAAAATAAATAGGAAATGAAGAAAAGGGAAATTCAAGTGAACAATAAACATATGAAAATATATTTAACATCAGAGGCAGTCAGTGAAGAACATGTAAATTAATGATCAGCGATAATAAGATTGGCAAGAATTAAAATAAACAGTGGCATCCAATGCTGGTGAGAATGCAGGAAATGGGCATTCTTATGTGCAAACGTGATTTGCTATTCCTTTGGGGAAAAGAATCTAGAAATACATATTAAAATTAAAAATACACATACCGTTTGACCAAGCAATTCCACTTCTGGGAATCTATCCTATAGGGAAAAAAAAAGGACCAGTATGTAAGGACATAGGTACAAAGATGTTTACTGCAGCATTGTTTGTTGTGGGGCAGAGGAAGAGGGGGGACTGGGAATAACATGACTGCCCATTAATGAGGAAATGTTTAAATGAAATGTGGAATATCTATAATATAGAATATTATGTATTATTAAAAAGAATGAGATAAATCTGTACATAGTGACTTGGAAGGCTGATAAGGTGAGAAAAGCAAATTGAAGGGCTATACTTCCATTATGAGAATGGCAACAACCACCAGAAGAAAACAATGGACATGCAGACGCTCACATGTACATGGAGTAAGGAATGGAAGAACACAGACCAGGCTAACAATGGCCACCCAGGATTGGGAGTGGGAACAGGGAATGGAAGGGATGGGGATTATTTACTTCCTCCTAGTGTCTCTCTGTGCTGTTTCACTAGTTACTATGAACACTATATTAACTTTACAACTTCAGAATACATTTAAGAAAAAAATATTAGCTTTTATTAGTGGTAGTAGAGCAGAAGGACTTCCAGACATTCATCTGTAGTAAAATAGTAGCCATTAAATAAATATTCCCTTCTTTGCTTATGCCAGTCACTGCAGTGTTCTTTTTTTTTTTTTTTTTTTTTGCGGTACGTGGGCCTCTCACTGTTGTGGCCTCTCCCGTTGCGCAGCACAGGCTCCGGACGCGCAGGCTCAGCGGCCATGGCTCACGGGCCCAGCCGCTCCGCGGCATGTGGGATCTTCCCGGACCGGGGCACGAACCCGTGTCGCCTGCATCGGCAGGCGGACTCTCAACCACTGCACCACCAGGGGAGCCCCCCACTGCAGTATTCATTTTTGATGGCTTGCCCAATATCCATTCTGTCTCTCTCCCATATGTGTATCAGCCATGTGGTTTGGGTGGGGTTGACTCCACCCCATTCCCAGAAATTCCTGAATGGTCTAAGCCAGTTCTGTCCACCAGAAATACAATTTGGAGTCACACAATTTTAAATTTTCTAGTAGTCACAGTAACCATGAAAACTGCTGGCAGCCATCTATGAGCTAGGAAGGAAGCCTGCCCTGGGATGAGGGAGAGACTGGGTCCTTGTGTCAACACTGAACCTCTGAATCAACCCTTGCAAGAAGCATGGACTTCTTAGTTACATTAGCTGGTAAATTTCCTTTATTTTTTTCAGCCACTTTGAGTTAGGTTTTCTGTTACTTGCAATCAAATGTATTCCAGTTGATAAACTCATCTATGGACTAAACAAATACTTCCTTCTTAAGCGAAATAACTCAAATGTTCAATATTTCTTCATTTGCAGTCAAGGCATGCTTTTGTTAAACTAGCCTTCCTTGATAACACCTTTAGGCAGCTTCTGAAAACATGCCCAGAGAAGATTTCCAAAGACGAATTCCTGATCATGCAGGGTAACTTTGCATGGTTACAACTCAGAGTATTTCTCCTTAAGACAATACAGACATAAGGCGTCAGAGCAATCAATTAGCTCCACTCTCATTCCACCCTCTTTGCTGACCCTCCCTTTCTAGACCAGTGTGTTCCACCTTTGGCACTATTACCATATTGGACAGATAAGTCTTTGTTGGGGGGTGGTGGTGTGTGGTTTCCTGTACACTGTAGGATGGCTAGCAGCATCCCTGGCCTCTCTCTACCCACTAAATGATAGGAGAAATCCCACCCCCACCCCAAGTAGTTGTGACAATCAAAAATGTCTCTAGACACTGTCAAATGTCTCCTTAGGGGACAAAATCACCTCTGGTTGAGAACCACTGTTCTAGACCAATAATTAGTTCTAATGTAGAACTGACCTTCATTATTTTACCACATGATGGCCTCCCCCCGCTCCCCCCACCCCGCAAGTGTCCCCTGCATCACAATCTTTCCAGGCATTATGGCCTTCTCCTCGACTAGACATGAATACGTGACCCTTGTCTGGCCATGCTCTTCCTCCTCTAATCCCCGCTTATGCTGAGCCCAAGCTCTCCACTGCAGGTCTTCTTTCCGGAAGAAATGTAGCTAGTCCCCTCTGACTTCAGCTTGACATCATTACCTGACCTGCTCCCTGAATCACCCACGCAACCATTTCTTTGAGCTTCTCTGAGGAGATATTTTCTCATTTGTGGTCACTCATTCCTCAATTCAGCCTTCCCCGGCTGGGTCAGCCACCTCCTCCATCAGTATATCGTGGGGGACAATTCCACCCCACTCTATCCACATTGTATCAACTCACACATTATTCTCCCTAATTCATCCCTAAGACTAAAGATAGGTTATAACCACTGGAAAATTCTTCATAGCTTCTCAAATTGATTGACAGATTTAATGCAATTCCAATAAAAATCTCAACAGGCTTTTTTGGATGGAAATTGACAAACTGATTCCAAAATTAAAGAACGTAGAATAGTCCAAACAATTTTGAAAAAAAAAAAGAACAAAGTTGGAAGATTAACGCTATCTGATATCTGAACTTATTATAAAGCTACAATAACCAAATCAGTGGGGTACTGATATAAAACAAACAGGCCATGATCCAGAATAGAAAGTCTGCAGATAGACACCCATATATGGACAAACAATTTTCAATAAAACTACAAAGAGATTCAGCAGAGAAAGGACAGTCTGTTCAACAAACGGTGCTGGAACAATTAGATACCTGTATGCAAGAACATAAACTTCGATCCATATTTTACCCATATACAAAATTAACTCAAAATAGATCATAGATGTAAAAATCTAAAATTATAAATCTTACGGAAAGAAAAAGGAGAAAACTTTTGTGACCCTGAGTCAGGCAAAGATGGCTTAGAGGCAACACCAAAACCATGAGCACTTACAGAACAAATTGATTATTTATACTTCATCAAAACTAAAAACTTTTGCTCTTTAATAGATGCTGTAAAGAGATTGAAAACACAAGCCACAAGCCGGGAGAAAACTTACCAGTCATGTATAACAGCTTTATTTATAATGGCCCCAAACTATAAGCAACCAAAATGTTCATCACTAAGTGGACGGATAATCAAACTATGGTGTATCCACCAATAGGATATTACTTAGAAATAAAAGTAAGGAACTATTAACATACGCTACAATAGAGCTGAATCTCAAAATAATTATGCCAAGTGAAATAAACCAGACAAAAAAGGGTACGAACGGTACTGTTCCATTCATTTAAAATTTTAGGAAATGCAAACTAATCTTTAGGGTTGGAAAATATTAGTACCTGTCTGATTGGGCATGTGAGGGCTGGGAGGAGGTAGCAATTACAAATCGGTAAGAGGCAACTTCTGGAGGAGATGGATATTTCAATACCTTCGCTATGGAGTCTGTTTCACAGGTGTGAATATACATATATGTCAATTTATGATATTGTGTATTTTAAGTGCAATTTATGGTATGCCAATTATAGGTCAATCAAGCTTTTTCTTTTTCTTTTTTTTTTTTTTTTTAAAGGGGAGAGAGGAGCACTGTTAGTTGTTGGGGAAAACATTAACTGCTAGACCATGTAGGGTTATGCTGCTGTTGGGACACCCTAAATTGGTTCATGCTATACATGGGATTTCATAAGAGGAAGTGGTTTTGTTGTTTTAATTTCTTTTGTGGTTTAATACAAATAGAATTCACAATTCCTGGGTACTTAACATAATACAGCCTAGGTGATGTTAAACAGTAGATAAAAGGTCCATGGGTGGGAAGAGACTACACAGAGCCTTGAGAAGTACCGATCTGAACTATGTTTGCTTTAATTCTCCTTTTAAGTATCTCCCCATATAACCACCACCATCACCACCCCCTGCTGTGGTCTTAAGGATGTGTCCAACCAACATCTTCCAGCAAAAAAAAAAAATTAGAATAGAGCCAAGTGGCCTGAAATCTCAGAGATAATAATTAAGTAACATGCTTTTTAACAGATGTTTGATGACATTATTTTTCCCCATGATTCTACCAGAATCAACTGCATTTACATACAAATTGGTAATACCTTAGAATCCCAGCTAAAAAAAGCCACCGTTGTTCCCCTAAGACATGAAACCATGTACTGATCTATTAATTTCATTTCAGTGTATGATGTCAAGTGCATTTTAAAAATATACTCCACGGCTTCCAAGGGCTTCCTTAATCCACAAGGACTGGTTTTAGAGTTTAAACTAATTTATCATAGACATTAAAAAACCTTCTGCTTACTCTCCCAGGTAATTGATTCTTGATTTGCTAAGATACTAAACACTATTCTTTACACCCTGAAATACCAAACCCCTGGTGAACTCACTCATACGCCCCATGCAGAGCAAATCCTCTCGGCCGAGAGGCCAAGGGAAGCCCGGGAAAGCAGCCCACTCCCTCCCTTGGACCCACTGCCAGCCCAGGGGGACGTCCCCCACTGCCCCTGCAGTAAACATCCTTTGTTCCACAGCAGTGACACGGGGATGTCAGAGGGTGCCAACTTCTCCAAGAAAATGCCCTCCTCGGTTTTTGAAAAATACAAATAAATCCAAAAGACAACCTCTGCCTCAAAGCCGACCTTCCCAAGTAAAAGCACACACCTCCACCACCAGTAACAGTAGAATCAGCATTGGAAAATCGGGGTTTAGTAGGAGCTCAGCAACCAGGGCTAATGTCACCACGAGGTTAATCTCACTGATCTCTAGGACACGACAGAAGTTAGAAATCATTTTTCCTGCACAGTGAAAAGCACAACGCCTAGAGCAAATTAATATTTTCTAATAGGGAAGAACAATTTCACCTAAGCATCTACAAAACAGGCAAATACTTCTTGAAAGATTACTTTATAGTTCTAGAAAAGGGGCATTTAAAAATTCTTCCCCTCGATATATTATGCCTATTTAAATTTAGTATCATTAGAATTTTCATTCTTAAAAAAAAAATTTTAATTTACCCTTCCATGCTAGGCACCCGTTTCCACATGCCGATAAAATTCATAGAATATACTCTTTTTTTTGGCGGTACGCGGGCCTCTCACCGTTGTAGCCTCTCCCGTTGCGGAGCACAGGCTCCGGACGCGCAGGCTCAGCGGCCATTGCTCACGGGCCCAGCCGCTCCGCGGCATGTGGGATCTTCCCGGATCGGGGCACGAACCCGTGTCCCCTGCATCGGCAGGCGGACTCTCAACCACTGCGCCACCAGGGAAGCCCCATAGAATATACTTAATAAAACATTTTCTTCTCATGCAATTGTATTTACAGAACTGTCTGCATACAATTTTCTTATGCTATGAGTCAAAAGATACCTGGGTGATGTCTGAGGTGAAGCAGAGTCCAGAGGCCACTGGGAAGAGAGGGGTAGAGCACTGGCATGTTCTATGGGGCACGTCTTACGTTCCAACACAGAAGCATGGAAAAGCCCTAATCCTCGTCTTCATCCCAGAAGAGGTGACTTTATATAACAACATGTTCAAAGACAAGGCATGTGTATTCAGATGAAAGAGATGACCTGCCAGAATTCTTAGAAGCTGAGGCCTCTACTGCCGAAAAACAGAGAAGGAAACCCTAGGATATTTTCCCCCCAGTCACTTACGTTTGACAGTCAGCTGCCACAAAGAGTCAAAGAGCGGGGTTTCTAATTCTCAGGAGTCAGAATGGCAGAGGAAAAAGTAGAGATTCTAAGGAGGAACACCAAGACATGAGCAAAATCTTCTAGCCACAACCGACCTCGACGGTTCCCCTCAGAGAGCCCGACTTACTATACAACAGGGTCAGGAGAACAATACAGAATTCAGCTGCCCTGCTCACATGTCTCACTGGGCGATGGGCTCCTTTGGGGACTGCCAGTTACCACAGTGGGGACTGCCGTACCCACCAGTGCAGCCATCACTAGTCTCATGACAAGTCTGAGTAAACTCAGTATCCTGGTGGTGCTGGTATGTGACAAGGTTTTCCCTCTGGTTGCAGTTTTAAGTGTAAACTCTTAAGAAGAGTTTGAGGCCATGCTTTCCAAAATGTTCAAAGAAACCATGACGAGCAGGGTGAAGTCAAGTGCACTCTGTGAGGTCTACCCTTTACATGACCCATACTGTGGATGTCGATGCTGTAATTCATGTCTTTATAGAACAAAACGCTACCACACCCTCGCTCATTATCTTTTTCTAACTCAAATGTATTGCCCTGAAGAAGGAAAATTTGCTTTCCATTCGCTGGTGGGTGGGACCCCTAAACTGTGGCCACAGTTCACAGTGAAGAAACAGTCTGAGCACAAGCAAATCTCAAGTCCTCCGAGTTGTTGGTTCTTCACTTACCAAACAAAGGTATTTAAAATTAGTTTTCTGTTAAGGTTTCTTCCAGCTCTGAAATCCCAGGATTAAACTTTTCTAAGTGGACATCTATAATATCCCACTTCATTTTCCTCAGTACCTGTCTGTCTCAAAACACAGTTTCAAGAAGTAACCTATATACTATGTTGAGAAGGATGGGCAGGTTTCTAGTGATGGATTATCCTAGAAGAGGGGCCACTGAGCACAGGGAGTTCCCTCTCAGCTTCATGATACACAACATGTGTGGGGTCTGTCTCCCTCACACACCTAGAAACCTCCTGATACCAGTGTTGACTGTGGAGGGACACAGGAAAGATCTACCCAAGGACACGGGGTTCAGCCACCCTATGTAACACCTCTCCCCTGATGGAAGGGCTGGTAAACAAAGGTGTCCCCCCACCCCAGAAAATGCTACTCAAATAATCTGGCTTTAAGGGAGCTTCCTCAGCCTACTGGCAGTCTTTTGCCTAATGCTATCGGACAAAAATAAGTCGGAGGGGGGCCTTAATTCCCATTGTGTTTTATTTAATAAAATACTTACATAGAGCTTACTGCATGCCAGGCACGGTTATAAACATTTTACAGATATTAACTAATTTAATCCTCAAAACATTCCAGGATAGAATAGCATACATACTTTTTTTTTTTTTTTTTCCCCAGTACGCGGGCCTCTCACTGTTGTGGCCTCTCCCGTTGCGGAGCACAGGCTCCGGACACGCAGGCTCAGCGGCCATGGCTCACGGGCCCAGCCGCTCTGCAGCATGTGGGATCTTCCCGGACCGGGGCACGAACCCGTGTCGCCTGCATCGGCAGGCGGACTCTCAACCACTGCGCCACCAGGGAAGCCCTGCATACATACTTTTATGGATGAGGAAACAGAGACACATAGAGGTTAAGTAACCTTCTGAAGGTCACAGGCTGGTTAAACAGCAGAGGTAGGATTGAACCCAGGCCGTGTGACTCTGAAATGCCTACTGAATAACAGACCTGAGAAGGGGGCTTTTAGTGAGAAAGTGCAGGCACCCACCTGCTGCAGTGGGCCACCCTCCACAAGGCTTGCTGAAAAGATGCTCACTGAAAAAGTCTCCAAATTCCTGTCTGACTCAGGCTTGCTATAAAGTCATTCTGAGAAATATGAAATAGAGAATTTACCCTCATGCCTTTGGACATCCAGAAGCCCGCTTTGCCATTACACACACCCTGATGCTCTCCTGAGAACAGCAGTTCTCATCTAGGGGTGGCATTTTAGATTCACCCTGAGAATGGGCTGAAAGTCCACAAGCCTCGGTGCTCCCCCTGCCTCTGCCCCCAATGCACATACGCGCAGATTCTGATTTGTACTCCCAAGTGTATTTGGAAATGTGCGCGCGCGCGCGCACACACACACGTATTTTGATAAACCTCCCTAGGCGACCCAACTCTCCCTCCCACGGAGCAAAACTAAGGTCTTCCTAATAATTTTCAAAGGTGAGAAGATCGATCCTACATTGTTTCTATCTCCCAGGTCTCCTCCCCCCAGCCCCCTCACAGAAGATGAATGCAGGCGTGATACAGGATGCTGCAAATACATACCAAATACCAAACTGGCTATTCGATGAATATATAAATGCAATTGACATTCTTTCACAGTCTGAAATCCTCTCTTTACTCTCAGGATATATTACACCATTCTGCTTTTATATAAACATGCCACTTTAAATGCTAATTCAGATGCAACACTCAATTTTTTCTTCATTTTGTTGCTGGGTTTCTAACATTCAAAATGACACTGGACTTCCATTTGGCTTCAACGATAGGCATTTTGAATTCTTGTTGTTTCAATATTTGTAGGGGTAGGAGGGAAGAAAGTACTAAGAAGAAAACTAAATTTATTTTAAAACTTATCCAAATACAGTTTACATGCCCTTTATTTTGCTTGAATTAAGCCCTTTCCCTCTCTTTCAGAAAATGTTACCTTCACCTTACTGAAAATCTCGTAAATCTAATTTGACTCCGTTGTAAAACCAAGGTGATTGCCTCTCCTTGCATTCTAGAAATAACCTCATTTTACTCAAACTGCTTTTCTAAACAGCCCATCAAGGCAGCATGCTCTGGCTGAAATACAACTGGCCTGAACATACGTCTTCTTTTTGAAAAATACACACACCTACAGATGCCAATGACATCCACGTGAGCCTCTCCAATTACACAGAAGGTCACTTCCTATCTCGTCTCAAAATGAGGAATTTCAACCTAAGAAATATCCTAATCCAGTGCACCCAGTTCAATCTAATTACAGTGAGACAAACTGTCTTCTGAGTCCAGCAGGCCCCGCTCCACCCAGAAGCTTCCAGTAACCCTCGGGGTCCTCTGCCTCTGTCATCCTAGGCACTGTGACAACACTCTCTCCCTCTGTGGCTCACTCCATTCTTCCATCCCACCCAAACACCCTTTCCTGCTCCTGCCCAAGAGAGACAATATGGGAAAGACGTGAGACAAGTTTATCACCTTTTTCATATACTTGTTAACTTATCCATGTGGCAAAATGGTTCTTGACAACAGCTCTCCTTGTCTGTCGCCAGACCACCAGAAGCATCCCATTAATGACTCCCGTTCTGCTGTGCTAAATGCAGCTCAGCAACACCCGTGCCCAAAGGTATGTACATTTCAATGAGACGCGGAGGAGAAAAGACCTTTAATATCCAACTGAATGAACTTCAGTTCTTACAGATCCAACTGAATGGATGTCTGGCACTGTGGTAAGTGTGTTTTAAGATGCCTGTTTTCTTTGTGGAGAGGAAGATGGACCTCCTAGCACACCTGAAACCATTATATGCCAGCAGCACCTCACCCTACGTAGTCCGTGGCCAGCCCTACTGGACCCCAACCATTTCAGAATAATGATAAAAGGAAAAGGGGAATGGAGAAGGGACAAAACTCTATGGAGAGAAATAGTTGCGAAACACTAGTATTGCTGCTAGGTTGAGAAATTGAAATTAAACCGAGAAGACTCCTAAATTACTTTTTTTTTTTTTTTTTTTGCGGTACGCGGGCCTCTCACTGTTGTGGCCTCTCCCGTTGCGGAGCACAGGCTCCGGACATGCAGGCTCAGCGGCCATGGCTCACGGGCCCAGCCGCTCCGCGGCATGTGGGATCTTACCGGACCGGGGCACGAACCCATGTTCCCTGCATCGGCAGACGGACTCTCAACCACTGCGCCACCAGGGAAGCCCCCTAAATTACTTCTAATACTTTCAATACTCCCAGAAATTCCTCAGCACGCAGAAACATACTTCTCCAGGCCTTCCGTGCTTTGGGTTTCTGCTGCTAGATGTGTGGCCAAACAACATAAAGCCAAGAAACTAACTGACCAGATGTCAGTCACTGTTCTACTGAAATAAAGTGATAACTGCAGATAGTCCTACGGATCCCTGAACTACAGGGCTCCATGAAACAATGCACTCATGCTCACAATTAAAAGACATAGAAGAAAGGCTATTTTAATTTTGGGTAGCAAGGAGAATTTACTTGCTAAGAAGAGATAGTGCAGTTACATTCTCTGTGCAGGGGGCTTGGGGGGGGTGTTTAAAGATCATTAAAAATCAACATTGGAGGAGGCAAGGGAGCTGGCCCCAGCCAATTTCCTGCCCCTCTCTCCAGGGAATTCGGAGAAGAAAAGAAGCTCCCTCTGTACTAGAGAGCTGTTTATTTGAGCAATTAACAAAACATGAGGGGGTCCTTTAAAATTAAAGGGGACCTTGGTTTTGCTCTGAACCATCCATTAGCTCACACCTTGGGCTTTTACCCTTTTTCCACTTTCCCTGTCAGAAAACAACCACCACCCAGAGAGCTTTGCCACTTAGAAATGTCATTTTAGGACCCAAGTTCAAAAAACTAGTTAAGGGACCCACAACACTAGGAACTTTTTAATAAATATGGATAGTTTAGATTCGCTGTTAGAAATTTTACAAGATAAATGTCTTGTATTTGGAATTTGCTTTTAACTTTTCCTCAGCATTGTTTGTTTTTTATAATTATACTTGTTGACACATCTTCTTTAGTTCAATCATCCTACCCGCCATACAGTATTTCATTGTATGACTGTATCATAATTTATTCAAAGGATATACAGATTTTGACAGGTAGCTGAGAGGAAAGGGAGCAGAGAGTATGGCAACTTTTGTTCCAAGGAGAAAGACAAGAACATGCTAGAAGAATCTGGGAAAATGGCTACTCTTTGTAAGGAGAAGACAGCTAGCTAAAATCCACCCATACAGGGAGCCAGAGTAGAAACGGGATTTGGGACCTTGAAGTTGGTAAAGGGCTGGAAGAGCCTCTGGAAAACTGATCCGGGGTCACTTGGTTTTTTAGTAACATCAGGTCTAGAAAGAAGTTCCCTTGATCTCTCTTGTCTGCTGACCTTTGCACCATTAAAAAAAGAAAAGCCACATCATTGTCTTTGCAACCTTTTAAAACACATGTGAAACACAGACTTCAAATTATTCCTTGAGAAAATGATCATAAATTACAAATTAGTGGGGATCTGGATTACTTTTTTTCTAGAAAGAATATAGGTTGCTTTTTTATCCTTTTCAATTAGTAATAAAAAGAAAAGCCTATTTTCTGTGTTCTTTTATTTGTAAAGGCTTTAACTGTTATATGATATATACATGCTTTATATAACAAATATGTTTTTATCACATGATTCCAGACATTGTCTATAAGCTTACTTAAAATTTTTTATAGACAATACTAAAATTTTTTAAAAATATGATAAATCTATGTGTCTGAATGATGAAAGTGCATTTTTAAAATATTACCCTTCAAGGCATACACATTAAAAGTGGCAGATATAACAAAATCAGGTGCCTTCTTCCAAGAGCACAGCTTTTCTGAAGGTACACCCCCTCTGACAAGTTCAGTCGCATTGCCGGGTACCATAGACAATGAGGAATACATCACATTGCACAGTTGCTTGCTGTTGACATGGAAATACAACTCAACAGAAGAGCAGGATCAAATCCTCAATCTTTCTGGGAGAAGGTAATAAAAGACTTGAAAGCATTTATGCAGTAAATAAACAGAGGAAGTGTTAACAGGTTTAATGATCAGGTACCATGATGCGGGCTAGCACCCGTACCTAATAAAAACACACCTGTGCTCTTCTTCATCAGATTTGTATTAAAATCACTCGAGCATTTATCTTATAAGTATTTTCTTTTTCTCAAAGTCATAAAAGAACCTTGCATGAGGAGAGTAATGACTGGCATCCTGTGTGGTGGTCACTGAAAACTCAGAGTGGCATTACATCCCAGAACATCTATGTCATAAGTCATTAATTCTTTGGGGAATACTTGTATTTAATAGAAAATTTAAAAATAGCATGTTTATTTCTTGTTTGCTTTACTTGCAATTATTAAGTTTTCCAAAATTCACTTAAAAAGGTAGATTTATGTTGACATATATATATATATATATATATATATATATATATATATGATTTTTATTCCCATCATCTGATTGATAGAGCAACTGATTTTTATTACGAGGGGATTTTAATTGGCTTAAATGTAATTCTATCTTACTAAGTATTCAAAGCATGTACTCCAAACAAACTGATGCCATCATCACTATTTTTTTTTTATTAAAGAGTCCATGCTCTCAAACAGAGAAATTTAAATATTTTCCTTACCATGTATTTCCCCCATCAACTCATGGCTATCAGCTAACATGAACAGAATTGAGACTTACACAAGCGCAAAAGGAGATATGGCCCTTCAGTAGGTATAAGGAATCTACTTTGCTAACTAACATTATTGTAATAATAATTTATAGGAAACATACTAACTTAAACAGGAAAAAAAAAAGCACCATTTATCATAAAGGCTAAAAGGAAGCTCTGACTAAAGTTCTAAAGTTCTTAAATAAAGTATACAAGACAAGCCTAAGATGCTTTAAGCATACAAAATTATGAAGGAAAAGAGATTTTTGTCTACAAAGATATTTTATGTAGATATTTCTGTTTTTCTTGTTTCTGATTTCTCATCATGTTGGGAAATATCAAAAAGTTTAAACTTTTACAAGCCTAGGCAAAAGAGTCCTAATCTTAATGCAGGAGATTGGAAGTTTTTCATTCTAAGGACATTTCCGATGCTAAACTATTAGGCCATTAACCTGTAGTGTCCAGAGATGTAAGCTGGGAGCGAGTGAAAATTTATTTAGGCACGTTCTCCAAGAATAATGATCCAGTGTTCTCCTGGCAACTAAAAAAGTACAGACCAAAATGGAGAGCAATAAAATGTTCATGGTTCACGAAGTTTTGGTTCCTAGACGCAAAGACTGAAATTTCCCAAAATTGAGTCAAAAGAATGAATTCTTACAACAGTCACCACATACGTTTCTAATCCTCCAAGTTGAGATTTGCATGAATTTATCTTAAATATTAGACTTATTGTTTTAAAAGGACATTGCCCCATCCACTAAACTCAGCATAAAACAGACGCCAAATCCAAATATTTCCAGATCAGCCCTTACACAGTACTAGTTGATAGTAACTGTACCTTAGTAGAATATTAAAGGCAATTAACTTCATTCTGCAACTTGCTGATGCAAAAAACTATGATTTATGCAAATATATTATCAGCCTTAAAAATAAAAGGTGGAAACATACTATAAAGAAATCAAGTCAATGTTCACAAATTTGCTATTTTAATATAAGAGCATTACATGAATCAGTGCAGTAAGGTCTAGATCTAATAGAAAGTTTAGCTGATGCAAAGTCTTCATCAATTCAGAGGCAAAAGTATATCATTTACTCTGCATAAAATTCATAGTATAAAGATCATAGAATTCCAGATCATGTAGATAAGCACTAATTCTTTAGTCAGATCATTTTAAACTATCTGCAGACCAAATAATGTTTTTGCTTGATTACATAATAGAATTTTTAAATTTAAGATTCTCCCAGGAATAACCTGCTGTATATAAATAAATAAAGTAAAATTAAAAAAAAAAAAAAGATTATCCCAGGAATAAATATGCATTTTGGCTTATAATGCCCATAAGGAACCCTGGAAACTTTCTTCAACTTATCTTGAAATCATTAATATTTAACATTTATAAATAAATGCAAAGCTTTGTGTTTTCTTAATTCAGTTGATTATCATTAATCTTCTGATTGCCATTGAAAATCTAACAAGTCAGAGAATAATGACATTACAAACTGTATCCCAGAATACAAATGAATCAATAAAGAAATTATTCTACTTACAGACTTCCTCTTCTGGGGAGACTCAGCTCCTTCTGCAAAAGAAAAAACGAAACATGTATATGAGATGCTACATTAACCTTAGACTACTAGGACACCAAACAGGTAACATAAAATGTATCATCCTTACTATGCTTGATTTGGCATTTTCTATACTGAAAAGATTTTAGTGTAATTATTTTATGCTGGATCCCTTCTGACATTGTTCCCTTTATACACTGTATTTGACGTACAAACCCTGTTTACCTAAATTCCAGAGCAGAAAAGACATCAATCCTCCCAAAGCAGTGACAGTCAAATACTGAGTTGAGCTACGTGACCCTATAATTGAGGGTAAGGGAAATCTGAGCAACCAAAGAACTTATCCAAAAAGGAAACAGAAGGAGGAGGAGAAATTTTGCAGAATTATAATTAAGTGAAAGGTGAAATGAAAAGGGTAGTGAAATCAGACTATTTGCCTCCAACAGAAATAAACTCATGCAAAACATTATGTCTACCAAAGATTATAATTTAAAAAAGAAATAGAGCAAAAGTTTTCCTTCTGGTATTATTTCTCAAAACAAATGTGACTTATGATTAAGGATATTTAAAAGTAGGTTAACGAACTTCTAAAAAGGTAACCAGACAGCAACAACAATTAATATAGTGCTTTATAGTTTCAAAGGATGCTCTCACACTTATCTCAAATTAAGATCATTATCTGCCTTTCTAGAGAGAGTCTATGGGAAAATAAAACAAAATAACCCAGCAAACAAACAAACAAAAAGGGATACAGAAATACCTCCACCCACTAATGGAGCTTTCAGAAGCCCGGGCACTCGAGAATGATTACTTGATGACAATAATTAAAGAACAGGAAGTAATGAGTCGCCTGGCTATTTTAACTCAAAATTTGAAAGCCTTGACTAAATTTGGGCTTTCCTTCCCATAATTATCTTTTTTTTTTTGCCTGCCAGGAGCTCAAGCATCATTTTTTGAAAGGTGCTTCCCCTTCAGCTTCAAACTCACCTTTCCTGTTCCCTATTTTTATTGGATCCTGAAATGTTTGTCATGGCCTGTGGCCTCACATCTTACTTCTAAACCATGCAATTTGCTCCATCACAGCTTACAAAAAATGGACTTAAGAGCAGCAGCCCAGAGGAGGATCCTGCCTTAAATAGAACTTATCCAAAGTTATTACTTTACTCACTTATTAACTGGAAAATATATTTTGATACAGAGTTATAATAATCAGATCACTGTTTAATTGCAAGAAAAAAAAAAAACAATTTTAGGGACAGAGTATTTTCTTCCTTCTCCCAATAGCTAGCCATTTTCTTTTCACGGACTGCAGGGTTCAGTGGTGAAATGCTTTTGTTTTGTTTTGTTTCGAGTTTTTCTTTAATCCTTCATTAGCCCCAAGAAATTATAGCGTTTGCTGAAGTTGGCTCCCTGATTCTGAAACATAAATATACCTTTATTTACTAAAGCCTCTAATGAGAAGTGTAAAGTCTTTGACCAAGACAGTTTTCCTTGGGAACTGAAATGTAAATAGAACACCAATGAGTAATTGTCTCTACGTGTGTCTTGGGTTATGACAAGCACTGAGAAGTCTGTTTGTATTCAGGTTAAAAAAAGAAAAAAAGAGAAAAGGAGAACTGCCTAGAAGTAATCATTCACCAGAGGGTTTCTTTTAAAAAGAAATTACTGATCTGAAAAGGAATACATATATATAGCTGAATCACTGTGCTGTACACCTAAAACTAACACACCATTATAAATCAAATAAACGTCAATAAAAAAAAAGAAATTACTGAGACCCACTACATAGCAAAAGGCCTAGAGCTTAATTAAATAAGTAAATACTGCTGTTTAGTAAGTTCATCTGACAGCAGTATTAAAAGAAAAGGAGGCGTACCTGAGGTGCTATCATTAAAAACAGAAAAAAATAAGTCAGATGTTGTTTCAGTTCTGTACGCAAACAGATCACTCAGAAGATATAACAGGAGAAGGGCCAAATAAATGATCCCCAAATAGTTCAATCAATCATATTCCACCAAATGACCCGACTGTAAGCTGGCTATGAGAAGAAACTGCTGAAACGGCAAGATAAGGGATGAAAACCGACTCTGTTTTTAATCAGAAAGCCCTTCCAACAGGTCTAGAATTATGAGTTCTAAACAAGAAAAAAGGTCACAGTGGGTAACCCCGCACTGCTGCTCCCCGGGACGGCGGCCGAGGTTCCAGGACATTTAATAGGCCACTGTCAATGACCTGCAGGGTCTGTGCTAACCAGGCTGAGGAGCTAATCCACCTGACGGCTTGAATGTCAGGCTTGGAACTGGAAACTCAATTTGCTAGCAAATTGGAATCAGATGCGATGGTAATAAAGTGAGAGAAATGAATGTGCTGTGGCCAAGACCTTGTGAACAGTGGCTGCAAAAGCCTGCAAATCCCAAGAGGGCTAAGCGATTGCAGACAGAGCCAGGAGGGGCTGCTGTCCTGCTGTGTGGGGAGGGACCATGCACTGATCAAACTGCACGGGCTGGATGCAAATGAGCAATATCAAGGCACTTACTGCCCCAATCCTAGTGGTACTGTGCGTGTGTGTCCTTATTCTCTTAATGTCAGGATAAGGTCACTAAACCATACTTACATAATTAGATACGACATGTGGTATTGGTTCCGGTCATAAACCAAAGCTTGTGCTTAGTATATTTGGAACATGTGTAAAAAATTAGCATCAGATTAAGAATAGAGAAGGGAAGGGGGCAGAGAGAAAAAAGGGCAAGAAGTGTCCATCTGAACTAAAATCTATGTGATTATTAATCATCACAGGTTAAAGAAATGCATGAGTGTATTTAAGAATATTAAAATTTTAAAATTATTTTCATTGATATTGATTTTTCAGTGACATCTAATATTTTTTAGAATTGCTGTGTATCATTACTTGCTTGAAAAAATGATCTCCTTTGCCCCCTTTCTAAAAATGTTGACTAGCAAATACGTGCATTTGAAAATAAAGACAAAGTTAATCGAAGAACTCTGTTTACCTTCTTGTGATCTCTTGATAAGACTGAGAACACACAGATTCCTCAAATACTGAAAGAGAATTTCTGTGAGTCTGGGAAGAAAAGAAAGCATAACAAATGATCCTGCCCCTTTCCTCGGCCAGCCTTGGCCTCAAAAGGAGAAGAAAACTTGTCTCGTTCATAAAGGCAGTTGAGAAACAGCTGCAACGTTTAATATGTACAAGCAATTTCCACAATGGCAATTTAAAAAATATATACTATTTAATACGTATTTAATAGTTATACATACACAAATAAAACAACATGGCAACACATGCCACATGTATTTAAGAAATCTTTGAACTATTCTTTTTAACTGATGGGCCACGTTATGATTTAAAAGAGAAAGGAGATCTTATATCATATTACAAATATTATATTACAAATAAAATATCCCCTCCTTCAAGAGGTGGGGCTTAATTCTCTTCCTCTGGAGAGTGGGCTGGACTTAGTGACTCCCTTCCAAAGACAGAGGAGGGAAAAGGAAAAGTAGCAACTTTTAAGTGGAGAAACCTGACAGACACCGTCTGAACCAACCAACATTAATGTTACCAACAATAATCATAGATACCATGTGCCCCTGATACGATGTCATGAGAACAGACTTCACCACTGTGGCATTCTCCCTAAAAATCCTTAACTCCAGTCTCATCCTGGAAAAAGTACCGGGGAAAACCAAACTGAGGATCATTCTACAGAACATTCTACAGAACAACTGTCAGGGTTGTGAAAAACAAGGAACAACTGAGAAACTGTCACAGGTCGGAGAAGACTCAGGAGAACGATGACGAAATGCAATGTAGGATCATAGACTGGATTCTGAACCATAAACAGGACAGTAGTGGAAAACCTGGTGATATCCAAATAAAGTGTTTAGTTAATAGTAATGTACTAATGTCAATTTCATAATTTTGACAAATGTATTAAGGTTACATTAAGATGTTAACATTAGGGGAAATTGGTGGAAGGGTATGCAGAGATTCAACTGTCTTCAACTTTTCTATAAATCTAAAATGATTTCAATTTTTTTTTTAAAGTTCTCTAAAAAGAAAGAGAGAGCTAAGGAGAAAGAAAGACACGTGTGTGTGTGTGTGTGTGTGTGTGTGTGTGTGTGTGTGTGCGCGCGCGTAGGCTAGGGCATGGAATGTATGAATAAATATCGAAATAGTCTATGCTTATTTTAAGGCCATATTTAACTCAGTATTTTAGAAGTTTATAGAAATAATCTAAGTGAGAGAAGCTTGTGACTAGGACCATCAGTGAAGATGTTGAGAAGCAGTCAGGTTTGAGATATGTTTTTACAGAATATACAAAAGAACTGGATGTGGAAGATGGAAGAGAAAGCCAGAAAGAGTAAAAGTTCTTGGCCTGTGCAGGGGGAGTTTGAGGGAAGAACGGTCCTATCTGGATACATCACATCCAAGATGTCTGTAAGAAATCCAAAGAAAAATTTCCAAGCAGGTGGTTGGACAAACGAACCTGGGTTCAGGAGAGAGGTCGGGGCTGAAAATAGACTTTGAACTCATTATTGTATAAGATGGTACATAAAACCATGTGCTGGAAGTGACAGGAGAAGAGAGAACAGAAAAAGAAGTGGCACATATACCTATATGTATATATACAGGACCACTTAAAATCTACAAGCGGGGAGAATTCTGCTACACATTACGCCCTGTTAAATGATGTGCTGAACTATGCAGACCCTGGGTTCTTCAAACAACACAAACTGAATGAGGCTAGCAAGTAAAAATACTACTGGGTAGACACCAGCTCTCACACAGGTGACGGGATTGTTGCACAGACAAGGTCAGAAAATGGGTGGGAACTAGGAAATTAACCCCCAGAGAACATGACCACAGCTGGGGAATGGCCCGTTAGGACACCTCTGCTGCTCAAGGCTCAACTGGGGCTCAGCCTCCAGGAAGGACCTCTCCACTGTCCCAGCACCTTCCCCTCAGCACTCTGGCAGGTCCCCACTCCCCGCGAGTGTCCCATTACTGCCAGGTGTCAGCCAGCGTGATCACGCCTGAGTTTCTGCAAAGAGCTGAGATGCGGGAAGCAGTGTATCAGGCACCGTTAGGGACACGTAAGGAGGAAATAAAATAAGACAGATTTAAAAGCTACTTGGGGAAACACACACAGCAAAAGAGATATCACCAGGTGCAGGATTATGCAGTATAATTTGAATGAATAAATGTTAACAGGGGAGAGAAAATAAAAGGGGATGAGATAATTCAGCTCAAGCAGTGGTTCTGAATGCAGTCCGGCTACACATCAGTGTCACCCAGGGAGCTTTTACAAATACCGATGTCTGAACACCACCCTGGAGATGGAGAGGGAGTTGTGTGTATGCGTTGTTTCGTGGCGGCTGGTACTTTTAAGTACCCTTAAGGCCTATTAGTTTGCCTTTGGATTTTTTTCTTTATGGAATACTACTTTTCTAGCTGTCATCAGAGTAGTGAAGTTTTAGGGTTTTTTGTTATTTCCTTTCCAAGTGGGAAGCACTGTAGGGCAAGGAAGGGTACCCCAAATGGAACTCTCCCTACCTGATGGGGTGTAAATTTAGCTAGGGGTATAGGCTCAGCAAGGGATTGGCTCTTTTAAAGGGATGTTTTTGGCCCCATTTTTCTGGCCTCCATTTCTGAGTTACTTGTGAAGGCAGAAGCAGAGGACAGGAAGGTTCACACCACAGAACCAGATCTTACAGAACCAGGCTTGGTTCTGAAACACAGCTGCACACAAAAGGGGCTTATGTTCAAACCTCTTGAAAAATCCAGTGAATTGCCCATACAGTACATAGCTCTATGCATAAAAATCTGTAGAATGAAGCTGGAGAAGCAGTAGGTAGACCTCTACAGAGATGCTTGGACAAACTGTTCATCCTGTAAAATACCACTCAGTGGGAATGTGAGGTGGGTGGAGAACCCTAAAGGACCCCTCCTTTCTTGCAGGTTTTATTTCATGCTGTTTCTGTGTCTATAACCACAGTGCACTTTAACATATTTACCTGTGGTAGTAAAGTTCAACAAAATAAACCGTGAAAGGTACACACACAAGATCCCTGCTGCGTTTTCATGTAAATTTTACTCTATCGCAACCGCATACTCACTTTCTCTGAAAAAACAGAAGTAGTTACCGCCTTCCTTTCTCTCTGGGTTGGCTTTTTCTGCCGTGAATTCAAATCAACGGCCATCGTCCCCAAGACTAGGCATTCGTCTCACGGGCCCTTTCCATACACAGAGTTTCTCAGTCACAATATGGGTGTCTGGCTCTTTGAGTTTTATAAAATCCTATCCGAAATGGAGTCTATGAATTTCTTAACAAACTCACCTGGCTGTCTGGCAGGACACGCCAGCCTTCCCATGGAAAGCCCAGAGATGAGCAGTTGCCCAGGATCGCAAAGCCAGGAGACGGTGGAAGCAAAATGTGAACCTACGACACCCAGCCCCAATTTTCCCCCTACACTCCAATGTGAAAGTGCTGGAGAGCAGGCCAGAGTGGTGTCGTGCACGACAGGGAGGGGAGTCTGAATGAGGACATGAGCACAGAGGGTTGGCTTTAATTTAAGAAAAAAAAAAAGGAGGGCAGCTTTTCCTCTAAAGAGGGAGAAAAGTACAAGTAAAAACAGGTACCTTTTAAAGAAGAACAAAGGAAAACTGAAGCAATTTACTTGGAGTTCCGTAATTTCAGAAACCGAGAAGACAAAATCTTCTGCCAAAGGTGAAAACAAGGGGCACACGTGGGGACTAAAGCAAGCAAAATGGGGTTCTTTTATCCAATTGCACACTTTTTAGTAAAGGCTGCTGAGGCAAAGTGCTATGCCAGGCACTGGGCATAAAGGACTTGGCTTGCTTTTTCTATAGTGTGGAAAGGCCTGGAATAGCGGTTTTTTTCAATAGTACCAAGGGAGGGGGCAATCAGTTTTCTTTAAGGAGAGTCAGGATTGTTTCTTGCCCAGTGATATTCCCCATTATTCATGATAACAAAATCTGGTGGAACTGAGCTATTCTCAACCTCCAGGCTTAGCTCCGGTTAAATTAAGCTAATGACAAAGTTCATTGTCTGAGCCAAAGTAATTGGTTCAGAGATGGCATCTGATTCAATCTGGGAAAACAAGATGCAAAACAATGTTTGCTCTAGGCTCCTGGGAAAGAATGCCTTCCTTTTTCCAAGAGAGTTAACAGGAAAGGAGGATCATTAAACCCAAGAAGCTAATGACAGCCGCAGGGTAGAAGGTGACAGAAAAGAAAGACAGGTAGAAACTGGGTCTTGGGTGATGTCTTTGAAACAATGGATCTAGTCTTGCTTATACCTGGATTTCTCAGTTACGTGAGTCAATCGAGTCCCTTTATTGTTTAAACCAGTTTAACCTGTGGTTTCTGTTCCTTACAATTCAAATATTCCCAAGTGATGCAATACTTAAGCCTGGTCTTTCTTCCACGGCCACTGGGAGTTGGCTAGGCAGCCTCAGGAGTGGGTGAGGAAAGGGGCATTCCAGAAGAGGGAACGGATGCTGCAAAGTACGGCGGAGTGAAACAGTACACAGCTCTTAGTAAACTTGGAATGGCCGGAAATGAGGGTAGAAAGAAAAAACCAACAGGACATGAGAACAGAGGCAGGGACAAGGCAAATCACAGAAGGGTTTTGGAAGAGTCTGTCTTTATCCTATAGTCAATGGGGAGCTCACGGAACATTTTAAGTAGGAGAATAAGATGGTCAAACTTAACACGTCAAAAAGGATCACTCTGGTATCAGGGTGTCAAATGGCTTATGGAAGACACACGGGAAATTAACTCAGAGGCTTATTCAATTGCCCAGGAAGCATAGCCCAGTGCCAGGACTAAGAAAGAGGTAGTGGGGAAAGAGGGGAGGGGCAAATTCAAGAGAGAAGCGTGTGTGTATAGGATCTACCGGAGTTGAAAAGAAATGCTTAGCTCTTGGGAAGGTTTAGAACATTAGGAGCTAAGGGCAGGGCTCCATCCAGAGATTAGGGAAGAGGGCCATCCAAAAGTTAAATAATGGAAATCTGAATGTGGATAAGGGGATGGCAAAACCATTTAATTTAGACCAGAGAGTCCCAGATGGCAGGGAATGTGGGATAGATTTGCAAAGTAAGATAAGAGCAAAGGTGGGCATCGCAGGTCTTTCTTGCATGAAAGTTAACTATCATTCATCACAAACCCCTCCTCCACTTTAAAATTTTTACACAATTGGTGGGAATTGTTTACTAAGCCCATCGGCCTTCACCCATCTAGTAACAGTCCCTAATGTTTACTGCATGGTGAGGTACATTATCTTAATTTTCACTATTCTTTCCGTTTGACAGAACTGAGGCACAGACCAGTTAAGTAGCAACACAAGGTCACAGAGCTGGCAAATGGCTGAGCTTGTCTTTGAATCTGCAGCAGCCTGAGTGCAGAGCAGTTTAATTATTTTTCATCACCAAGTAAGATTTGGTGTATCTGTACCACAGACTCCCCTCATGCAGGCTATCAAGTTGCATTCACAGCTGATAACACACTGGCAATTACTCTCAGAAAGGAATGTTACAACACAGCTTTGCAGCTCTTTCTAAGCAAATTTCCCACTTAAATTATTTTTATAGACTCTGGTTTTATTTGAAGCAAAGCCTTGCAAACACATTACTTTTAACACAGACCTTTTTAAGTAGAAAAAGCATAACAAGTCAAATCATCAGTTAACTCCAAGTTAACTCCAAGTCAGTTAACTCCAAGTCAGTTGAGCAAATGAAACAAGCTTCCTTTCCAGCCAATTACTAGGGGTTTTGATGCTTCCTAACTACATCCTTGACATCAAAAAATCAAGCTTGGGAAACACACACACACACACACACACACACACACACACACACACACACACACACACACACACACACACACACACACACACACACACACACACACACACACACACACACACACACACACACACCTCCTGCCTTCCAATTCAGTATTATATAAGGGAAGTCTGCCTCCTAAGTCTCCATGTTTCTCTGCAGGGTTTGCTGAGTAAAACTAGTATTTAATGTTAATAACATCTCCAGTTTATTGAGTGCTTACTATATACTAAATGAGGTGCATTTATTTCCTCAAGATTAGGAGCTTCCAGCCCACAGTCATACGGTATTTTATATCTTCATTTTCTTCTTAAAGAACAAAATACTGTCTCTTTCAAGCAAAAGTGTGTCACTTTTGATCAAATGAGAGGAGCCACAGTCCTTTGCAACAAAGGAAGCAAAACAAGAAAATGTATATTAGATCAGCCAAACTTTATGCTAAACAAAAATACTTATTTAAGCCCATTGTATACTTCAGAGTGATGAAATGAATAGGATCTAGAGTCAGATATACCTATAATCTAACGTAAGTCAACGCTGGAAAATGTCCTTGAAAAATCTCTTTAACTTCTCTAAGACTTAGTCTTCTAAGTTATAAAATGAGGATATTACAATCGATGCCATAAGGTGTTGAGAAGACGACTGAGAACGCACATCCTGCATGCAGCACAGCTCCTGAACACACCAGCACCCTAGATGTCAGCCATTACTATTGAAGTGTGATACTCGCATCAGATGTGCCACCTGGGGCACAAGTGAAGAGCTCTAATCAAGAGAGGAATGGGTAAAATCAAAGAGCAAGTGCTCAGGATGCCTACCTTGTCCTCTCTGAATGCAGAACCGGGCACAGTTCTGTCGAGCAATTGGAAGATTCCAAGCAAATCAGGCTTCAGTGAAATCACACACCCTGTTACTAATCAGCAGAAAAAATTCCTTTAGCAGAAGGAGATCAAACACAAATGCTGGATATTTAAAATTTTAATTGCCCTTAAGACTGTACGTTTAGAGGTCCTTCAGGACTATAAAATTAAGGTCACCGTGGACAAGTTTTGTGATTCTCTTTTTTCCCTTAGAAGAGACTTATGAAGGCTCTTGATAAATACGCGTATCAGCCCTGCCACTTAACTATGTTTCTTTTTACTTGGGAAAGCCTGTGACCTATGGCGAGCTTAGATAAAAAGGCAACACCGCACAGCTGTGCCCTGCAAGGCTTCACAATTTTTTCAGGTCTTCCATCCATTACCAGCAAATTACAGTAAATTCAAAATATTGATCTGCACACTCCTATATGGGAAGAAAGTTACTATGGACTTTTATTGCTTACTGTTGGGTACAATTCCCTGGAATCAATAAAAGCTACAATGTTCATAAGCTTCTAAAAGGATAGTTAATATAGTGGATATGAGACACCTCTTAGGATCACTATAAATCTATAGGATTCTTCAACAGAACAGTGGCAAACATCTTCACTGCTCAAAAGCCTTATTTGATTTTAGAATCTTCTCATTACCCAGGAAAACGCCCTGGGAAAGAAATGAATATCAATGACTGGCAAAACTAGAAAAGACCCTGCTTAACAGATTTTCTGTTTTACCTGTTGGTTCCCCTGCATTTCCACACCAACGTTACTGTCCAATCCAGAGTCAGTCATTAAGAGTTGTGATTGTTTTTTTTAAGAGTATCGTAGCACAGATTGAAGATGAGTTTTCTTGACCGAGGTTTCCAGGGTCCATCAAAGGAGACTGCTGGCCCATAAACAATATTTCAACCACCCCTAATTTAAAGAATCAATATCCTTTTATAAACCAATTTTTAAAAATCAGATAATAATTCAAAGGTTCTATTAAAGTTACAGACAACCTTAATACAAAAAGAAAAAGGCTTTTTATAGAACCAAGAAACAGAACTGGGTGAGACTATTTGACCAGTGATAGTGAATTCATTCAGCTGATGAATCATTTTTATTTACTAAATACACTCTATAGTTTATCTAGCAGTCACTATTCTGAAAGCCCATTTTAGTGTAGAAATTTACAGGCAAATCAGCTCAAGGGAGCTCCTGAAGTGCTATATGAAGCTGATACCCACAAGTCTGCTTTCTTCTGAAACCACTCTTCTCCATCTAAATGCAAAAGACGATGTTTAAAATGTACATATAAAATGTATGAGGGTGATGGAAGATTAATGACACACATATTCAAATAATCAATAATGTGTCTTAAGCCTTTAATGGTACTGAAATTTATTGTAAAGAGGTCACAGAATAAAATAAACAATTGCCTTACAAAGGATATATTTTACTTAGTAAGTAATAGGTCTTATTTGTTAAAGGGTACGAATTGGACTTTTTTGGAAGTTATTTTCTCCAATGTGCTATTTCAAATAGCACCAGCTGAAAGTACACTGGAATTGGGAACCCTGAGATTGAAGAACACAGAGTAAGGTAGGATCCCCTATTTCTTGCTTCACACCTTCCCCCCATCACCCATGAAAACTGGTGCTGCTGGGCTGCTCCTGTGATGCAATAAATCTAGTGGGTGCCAGGCCCTGTGCTACTCATTTTCTCCTACAGGGTTTCATTTAAGTCTTACCCCTACCCTGCAATTATAGGAAGGGTGACCGCCATTTTTTTCTGATGGGGAAATTGAACCTTGGAAAAGTTACATTGTGATTTGCCCAAGGTCAGTGGTCTCACATTAAGGATAGTATAGCAAAGACAAAGTAGCCTTGATGACCCTTTCCCATACTGCACCAGCCCTGGACACTCAACCGAAAAACATTTTTATGTGAGAAATAATAAGTCCTTATTTACTTAAGCTGCTGTTAGTTGCGTTTGCAGTTATTTGCAGCTAAATACATTCCTGATACTCTCCAAAAATAGTAGTGAACTTTGCAAGCTCCAAAGTCAGCTTTGGAGCAGTGTGTCCAAAGGTACACCTGGCATTAAGACAACCCTGACACCATCAGCTCTGAGCATTAGGAGGGCTGGTGCTTGTTACCCAGAGAAAAAGATCAAATGTTCCTTAAATTAAGATTAGATTGTATGAGAAACAAAATCCTTGGAAACACTGATTACAGATCTGTCAATGTGGTTCCTTTTTCCAAAATCAATTGGGAGGGCCGCGCAGTGTGTGTTAATGACTTTGAAGTTAACCAAAGAGACTCCAAACTTAATGGTATCACATTTGTGACAGTTAATTAGCAGAAAATATTAAAGTACAGTGGAGTTTTTGCCTTTTTTTTTTTAAGCATCAAAAGCAATAAAAGTCTTTGGGGTTTTAATTGCTTCTTCCCTAAGACTGAATTCTATTCTCATTGCAAAGACAGAATCCTCTCTCTCAAAGTCAAAATGACCCCTTGTGTGATGTTTTTGGACCAGAAGGACTAAAACAAGAGTGGACATTTAGACTGAAGACCCAGGAAAGTTTTTCATAAGGTGGCCTCTTATTTTTACTAACTGAAAAATTAAGTATTTTCCGAGCAGGAAGCTCTCCCCCTTATCATATGTGAACGCTGCCATTTTAATTCAGAGGTCAGTTTAGGTGATTTCCACTATGGTTTCTATTATACTAATTAGGTTCTTCCTTTTAAAAATAAAAGGCATACTAGACCTTATTGTACTGACATGATTGCTGTATTATAGAGAAGCTATGTGTTACTGGGTTACACTATCACCTTGGAAACCTGAAATTCATAGTCAAGTCTGGATGTACTGTCTATAGAAGCAAAAAAAAACCCAACAGTCTAAACTGACTATACTATAACATAGTACGAACAAAGGGGGGAAATCAACTCTCAAACACTGAAGAATACAAAATTACAGGCAGCCTAAACTATCTTTCAAAGTCACACAATTTAGACAAGCTGATGAATTGGCACTAATGCTTTTAAATGGTCCTATCACTTTAAATGCTAGTTAAAAAAAAGAAAAGAGAAAGTAAACTAAATTACACTGAATAGAATTATGTATCAATTAGGAAAAAAGTAGCTAAGTAAAATAGACTGTTAAAGAACTACATGTCTCTTTTTTTATTGAGATATAATTGACACAGCATTGTATGAGTTTAAGGTGTACAACGTACTGATTTGATACATTTGTATTGCAATATAATTGCCACTGTAGTGTCAGCTAACACCTCTATCATGTCACATAATTATCATTTCTTCTAGTGATGAGAAAAAATTAAGATCTAATCTCTTGGCAAGCTTAATGTTTATAATACAGTTTGTGGTCTATAATCACTGTACTGTGTGTTAGCTCTCCAGGACTTATTTATGTGTTAGTTGCAAGTATGTCTCCTTAAACAACATCTCTCCCATTCCCCCAGCCCCAGCCCCTGGTAACCACCATTACTCTCATTTTTCTAGTTCAGTTATTTTAGATTCCACATGTAAGAGATTATATGTGTCTTTTAAAGATAGAACCTAAATATAAAAACCCTAAGTGCTAAATGCTGTACGCTAATTGAATTAAGTTGCTAACCCACGTGTCCTTAGGCTCACCAGGAGGAAAGTGCTGAGACGGCAGAGCCGTAAGAAGGCAGCCAGGCAGGGAGGCTCAGGAACCTGGCTTAGGACGATGGCCTTGGGCAAATGACTTACCCTCGTGTGGCTTCCTTCCCTCACTGGAGACGATCAATCATAAGAGTTCATAGTGTCATTGTGAGGATTAAATGAAAGGATACGTATAAAGTACCTAGAAAAGTGACTGGCACACATCGAGCATGCTGATATTACGTTATTATTCTATCTTAAATATTCATTCACTAATCTGACTTTGCAACCCTAAGGTTTTGCAATTCAAAAGTGTAAAGTGTTCATCTACACAATAGGTAGTTATGCTGATATATCGTCTGTGCACCAAAGCACAGATGAAAACTAGTAATACATTTAAATATTCTACTTGAATGAAAGCTTAGAGAATCTATCCTTGAATTTCTTATTGATACTCTCAGGTGCTTTCCAAACGAATTCTGCTGCGTTGAAACTAAGCCAAAATAGATTACCTGGGCCATTGTAACTGCCCTTTGTCAAGCACAAAGTCCATCTCAATGAAAAACAAACTTCTTGGGCTTCCCTGGTGGCGCAGTGGTTAAAAATCTGCCTGCCAATGCAGGGGACACGGGTTCAAGCCCTGGTCCGGGAAGATCCCACATGCCGTGGAGCAACTAGGCCCGTGAGCCACAACTACTGAGCCTGCGCGTCTGGACCCTGTGCTCCACAACAAGAGAGGCCGCGATAGTGAGAGGCCCGCGCACCGCGATGAAGAGTGGCCCCCGCTTGCCGCAACTAGAGAAAGCCCCCCCACAGAAACGAAGACCCAACACAGCCAAAAATAAATAAATAAATAAATTTAAAAAAAGGAAAAACTTCTTAAAAAGCCAGATTCCATTTTTACCCCCACATATGCTAAACAAGTTGGCATATGTTCCAAGCATTCCATAGTATATCTTTTAAGCAGACCCTTTTTATCTTGTGTAGCTTTCATTAAATTATAGGAGAAAAAGTATTTCTCACTAGGACAGGAATAATGCTAGATCTATCATCTACTCTGTTTTCATTCTATATTTCTCTCACTCTACCTTTCATCAATAAATAAGTGTTGCTTTAACTAAAAAGTGTGGAAAATTCTGATTGAATTTTCCACTTCAGAGTACACAAAATCATTCCATCTAACATGCTGTGTTAGAAAATCTATGCCCTATTCCGACCTCCTGTTGCAGCCTATTTCAAGTATTGGTGATGCACCATATCACACTGCATGGCTGGTGAAGGAGAGTAAACATATTGACTGAGAAACGTTTTGAAAAAAACCTCTATTCCACCTAGATCCTGGCTACTGTCAAAAACCACAAACATGTTTGCATTCTGTCTGTGCAAGAGCATGACAGAGTTCTCACAGAAATTCCCACAATAAGCGACACCAGCTACTTGCCTAATTCTCCATCTAAGCAGGACCATGCAAGGCGGGGGCTGGGGTAGGGGGAGCAAGAGTCAGCCCAAATAATATACTCAAGAGGTGTAGGAGAGAAGATGTTATTAACGGTGCCCTTCCTTTCACCTATTTGCAAGGTTAAAACAAAATTTAGTGGAAGAGATTACCATCGCAGTGAGAAGGCACAACTCGGCCAGCAGGCAAGGAACACATGGAAGGAAAGGTAATATATTGATTGACCTTTCCTTCCAATTGCAGTCTAGGCAGCTTGCTGTCTTTTTTCATTGGGGGGGATGTGACAGCTGACCTAGCCTATTTTCCTGGACTAGCAAACTGGGACAGTCCTTGGAGAAGAGAGGCTGAGGCCAGTACACACCTACAGTGGCAGAGCACAACATTAGCTCTGTCCTAAGTAGCAGGCCCTAAGTATAATGCTGTAATCTTCTGGATTAGAGCTCTTCCTCCCTCCAAAAATGCTAGTTTCCTTACCAGAAAAGAGTGGGGAAGACGTTTCCCAGGTGTAGAGAGTGGCAGCTGATATGAATTATTCATATTCCTTGAAATAAAGAGCAACAGGTCCATTTAGCTCAACATCTTCCCAAAGAACTTTGCTAATGGGTATTGACAAGAAAAACTTAAAAGTTCCTTTGTAAAAGTTCTGTATTCAAATAAGTTTGAGAAACACCTAATACAGCTCAGAGAATTTACTTACTGCAAGACTTCCCCAAGAATTTTTAAATTATTGGCATTTTATTTAACAAGATCAAGGGCCATGGTCTGCAGTGTTCCCCAAATTAATGGAACCATGGAACACTTTGGGAAAACATCACTGAGGCACATACACAGAACAAGCTTTGAGAAATGTAAGTTTAACTGAGCCTTTACTTTAGTACAATGATAGGATGACCATAAGAAAAGCAGAAACCAAATCACTGCCATGGGATACACCAGTGACTGCATTTAGTAACTGATTTTCACAGTCTGGTATTGCACTCTGATGAAAAGAGGTAGGTGCTCTACACTGTAATTCAATCAAGTGTCCCCTAGTACACCTTGAAAGACTGTACAACAATTCCAAGAGAAGACTGAAAACAACAGCTACATAACAAATCCCTCGTGCACAACAGTGATCAAATTGCTAAAGAAATAAACCCAAGGCATAAAATCACATGACTACCATGCCACAGGTCTACAGTTCATGTGAAGGATACATCCAGGAAATAAGGACTATTATCACAGTCATGTGTGTCTAACAGTGACGGAATAACACAACTAAGCCCCTATTTATGAATGGTTAGGCTTTTCTTTGTTCCCTTTTCCCTATTGGCAAATTCCCTGATCTCCTTGGACAAATCTGCTATTTCTGAGACTTCTACTTCCATTCAGGAAGTAGACAATCACAAGAGACCATTACTCTCAATTACATATGTGAAGATGTGAAGAAAAGCTAGAAATGAAAAGTATGTTATCACTTTGTCTGGTTCCTCTCTTACCCGTCCATGGCAGATTCCTCCTCCTCCTGACATTCCACCATGACAGCCATGGGCCTTTTCCTTCAAGAGTTTATCACTCTGGAGTTCCCTTTTTAGGTTTACTTATGCCCTTAGCTTTTTAAATTATTTTTTAAAGTATGATTTTGTAGCTTACACACCTTGTTTTGATTGTGAAGATAACAACAATGGTCTCTTGTCATTGTCCACATTCTAAGTGGAAGAGGAAGCCTGAGAAATAGGAGATGTTGCTTTTTCATGTGTTTATAATTCTGAGTAGGTGCCAAACATTTTGAATGAAAGAACAGTAGAAATTGAGGTAAATAATATTTAGCCCCAGGAAAAGGTGTGTCTCTTCTATGCCACACCACTTGAGTCAGGGTGATGAGTCATTCTGCTCACTACCTGAACTGTGCAGATACTGTTGAAATCCATGGTCAAGAAAAGAAACCGGCAATACAAACAGATGTGGAGATAGCCAAGATCTTGATGTTATCAGACAAAGACTCAAAAATAACTATGCAAAAGGATACAGTGGCAAAGATGTGCGACAGCATGAATGAAGACATGGCAAATTTCACTAGAGAGATAGAAACTATAATAATAATAAAGAACAAGAGGCAAAGCTGAACTGAAAGATACCAGAGTGAAATGGATTTACCAGCTGACTGAGCAAAGCTAAACAAGGGATAAATAAAGTTTAAGTCGAAATGATAGAAATTACCCAAAATGAATCACCAAGAGAATAAAGCATAAAGCAAAAACAAAAGAGTGTCTAAGATCTGTGGGACAATATCCAACTGCCTAACATAGGTACAAATGGAGCCCCAGAAGGAGAGGAGAGAAAATGAAGTAGAAGATAAATGATGGCCAAAGACTTTCCAAAAAAGTTGATGAAAGGCATCAATCCACATATCCGAGAGGCTCAGTGAATTCCAAGTAGAATAAATACAAAGAAAATCATACTTGGGCACATCTTAGTCAAATCTCTTTTTCAGGCAAGAAGCAGATAAATATGTGTGAGATAGTGGAAAGGGAGAACTTATCAAAAAAAATTAACCTGAAAAAATGTTAAAACAGGCAATGGTGTTATCAAGATAATCAAGCCAGTTACAAAAAGATACCATGGTCTCCAAGCATTGGCCAGCAAGTGTGTTTGAGGTGCTCAGGCTGCTCTTCTCAGTACTGTCAGCAAAGAAACTCCTTCCAAAACCCTGTCAGAATCCATAGAACACCCCCAGGCAAAATAAGCATTGCCTAGCTAAATGTTTAAATTGCTTTTTTAGAGTAGCTGGTTATGTTTTGATATGTTTTTCTTTTTGCCTAGGGGTAGAGGGGTATAAGGGGCAAACAGGATACAGAAGTCCTCGAAGGCGAAGAAACAATTTCAGTAATTCTTCATAAAGCTAGAGCTAAATTGGATAACCTGTACTTAACCCAACTGATGATCTTTTCACCTCTAAATTAAAAAGATTTCCTACACCCTTCCTCGAATAAATCGCTAATCTCATCTTGGCCACTTGCCTGTTACACAAGTCTTTGGTAAGCACTACTCTGATGACTCTGAGAAAAGTCAACAAATGTAATTCACCAGTTTTTTAAAGCCCTTGAAAAAAAGAATCCACCTAAGGACAAGAGAGGTTGGGCTGTAACAATTCACCTATGCCTACTTAACCTTTGCCAGCTGAAACAAAAAAAAAAGAGAGAGAAAGAAAACTGCTACAAAAATCTGTGTTAGGAGAGAGAAACGGGCCAAATTAAATAGTTCTTTCCCCTCAATATTTTCAGTCACAACATTTAAATGGCCTTAAAATAGAAATTCCAGCAGCTAAAATATTAAAAGCCAATGATTATGGTTTTTACACTTGTTCTTTACCTCTATTTTGAAGCCCAATCCCATTCTTTTCTTAAAAACAAAAATTTACTGGATAATGAATTAGGATGTTGGCAAATAGTATCAGGAAAGAAATGCAACTGTGAAAACAAAAATAGAAATTTAAAACATTCTGAAAACTGCTACAAGGGTAACACAGGGGTCTGCTGGGGTGGTGGTAATGCTCTGTGTTTTAAATCTTGGTGTTGTTACCTGGGTATAGTCAGTGTGTGAAAGTTCACTGATATCTGCATTTTTTGGATATGTGTTACTCTTACAGAAAAAAAATCACTCAGATCTTTGGGATAATATCAAACTTAAAATATCTGTACTTTTCTGTATATATGTTATACCTCAATAACAAGATTTTTTTCAAAAGGCAGCAGGCTATACTCACCTTCAAGCTTAAGCACTAAATCCCGTAAATGCCTGGCCACAAAATGGCCAAATCGTTCAGTATGAGTTACCGGAACTGAATTCCAAAGGCATGTTTTAGCCCTGTAATTTTGACTGCTTCAATACTGTGTTTACATGACACATTATACACAGAATCACGGAAAATAAATAAGTGGAATCCACTTTCTGTAGAATTACTTGTATGTATCTGAGTAGAGAGATGTTAGGCTGAAAAAATTGGGGTGCCCTTTGCCCACTTTTCAACTGCATTGTTAGGGCTCTAGAATTCTGTTAAAGTCAACAGAGAAATACATCCTTGTAAACTGGGAGGGACACACAAAGGAACGGTAAGGAGAATGAATGCTTTTCAGATAGTTTTGCAGCATTACGTAGGACCCTAGTGCTGTGGAGTCAGGTGGCAGGAGAGTGGGATATAGGTCAAAGGAGGTCTCTGGCACAGGAGGCAGAAGAACATCGTCACGGGTACTGTGGTTGCCTTCCTTTTGAACCCTGAGAAATGCCGCTCAGTACAGGGTGTCGCCCGGGAAAGGGCGGAGCCCCTCCTAGATGGTGGTGCAAAGGGCATGGTGTGGTGGCTAAGCGCAGGGACTAACTGGGCTTCACCGTGTACTAGCTCTGGACCTCCTGCAAGTGATTTAACTTCTCTGTGCTGTCTGCCAAAGGCAGTGAACTGTGCACAGGTGTGCCAGGTAGACAGATCATGTTGTTAGCGTAGCCCCAAAATGCAACCTCAGACTCAGCCTGAACCTGAAGGGAACGGATCGTTTGGAATATGGGAAAACATTACCCTTCGAGTGTGATGTACAATGTCATAGCTTTGCCCTGTAAGCTGACAAGTGCAGTCCATAGGAGTTTAGATTGAACATCAAAGACATGGAGTTAAACAATGACCAGAGGAGAGGTGAGAATTCATTTCCCTGTCCATTCAAGGTCTTCCTGATGATCCACACTATGTAGGTGTTCATCTATTTATGTCTAAGGCCTGCAGCTCTATCTGTTTTATCCTTTGATAAGGTGAGTTTGCCTTGAACTCATTGAGAGACTTTCTGCTTTCCTTCACGAGTGGTCTGTGCCCTCCACTACTGGTAACGGAAGGAACTAACTGTGGTAAAAATCGAGAAAAGGTAGAGCGTTTTTTCCCACACCTCAGAAACACCCAAAACCTGTAGCAATGTTTAGAATCTTTGACTTCTCTATTGTTTTCACTTTTAAAGGCTTATGTTTTTCATGATGTCGCTTCCCAGCAATCCTAACATCATGCCCAGTAAAAGTGACAGAAGTTCTGGTTTTTCAGGTTTACCCACTGTGTTCTGTTCCTGAATCTGGGTGCTGGTCACACAGGATTGTCCAGTTTGTGGAAATTCATCAAGCTGTACGCTTGTGAATGTATGTTGTATTTTAATAAAAAGTTTTATACACATGCGTACACACACAAGTACACGCAATTTTTTAAAAAATTGGCAGCCTCCACAAAAAGGAAGTAGTTGCAACTGCCAGGCATGGTCCAAGGGCACCACGGGTGGAAAGGCTCTGGTCCTCCTTCACCACTTCAGCTATGTCCATCCCAGGCAGCCAGGCAGGATAGTCAAGAACAGGGATCCCAAGAGCCAGACTGACTGGGCTCGAATCCCAGCTCTCTTTTTACTCTATCCGTGCGATCCCGTGCACGCTTCAGTGGCCTCACCTGCCAAACGGCCATCAACAGTACCACCCTCCTGAGGATGCTGTGAGGAGTAAAGTTGTTAGTCCTGTGTGTACAGAACCTAGAACCAGGCGGACATGTGTCAGAGCTGCATGAGTGTCAGCTGCTCCATGATTTGTAGGAGCACTGCTTCCATTCCTAGAGACTTCTTGAAGTCTCCCGTATACCATATTTCTTGGCCTATCTACCTACTTTCATGTGGGGAGATTCAAGTGTACAGGAGTGGGTAGGGTTAATCATACTCCTTAGACAGAGAATATTATTCCCACCCATCCGTTTATTTACTTGCATACCTAACTTTCGACACCCCTTCCCTGTCTCCAGCCCACCTTTCTAATGTGCCTGATGGATATTCATCTACTTGTACGAGCGCCCGGAAAATGCAAGTTGTATGATGTACATGTATTTTTAATCGACATTACAAGCACGGTAGTAAAGAACTGAATTTGTTTAAGCTTTGTTTTTCCACACAGTAATATGTTTTAGGCTCCAGCCACATTGCTGCTTGTCCCTTCAAGGCTGCTGCTTCTAACTGCTAGATGTTATGTGACGTACCCCGTTTTTCCAATCACTCTCTAAACTGTCTACACCCACAACATCCCCAAACTTTCTGGGGTAACAAGAATGCTACAAGAAGCATCTGTGTCCTCCAACAGAGGCCAGTTCTTTTGGATCGGGATTGCTGGTTCGTAGGGCAGACTGTGTCTAGTTTAACTAAGAACTGTCATTTTACTCCCCAAAACAGCCCGATCACTCTACGGAATGTCTGCACCAGACCATTTCATTATAAGAACAATCTTAACAAGGTCGTTCCCCCACTGTATGGATGAGGAAACAAGAGACTTTCCCTCGGCCACACAACTAATACACAGAACATGAGAACAGTCTGTGTGATGGCAAAGCCCGCCTGCATCCCACCAGGGACAGCTATACAGGAGCATCCCCTTCCATGTCACCTATTCCCTCCATTCGGGTCTGGCCCATCACATTACCTTGTGCATTCTCCTATGTTCACGCCCATATTCAAGGTTTAAAAAGCCCTTTCTGGGCTTCCCTGGTGGCGCAGTGGTTGGAAGTCCACCTGCCGATGCAGGGGACACGGGTTCGTGCCCCGGTCCGGGAGGATCCCACATGCCGCGGAGCTGCTGGGCCCGTGAGCCATGGCCCCTGAGCCTGCGCGTCCGGGGCCTGCGCTCCGCAGCGGGAGGGGCCGCAGCGGTGGGAGGCCCGCGTACCGCAAAGAAAAAAAAAAAAAGCCTTTTCTGGGACTTCCCTGGTGGCCCAGTGGGTGCCACTCTGAGCTCCCGATACAGGGGGTCCGAGTTCAATCCCTGGTCGGAGAACTAGATCCCGCATGCATGCCGCAACTAAGAGTTTGCATGCTGCAACTAAGAAGTCTGCATGCCACAACTAAGACCCGGCGCGGCCAAAATGAATAAATAATAAATAAATTTTTTTTAAGCTTTTTTCTTCCTTCAGGGCCCTGATGAAAACCCACCGGCTCCAGGAAGCCTTTTCTGACTGTGGCTCACAGATGTCTTTTGGTTCAAAATCAACGCCCCTCTGACATTGTTTACCAAACAATTGATGACTGTCTCTGCATTATTTCTTTGCCAATTACATTACATTCTGAAGGTAAGAACTAAATCCTACAAGTTATATTCCTCCATGCCTACCACACAGCTGAGTATATGACAGACATTCAAAAATAAGTATAACTGTACAGACTTTTAACAATGCAGACATTCTACCTCAAGGATCATCTGGTCCTAAGCCCTTATCTTACAAGACGGAAAAAAAAAATCCTCAAAAAGTTAGATAATGATTACCTGATAACCATAATAAGAGTAATCATAATTTAAAGGATAGCTATAGTTTTTCTGGCACTCATTAAGTGCCTATCTATGTGGTAAAAACTTTTCATACATTCTCTCATTTACTCCTCAAAACAATCTCATGAGGTGGATGTTATTTTGTTCTCAGATGAAGAAACTGAGGCTTTCTCAGGGTGATTAAGTAACTGCCCCAAAGTCACAGCTATTAAGTTGCAGATATAAGATTCACACCTACTTTAGCTGGGACCAAAGGCAATTTATAGATGGCTGATGTACAAACAAAGAAACAAAAGCTATAAGCTGCCTCAAAAATTTCTGTCATCAATGTATCACCCCTTAAAGCCTTTGTAAAAAAAAGTTTACGCAGTACAATATTTTATATGACTAAAATATTCCCAGAATAATTACGGCAACCAATCTTCCCAGCCCCTTCCCCGTCTTTCTACCTCCTTAAATATAGTAACAAGTATTACATCCTCCAAAAGAGAAGAAATTATTCTTTAACACTTGAAATTCCTGGGACTAGGAGGGTGTTAATTACCATCCAGAAACGCAAAGCATAATAAGGCTCAGAAATGTAGATATTTTAAAGCCTGTCCCCTTAGAACTTGAAAAGTCAACCTATTTTCTTTTGCTATTATAGAGAGAAACACGATTCCATGATTTCCATGGCTTTTATTCTACATCATCTTTGCAACTCTGAACTCTGGTCAAGGCAGCCTCTTGCCCCCTCTGAACAGTGGGTTTCTAAGGTCTCAGAGACATTTACTCTTCAGAGAGATAAAAATGAAAAAAGGATCAATCCTAAAAGGTTTATAGTAGTGAGAAAAGAAGACCATCTGCTCTGAGATAGCTCTGGGCTGATTTTCCCAGCAGGGGAGCCCAGGTTTTACAAACCTTATTCTCATTAGAAAAAGGTAGAGAAATCGCTGAGAATTAGTATAAACGATTTTCAAGCCCTACGGCATACTGAAACAATGTATCTTAGAATTATATGCAGGGTTTTGGTTAGCTGGAATACCTGTCCATTGGGAGAGTTTGGTTTGTTTTTTAAGAGGATAGAATGTTACAGCACTTTCTGGTTCTGAAAGGTATTAGATGCTATGCCCACCGCTACTTACTGTCACATGCTCAAAATTTCAATACAGTCTCTATGAACCTATTTATTCTGGATCAGCAAAGCTTCCAAGGAAAAATGACAGTTCATCTAGAATAAATCTTCATTATTCTTTTGTGCTGAAATGCCAGGAGGTTTGAAAACTAATCCTCTGTACACTCTCGTGTTATCTTCTGTCCACCTCCTGTCTCCCCAGATCCTGTCCCCGACGCTCCCATATCAAATTGATTTTTATTTAACAGAAGCCTTTACCAGCTCCACAAATAACTGCTCTGTGGTCTTTGAACTATTATTCCTATTGCCCGTTTTCTTCATTCTTTGTTCATTTAATGTGTTACATTATTCATACTGGGGGATAGACAGGTGAGCATATTCTCCAAACAAAAGACATTTTAGAAATTCCCAGTGGACAAGTCTAGCCAATCAGAGGTACATTACTTACCTTTGATTTCTCTCTAACTCTTTAACTCTTATTCAAATAAAACAGATTTAAAAGCTTGTTTTCCTATGCTCAAAGCACTTTCGAAGGCTTTCGAAGACTAAGATTAAAAAAATTCAGGCTAAAAAAAAAAAGCCAACTCCTTGAGCAGAAAATGAGCACCGTATTTCTGGTCCATATTTTCCCCCATAGCTTTAAAGTAAGTAATTCTGTTTTAAAAATTAACATCCGTTGAAGACACTGATAGAAGACCACCCAAAAATAATGCCTTGCAAGTCAAGAGAAAGGATGCCGTTTGTAGAGGGATTTTAGGATTGAGAAATGCTATTCAAAAATCTCAGACTAAACGGTGAAGTATCTAGTTATAAATAGCCTTGATGGGAAAGAAACATAATTCCATAATTTGACTAAGGGAACATTTAATAAACTCTCATTTAATAGAAGAGAAAACCTTGAGCAATGGGGGCTCAGTGATAAGTGGCTGCCCACGGCCATAGAGCTGGTTTATGACAAAGCCCAACGTACAACCCAGTCAAGGATATTCTTCCCGCCCCTCTGTATTGCTAATGGGAAACTGAGTATCTCTATTTGATCACACTTCTTTCCAGATTACAATGCCGACTCAACAAAATCAGTGTTCTCAAAAGATGTGGCAGCCGGTTTACTGTAAATTGTTACTGACCCAGGGTTTTTTTTTTTTACTACAACTCAGATTATTGAGTTGAAGAAAATACAGTGCAGATTCTAAGCACCAATGTACTTACAACAAAAGGTCACTGGCTACACTGATGCATATTTCCATTTGCTATTTGTTGTCCAAGTAACCTATCCACACAAGAAATGTAGTTTCCCCCATCAGTTCCTAATATTAGGGAAAAAATTTAGGCCTTTCTCGAATTCCTAGTCCTGCAGTATTTGGGGGAGGAAAGGATTTGACCTTTAAAGCCTATCTGTTAACACTGGCTGAACCTATTCACACAGCACATTAAGGCACCAGACGTTTTCTTTAGAGCAGTTTAATGAGTTCCTCTAAGAGTGTGTCTAGAAAAAGAAGCCATGATTCTCACTCAAGACAAAATGGAACCACAAAAAGACTCAACAGAAGAAACGCAGCTCATTTACAGTGTAATATACAACTCTTTGCATGCGTGAGGCACAGGACTTCTGAGAATGCCAAGCAGAATGAAATGAACCCAGGAAAAAAGAAAGAGGAGGAACAAAAGCACACGCTGAGTTGAGTCCTTAAACCAGAGGTACATGCTGGGTATAACAGTGGATTAACCACTCTATAAGCGGTTAAGCACATTAACAGTGTGCTTAACCACAGGATGTTTTAGTGCCTCGTTAATGAAAACTCTTCGGCGGGGTCTGAGGAGGACCTGCTGTACTCTGAGCTGTGCTCTCCTTTAGCAAGATTCACATAATGAATCCATTCACCTTATTCAGAGCTAGTTGATTTTTTTCCCTCACATCCTAACAGAACTTTCATAACTTCATCACAAGGGTCCTCACCCAAAGTGAGCTGTCTGGAGCTTGCGGGCGGGGGGCACCCCAGGTACTTAATAAACGTAACAAAAGGCTATGACATTTGGAGTCCACTTTCAAATACTACCACACATGCAGTGTGATATTATGTATTGGTTAAAATTATACCCTATACCCAGTCCGTAGCCCTGATCAGGATGGACTCCCCCTCCCCCAGGGTGGTCAACTAGCATTACATCAGAGGTATCTGTATCTCAGTCACACCCGAGATTTTGCTAATTGGCATACTGAAATGGGTTTTCATTGCCGAAGTCAGAATCAGTGTTCTCAGGATGTTAGAAACGGGATTTCATTGTTGAAACTAGCGGTCTTTAAGGTAAGTGAATCGGCAAAGTCAATTTAGAGATATTCTCTGCCCTTGCATGAGCAGCGCGTAAGAATCTATGAAGGTCTGTAACTTGGACCCTTAGGACTGGCACCCGAGGCCCAACTGTTCAATGGCCTTATGTCCAGCAGCTGGGGCACAGAAGCCCCATTGCATGATGCCCACCATAAAAATGAGAGAATCCTGCCTCCGGAAAGTTGTCAGGTCATCAACCTTAAGTGGAACCTTCCAACGAGATTTGGCTGGAGCACTTTATTAAAAGGCCTGAGAGCAGGGACTTCACTGAGTTTATAGGACAGGCACAATGCTTTGTGCCTGTTTGCCAGGAAATGTCTGTTTAATAAAAGTCTGTGTGCAGCAGAACTGGCCTGCGACTTACTTGCGCTGTGTGGGAACAGCAAATCCTTGCTCAAAACCTCAGCCACTTTTCTGTAGATCGTAAGAGTTGGGCATGACCAAAATGACTGAAGACTATTCTCAACGAATATATCACACCTGGAACTGCTGTGCTGGAGCCCACCCACACCAGCTTGGTAAATTTCCAGGAATTTTACAAGCCAGTTGTTAAATACAGTCATTAATTGATTAAAAATATCTAAACTTCCAATGAAATACATTATATTGAAAACAAAGGTAAGAGATACTCAAAATTGGTTCACTTCCTAATTTTCTGCTATATTTTAACTAGGATTTGTGTCAATTGGATCTGTATATGTTAGAGCTCCACTGGGCATCTCTTCTCGGCTCTGAAGTTGCTTTTGTCAAACTGCTGTTTGAAATTGGCCGCGGTGGGAGTATTTACACCACAGAAACCAGCAGGTGCTACTTATCAGGGTTTTGCTTGTTTTCAGGTCTGGTGATTCAACGCCAGAACTCCCTTGGTGTGAATGGCCTTTGATTAATAGAGAAGACTTTGCCTTCTCTAAAGCCTTCAAATACACCAGCATAAATAAAAACTCACAACACCCTTTTCCTCACAAGGACCACACCGCCATGCACCATGCGACAGGACACACTCACTTTTGAAGCAGCTGGGTCCACTAGTCTCTGGCGATGTCGGGCTGAGTTGAAATGGCTCTTCGGAGGCTGCCCTTCCTGACAGGGAATGGAAGATGGGGATGAACGAGGTGGGAGAGGACAAGGTGGGGCGTGGGATGATGGGAAAATGGTCGGAAAAGGGAGAGGGACAGCATTTAACGGCACTGTACTTGTCTGTTTCAGCTAAAATCCAACAATAAAAAGACATGACATGATTTTCCCCCACAAGACCACATGCCACGCGCAAGTCATTTTATTAAAAATAGCCTTGTATATGTGATAAAGTCATGAACACAGCCCAGTATCACATTTCCCATCAAATCTGCACTTTCCTGTTACCTGATATTGCCCCTAATTGTATTTCAAGAATACTAAAGAAAACTGGAGCACGATTTCCCTGAACATGAAGTCAATCTTCCTAGAACAGCAGAAGGCAGGCAGTAAGGGGCATTCTTAGACTTGCCGCCCATTTGGATATCACCAAAAAGACACGGAAATCACCGTCTTCCCCAAAACCAAGAAAACTCTCTTGCCTCAGAAGCTCCTCTCTTCTTCATCCTGGCAGAATTCCTGGTGTCTGGCAGCCACCAAAAACTCTGCCCCTGAATGCAGTTAAGTTTTATTGGATGGAACAGAGATTGAACATTAAGTTTATAACCTAACCTGTATAGAAGGGTGGTCGTTTCCTTAGACAAACCCTTGTATATGTATTGGACAAATGGATCAGGTAGAAAGACTTAACACCTCCCATCACTCATTCCATGTCAAACACACACACACACACACACACAAACCCAAGCAACTGTATTTTAAAGGAAAAGTTTGGAATAGGGGCCCCCATGAATGGTAGAGTTTCACTTCTCCATCTTTCAAAGCTGGATAACAGTAAACAAGAATCTAAGAAGCAAGCACAATCCACTGTGAGCACTGACTTCAGGGATGGGGAGATGAAAGCAACAGAGAGACGGTCTCAGAAAACCCCTGGGCATAAAGTCCCGGGTCCAAGTGAGCATCTACCTAGGGAGTGAAATATCTGTCAGATGAGTATTAGCATCTGCTCACAGAGGAGAGTGAAAAGACCTCTACTTAGGTAAAAATGCAATGTCTGTATTATAATACTTGAGAATTCTTTTCTTTTTTTCTTCTAAGAATAACAGCTCTGTTACTTTTAAGACATGGATCAATCACACCCACTTGAATTGCCAACAATCACTGCTTCGGTATCCAAAGTATAACGCTTACCTTTCAAACAGGAAATGTTATAAGTAGCAGATTGCACATCAGGATTATGTTTTTCCTACTAACTGCCCTGCCAGCACGCATTCTTTCCCTACCCTCTTCTGAAAAAAATGCAAGGCAATAGTTTTAAATCTCGGTTGACCTAGAAAATGTACCAAAGCTTTGACAGCAGAAATTGTTCTCATTAATTCACTGAATGTTTGGCAAAACAAAACAAACAAAATTGAGTATGATTTCCCATTCAATAGAATCAATAGATTTTACATGAGAAATGGTTTTTTAAAATCAGATTATTTATTTAGCTTGATTTGAAGCCTCCTTTAAATTTAATAGTTTATCAGAAAGTTGTTTAACGCTTTTTCTCCTAAAAAAAAGTTATCAGATGTAAATAAATACTTATCCTCATTAATATGTCTGGAGAACTACCTGCCCTTATCAACCTCCCTATGGAATGATTACAACCAATTTAAGAGTTCCAGTGCACAGTGCCAGGCTCCCACTCATCAGGAAAAAAATTAATCTTGGCGTTAAATACACAATTACAGTCAATGTGCAAATTAACTAAATCCTGAGCCTGTGGTTTATTGCTTTTCTTCTGACTTCAAGGTGAAAAATGTTATATATTTTTTAATTAGCTAATTGCACCATGAACTCAGCAGGGGGCAGCTGTTGATATTAAACTGTGACTCTCAATCTTAAACTCCTGTTTTGTGAAAGGCTGGTTTAAAGAGGGCAAGCACATCCTTCAAGGGGAATGGAGGGGGCGGGTGGGTTTTCAAAACCTGGTCTCCACTTAGTCTCATTTATTATGAAGTACACTGACGCTGTAACAATAGTCTGCTTGTGATGAACAAAGAGGCCTATGAGATGATCAATATATTTACACAGATTCCAGTAATACATCTTAATAGAAACCAAAGAACAGCCTGGAGGATTAATGTCATTTTAATGAATTGCTTATGGAATAGAAATAAAGGGATTCTGAATGGCTCAGAGCAAGTTTTTCTCCATATGACTCATGTCTGAAATTCATCTTAATTTTCAAAAATAGTCACACTGTATTCTGTTGTTGACAAAAAAAGTTGGTGGTGGTCGGCGGCCTGTGTGTTCTACAGTTACTCAGGCTTTGTAGAAAGGTGGACATAGCTATGTCCTTGATAGGAACCTTGGAGAAGAATTTAATTCATTAGAAACTGGACATGTCACCTTCTTCACTTTAGGGAGAACTTCATTTAAAAGTTTTCCTTTCTTATTACAGGCCAGATTCCCTCATACAGCCAGGGAAGGTACCTGACCATAGCCAGCTCTATGAGTTCAATTGTGAAATATTTTACATTCTTTAAAAAGCAAACAGGGCCCTCAAAAATGGTATGGTAGGAAAGCAACATCCTTATATAACAAATTTGTATGTATAGCTTTCCATGTTCAAGAAAAACATTCAATTATATCTCTCAGGCCAACATTAAAGACAAAATTTGTGCCTTCATTTTCTTCCAAAATTTTTAGTCCCAAGAATCCATTTCTCCTCCTAAATGACAGCCTTCAGCCTCTGGTATCTGTCATTCCAGTCTAAGACATCAGTCTCCTGGTACCATTTACCTCCTGGCTAATGCCATCAACATCAGCAAAATAACAGATTGGACCTGGGTGGGCCCCAGGGGCTCTCAACTGAATGACTTATTTACATATGTAAATAGGGGCTCTTTACTACCAGGGGAGGGGGCAGAAGGAGGAGGGTTGGATTCCTCACCATTAGTTTGGTGGAAACAGAAGCACATTATGTTGCTTAGGTTAACTTATCAAAATCATTTGCTGTGATCACCACTAATAAAAGTAGCAGCCCTCAGTTATGTAAATAAACTACTGAAAGATGACAAAAGAAGTGCTGACATGTACATAACCTGGAAACTTAAAGAGGTATATTTCACCTCCATGCTAAATGCTTTCATCAAGACTTCTCCTGTTAAGTAAGTCATTTTGGAAATTATAAACTTCCCTTAACACTGCAGATCATACTTTTTAAAGAAATTATTGTTCCTTAAACATTACAGATCTGATAGCATAGTACTTTAGCCTCATTTGCATCACATAAACATATTTACAAGAATGTTCTGTGGAAAACAATATATCAGGTGTGAAATAATGGGTGCCCAGTGAATCCAGTGGCTGACATCAGATTATTTAAATGCTTAACTCTTTAAATCAGGTATAAGTGACTCTATGTCAAAATTAGAGCCACAAGGAAAATTTAAAACTAAGTGTATCTATAATTTTGGCATTAGTTCCATTATTTTTTTAAGAAATATATCATTAGACATTTCCAGGTAGATATTTTAATATAAGAAAAAAAATCACATAATTGTTTCAAGGGCTCCTAGAGGACTTCTTAAAAATCCATTCAAAGGCGTTTTAATTCTGAAAAGAATCACATGCATTCTTGGATAAGAATAAGCATTTTTACCCAACTCTGAGACACCCTTTTGTCTGAATAAATACATTTCACTCCCAGTCGAAGCTCTTACTTAACACTATACTTAAGTACGTACAACAAAGCTACTGCAAACAGGTCCTGGTAACGGCACCCCTGCACATCAATAAAGCAATTTAGGATCACGCAAAGGCAAAATACTCCATGAAAATAAATCAACTGGAAGAATTCACAAGCTGCGGAGATCTAGCAATTACCAGGTGTATCAAAATAGGGATCAGACACCCAAATGAACATGGAAGAAATGTGTTAGAATACATTTTCGATGATGATATTATAGACTTCTAAAACAATGGAACAAATCCCACAGTAATTTATGAAAACCTTCATAATTAATAACCTTGTAAAGATGAAAGTACATCATGTTTTTCTTGTCTCTTTTCAGACCCAGGTTTTTCAACTTGGCTCAAGAGGAGAGTCATCAAAATAGGATAGGGGAAGGGATACTCCCACCTATGAAAGCAAACCCAGTGACTTTCTAACTTCTCACTGTGATGCTCATTGAGAAATACATTTTGCGTCATGAAACAATGCCTCCCAATACTACAAGCAATGCACTCTATTTTCTGATCTAGTTTAGTTCCTTTCTAAACAAACGCTGGTCTCTACTACTGAATTGATGATTTGACCTGCAGTTAAAAAACAGACCAAGGAAGAAGTGTTCTTCAAGGGTCATGAGGGGACTTCCCTGGAGGTCCAGTAGTTAAGACTCTGTGCTTCCACTGTAGGGGGTGTGGGTTCTCCTAAGACCCTGAAAGCCGAGGGGCATGGCCCCCCAAACAAGAGAAACTTTCATGAGATAGGACTCACCTAGTAACTCCTTACGAACGTTTTAGGCTGTGTCCTAAACTTCGGTCATTTATTTTTTCCCCATATCCATGTACTATGTGTGCTATTACATCTGCTGCATATACTATTGATTTCTTAATTGCTTTCTTTAAAAAGATGACTCTGGATTTTAAAAACTTCTGTACTTCAATTTTTAATGATGGTTTAAGTAACAACACCTTGAAATCATGACTTGGTTGTGCTAGTTACATTTTGTTCTACTATATATTAAGAAAAATGCATTAAACGTTATATAAAAACATCTGTGTACTGCCTAGAATCATCTGTGTGCAACCTGTAGTGTCCACGGCACCTCGGGTGGCAGCTGATAGGCGTGAACAGCCCAGGCTCTGCAGTGTTTGTGGTGGGAAGAGGGGTGGTCACCGTTTATGACTCTGCTGTAACATCTCCCCCCTCAACGCCAACTGCCTACTCTGAGATGACAAACAGGGACTGTCAACTCACACGTCCCTGACCCAATTCTGGACGTTTGTCCCCCAGGTCTGCCCTCCTCGGTGTTCCTCATCTCCAGCAAAGGGCACCACCACTCACCCAATGACCTAGGAGTCACTGACCATCTTGTCCTTAAATTCAGTTCCCATGGGCCAAATATCAACCCCACGACCCCTATCCAACCAATCAGCAAGTCTTCCTGGTGTTAACTTCAAAATGTATTTCAAAATTCAACCTTTCTTACTTTTACCATTGTCAGTCTCATCCAAGCTACCTGTATTTGGTTCCTAGGGCTGCTGGGACAAAATACCACAAATGGAGGGGCTGAGAAAACAGAAGTGTACTGTCTCCCAGTTCTGGAGGCTAGAAATCTAAAGTCAAAGTGTCAGCAAGGCTGGTTTCTCCTGAGGGCTGTGAGGGAAGGCTCTGCTCCAGGCCTCTCTCCTTGGCCTCTAGACGGCCACCCTCTTCCCACGTCTCTTAATATCACCTTTCTTCTCTGCGTGTCTGTCTCTGCGTCCAATCAGTTATATTGGATTAGGGACCACCTGAAAAACTTCCTTGTAACTTGATCACCAACTGTAAAGACCCAATGTCCAAATAAGGACACATTCTCAAGTAGAGGGGTTAGGACTTCAATATATTTGAGGCGAGACACAATTCAACCGATAACACCATCCCAGCCATCCAGACACCAGCAATAGGCTCCCATCCCCATTCGCTACTTTTGTCCTCCATAGAGGCTGTCTTTCCAACAGCAGACAAAGCCACCCTAATAAAATATATATGATATCACTTTTCTCCAAACTCTCCATACCTTTTCCTTTCACTCACACCAAGTCCTTCCAGGTCATGTAAAGCAGGGGTCCCCAACCCCCGGGCTGCGGACCAATACTGGCCCGAGGCCTGTTAGGAGCTGGGCTGCAGAGCAGGAGGTGAGTGAGCGAAGCTTCATCTGCCGCGCCCCACCGCTCCCCACTGCTCCCCATTGCTTGCATTACCGCCTGAACCCTAACCCCCACCCCGACCATGGAAAAACTGTCTTCCATGAAAGTGGTCCCTGCTGCCAAAAAGTTGGGGACTGCTGCTGTAAAGCCTCAGGCAACCTAGCCCTGTGCCTTTTCTGGATGCCAACGGCTTCCCCCAACCCCTCACTCACCCTGGCCACACTGGTCTTTGTGCTGTTCCTAGAGCCCTCCAAACACCTTCCCAGGGTCCCGAGAGTCCCTTCACTGGAAAACACTCCTTTTTTTTTTTTTGTATTTTTGCAAAGTATGCCTATTTGCTCCACTCAGGAAACCTCACCTGTCCCCTCTTCAAAGAGGACTCCCCCCCCCATCACTCGATTTCCCCCTTGTTCTCCTTTACTTCCTAACAGTTATTACTGCCTGACGGTACATTGTATGTGTTTATCTTTTTTTCTATAAGCTCTATGAAGCCAGGAGCTTTGTCTCAATGGTTCTGGCATTTGGTGGATGCTGGAAAAATAATTTTAAATAATTATGAAACCAATAAATGAAGCATATGTATTTATATGATGCACCAGCTCATCCACAGGGTTCCTGCAGGAAACAGAGGGCACCCTCAGACCAGGCAGTTTGAGAAAATTCTCATAAGGGAATCACTTAGGAGTAGGGCTCCTTCACCTCCTTTAGGCCAGAAGAGGCAAAAGGGAGGGAGCTGCTTCTAGAACCTGAATCAGAGAGCTGGGTACAGAGGGTCACCTTCAGAAGAGCATTCAGCCAGCCTGGACTGATGCTGGGGAAGGGAGACAGAGAAAAATGACTTCCATCACTTGCTTTATTTCTCCCTCCTTTCCTCCAATCGCCTGCTCCCCCACTGGCCCAAACCTGATCGGACACCCAGAGGACAGAAGGGGGATGCAGGTCCCCAGAGGAGGGGAGTAGAGGGAGAGAGAAAGGAGGTGGGAGGGTGGAGAGGAAGGAAGAGAAAGGATGAAGAGTGGGGAAAGGGAGAGGGGGAGAGAGTGGGGAGAAGGGAGGGGACAGAGTTAGGGGAAGGGGAGAGTAGAGAGAAGAGGAGAGTAGGGGGAGGGGGAAAGTGGAGGGGAGCGGGAGGGAGAAAGGTGCGAAGTGATTTGGACATCAAAGAAAAGATAAGAGGTATCCACTCCATCACTGAGCACAAGTTAACAGCAGCAGCCACAGTGGCTACTCCCCTTCTATCTCCTCTTCCAAGTCCCAGTTTCTTCCACAGCATGTGCTGTTCCACCTTCAAAATGGCCCTTGCTGTACTGAATCTGGGGTGTGCATTAGCACTGAGCCCTGCGGACACACCTCTGGGAAGCCACACGGTACTTTTCTTATCTGGCTCTCGCTTCCCAGAAATGCTGAAAGGGTGAACCAGATATTATCTGTGAAGCACCACATATTTAATGACGGGGATTTTTCTCTCGTCAGGGTTTCACATTAATGTAATTTTGGTAGGTCTGCAGTCTCAAGTCAAAAGAAAACCCTGGGATCGGATTCCTGATGAAATTCTTGCTTTGAATTGAAATTTATTTCCCAACCCTGGCACATTTCAATTTGCCTTTTAAAGTTATTCAACATTAGGAAAGTAAAAAAGCTAGGCTGCATCTAATCCGCTAAGATTCCATGGAGAAGGGAGCTCTAGCAGTCTCTGAGGGGCGTCGGGAAAAGATCACCTGGGGGCCAGTCTCCTCCCCACCAGTCACTCAGCCTCTCTGGACCTCAGCACCCACATCGGTAATGAGGCACGATGCATTTGAGGGTTTGAAATTCCAAGACCCTCTCTGAAAGTTAGCTGCATGTTGTAAAGATCAAAAATATCCAGGATACCCTGGTGTGTTTTTTTTAACATCTTTATTGGAGTATAATTGCTTTACAATGACGCATTAGTTTCAGCTTTATAACAAAGTGAATCAGCTATACATATACATATATCCCCATATCTCCTCCCTCTTGCATCTCCCTCCCACCCTCCCTATCCCACCCCTCTAGGCGGTCACAAAGCACCGAGCTGATCTCCCTGTGCTATGCGGCTGCTTCCCACTAGCTATCTATTTTACATTTGGTAGTGTATATATGTCCATGCCACTCTCTCGCTTTGTCACAGCTTACCCTTCCCCCTCCCCGTGTCCTCCAGTCCATTCTCTATGTCTGCGTCTTTATTCCTGTCCTGCCCCTAGGTTCTTCAGAACCATTTTTTTTAGATTCCATATATATGTGTTAGCATATGGTATTTGTTTTTCTCTTTCTGACTTACTTCACTCTGTATGACAGTCTCTAGGTCCATCCACATCACTACAAATAACTCAATTTCGTTTCTTTTTATGGCTGAGGAATATTCCTTTGTGTATATGTGTCACATCTTCTTTACAGGATACCCTGTTTTAAAAACATTCAATTACTGGAATCATGTCATAGTTCAAATTTCTTGCAGGCTTCGTAATGTGTGCGTTTTGGGAATCACAGTATTGACTTGCTATTTAGAAAATGTTTACGTTTACTGCCGTTCATAGAGAAATGTTTGGGTCTTCCGACTGCATTATAGCCGTCAGTCAATGATCCTTTGTTAGAGCATTTCAGAACATTACATATTGATTCAAATTAATGAATTTTATGTCGATGACTGGTTAACATATTTTACCATAGACAATAAGTTTATGGATGTAATTACTGACTTGAGCTCCAAAAACACAGCACAATTATACTGCAGCACATATGTCAACCCACTTAAGTCACTTCAATTTAGAAAAAAAATTTAATGATATCACATGCCACACTTTTTTTAATGAGAAAAATTACAAGATACCAAAATTAAGAGGACCAATTTTCCACAGGGAAATCTGGGAGAAAAATTTAAAGGTAAACCAATTTTCTGAAGGCAAAATAAAATTTTCAACATAGCTCTGAGTTGTACCCAAAGCAAATTATTGCTGGCAAGTAATATGGCTCTGATAATTAGACTTGATTGGGGTTTAAATTAAGCAGAGGGATGAACTAGACTCCTCAAAGCCATTCTGATTCGTTTCATCTGTTCTAGCAGCCATGGGGAGAATGGTCAGGGACCCAGGAAGGGGAAAGCAGCCTGGCTTTGCAGATGAGGGTGGTATACTGTTTAACTGATCTCTCTCCCTCATCTTGTAGCTGCTTATCAGAGATTCCTACGTGAAAGAGCTGAAGTGCCTACACACGTAGCCAATCATAATTACAACACTGAATACCTGATACAACACTGCTAAACCATAACACAATGACAACCATGTGTTTTTTATTTTTAACCACAAGGCAGATCACACTAAATTCTTGGGTGGGGGGGTATATGGGTGAAAGGTCAGCTTCTCACTCCTTCTCTTTAATAAGGCCCTGGATGCTTAGAAGACATAAACTTTTTAAACAGGTACAAAAAAAAGAAAGATCCTCATGTTCAGGTCACATTGCTATAATTCCATTTGCCACTCTTGAAACAAAGCCCGCTTTTATCTGGAGAATGTAAAACATCGAATTTTGACTTCTCCACTAGCGTTTCCACTTGCTAGGCTTTGCCCTGTGGGGTGCATAGCATGTGTGGAAGGCACCTGATCATAGTGGAAAAGGTCCCAAAGACCCACAGATGTTTGCATCTGTAAAATGGGCAAAACAGCTGCCTCCACTGGAGTCCTTAGACTATGCAACCATTTTCCAAAGGGTATCTTTATCTTACCATCTATTTTTGATCAAATTCAAAGATAATTAGAAAGCAGTGATACTAAAGAGTGAATTAAATGCAGCCACTGGTTTTGGGGAAGCCGGGTGAAAGCTTGTCACTGAGTGCAATATCACATGAAATGAATGATTTAAGTACAAGTGGAAAAATATCTAATGGGAACAGCATGGTCCTTGAACATCTCACACTCTTCAAAGTGAACGACAGCAGTGGTGGCAGGGAGAAGGCTGTGCTACGTAAGGGCTCTTTCTTCTGGAAACCAGGACATGAGTGAGACTGTAAGTCACATGTTTATGGCTCCCTTAGAATTGTACTTTTAATACAGCAGTAAGGTTTTGGGTTTAGCAGGTATTTGCTCGTCCTTTACCAAATATCTCAGCATACTTGAGGTCACTGAATTAAAAAAGCCAAACTGATAAATCAGTGCTACCCTCAATACGTAGTTCAATATATCTTATTGTTGATGGATTACGACCAGTGAGAGATCCTTTGGGGTAGTGATTAAAAGCACAGACAGTGTGGCCACTCTTCCTGGATTTGAATTCCAGCTTCACTTCTTACCACCTCTGTGATATCAGCTACATTTCAAATCTCTTTATACCTTTATTTTCTCATTTGTAAAATGGGGACAGTAAAAATGCCCATTTCATAAAGCTGTAAGGAGGATTTAAGTGGTTAATACATGTAATATACAATAGAGTTGGGTCACAGGAAGTGCTATGTATAACTGTTAACTATTTAAAAACGTATATTCACAAAAATATTCATTCTCCTCTAAGGACCTTGCAATTTGATTTAGACAGTAAAGTATGCTACCCTAGTTTTTTGTTGTTGTTGCACGAGAAGAAAGGTTCACACTTAGAGAAGTGTTGCTCCTTACTGGAAATCACGGAATACCCCTGATTCCTCTAGGAGTGCTTTACGGTTAAGTATTTTTTCAAGGGTAAGTATTGTATTAAGGAGTTAAAGACAAAAGTCTTACAATGTTTCTTTAAATATCTGTTTCAGCTGCATAAGATTAGCACGTTTTTCTTGGCAAGGAACGCCTTTTCCTTTTTCTGCTGGAGTATTTTTTTTGTCAGCAGCCTTTCTTGTTTTTCTTCCCAAACGCTTCCTCTGCTTCTGTCTTTCTGTCGTCTGCCCTCATTCTATTCCCCATGCTTCAGCACTTCCCTCCCACCACTTCCCATCCTCTCACTTAAAAAAAAACAACTTTGTTCATTGATTGTTTAGCATGTTTCCTTCCTATTTTGCATTCCCCCAGGGGGCTGGGACAATCAGAGTGGAAGTGCACTGACAGCATGGGAAAGTCACTGTGTCACCATGGGTGGACGGCGCTTTTATAACGCAGTCAGGATACACGACAGAAGGGGTAACAAAACGCAGGGCCAGGTCTGTTCTGAGGCCGGCGATGAGGCCATCTGCTTCTAGTCTGTAGTCACTGCTCAGTTACTTTCACAGAGGTTAGCCCAAGATTTGCCTTGTAATGGGGTAACTGGAAGTACCTATTGTATGCTTCTGCTACATGTGATTTCTTTCTGTGCGTCAGGGGATCTGAGTCATCAGTGATCCCACAAAGCCTGGAACTCCCGGGTCTAGGCTCCATTGCTGTGTTCATTCACAAATGTAGAAAATGCTCAAAATTCTCACACAATCAATTATATAGAGTTTATAACTAGAAGTGAAGTGGGTCAATGTTAGAGGTGCAAGAAATAAGCAGTTCCTGAGAGCCACCTGGATACCATTAATAACTAACCTTTATTAAGTGTTTCCCCATTCCAGTCATATGCTGGATTTGGGGAAGGATTTCTGCACCTGCATGTTCATTGCAGCATTATTTACAACAGCTAAGACATGGAAACAACCTCAGTGTCCACTGATGGATAAATGGATAAAGAAGATATATCTGCAAGGGAATACTATTCAGCCATAAAAAAGAAAGAAACCTTACCATCTGCAATAGCATGGATGGACTTGGAAGGCATTATGCTCACTGAAATAAGTCAGACAGAGAAAGACGAATACTGTATAACCTCACTTATACGTGGAATCTAAAAAATTGAACTCAAAGAAACAGAACAGAGTGGTGGTTGCCAGGGGCAGAGCGTGAGTGGTGGGCAAAATGGGTGCAGGTGGTCAGACGTACAAACTTCCAGTTGTAAGTCAGTCCTGGGGATGTGATGCACAGCATGGTGACTACAGTTAATAACACTATGTTGTATATTTGAAAGTGGCTAAGAGATTACATCTTAAAAGTTCTCATCACAGAAAAAAATCTATGACTGTGTGAGGAGATGAATGTTAACTGAACTTTTCGTGGTAATCATTTCACAACATATACATATATCAAACCAGTATGTTGTACAACTTAAACTAATGCAATGTATATGCTAATTAAAAAGAGAATAAATGTACAGAAAACACAGTTTAAAAAAAAAAGGATGAACAAGATCTATATGGTGAAAATTGTAAAGTACTTCCATGGGCACAAATGCATACCAGAATTATAGGAGACATCTACTGTACATAGATGGGAAGACTCAAATACTTCCCCAATTAATCTGAAGAGCCATTAGAATTCTAATCGAAATTCTAAGTATATTTGTTTTGGTGCACTTAGACAAATGATTTCTAAAATTCATTGAGAAGTCTAAATAGCCAAAAATATACAAATCAAGTCTGAATAAAAGAACAGGAAGAGGGGACTGGCCCTACAGAAGTTAAGATTTATTATAAAACTGCAGTAATTAAATCATGTGATATTCACAAGAGAATAAAGAGACTGGGGCAATTAGAGAACCCCAAAACAGATCCTTACACAGATGGGAAGGTAGCAAAAAATAGAGATAGAATAACAAACAGGAAGAAAAGATACACTAATTCAGTATGGTGAAAAATCACTTTCCACCTGGAAAAATAAACTTAATCCACACCACACACCACACTAAGAAAAAAAATAAGAAGAATGAGAAACTAAATGTCAAAACACAACTTTAAAAATTTTAGAAGAAAAAATGAAATCTAAGATATTTTTATGACCTATGAATAGGAACATATTTTCTAAACAGGTATGAAAAGCAAAACTCTTGTAAAAAGATTGATAAACTGGACTGTATCAAAACTTAAGCCTTCTGAATGATGTCATAAATTTTAAAGGAAGGGAGAGACTGAAATAAGATATTCCTAATACATAAAATATATAAATTAATAAAAAAAGGAAATAAAATAAAAACGATGGGCAAAGGATGTGACCCAACAAATTAGGTAAGATGAAACCAAATGGCCACTAGCCATAAAATGATACACGACCTCTTTAGTATAATGCAAAATAAAAGAGCAAAATAATCACTTTACACCCATCAGAATAGCAAAAAATTTAAAAAGTCTTAAAATACCAGGTCCTGGAGAGTATGAGGGAAAGCAGCAGTCTGCTGTAGAAATGTTCAAGTGTAGAAGTTCAAAAGCTTTAGCAAAATGTTAGCAATATCTAATACACTGAAAATGTATTTCAATGTATTACATTGAAAATGTATTGTTGTCTACAATATAACCCAGGAATTCTGCTTCTTGGCACTTACCCTAAAAGCCTTACACACAGGCAGCAAGAAATCCGTACATGAATTTCCACTGAAGCATTCTTATAATAGAAAAACAAAAAAACCAAAAAAACCCCTCAAAACAGCTAACATAGCTAACATGTCTGTTATTAAGGGAAAAGATAAAAGAAATTGTGGCATATCCATAAGATGAAATACTAGCCAGGATTTGAAATGAATGAATTCAATCTATTTGAATAAACATAAATATATTAAAAAAACAATTCTGAGTGGGGGGGGGAGTTGTAAAATATTTATGAGAGAATAAAAACACAGACTGGAAATATTCATACTAAAATTATGATGGGGTTGCTTCTGGAAGGGAGTGTGGGATAAGGGAACAAAGGCCTGGAGAGAAGTTTTCAGTCATACTTCTTTTATGTTTTAAGTTCTTTGTGGTTTTTTTTGCTTATTAAAATGTTCAATTGCTTTCATTAAAAACACTACTGGAAGGAAAATGACAAAATGTAAACATTTCTTAATTCTAGATGTCAGCTACAGAGGTGTGTGTTGCATCAATCTCTATATTTTTGGTATTTTATGAATTTTTCAAATTTTTTAAAAGACCACATTTAACAGCTGGCCATGTAACCATGTAACCACAACTCTTGTCTAGGTCAGTACTTCAAACAAGGACATTCCAATTTCATAAAAAGCACAATCAAAAGATCTTCCTCCAATAATATGGGCATAAGGGCTCTCCTTGTGCAAACGCACAGTACTAGATTCAAAATTAGATAAAAAGTAAATGAGATTTAACACCAGGAAGGCAATCAGTCAATATGTGTCTTCCTGATAAAGACAACGCACAGGAACTTCTAATCTCTTGCTCCAGACAGCACTGACATTGACTGGCACATGTGAGGGCAATTAAAAACTCTTCAAAACTGAGGTCAGCAGCTCACTTTTCCTTTTGTTCAAGTGGAAATAGTAAAGTAAAATAGTAAAGTAAAATAAATCTTCCAGAAACTACTGTACAAAAGGATTTATCCATCTACATCCCAGGGAGGGACCAAATAGGTCTTTGATCTCCCTCATTTTCCCACTTTGACCATCGAGGTCTAAGGTTCCACATGTGATCAGGCCGCCGTCCCCCTCTGCCAGTGTAGCAGACACCACGGGTGGTCTGCATCTCCTTCCTGAGGGCCCACCCCATTCTCCCTCCAACATCAGCCTCAGCTGCAGTGGGGACCCAGAGCAAGCTCAGACCAACCTGTTACTAATGGTGTGGCATCTTAAACACACCCATTCGGCATTTTTCTACTTCTGCCCCAGGCGTTCCTCAAGACCAAGGGAGCCTGCCAAGCCCAGAGTGAGGAGGGGTTAATTCCTCTGGGACAACCTTCAACGTAAGAGACTGAAGCCAGTGGTGGAGACGCTCCAGCTTCCTGTAGGAGTCCTTCCAATGGATGACTCTGGGGTGGTGCTCTTTCCATGCGTGTCTCAGGACATCCCAGTGGAGTGACACCCCAGTACCCACTGCAGGGATCTCATATAGACTTTCCTTTCACATCCCACCTTTGCCCTCATTCCTGCTTCCTGAGATCACCTCTCAAACGACTTGCCTTCCAACCCATATTTCCAGCTCTGCTTTCAGGAAAACCCAAATTAAGAGAACAAATACCACTAGTCCAGCTCTGAACGCAACTTTTCTAATTCATGGGTCCCATTATTTTCAAAATATTTACGTGCCAAACAGCTCCTGTACTGCAAACACAAAATTAAACAGGACAAGGTCCCTGTCATTAAGGAACTCCATCTCATAAGGGAGAATTCACACAAACACACTTGGAATAAATGTGACATGAGCCAACGCCTATGTAAGAGGGAACCATGTTGTGAAGTAGGGGTGCCCACTTCTGCCTGTGGAGGTGCTCCCAGGACACCATCTGTTCCCACTTCTGACTCTGTGGGCAGCATCTAAAATGACTTCCAACCATTCTCAGCTCCTGGTATTCATCCCTTTTGCCATCTCCTCCCCTCCAGTGTGGGGCTCAGTGATTCAGTTTGCAAGACTAGAATACGACCAAAGTGATGAGGTGTCGCTTCCAAGATTAGGTCTCAGAAGACTACGGCTTCTGTCTTGCTCTCACTTGCTCCCTCTGATGGAAGTGAGTTGCCATGTTGTGAGCTGTCTTACAGTGAGGCCAACGTAACAAGGAACAGAAGAGGGTCTCCGGACAATACCCAGTGAGGAACAGAGGCCCTGGCTCCAATGACAAGCAAGGAGCTAAATCTTACCAACAACCACTTGAGTGACCTTGGAAGCAGCTGCTCCCCCAATCCAGCCTTGAGATGATGGCAGCTCCAGCCAATACCCTAGCAGCCTGATTTCAGCCTTGTCAGAGATCAAGAGCCAGATCACCCTGCCAAGCTGCTCCTGGACTCCTGACCCACAAAAACTGATACAATAAATGTTTGTTTGAAACAGCTACATGTGGAACTATTTGCTCTGCAGCCATGACCTACAAATGCATACACTAACCATGATTAAAAATCACCACCAGGGGCTTCCCTAGTGGCGCAGTGGTTGAGAGTCCGCCTGCCGATGCAGGGGACACGGGTTCATGCCCCGGTCCGGGAAGATCCCACATGCCGCAGAGCAGCTAGGACCGTGAGCCATGGCTGCTGAGCCTGCGCGTCCGGAGCCTGTGTTCCACAACGGGAGAGGCCCCAATAGTGAGAGGCCTGCGTACCGCAAAAAAACAAAAAAACAAACAAACAAAAAATCACCACCAGGGGCTTCCCTAGTGGCGCAGTGGTTGAGAGTCTGCCTGCCGATGCAGGGGACACGGGTTTGTGCCCCGGCCCCGGAAGATCCCACATGCCGCGGAGCGGCTGGGCCCGTAAGCCATGGCCGCTGAGCCTGCGCGTCCGGAGCCTGTGCTCCGCAGCGGGAGAGGCCACGGCAGTGAGAGGACCGCGTACCGCAAAAAAAAAAAAAAAAAAAATCACCACCAGTATGGATATAGTCTTGACAGACCATATCTGATGCCTAATTCTTGTTCTTTTATATATTCATTCAATAAGCAAATCCTATGTGCTGGGCAGTGTGGACACAAAAGTTAACTTAAAAAAGACACTGTCAATGCATTCTTGGAAAAGGCAAGCTTGCAAAATTTGTAGCAAACCTCTTTATGCAACTTCACTAACCTAAACTATGACTTTTTATAAATGTTTAATTTCTGCTGACTGCTGGTGTAAATCTATAATTAAGTGTCTTTGCTATGTTAATACACTTCCTGTTCAACGCAAGATACCTAAAGGTATGTTCCATCTGCTCAAAACATGTTATATATTTAGAAAAGAATTCTGATTTTCTTCTGCACAAAAATCCTTAACAGGAATTATGCCTTTTCCTTCCATTCATTCAAAAAAAAAAAAAAAAAAAAAACTACTCCCACAGGCAGAAAACTCACTAAGCAGTGAGCGGGAAACATTTATATCCAAACGTTCTGTTGTATTTTCCAAATCAACTACTCGGAAGGCTACATTCTCCTCTTACTCTCTGATGAGACTCAGTAACCACTGTGCAAACCCAGGAGAAACACGTAAACATCACTGAACAATATTACTTATGTGAGACTTCCATCTTTTGTGACAGAACTTTTCCTTTTCACGTGATACTAACTAGAAAAAAACAAACTGATAAAAAAAATAAGAGCATTCTCTCGCTCATTCATAAAATATTTCTTTAGTCCTATTTGTTTTAAAAAATACCATCGGCTTTCCCACAACATCACAAACAGCTCTGGGAATAAGCAGAAAAATATAAGAGGAAATGATTTTTCAGTGAAGAATTTAAACATACACAGACACACTTGGATCTATCAAACACACACAACTAAAATAACTACAAATTCCAGGTAGGTCTTTTAGTGTGTTAACTAAATCATCACACTGGTTGTGCCCCCTTTTTCAACATGCTCTCTTCTCTTCCCATTCGTACAATCCTCTTCAGCCAGCCATGGCCTGAGCAAAGGTTAACTTTCATCAGAAGCAATTCCTTGACTCTCCACCAGTGGCATAGGGCCATGAACCAAAGAATTGAAAAACCAGAAAAGAGTGGGGGGAAAAGTCATAAAAGAACTTGAGATTTATTAAGCATCCTCTCTTAGACTAGCTTTGGGCTTCAACAGGGTCTGCCCCCACTATGACATTCTTAAGAAGAGTATGTCATCCAAGTTCGTTTTCCAGTTTCAAATGAGGTGATACTGTAATCTTCATCTCATGCTTTCCACACACCCCTTTCTTTACTGATCAAAAGGAATGCAAGTGGGAAGTCTATTTAGGCAGGGAAAATAGTTCACATTTTGTTAGGGAATCCTTTGAAAAGGATAGTTAACCTGTATCTCTGAGACTTGTAAGCCTGCTGCACATGATTGAGCGTTGCAGATTTGCACTGAGATATTTTCCATACAAAAGATTTTCCTGTGTTTCTAATTTTGGGGAAAAAAGGTAGCAAAATTCATGAATTTCAACTATGCAAAATATCTTTCGACCAACCCCTCCCCCCAAATCACTTTGAAGTAAAAAAGGACCAGACCATGGTATAGGGGAAAAGTATAAATTATGAAGCAAAGAAACACAGGTTTGTAGCCACATAAACAAGCCCTATGATGTCACCGCAGTTTGTTGAACATCTGAGCCTCAATTTCCTCTTCTGTAAGATAGGGTTAATAATGCCTTGACAGGTCATTTCGAGAATCACAGCTACTACACATCAAATGTCTAGCACAGCATCTAATACTTAGTAGGCATCCACTATACTGTGAAAGGTTATTATTATGTATTTTCAAAATATTTTACCACATTGAGGCTACTGGAACTGCTAATGGAAATTATTATTGGTTAAAAATAAGAGAAGTTTAGCTAGTGTCAGATAACCTCACCTGGCTACACAATAAGGGGATAAGAATAGGTGGTCCTCCAGAACCTCTACAGCCCTAAAATAAATAATGCAATGAAATGAAGTACCACTTAGCAAGTTTGAAAACAGTCAAAAGGAAGGGTATAGATAGAAACTATTCTTAAAAAGAATTATTCCACAATTAATTAATGCCCACCTTCAGAAGGAAATCTACACCAAAGTAATGTTGATACAAATAGACACTCAACAGAGAGAGAGAGCAAGACACACTATAATAATCCAGTGATATGTGGAGCTAATAAAAACAAAAAGGGTTTTAGAGATGTAGCACAGGTTTTTGTTTTGTTTTGTTTTGTTTTTTTTGCGGTGCGCGGGCCTCTCACCGCTGTGGCCTCTCCCGTTGCGGAGCACAGGCTCCGGTCGCGCAGGCTCAGCGGCCATGGCTCACGGGCCCAGCCTCTCCGCGGCATGTGGGATCTTCCGGGACCGGGGCACGAACCCGTGTCCCCTGCATCGGCAGGCGGACTCTCAACCACTGCGCCACCAGGGAAGCCATAGCACAGGTTTTTAAAACATTAAGAGAATGGTGACTCTAAAGAGTCATTTCCCAAGGAATGAAAGAGACAGCAAATTGGAACAGTATCTCACACAAATTAAACTGTCCTTTAAGAGCAACGGCCAGCACAAAAAGAATGCATCTGAGTCTACTTGCAGCCTCCTTGTGGCTCTGGCCACCGCTGTTAAATTTTGCATAACAAAAATTTGTAACTAACGGGTTGGCTCAAATTTCCTGGCAGCCTGATCAATTAGACTGCTGCCCCTGCCCCCTCTCCTATTAAACCCTAGTTAGGGAGGTGCTTTACTGGAGTCTTTTTCTCTTCTCCAAGCCTTTCTGCCAAGTCTTTACATAGATACATATAAATAGATAAATAAGTAGATAAGATTATGGTTCTTACACACAAAAAAGCAGGGCCAAGATGGAATACTGTGCTAAAATTCCATTTGTTTTTAGAATGATTTTACATCGTTCTAAATTATAAAAGACTGAGGTTACCATCTACGGGGAAATGTTCAGCATGCTCTGAGTATAAATACTGCCTAAGCAGCCTCTACTGGCAAGAGAAGATTCTTCTCACTTGGATGCAATTTTGTGATGTGTTTTCAAAAAAAAAAAAAAAAAAACAGGCTTAAATTGGGTTCTTTGTAATTTTTTTTTTTTTGAGGGCCTAGATTTGATAGAAATCACAAACAAAAGATTCTAAGGTTTGTTCTGGCCTATGGATAGGCTCTGTTTAGGGTTTTTAAATAAAAATAGAATCTGAATGCCTTTCAGCAAGGGATAAGCTCTGCAGTTTGATCACAGGCCCCCATCACTCCCTATTTTTCCCCTAGTGTCCTTTACACATGTATCTTATGTGTCTAGTCCCTGCGGGCATTTTAGTTTGCCTTCACTCTCCTAAAATATAAAGTTAAATGGTTAAGAAATCATATATATTCAAAGTCTGGAAAAAGAGGTGTGGCAACAACTTGGGACAGACTTTCGCTATTAAGTTAAATCAGAAGCCCCACTCAAAGGGTATTAATAAGCTTTCTGAAATGGCATCATTTCTGTTAGGCAAGGACTAGTTATTTAAAAAGCTATTATTCAGTCCATCGACAGAAGAATGGATAAAGAAGATGTGGTATATACATACAATGGAATATTCCTCAGCCATATAAAAGAGAGAAATAATGCCATTTGCAGCAACATGGATGGACCTAGAGATTATCACACTAAGTGAAGTCAGATAAAGACAAATATCACGATACCACTTATATGTGGAGTCTACAAAGATGATACAAATGAACTTATTTACAAAATAGAAATAGACCCACAGACATAGAAAGCAAACATGGTTACCAAAGGGGAAGTGGGGGGGATAAATAAGGAGTTTGGGATTAACATATACACGTTACTATATATATAATAGGTGACCAACAAGGACCCACTGTAGAGCACAGGGAACTATAGTCAATATTTTGTAATAATCTATAAGGGAAAAGAATCTGAAAAAGAGTATATCACTTTGCTGTGTACCTAAAACTAACATGACATTTTAAATCAACTATACTTCAAAAAAAAATATTATTTAAAAGTCCAAAAAGGACACAAAAGAACTCAACCATCTGCTATGAATAGGATGCCAGAGTGAACAGACTATGCATGAAAACACCTTGATTCTGATATTTACTATTTTGGTAAGGTTGGTTCAGTCACTTTACTTCTTTGAAACTCAGTATTCTTAGCCAGAAGATGAAGAAATCAAGCTAGACTAAATCTAAGGTTTCACTCTTGGACTTGAAATTCTATGATCCTCTAATTCTAAGCACCTCAGGCATTAGCCGTTGAAGAAAAAGGAATTCTTTTTTTTTTTTTTTTTTAAACAGAAAAGTTCTAACACTGGACCTTGGTGAAGTGTGAAAGGCAGTGAAAGGCGAATCAGGCAAATTCTTTACTTGGAACCCTGCGGTGAGTGCAGGGACAGGAATCTAGAATTTATCATTTTTCTTCTGGCTGATGTAACCACTATAAATAATTGCCTCATGCCGGTGAGGTAATATGCTTTCTGCCAAGGACCCAATTAACATCCGAACGGACCTTGAAAGAGTCTCCTTTATTTCACACATAGTTTTTATCAAATTATATTGATATTTCTTTTTTTAAACTTTCCATTCTGATTGTAAAAATAATAGATAAAATAGATTCACAAAAGGGTGACTCAAAAACACAAAGAATTAAAATCATGTGTAACCTTGCCCCTGGAGATAACAAACTTGATTGATCATTTACCACGTCTGACCATGTATTGGGGATCTAAGGGGGACAGGACAATTTTCTTAATCTCAAGAAGTTTACAGACACTGGGTGTGGAGAGAGACAAGGAGAATGGGGAATTATGATGAGGTCCGACAAGAGCTTAGGTAGGTGATGGGGACCTGCAGAGGCACACGTACCCCGGGCTTGGGGGTTTAGAAAGAAGAGTTACTGCTCTGGAAAAAATAAAAATAAAAAAGTCCAAATAAACTAGAAAAAGGGAGAGGTGGATTGAATGAAAAAATGGGAAGAGTGGGCTTCCCTGGTGGCGCAGTGGTTGAGAGTCCGCCTGCCGATGCAGGGGATGCGGGTTTGTGCCCCGGTCCGGGAAGAACCCACATGCCGCGGAGCGGCTGGGCCTGTGAGCCATGGCCGCTGAGCCTGCGCGTCCGGAGCCTGTGCTCCGCAACTGGAGAGGCTACAGCGGTGAGAGGCCCGCGTACCGCAAAAAAAATAATAAAAATGGTAAGAGTAAAGGGAGATGGGGCAGGGAAGAGGAGAACAGGGAAGGGAAGCGGGGGAGGGAAGCAGGGTGGAGGAGGAGAGCGAGGCAGCCAAGGGAAGGGCAGGGAGAGACAGTCTGCTCCAGGCAGAGTGCAGAGGTGCTTCCCTGCTGAAAATGTGATAAGAGATTTGGGTTTCTGCTGCTTCCTCAGCCTCCCACTGGGGCAGGAAGCAGAATGGAGTAAATTGGGCAAAGTTAGACAGAACCCTCAAGAGCTCCATCAACTCTGCTTTATGGTCAACCTCTAGACCACAGAGGCCCAGTTTGGCTACATCACAATTCAAGGCTGCCCAAAAGAACCAAAAGGGAACCCAGAACAAGGACACTCCTATTTATCCCAATTACTTTCACTGAGTCACAGAGGTTTCCTATTTTGCAGAGGCTACCCACCCTCACCAAGATCTCACCACATCAACTCAGGATGTGAAAAGAACACGAAGCTGGGGTGGGCAGCATGAACTTCAACTGCCTCTACTCTAGGTGTCTGATGCAGCTTTCTGGTGTGAGCACGCCAGCCACCCCAGCTGCCTGCACCATGTGCATAAATGCTGCAGCCACAGACATACGTGTGGCTTGGCAAGAGCACCTGTGGAATTGGATGTTCCATCGTAAGCACAAATCTGAGACTATTTCATAAAGTCTATGCCCTAAAGAGGAAAACTGGGAAGAAAAGATGGAAAAGAAATGGAGAATAAAAAATAATCATTAGCCAGGATTTCCTGATCCACACATCCTAATCCTCCCATAACTGCCTCTAATAGCCGACAGATGTGAACAATTATTTAGAGCAGAAATGACAAAAGGCAATAAAGATATAAAGCTTTATGCTGACTTGCCACATCAGCTATCTATCACTGTCAAATCATTTAGTATAAAAATTATAATAGGGGTTCCCTGGTGGCACAGTGGTTGAGAATCTGCCTGCCAATGCAGGGGACAAGGGTTTGAGCCCTGTTCTGGGAAGATCCCACATGCCACGGAGTGGCTGGGCCCATGAGCCACAACTACTGAGCCTGCGCATCTGGAGCCTGTGCTCCGCAACAAGAGATGCGGTGACAGTGAGAGGCCCGCGCACCGCGATGAAGAGTGGGCCCCGCTCGCCGCAACTAGAGAAAGTCCTCGCACAGAAACGGAGACCCAACACACCCAAAAATAAATTTTAAAAAATAAAAAAATTATAATAACTTAGGCTAACTGATCATTGGTGAAGTCATGCCTAATAATTCTTTACTTGTTAAACAAACAAATACCTGTCTGCTTTTAAGAGGTTATCACAGTAAGAACACAAACATACTAATCCTTCAAAGACGAAAATATTTCATTTTTATTGTAAACGTCACTGAAATAAATTTTCATTTCTTAAGTATCATCTTCCTTGTGCATCTTCAAATCTCTTCATAAGCAAATTATATATTAAATCACATTTACATTGTAAAATGTCAAAAGTAAGACACCTTTGTAGAAGGAAAAAAAGCAAGATATTTCAGGGGAGAAACACACTAAATTTACTTTGTCATCAAAATAAAAATTTCTAAATACTGACAAGGAAAAATTGCTAACTTAAGCAAATGATAACTAAATAAAACCCACCAAATAATGAGGATGCTTTTCGTTCCAAGTAACAAACTACTCAATTCAAAGCAGCTTTAAATAATATAAAAGAGTTACCCACTGGTGTGACTGAAGAGTCCAGTGAGAGGTTTTGTTTCAGACAATGTTTAATTCAGCAGCCTGAATCGAACGGTTAAGGACGTGGTTTCTTTGCATATTTTGATCCTACTTTTCATGGTTCAGCCAATTTCCTAAAGCACACTTTCTTCATACACCCCAAGTAGTTTTAAGCTACCCCTGTGGCTATGTATTTCCTAATTAATGCCCAGCAAGAAAGAGCATCTTTGCCTCACCATTCCCAGTAAAGGGACAGAAGTTCACTCTGCTGGACTCAGTTTAGGTCTCATGCCACACCTGCAATCACTATGGTCCATGAGATGGAATATGCTGATTGGCCCAATCTACATCACATTCTCCCAACATAGGGACCTGAGTCAGCTTTTCCAAAACCCAGTGCAAATCAGGGGCTGCTGAGAAGGAGCAAGGGAGGAATGGATGTCAGGGAGGTATTCAGCATGAGGGTACCACGTCTTCTAACTCAATAAGACCTCAATTTGGTTAAGTCATGCAGAACTATAGGATTCAACTCAAAATTATTTTCCCTAATAATATGAATAACTGTTCCTAGACACCCCTTTATCTCCATGAGCTCACTGGATGTCTTTCACCCTATGTTCCAAACAACTAAAATTACCTAACAACTAAAATTTAAAATCTTCCATCTTTTTTGCCTTATTCACTTCTCCCTGTTTATAAACAGGGTCTCCATACGTCAACTAGTTTATGAAATCCTTCCAGGATTCAAAAGAATGTTCCAGGGATTTTAAACCAGAGTATACCTTTCTGATACAATGATGTATGTAATTTACAACTTACAATTATGGATTAGCTCTATTTTCTTTAGGAAGCAATTCATTAATCCCTAGCAACAAACCAGCAACACTTCCACAGACCAGGAGAGCCTACCTCTTAGAACACTGTACGTTATTTCACCCAGCCTGCCATGAATAAAATGCCCAGAACTGCTATCTAAGCCTACAGTTGCAAAAATACTATACAATATAGCGTTAGTCCCTCACAGCCACTGGAGAAGTATGGATGAATGGAACTCATTACTATTTCTATCCAGGTAAACACCTTAATATGGACACCCTACCACATGCATCTCTCGCCTTCCATGTTATCCTGGATACAACGTCTACTGAAGTTATCAGAGTAGATGAAAACTATACTTAGGCTGTCTTGCCCACCTCAGAGAAGCAAAAAAAAAAAAAATCATAAGACGATTAAGAGTGTGGTCAAACCACCTAGGTTCAGTCTAGGCATCTTAGATTTGAAGCCAAGTTCTGCCACTTACTAACTTTAAGACCCAGAAACATTAGTTAACTGCCCAGTTTCCCCCTCTGAGAATTGAGGATAACAGTACCTTTTTCAAGGGGGTGATGTAGAAGTGAAATGAACTAATACATGTAAAGCACTTAGAATGGTACCTGGTACTTAGAAACTGGTAATGTGTATGACAATTACCATACCTCTTCTAAGAGCACCCTTGAAGTCCCAGCACAGAGTAGGACCCAACAAATACTGTGGACTGAATAAATCTTTTTTATTTATTAATTTGGTCCTTACAGTGTTCCTGAAGATGAACGACCATAATGGATCAAGGTTATTTTCTAGACTCTCCTTTTTTCTCATGCCCCATACTCTCACTGGGTGATTTCATCCATGGCTTCAGTAAACACCCATATGATAATGCCACATAGATCTCTATCTCCAGGCCATTTCTGTCCTTATCTCTCCAAGCTCTTACATAACCTTCTTGTCTACTAGACATCTCCCCTTGAGTTTCCTGAAACTTAACATGAGCAGAACAGAAATCACTGGCCAACCGCCATCACTGATGTCACGCCTCTGATCACCACATCGCTGGGTGTCTTGTTATGTGCTCCCATGGCATCCTACAGACTCACCCTCTTCGTCCAGCCAGCCAGCCAGCCAGCCAGCCAGCACCGACTATGTCACGGGTTAACTATCATAACACTTATCCCTCTGCATTTAATTGTCTAGTTATTAGCCTGCCTTCTCTACTTCTGGGTCATAAACTCCCAGAAGATAACAGGAATTAGATCTTGTTTGTCCTTGTAGCCCCAGCTTTACACAAATTAAAAACACATGGTAAATATCTGTTGGGTAAGTGACTGAATGTTCCCATGACACTGGTGCAATTATGAAGAGTTAAAACACTCCCTAGAGACTGTAAGTTAACTGCAGGAAGAGAAAAAGGTGCTAGAAGAATGTAGCCAATCACTGTTTACAGTGAAGAAATATAAAATTCAAAGATACTTTCTCAAATCAAATCAATATTCTTATACTATGTCCAAAGCAAGGCTGTTTTTAATTTAAAAAAGGAAAGAAGATTAAATGTGTGTCTGAAGGTTTAAAAGGTCATAGTCCCTAACTGAGAAAACCTGGGGAGGAAACTGAGGAAAGCAGAAACCAACAGCCCATAACAAACACACACACACACACACACACACACACACACACACACACACACACTCACACACACACACCCCTGACTGGGAGGCAGCTGCTAAAGATGAATGCCAGACTTCACACCAGTTTTCAGTCTAGAACAACTTAAGGAAAGCATCTGACAATGACGGGAAGGACTATTATAATGAAAGACACTCTACTGGTGCAGAGGCAGGAAATGATGCAGCCACTGTTCACCACCACCACTGCCCACCCCAGCATATCCACTGAAATGAATCTGAGGGCCTGGGGGGAAAAGGCTGAAAACTGAGATAACTCATCAAAGGAGGAAAGAGTTTCCAATCACAATAATGTGTGCAACTCTTTTCTGCACTAAGCATGGACACTGATATATACCCAGGCTCAATTTTGTGTCAAAATTCCCTTGAACGTTTGTTATTTTCCTAGAACAACTGACCCTCCTTGGAAATTACAGAACCTCCGAGAGCGCTAAGAGAACTAATAAAGTCCATTTTCCTATGGCTCCCAGAAGGCGACACAAAGCTAAATTCTAACTATCACCAAAATTCCTTATGAGGACACAGGCTTAACAAGGGACGGCGCATAAGCCTGGGTTCCTTCTCCCAGACGCAGTGCTGGACGGGCAGCCTCTCAGGCTTTGAAGGCTTTATCAGAAAAAGCTGGTGCTAGCACCCAGAGGCACTAGGCAGGAAGTTGGGTGGGAGGGCTCTGGATCTGGCTAGGAGAATCATTCTCTCCTGTGTCATCCGTAAAGTGACCACAACTTAGGAAAAAAGGGATTCTTGAAGTTATTAACTGTTCCAGGAAGGCTAAGATGTACAGCAGATCAAATGACAGAGTAACTGCCTTGCTGACACATAATATTCTTTTAAAGTACTTGAAAAATGAAAAGTAGTAGATGACTGCTTTGAAAATACAGGTGAATGGACAGCACAGAAAAGAGTTTCCCGTTTCAGGACCACCAGTGTGACAACTATCAAACAAAGAAAAAATGCTTTGACATCAGTGCTGTATCTCATGGAAGCCTTATAAGCAGCAGATACTACAGATTCAGGTTTTTCTGGGGAAAACACCATAAGGAGGTTTTGAGTTCTTACCCATTTATACAGAGTAGAGTTGAATAAAAACAGCTGGAGATAAGGCAATGACATAGGTGTATACATAAATGCATATACACAGACACACACAAGAACTCATTTTAAGTGTTGCATTTCAAATTATTTTGATTGGGTCAAGTGGTCTAGGCTAGTGTGGCACTAGAGATACAAAGTTTCATTCATGAAATTTTAAATAATGGTGATAAGATTTATCTTGGGATACAAGCAGAACTTAAATGTATAGCACATGAATAATAGAATGTGCATGAATTTTGAATGTTTATTTTTCAGAAGAAAACAAAGAATTGCATGTGTGAATTCTTAGAGACTCGAAGTGTAGCCTGTATTTGCATTTCAATAGGTTGCAAGGAAAGCTCTGTGAAATTGGTCAGATGTATAGACTCTCATCTCTCCTCCACCCCAAATCAGTCAATTAGCTTCTGGAGAGAGGAGCAAACAGAAGCTAATATCCAGCAGCTCAAAACTTATTCCAGCTGATACAGATCAAAATAGATTCAAAGCAAGTGTGTTGAGGACACAGGTTTTCTATGGAACAAATTCTGGGTAAGAAGCATACGACGCCAGGAGCTAATGCTGTTGTGGTCAGAGAACACACACACGGAAATGAAATAGACACGGCCGTGCACAGCAAGAGAAGAAAACAGGCAAGTATCAGAAAACTGAGAGCCAACACATCAGAACAGTTTCCAGCAGGCAAAAAGTTAAGTTTAGCAAATTTCATCCATTTAAAACAAAGGCATTTTGGATGGCAGTTCTGCTACACTGATTAACATAAACGTGCTATAAACGAACCCCCCTGTCCTTCACATTCCACCCCAATCCATGCACTCTAATGCTGTCTCTTCTAATTAGCATTTTTCAGTCCGCCCATCAAAAGCCTTTACTGACTCCACATTAGCTACTCCTTGCCCTTTATAAATCTCCTTATTTCAAAGGAGTTATTATTTTAATGCCCACAAGAGCAAAAGTATAATACACAGGTATTACATACGTGAACGATGTTATCAATATGTCTTTCGAATTGCAGCACTTTGGTTCCTTTATTTTCTGAAAAGCTACTTTTACTAAGTACTGACTCGCCTAGCCATGGTTCCTGCTATGGGCTGATTGTGTCCTTCGACCCACACCCCACACAAATTCATATGTTGAATGCTGAAGCCCTAATATGATTGTATTTGGAGGTGGATATTTGGGAAATAATTAGGGTGAGACTAGGTCATGATGGGGGGGCCCTCATGATGGGATTAATGCCTTTATAAAAAGAGGAAGAGACATGGGATCTCTCCACCAGGATGAGGGTTCTCATCAGATATGGAATCCATGACAGCCTGACCTTGGACTCCCAGCTTCCAGAGCTGTGAGAAACACATGTCCACTGTTTAAGCCTCCCACCGTCTGTTGCTTTGTTAGAGCAGCCTCAACTGACTAAGATATCTGCCTACCTTTGCTGTAGTCCTCATAATAATCCTGCCAGGTAAGTGTTAGTACGTGCATGTGATAGAAAAGGAAACTAAGCCTCAGAAGAACTTTAACCTGCCCCAGAGTCACACAGCTACGATGTGGCAAAGCCACACGGAGCAAAAGGCAAACAGAGGAGAAGGAAGGCTCAATTGACTAGAAACACAGACGCTTACTATCTGCTTGACACTGTTCAAAGTAATTGACATGCATACATCTTATTTCCAGAATATTCCTGGGAGGTAAGTGATTTTCTCATTTTACTGATGACAAACCTAAAATGCAGAAGAGAGCCCAGGAGAGTAAAGCCAGCAGGTGATGGCTCAACATTCAAACAGAACTAAAAGCTTCAATGCCTCTGCTCTTAACCACACAACACAGGCTTGCCCTCTGTAAGAGTCATCTTTGTCACTGCAGTGCTCGGTAACAACCCACCACACAACTAGTGACTAACAACAATAACCATCTGCAGGTCTGCACGTAGAGACTATGGGTCTGTTGGGCTTGGCTTCTGGCTGCAGGATTATATAGGTCAGCTCCACCAGAGTTTATTCTGGGACCCAGGCTAAATGGGCAGGGACTACCCAGGGCGTGCTCCTCTCACAGTAGATCACCAAAGGGCAGGATGGCAAGGCCAACCACACAAGCATATTTCAAAAGCCTCTGCTTGTGACACATTCACTAACAGCTCAGCAAGACACGTAGCGGAGCCCAAAGTCAAGTGGGGGAAAGTATCCCTGCCGGCCATGAGGCCACTCCCTGGGCAAGGGAGTAAATGTATCCTTCTATTCCAGAGAAGTGAAAACTTAAGAGCATAACTGAATCTATCACACGATCCAAAATCAATTTGTATTTATCATAATGCCTTTTGGTTTGGACTGCTAAACAGTTAATGGAAAATGAATCTATGAGCCTAACAATTTATATTTGGAATAAAGTTTTAATGGAAAAGTGTAAATAGTCAAATCAATGTATTATTCCATCTTCACCTTCATGACAATGCTAAAACTGAGACAAGAGGCAATTAGAAAATATAAAACTGTCAGTATCTCATAATGAAAAATATCACTATGATGAAGATCTTATAAAATGAAATATTTCTAGACCTAGCTGTTATCTCACTAACTTTGAGCACTAAGCTAAAAAAAAAAAAAAAAAAAATCTATTAAATAATACTTAACGTTTTCTACACTCATTTCTAGCTCACTGTAATACATTCTATTCTACCTCTAACTCCCCACCACTTTCCTGAGAGTTTCCATGTCCTCAACATACTAAATTACTAGGCAGGAACTCATAAAATGCTGCAGCTAATAAAGTTAAGCTTGGATCTTCATTTGTTGCCAAAATGAAAAAAAAAAAAAAGAAGTTCAGTAATCAATGTGATTTAATGCCTTTGTGTATACATACACAAATTGAAACCACTGTATCAGAAAATTGATAAAATTGTACATATGCCACGTGTCTTTCTTGGTCAAACCCTCCATCTTCAATTACGGATATTCCACTCAAATGGAACAAAAATCTTGCCTGGATTTGATGTAATCTCACGCAGGTTTTAAATTCACTCACTGTTTCAAGCAATATGGCACCAACCTCATCATCTTCATTTAAGAATGAGTTCCTTTTTCCATTACAGCCTCCAGTTCGAGATATTGCATTTTGCCTTCTCAAAACTGTATCGGAATGAAACTTGTAGGCAAGTTGTCAAAGTTGGAAGCAATTTGCAGAAATACACACACACACCCCTTCAAAACTGGATACATTATTTTCAAGGCCTGACACTAAACCATAAAACTACTTTGCTCTCTATGTAATTTTAACCAGTCCTGCAAAATAAGTGTTAAAATACGCATTATGGTAATTCTTTTTTTCGGTTATTTTTTAACATCTTTATGGGAGTATAATTGCTTTTACAACGTTGTGTTAGTTTCTGCTGTATAACAAAGTGAATCAGCTATATGTATACATATATCCCCATATCCCCTCCCTCTTGTGTCTCCCTCCCACCCTCCCTATCGCACCCCTCTAGGTGGTCACAAAGCACCGAGCTGATCTCCTGTGCTATGCGGCTGCTTCCCACTAGCTATCTATTTTACATTTGGTAGTGTATATATGTCAATGCTACTCTCCCACTTTGTCCCAGCTTACCCTTCCCCCTCCCCGTGTCCTCAAGTCCATTCTCTACATCTGCGTCTTTATTCCTGTCCTGCCCCTGCCCCTAGGTTCTTCAGAACCTTTTTTTTTTCTTAGATTCCATATATATGTGTTAGCATATGGTATTGTTTTTCTCTTTCTGACTGACTTCACTCTGCATGACAGACTCAAGGTCCATCGGTAATTCTTGAAAACTATTCTAATGGAAATCTATTACTTTGAGAGAAATTGTGTTCTCTCTTTATTCACAGTCCAGTTCAATAAATTATTTAAAGGGGATGAATTCAGAATCTCTATCCAGACTTGACCTCTCTTTGGAAGTTTCAGCCCATACATCCAGCTGCTTACTGAGCATCTCCATCTGAAAGCTTCCACAGGTGCTGCAAACTCAAGATGCATAGAACCAAGTAATCACCTCGCCATCCACGTTATTGTTATTTCTTGCTCTCATTTGTTTCTTGTTATGCCTGAAACCTGGGAGTCACCTCCAGCTCCTTCCATTTCCTTTCTCAACCATCCCAACAGGTCATCAAGTCCTATTAATGGTACCTACAGTTGCCTTTTCTCTACTTCCACTGCCAACATCTCAGTCCAGCAGCAGCATCTCTTACCTCCCCATTTCTAACCTCCTAGCTGTTCTTGTCTTCTTCCCAGGCATTATTCATTAGCGGTTGACAGTCGGTAAAGTATTTCTGTGCCCTAAGTGAAATCTTTCAGTGGCTTCCTACTGTTTAAAGTCCAAACCCTTCAATATGGTGGTATCCTTGGGACTCTGCTCATCACTTCCTGCTTCCCACATGCACTGTTTGCAGCACCTTGAAAAGGACACACCCTGTGTGGCCACCACACCTTTGCACATGCAGCTGTGTCCCCACCCTTCTCGCCTAGTCAGTACTTGTTCATCCAGCATCATCTGGCAGAAATAGCCCCATCTCCGCAAAGCCTTCCCAGCCTCCTACAGCACAGCGGGGCACCAGCCACCTCCAGTGCCCATGCATTGTGACCGACAGGGGTTACGGTACTTGCTGTTGCAGAAACTGCTGTCTCCCTGACCACACTATAAACCCCTCACAGGTCAGTACCAGACTCCACTCATTTCTGGACTGCTAGAGCCTGGGATAAAAGTGCAAGAGTGTAGATTTAAGACACAACACTCAGTCCTCTGACACAAACCTGTTCAATATATACTGCTGCTATTATTTATTATTATTATACATTAATTGAAAGAAAGGCAGAGAATGGAGGTTTTTTTCGTGACTGCCTGAATCAAAACACAATCTAAGTAAAATTGCAAGTGTTTTGAGAACTCAAGCATGTACCTTATTAAAGAGTATCTATGATAAGGGTTCCAAATCACAGGTGTTTGTTGTCTTTAACATTAGAACATTTCAAGGTGCAAAGCAACTGTCTTACCACGCCCTGGAGGTAGTTTCGTAAGGCAAACCATGGGTGCCAGCGATTTAAAAAATGTAAAACGGCACCTGGACACTGCCAGTGCCCTGGGTCCTTTCGGGGTAAAGGTCTAGGGCTCCCTCCAGCCACACCACTGTAAGAACAGTTCCCCAAGGTGGGTTAGTTAATGGTTTGAGCTCTCGCATTTCTACCTTTGCCATTATTTGGGAAGTCAAGAAACAAATGCAATGGGTATACATCCCCTTCATGCACCTCTCCATAAAAATAAAACCCAGTCTCACTGGAAGAAAGAAGGCAAAGCTGTTTAACACACCTGTTAAAGGTTGTCAAACCTTACATTTGGGGATACAGAAGTGGTATGTGCCGTGACTTAGGTGTTCCTTGGACACGTGATCCCCCTAGGAGCAGTGGGTCTCAAGCCTGGCTACACACCACCAAGAGACTGACGTGGATTGCTTCGAGGCCCTAGGCTTTAGAGAGCTCTCCAGGTGATTCAAAAGGGCAGCCTCATTGAACTGCTGGCCTAAGGTTTGGAGTGAGGCATCCCATGGAACTGATTTACCTTCCTCAATGCCAAAAGGATGCACAAGATAAAAAACAGCTTTAAGAGCCTTTCATTGATGGTACTGAGTGGTATAAAGTTTTCTTTTCTTAGACAATGAAACAAAAAAATTAAAAATTGGCCACCGGGGCTTCCCTGGTGGCGCAGTGGTTGAGAGTCGCCCTGCCGATGCAGGGGACACGGGTTCGTGCCCCGGTCCGGGAGGATCCCACATGCCGTGGAGCGGCTGGGCCCGTGAGCCATGGCCGCTGAGCCTGCGCGTCCGGAGCCTGTGCTCCGCAACGGGAGAGGCCACAACAGTGAGAGGCCCGCGTATCGCAAAAAAAAAAAAAAAAAAAGTAATACATGCTCACTATAGAAGAGTTCAAGGAAAAAATTCTTATGGTGCCACAATCAAGATATACTAAATTAACATTTTAGTGCAGTTTCTTGCTATTAGTTTAGATGATGACAATGAAGAAAAAGAAAATAGGTCCTTAATAAATGTTAGATATGATGGATATTTTTTAGCCTTTTCATACCGCACTTTGATTCATTCTCAGTAATTCTGCAAATAAGTGTATTTTACCAGTGAGGAATTAACCAGCCTGGGCAACCCCATACAGCTTAGTGGCAAAGATGGTCTTAACTACTCCAAAACCCACACAGGCTCTTTCCTTCCATCCCACAGGGCTATCCTACACACGCATGATTTTAATGGCAATAGTGTCTTCTAACACGTGTGTTTCACAAGTTGGATGCCAATCTCCATGCTTTGGGTTACTTCCAAGACAAATGTATGATTTCTAGGACACTTTAAAAATCTATCATGGGACTTCCCCGGTGGTCCAGTGGTTAAGACTCCACATTTCCACGCCAGGGGGTGAGGGTTTGATCTCTGGTCAGGAAACTAAGATCCCACATGCCACACCATGCAGCCAACATTTTTTTTTTAATTTTAAAAAATACATGATTTTATAAAAAAAAATAATAAAAATCTATTGTTACTCATAATTTATTTAAAATGTAAGTTTCAAATAAATTCCAACACCCTATTTGATTTCATTAGACTCTGGTGCCAACAATAAAATTATTGATCCCTGCTTGCATATTGACCTTTGTACATTCATGTAATTCTTGATTTTTGTATTTTATCTAGTTTATTGATTATTTGGTCTTTCAGTCTTTTTTTCTTGTCTTCTGACATTATTCATTATTCACTGTGTTTCAAATGCAACGTTATTAAATTTTTAGGTCTTACCTACTTTGAGAAATCTATTCAGGCAACGTAAAACTTTCAAAAGCTATGATAAATGAAACCACATAATTCTTAAAAAGAAGGAACTAAGAGCTAAACAGTGAAGAAGTGGTGGCTCATTTTATCTACAAACTATTGCAACTGAGTATGAAACCCTGTCCTGATCGGCTAAGACAAAAATGAAGACCAAGCCAGCTCTCATTATCTGATTAAAAGAAGCAAACTTGTTCACCTAGAGAGGAAGAAACTTTCTGAGTACTGAACTCGAAGCAAATTTATCATGTGGGCGTAATACAGAATAAGAGACAATGCACAACATAATGGATAAGGCTTCAAGGGGAGTTTTACAGAAAGTGCAAAGATGTTCACTCAGAGCCATTTCTTTTAGAACCCTCAATAAAAGCCAAGGACATAATGTCAAGTTGTAATTCGGATGGACAGTCTACGTGTGATAGGACCTGCCGGAGGGCGGAGCTCAGGGAATCCTGGAGATGAATGGTAAGAGGTCTCTTGGGCTATTGCTCTCAGCCGTCACTTCTCAGCCAGGGTCTGCAGAGCAGAGCGATTCAAAATTGAGATTGTTTGCAGGACCGGAAGTGCAGGCATGCTGCATGACTGATTCAAAGGAGACCCACGTGCTTCAGTGGAAGGGGAAGGACTAATATTTTCCCAGGAGGATTAAGAGCCTGGTTGGAAAGACATCATTACACAAAAGTCGGAAACGGTTGGGGGCCATGACTTTTCAAAAAAAGCAGCTCTGAATCTGTTCAAATGCTTGAATTCGGTTCAGGCCCCAGAGATCTGTGCCTATGAAAGTTGAACACTGTCTTTGGCTGGCAACTGCTAAGAGCAAGGGGCAGTAAAACACATGCTTGCTATAAGCATGCTGCATGTACTTCCACTGCCCATCCAGATGTACTCTCCACCCTATACTGGGCCTTGGTGTTTGGATGCATGGACCACGCACGGCTGGGGCTCCTGTGCCCCTCTGGTTTCTGTTGGGTTTCGCTAACAGGGAGCACCAGAAAGAGTGCAGAAGGAACGAGAAAAATAAGGCTGAGATGTCCCCGTCCACCTCCGTGCAGAGTCACTTCGGCCTGCGTCCCTCACCTACGGTACCTGTCACCTGCCTTCTCCAGGTTCTATAACTGCTCCCTCCCTCGCTCCTTCAGGCCTAGTGAAGGTAATGGCTCCCTGTGGCTTCCAGCCCCTTAAACTATCCCTATACCCTGCCCACACCTTTTAAAGCATCCCTTTTATAAACTCCCCTCAAATTATCCAATTCATGCTCACCATCCTTTTACTGCCTAAGCCCCACCTGATACCCACGTTTTTGTTTTTTTTTTGTTTTTTTTTTTTTTGCGGTACGCGGGCCTCTCACTGTTGTGGCCTCTCCCGTTGCGGAGCACAGGCTCCGGACGCACAGGCTCAGCGGCCATGGCTCACGGGCCCAGCCGCTCCGCGGCATGTGGGATCTTCCCGGACCGGGGCACGAACCCGCGTCCCCTGCATCGGCAGGCGGACTCTCAACCACTGCGCCACCAGGGAAGCCCCCCACATTTAATTATTTAAAATCACACTATGCAAGGCTCTGTGCCGATCCAGAGGGCAGTGAACTAAGGTTAACTGAGTAAGTGCTACATGCTAGAGGCTGTGCTAAAGGTTTACAACGGCTTTCAATCTTTAAGCATGTACTATCTCCATTTTACAGCTGTGGACACAGAGATCAGAGTGGTTAAGAAACTCATCTAAAGTTACAGAGCTACTCATTGTCACTGGACACTGATCCTCAATGCGTTTGCAGTTTCATTATAAGACACTCAAATCAAATAATTTTAAAATAATGTATCACGCAATAGGATTAGGTGTGCAAGTAAGTAAAATAGACAATGACTATTATAAAATTCAGAATGGAACATAGTAATTATGGAAAATTTCAGGAAAGAATTATAGTTTACTTTGGTCCCTAATGAGCAGGGAGAATTGGAGAAAATAAGGAAAGGATATTGTAGGTAAAGGGGATACATCAAGTCTGGAGAGGGGTGATGGAACGGGGTTTTGGAAGGCAAAGAGTTGGAAATGAGACCAGAAAAGTAGACTGAGCTAAATCAGAGAGAGTCAGGTGCGTTTTTACTCTATCCTTGAGCAGATGATGCAAAGTCATGTGGGGATTTTAAACCAGGGATTGATGTGGGGACCTACAGCGACAAGCGGGATGGAATGGAGAAGGACCTGGACCCAGGGGTACCAGACAATACAGAAATTTAGGTGTGAAAGAGGCTGCCTAGACTCTAGAAGTATTTTTAATGTAGAACTGACAGGGGTTGGTGACTGCAGGCATGAGACGGAGAAGTCAAAGGTGGGAAAAGGGATGACCTGGAGAATAGGTATTGCCTTGACCGAAATACAGAGACGACAATTTTCTGGTTTATTAACAGCTGTACCAGAGAATGAGAAGGTGCAAAAGAAGAGCTAGTATGCAAACTTGTTTATTTGACGTTGTTTTAAAAAAAAAAGTTTGTTATGAAAACAATTCTTAGAGTAGAAAATAGAAATTTGAGTGAACATAAGATTTTAAGGGCACCCCATCCTTACCCCTTTGTGGATCAGGAAACTAAAACTACAGTATTCTATCTCTATTTCAGAGGCAGAAATTCAACTCCTTCAATGGATAAGAAACACCACTTGGATATGACCACAACTGGTCTCATTGGTTAGGTACTCATCACTACCAAAAGTTCATGTACCATTTTGATTCTTTCTGTCCCAAAGTCATCTCTGTGCCTTTCTGGAACCTCTGGAGATCAAAAGTACCTTATCCCAAAGTGTAATTATCATAAGTATTTCTATTATAATCCTCTAACTAGACTTCTTTCCTGTAACCACCCAGAGTCCTCAAATGATAGGAACCAGGGTAACACTCCCACGTAACGATCCTGCTATTAAGCTCAGCTGAGTGTAAACACATCCACAAGCACATTAAAGTTAACACAGAAGAAACACTGAGACATTGTGACTGGAATAACCTACATCCAAGCACTGCTGACACCCAGTCAGAATGTAAGAGTCCACCTGCTTCTCTGTTTTCTAAAACTGAATTCCAGACCAAGGGCAGGGGAAAATCAGAGCCTAGGCCGAGGTAAGAATGTTAGGTTTTTGTTGTTGTTTCAAATAAGGTTGGGGGATGAGATCAGGTATAGGGGAAAGAGAAGCAAACAAAACAAAAACCTAAACACCAATCTAGAAATCTAAATTATAAATATTTAGTTGGTAACCTCATCATATCTGAAAAAAATTTTTTTTTAACATTCCAGCTGCATGTGACAGTGGACTAAAATGGTAATATTTAATTGGAGAGGGGAGAAATCAACAGAAGATGCTACCAAGCAAAGGAAAGCACAAGAGAATGGCAGGAAAGGAATCATAGGAGGCCTCTCTGAGATGCCCCTCCCTCTTTTAGTGCCTTCTTCCTGCTTTAATGATGCCCATTGTTCATTTTCCTCCAGCCTTGGGATCTATCACATTAGGGATAGGGACACTTTCATTAAAACAAATAAAAGGCAAACACATAACGGAAATCACTGAAACAATTTCCCTGACAGTTAAAAAATATGACCCCTGTTTAAGGGATATTAGGCCCGAAAGGAGCCAGTTATCCTTTGACGAATTAGACCTGTCTAGAAATTCAAATTGCCCCAAGTCCAAAGTCTGCCCAAGCCCATCCATCCGTCAGAATTTCCCAAGTTTGGAGATGCAATCTGAAAAGTTTTCCAGATTCTAACAGGGGAAGCCATTGGGACCTCTTTCTCTCATTCTCATTTCAAAGGCAGTGATTGAAGTGCTATCAGTAGTACTGGAAATATTAATACAGTCCACAGAAAAGATGGAAACGTGCAGTCACTTAAGATGAACAACTAACTTGTGTTGCAATTTTATGAGGTAGTCATGCCTTGAGAATATGTTCTGACTAAAAATCATTTTTCAAAGTCCAAATTTTAAAACCACCACTAAGTAGCCTGTGTTTTAAGAGCTAGAGGTACTGAAATTCTAAAAATAAGTTCTAAACACACACTGCATTATTCTATACTAAACACGTTCTGAATTATTGCAAAATTAAATTTTAGAGAATTATAATATTCGTATGCTCCATATTTTTGACACAAGGCTTTAAGTTATTTAAAAAACGGATCTGGGCTTCCCTGGTGGCGCAGTGGTTGAGAGTCCGCCTGCCGATGCAGGGGACACAGGTTCGTGTCCCGGTCCGGGAAGATCCCACGTGCCGTGGAGCGGCTGGGCCTGTGAGCCATGGCCGCTGAGCCTGTGCGTCCGGAGCCTGTGCTCCGCAACGGGAGAGGCCACAACGGTGAGAGGCCCGTGTAATGCAAAAAAAAACAACAACAACAACAAAAAAAAAAACAGATCTGTTCCAATTCTAAGCATCTAACACTAAGCATCTATTCAGTGTAACAGGCCAATAGACTCTTATTATTAGATAATATATTCTGTCATAATGACCCCTGTAAATAATGCTTTATTGGTGATTCTTCTAACTTAAAATTAAATTCAAACAACAAATATGGAATAAAAACATAACTATTTCATCTGACTAGTAATGATATGGCATGCTATAAAGAACAGAAATCATCTTTGCTCTCAACAACGTAATACTTATTGAGGACCTTCTATATTCTAGTGTATTTATTACATGGCCTTTAACTTTAAAAAATTCAGTTATGTCTATCTCCCATGTAGTATACTCAAAAGTCACATTACAGCATGCATTTTACAGAAGAATAAACAGACACCAAGAGGGTATGTGAGTTGCTCAAGATTACCTAGCAACACAGTCAGAATCAGTCATACAAAAGTGTAAGTTTCAGCCTAGGTTCACTACAGGTTGCCTCATTTACATGTTGAAATGTTTCATATACAGTAGTATGTATTTGTAAACTAACTTAATTTCTAAATTCACTAGGTGGCGTTGCTCTTAAGAACTCTACAGTGACATCATTTGTAATACAAATGTATACTTACACCTTGTATTTTGTAAGTAGTTTCCTAATATTGGAATTTCTGAAAACAGCTACTCTGTATGTGCAATGCCTTTCAAAAAAAATACTGGATATAATGGGAGTAAAAGAATAATAGGCTTTGTTTAAGCCAAAATAAAGTAACTATGAGGTGGCAGAACTTTTATGCACTGTTATGTGCTATTTCTCACAATGTGGAGAGTTTTGTTTCATTTACAGTAGAAAGCAGACATTCTTTATTATATAGTAGAATATGGCAGGTGTAGTAAAAGTAGGTTAAGTACAACGAAGATCTAACAGTCTAAGTACTATATTAACTAGCAATGTTTCCTTTGTTTTGTTGCAAATCTTAGAAAATAGCTTCATTATTTTAAATAGGCACAATAATATTTCTTTATTTCTAAAATTAAAAGTTCTATGAAATCTATACCCCTCAAAAGCACCATATATCTCAATCATATCCTCTGAAGTTGTGATGATATGTATTACAGAAATAAACCACAAAAAAGAGTTTCTTAACAAAAACACATTTTAAATTATCTAAAATGAATTAAAGGAAAGAGAAAACTCTCAGCATCAACATAGTAATAATCTGAACCATTAGGAGTTTAATAGAGTTTATCATCTTTTTAACAAAGAGCCTTTCCATATTTAACCAGCGACCCCAGAGAGGACGTGGACCCACACAAACAGCTGTGCATTACCAGAACTTCATAGATGTGATGAAAACAAAGAAAAGGAAATCCACAGCAGTGACTAACCACACTGTACATTCAAAACAATGACCACACTGAAAATCATTAGAGTCAGTCTGTTTACTTAGGTTTGGAACAATAGATGACATTTAACCCCAACTTTTTTAATCCCTCTTTTGTTTACCTACAAATAATCCTTTAGTTTATCTATAATATTACTATAATATTAGAATAATATGAATAGTATTAGTAATTGACATTTAAAACAAAAAGCAGACAGCTAGCCCAGCTGTGAGTCAAAGACAATTAAGGAGTATCTGAAACATTTCTACATGTGCCGTATATTCGGTCTTCCCAAGCACTTTTTTTTTAATCTCAAAAATAATGAATGAGAGTTTAACAATGGCTAATGATTAGAGTCTTTCACAGAGAAAACTACCACTTACACACAGGAAAAAAGAGTTATCAAGGAGTTAAACGTACTAATTTTGAACATACTCACATTTTGGCTTCCTGAAACTTACAAACGGCCAAGCAGATGTTTTTTCCAAGTTTTCTGATCTGCCAAGTTTTAACTTGGAATACATTTGTATACTGAAGTCACAGTAATTAAATTAGAGAAATTTGGGCACAAAAAGCAAGGCAGTAAGACACATATCTTTCCTCATCTCAACATAAACAAATTACAGGGAACTTTGATTGAGCTGCCAGCAGAAACTTTCATCTCACTGACAGGAGGAAACCTCCCAGCAGCTGCACACATCTGCAAGGCGATCAGATAGATGCTGCGGAGCCCGACACAAAACTGAGTCCCGTGTTCCCAGAACTGAACAGAGTTGCTACCCTTGACAGACTTCCCAGACTTCTGACAGAATGCCCAACCGGCTCATCAGATGTCACTGCCAGCCACGATTTAACTATTCTTGAACAACCAGCAGAAAAAAATAAACAACCAACAAAGTCTCAAACTAAAAGTCATATCTATTGTCTCTGACAAAAGAGCCTTTCTCGTTGAACCCTGTGACGGGTCACTTAGCTCTGTAACTAGAGACTTAGCGTATTCACGTTGCTAAGAACTGTGCACGTATTTGTGCCCAGTAAAGGAATGAAAAGGGAACTTTGAAATCCTCCACGGCTGGCCACTGGCAACCCTACATTTCAAGAATGGAAGGATTTCCTACCTGGAGCCCTCTTCGTCTTAGAATGCTGGACTCATCCATCTCCCCCTTCGCTTTCTCTGAGCCTCTCACAACAGTCTAGCCATGCTGTACTACCTCTACTTCAGCACGCTAATTCAGAGCCCAGCAGCTGCTAAACACTTACATCACGCTCTAGCTGATTGGAGCCCGGGGTCAGCTGGTCCCGCTTAGTTATTCACTCCAGCAACTTCAGGGATCACGGATGCTTGCAGTTCGGTGGGAGAGCGCAGCAAGTGGGCTCAGACGCCTAATGCATCCATCCAGGCGGAGGAGCCTCTTGCTAGCAGATAGGAAATTGTGGGAGCCCTGTTTTTTCTTCTCCTTCAAAATACTGGCCCTGGCATTCCAGGTGACCAGAAGATGGCTTTCGGCAGTGGCCTCGGGTCAAGCCCCTTCGGAAGCAACTATAAGGTCAAAGTGGCTAAGTAAATCAGCGGTGACAGAAACCTCTGTAAAAGGCAGCTGCTGATTGGGATGGTGAGAAACTAGGGCACAGCTGGCCAGCCAAGCAGCACCACCATGCCCGGCGCTCATCTCTTCTGATGGCATCAAAGAAAAGGAAATGTTGCAGAACACACAGGCTGCCGGAAAACCTGAAAACGGAGGGCTCAGGGCGGCTGCTCTCCAGCCACAGCGGGTGGAACACCTTACCCCTCCCAGTGTGAAAGCCAGTTCATTTACATAAATACCTTGCCGGTGGATTCCTAGCCCAAAGATACAGTTTAGATTTTAATTTCCCTTGTGATAACAACTTCGTTCTGTTGATACTGGACCAAAATGTAAAAAGGAAGAAGAAATTCTAAGAGCCATCATTAGGTGGAATAGTAACCTATTTCTAGTCCAGAAGCAACTAAAAAAAAAAAAAAAAAAAGATTCCCATCATGTGCAATTTCACAGTCTGTTTCAGCTTGTTTACTCCGCTCATCCTCATCTTATTTCAATTCAAAGCAACCAAGAGATGAATATTAAGTTTTCATTACAGGCCTCGCACAGGAGTAACAATATACGATGCTACCAATTTATAATAAATTATTCCCCCTTGATTTCTCTTCTAAAGATACTGAAATTAAGAGCATAGTATGGTCCTGAGAAGCAGACACTAGGGCTACCTGTAGTTTGTCTCGGAACTACCTCCTTCTTCACTTTATCCCTTAGAAAGTCTTTTTTTCTTGAAAGAAAGGTAGTTAGGAAGGCAGGCATAATTTTTTTTTTAAGTCGGTCATTTCTGCTTTTTACCTAATCCAGATAACCAGCGATTTCTAAACACGGGGGGTGAGGAAGGAAGAGAAAAATGGTTCCTTACCCAGCCACCTGCTATTACACTAGCTTTCTGTCTCTTTCTGCCTGTCAACACACTATTAGGCTTGCCATCAATTGATTAGATTATGTCATTAAAAATAGCTCAGGGATTTATGAATCTAACCACGGAGGAAAATTGATTGCATTTTATGTTCCCAAACCATCTTTGCCTACATCTCCAGACATACAAAGAGAGAAACGCTGTCAAGAAATGTCACCCCTCCCTCACAGAAGCAACCTCGGAGAAGGGTATCTGGGTATTTTTTCCACTTAGGCGTGCTCATTTGATACCACTTAAAGGAAGAAAACCCCAGAGAGTTTTTGTTCTTGTTCTCAGGTGGAGGAGTAATGCCATCTCTAAAAGCAAAGAAAAAGCACAAACCTGTTTGTTGCTCAAGCCAAAATGTACCCCCAAATTCTAGCACAAATGATTTTTAAGATTTTTTAAAACTACATATTTTTGTTTAAATTCAAGGACAAAAAAAGGAAAAAAAAAGAAAATCTAGGGGTGGAAGGGAAGAATCAGTGTGCTATCTGTGGGAGAATCTGCAAAGCTGGTGGAAACAGATCCCATCCTTGACAGGCCCACCTGTACTTTAACCTTTTCCTGCAAAAGGAAGGCCAGTCTCTTCATTGAAAAGAAAAGGAATGACAGTTGTTGCTCTTCCTCCCTCAATTCACCCTCCTGAGAGAAAAGCTTAAACAGCTCCTTGAATGTGAAGTACTGTCTTCAACGAAGTGCCTTGGCAGGGGTTCAGAATATATTTACCAACTTAGATGTCACTGTTATCTGCCCACAGAGGCATAAGAAAGTCCTAACTGAATTTAGGAAAAACAAATCACGACCCAAGAAACTGAACTTTTAAAAAGCAAACGCCGAGCATGGTGTCCTTAGACATGCTTGTGATCTGAGGGCTGTGATCTTCATTGCGCTTGTCCTTCTAGAAAAAGTGGGGTCTGATGGAGGACATCAAGTTCCCACTAGAGAAAAGGGAAAAGACTTTTCCCCTTCAAATAAAGATCACAGGATACCAGGAGGAAAAAACAAGTAGAGCCCAGAAGTATCTTTTCTGTGGCCAACCAAGTAAGCTGGTTGGAAGTGCTATCAGGAGACATTTCGAGGATAGAGTGACAAAAAGTCAGGTGATGTGTATCCCAGATAAGTGGGTTCTGTGCATCTTAGGCACTTGGCACCTAGACCTGTTTGGTGGCTGGGAGTGATAAAAAGGAACTTGGCTAAGGGTGAAAAGTATGTTCCTTAACAAAGGAATATTCTGAGACAAAAATCTAGCTTAGTATTCAACCATTAACTAAGTCTAAGATGAGGATTATGACCATTGCACCATCAAATCTGGTATGAAAAAATATCGATTACCTGTCAAAATGTATCACTTTGAGAAGTGATACACATACATTTTAAAGAAATAAAACCAGCCAGAGGCAAAAACATTTGGGACAAAAATGAAAGGCTGCTGAAAAATAGCATCAAGCAATAACGGCTTAGCAGAGAGAATAGTAAAACGAAAATTGCTACATTGACCCTTCGCTATATATTTTCTCGTCAAGATAAGCCATGTGTTAAAATGCAATAAAAACTTCAAATGATGGCACTATTCACAGGTAATAATTAGGAGTTAGTCTAATTTCCATTAATAAACTCAGTTTTCCTGCAATTTTATACCTTCATGTAATATTTTCACAATACTGTGAGTCAGTTCACAAAGTACCAACCTCAACACGTATAGCTTTTACGTGTGTATTCAAATAAAATCTGGTAGGCTTTGTCATTCATTGTAATCTAAATCCAGGCGCTTCACAGTACTGGATTTAAAAAAAAATTATTTGTACGGATACACTTCATGCACGCTCTACCGTAGGCATAATTTACTTCACAGAATACTCAGCATCTGTGGACACTCTACTAAAGGCCAAATTTAAATTTTATTAATTGTAAAAATTAATTAATAAATGGCTCACAGAAACAAAAACAAGACCAAATCCAGAGTGAGAAAAATCAGGGGAGGGATGGGAAGGGTTTGGTTGTTAAGTATTTTCACAAAGGGAAAGGATAAGATTTTGTGATCACTGACGTCCACGTAATGTCATTTGGTGGCAGGATACAGGTTTGTCACCTGATTTACACAGTCACATATTTCTCACCAATTTAAGAACCAGTTACCGCTCCACTCTAGATCCACATTGGTTACACTACAGTAACTGCACCTTCTGATTTCACCTACTCTTCAGCAACTGAATGTGCACTGGGAAACGGCGGTGAGGAACACCGCGAGGAATTTTTTAAGCACCGCAGATGGGGGACGTTTCCAAACGTAACCTTACCTACTACACTCCACAGGCTAAATCCACTCCCTGCCAGCAGCTCTCAGCCTGTGGCTCCTGGACCACTTATCCAAAAGCCACGGAGGTGACACGTGAGGGATGTGAGAGGGTAAGTTCCTGGTGGAGGCAGGGGCTTCCCTCTCCAGATCTGCCATGACCACAGTCTGGGGTGGGATTTCCCCTTAAGGTCGCTTTGTGTATTTGTGGCAGTGATTACTACTTAGCAAGATAGACAAGTACCCACAAAATGCACTAACTACCATATCTTGTCTGTTACTTTTAGACAACGGACCAAGGATTTGTACATCTCTGTTCATTCATGAGGGAAACCAATGTGGCCAAGTGGATAAATCCCTTCATTCATTCATTGATTATGTTTTCCACTCACAGATAAATGCCAGTGGCCAATGAGTATGTTGTATTTTTAAAAAGGTAATATAAAGGTCATAAAAAGTTACAAATAAGAAACAGGTCATTCATGAAAATGTATGTAGAGCATCCATTATCGTGAATATTATTATTCCTGTGTCAATTTAAGTGGTAAATAGAACACTGGATGCCAGTGACCAATGTAACTGTGAGATCTGCTCAAAATACATATAAATATTTCAGTGCTTATATTTAAAATCCTTCTTAATTTTAGCACTTTATTTTCCTCCATGCTTTATTTCTAAATAACAATAGCCAACAGATATTGAGCACACAGTATATGCCAATCACTGCTCTAAGTACTTTGTACAAGTCATCTCATCGAATTCTTGCAACCGCTCCATGAATTAGCTATATTATCATCCCCATTATACAGATAAGGAAGCTGACATCAGAGAGGTTAAGTATCTTCCTAAGATTACACAGCTAAGGAAAGGCAGAACTGGGATAAGAACCCTGACCGGCTGACTCTTCAGTTGGGGCTCCTAACAGCCCTATTGCCTCTTAGTGCTTAAACAAAGAAGGAAAATGTGCTTTCAAGGTGAATGAAAGGTGTCAGATTTTTTAGCTTCAAAAGGCAAATTACCACATTCTAAGCTGTCAATGGTCAGAACACACCAGAAAAGAGCATTTGGAATCTCAGATTCCATGGCCATGTGTCTCTAAAAGACAAAAGGAGGAGGGTCTCAGCTGCTTTGGGGCCCGAAGGGAGAAAGGTGCCCCTGGGCAGGAGTGGGTAGAGGAAGAGGGCGGCCAGAGAAGAGTTCTGGGGTGTGGCTCTACTTCTTAAATGCATCTGGGCCTCCAGAGGCTCCACTCTTGGAACAACTCTTCACCCTTCTGGGTCCAAAATTATACAGTTCTAAATATAACATGTACTTACTTACAATCAAGTGAATTCCACAGAACTAAGGCCCCCCCCTTTCAGTTGTTGAGCCAGCGTACTACACATCCCCATTAATTTGTGGGCTTTTAGCAGCTCTTCACTCTCTAGTCTGATACTCTTCCGTTTTCTGGAATTTACCACTGGAGGCACTCCGTAAATCACTCTTTCCTTCCAGGTGAAATGACTCTGGGCAAAGCTGTCCTGGGCAGTGCTGAGAAGCTGAAAGGGAGGGGAAACCCCAACCCTGACTTTTCCTTCCGTTTTCCGGAAGTCATGACTCCCCAGAATCCTTAGAAGAAAGTACCCTGCCCTGAGAGCCAGTGCCCAGGGCAGGCTCTACCAGCCAGACACTCAGGTAGCTGGGGGAAACCCCCTTCACTTTCTTGAGCTTCAGTTTCTTGTTTGTGAAATTAAGATATTACTATGGGCTTCGCAGTGAGAAGCTGGGAAGAGCAGGAGGCCACCTGCTGGGAAATTGCAAAACTGGTCCCAGTGTCCTCAAGGTAGGAGCAGCCCATGCCCCTCACTCTGGACACCTGGTCCCTCCCCTACTGACTGCACAATCAGGACTCCAAACTCCCCTCCCTCCTCCAGGCTATTAGCATCTCAATGAGCATCTGCTTCACATGCCACTCAGCTACCTGCCTGGTTTCAAGCCTCCTTCGCCCTGCCGGGAACACGCGAGAGGCTGAGGGCGAAGCTCAGCTTCCCTGGCAGTCGCTTCCTCATCACTGTGCTCCCAAGTGAGAAAGCAGCGCTCTGACACCAGGGATGTGCTGAAGCATGGGGGCTGAAGAGCACGCTGCAGACTTCAGTGTTAACTCTGAGAGCAAGTTTAATGTCTGGCTACAGTTGACACTTATCCTCATCCCTGCCTAACACCGTGATATTACAGCATTAGTCTAATCTTCAGAAACATTATTTATTAAAGTAACATACAGGGGCTTCCCTGGTGGCGCAGTGGTCGAGAGTCCGCCTGCCGATGCGGGGGACATGGGTTCGTGCCTCGGTCCGGGAAGATCCCACATGCCGCGGAGCGGCTGGGCCCGTGAGCCATGGCCGCTGAGCCTGCGCATCCGGAGCCTGTGCTCCGCAGCGGGAGAGGCCACGGCAGTGAGAGGACCGCGTACCGCAAAAAAAAAAAAAAAGTAACATACAAGTGAACCAGAGATGGATCACTAGTGTCATCAGTGCCCAAAAGTATAAAGATACCCAGAAATAGGTTCCATTCCATTTAAAGCCCCAGGAGATATTATGCTCAGGAACAAACACTGAAACTACAAATTACCTTGTCCTATATTTTAAAATGGTCATTTAAAATTGCACAATAAAGTTCAATCTTTATTGAACATTATTGTAAGGTAAAAAAAAAAATGCAGTTCATATTGCATGTGTCTTTTTCTCCCCAAAGAAAAAAATTTAAACCTGTCAAGGAGACTAAAACAAAGGGCTTGATGCCTTCTAGAGAGAGGAGGAATTTTCCCACTCAAAAGAAAAGAGGAGATCTAACATCTTCCCACTGATAATACACCGAAGTCTGAATTTATCCAAAGAGAAGCATTTTCTAAAACACGTTTCATTTAGCAAAAATTGCAGGTGGTGTCAGTAGCAAGGATATGCCTCTGAAATATGCTGCATCCCAGGCTTCCTGCATGGAGCTGCATTTTCCATCCTGCCTGTAATCCTGAAAACTGTTACAATGTATGCAACTGGGGACTTGCACAATGTAACATGCATGACCTCGCTTAAGCCTTTTCACAAGAAAGCTATATTGTCTTGACATCTGCATCACCTTTTTAAATCTAATTATTTCTGGCATATTAGCCATCAAATCACCACTGACAATATGACAGGAATCATGGTACTGAAAAAATTACATCCTAGGAGGAAATAATAAAATATAAATCACATACGTAATTTTCTTTTGAACATTTTAACAATGACACCCTCATATACATATGAAATATAGCAGACTAGCCTCATAAATGCCCCAACATCAATCACAGTAGGAAAATATTCTCTACTTTGTGAACACACGGATCCAACAAAATATAGCATTTCTAATAAAACTGGGTAATACAACTTCATTTTTTTCATCGAGGGCATTTATGAAGATCTGACAATGGAAAATAGCTCCAATATTTTTTTTTTCAATTATGTTCCTTCATCTCCAAATGAAACGGCCAACGCTGGGACCGTAAACTAATATTTAGCAAACTCCTGTATTTCATATTAATATAGATGGAGATGGGAGTAGATGAGTGAAGTGACATTGGCCGTACTGCCAGCACAGGGTGCCTGCCCATTGTATGAGCTTCAGACATGAGTATGTCAATCTGTTTATATGCTTGATAATACTCCTGGCATCAAATAAGCATTGATATTTCATGAGCTTCTGAAACAGGAGATATTCCTAAAATTATTCCTAAAGTGATGAGATCTACCTAGAGATAAAAGATGAAGATTATTTTCAAATTTTGAACTCTATTGTCTATATTCTGAGTTTAACTACAGAATCAGAGATTATAAAAGCACTTTCAGACTATGCATGTATTAAACTTTTCTTTTTTAATCCTACAGTGACAAGAAACTAAGTTCTAGGTTAAATGTACTGTTACCTATCTAAACTTCGCAAAAAAAGAGTAAACACAAGGGGAGAAAAGATAAGGAAAATCTTCTAAGAAGAAAAATCAAGCTAGTCACCTTGGAATTTAAAAGCTGATTGACCAAAGACAGCATGCTACATAAAATTAGCAAGGGATTTCATACATGAAGTAACCAAGCATTCTTTCTATGTCTCTGTGTTTGCATCGACATGAATTATGATATAGATTTGAAGAGACTTGAGCAAGCTGTTTTAAACCTGATGATCACGTCTAGAACCTTATTCTACCTTGAGGCTCCAGGTTAGATTAATTCTGAAGTTTTGCTGGGAACCTCATTCTGATCTTGTTTGGATTACGTACAGAGAGCCAAGCACTTTTGGAGAGGTACATATAAAAATGATTTTAAAAATAAGTGGCTTTCTTTGAGGCAAGCAGGTGGCAGTCAGATGTCCCCCCTGAATCCTGTCCTTCTACTGCTCTTCACGTTTGGTTTGCCTTTCTTTCCATCATCCTGAACTAACACGTCGTCTGACTTAGAAGTGAGTAGAAATGGGGCTATGCCCGCAATTCATTTTCAGTTGACCAACAGTTAAGTACTCCTTGGAACTCTATCATCTAACATGGTAAGCAATGTGAGTTCCACTTCTCTACGATGATATTAACTGTCTTCTACCTTCCCTGAAATGTACTCTTCAGAGAAGTACAAAATGTACTCCAGATTCTACCTCATTAATCCCCATCAGCTTCTTTCGAAGGAGAAAAGGAAGAGACTGGTTCAATTTACCAACAAGGAAAGTGAGGTGATGAGGTTAAAAGAAGAGCCCAAGGTCAAGGGAACAGTAAAAAGGCAGAGCAGACAAAGGAATTCAGGCTTCTCAGGCTGGGTCCCAGCGCCCAAATAGTAGCCACGTTCCAAAAATACCTCCCCTCCCTCCTTCACTTTTGTGGTTCTTCCCACCACTACTTCAACAGCAATTCATGGGCAAGGGCTGCCCTGCAAAACTTTCAAACAGACAAATAAGAAAACCAAACCTGTGCGTTCCCACACATGCGCATGCATAGGGGAGAAACAGAAGCACTAACTGAAGGTCAGACCAAGGAGACAAACTTACGAAGTCATATTAAGCACTACCTGATGACACAGTGCCTCTCTCTCTCTAGTTCAATAAGAGGATGCTGCAAACACAGCGCTTAAATTAGAAGTACACACGGGGCTTCCCTGGTGGCGCAGTGGTTGAGGGTCCGCCTGCCGATGCAGGGGACACGGGTTCGTACCCCGGTCTGGGAAGATCCCACATGCCGCGGAGCGGCTGGGCCCGTGAGCCATGGCCGCTGAGCCTGCGCGTCCGGAGCCTGTGCTCCGCAACGGGAGAGGCCACAGCAGTGAGAGGCCCTTGTACCGCAAAAAAAAAAAAAAAAAAAAAAAAATTACAAGTACACGCACCACAGATAAATTGGGTGTTTTGTTTCTGTTTTGTCGTGGCAGAGTTTCTCTCTACACTACAAGAACATATAGTCATGCATCATTACTCAAAACACCATGATTCTTGGGGTCACATTATACATTTAGTCCATGACTCTCATCTAAGACCTTGACGAGCAGCCTCTCCCAGTTTTTCCTTTCTCCATCTCTTAGCCCAAGAAGAATACTCACTTGCCTAGCTTTCTTAATAATATTTTAAGTTATAAATGTAATAGATGTTTATTGTGGAACATCTGGAATAGACACCACCATGTCATCTCTAATTTACTGAACAATGATTTAGTACCCTGATTTTTTTTTAAACACCAAAATACACATGCACTCTCATATATACAGGACATGGAAATTTCTAAAAAGTGGTCTTGAAAAATAATTCTTAAAGTAAAACTAATACGTGGCTTTCACAGACTGAAATCAGTATACAACAGTCTTCCTAAGGTAGCTGATTTAATTTCTCTCTAGTCTATATGAAAATACAGCAGGGCTCTGGTGCATTCTCCTTAAAAAATCAAGGAAATCTATCTCAAGTTTTACAGACTGATATGAAGTCACTATGTGCTATTTGAAATCCCCAGCTCATTCATTTATATTCATTAATCTTAATGATATCATTAAGGCACAATGTGTTTCACAGAAACTAAGTGTATTTTTCCAGAATCAAACATTAACAATTATGCCTCCCATTATCACCTAATAAAATCATATAAAATTTTAAAAGTCTTAGGCATGTCACTGAATATTTGGCATGGTAACTGATTTGCATTTTTAATGCTACAATAAATTTACCAGATTATCATCAGTTAGATAAATTAATATTCTTTAAGTAAGGCAGGCAATAGGGAATTCTTCCACCAGAGATCAACAACACTCTACACTTCCTTCCTTGAGATTTACTGAATACAGGCTTAGTCCTCCTTTGTCCCCTTATCTAAAGCTGGCTTTTGTGACACAAGTTAATACCACACAGGAGAACATATTCCTCTTTAATTTTATATAATTATCATCGCTTTAAGAAAAGATAGGAAACTAGGAAGTCTAGGCTCTTCAAGTAAAGGAGAAATATCTACCTGGGCAGTAAAAATGCCCTGAGTCAGAAGTGCATGAATCAACTTGTTTAAATCATTGTATTACTATATATATATATATATATAAAATATATATATTTTATGCCCTTGATTCAGAAACCAATCACTAAGCAGCTGCTATGGGTTAGGTATTAAGATGGATATTGAGAATAGAAAGAGGAAAAAAACTCAGTTCCATCGGAACATAGTCACGGGATCCTAAGACACATGAAAAAAACAGACAAAGTCCAAGGGGATCGGTGGAGTCACATGCACAAACATACACTCAAGGTGCTGGTGCTGCAAAAAGTACCAAGGAAGGAGGGACTCAGACGGGTGGGTGGAGAATAAGGGAGGTTTGGGGAGAGGAAGTAAATGGGGGTTCCCAAATGTATCTGCACATTAGAATCACTGGAAGACCTCTTATAATTTCCCAAACCTAAAGCCACGCCCAGACCAATTAAATCACAATCTTGGGGGTGGGGGTAGGCATCAGTAGTTTCTGAATCTCCCGAGGTGCTTCCATTGTGCAGACAAGCTTGGGAACCACTGGTCTAAAGGGAGTGGGACTACTAAGTGGGGGAGATAGGGAAGATGACAGGAGCTCAGTGGTAAGAAGGTCTCCACTACTTACCACTAAGCTCCTATCATCTTCCCTATAAGTGATTATTCAACTTGAGAAAAGGGCAAGAGGAGAGAGGTGATGGGAAAGAGCAAGGAAAAGGGAGGATTGATTCCTGTAGCCATGAAAGAACATCACTTTAATCTCTTTTCACCAAAGACTAGTATTTCCACGGAAAGACAAGGCACTTTTTGTACAACCTTCCTCTAAAATTGAAGTTCAGTGAACTGGATAAGTCCTGTCTTGGTCTTACTAAACACATCACTATGACTCAATTATTAAAAGCAAACAGGATCCTTCATCTTTTCCTTCTTGAGGTTTCCCCGATGCCACCAGAACTCCGGTGATGATTTTATACCTCACCTGACAACCTTGGATGCCTGTCACCACTCTCCTCCGAGACAGATAGGAAAGGACATTTGTGAGGAGCCTGTTAATTGTGTTCTTTAACTGTCCTCTAAAGAAAACTGAACACAATAGGACATGTGTATCCTGACTGTTTTATCTATAGAAAATATTAATAGATTAACTCTGATTCCATTTTGTCAAACAATACACAGAGATTCCTTACCTTAAGCCATCAGGAAAGATATAGACTTCTTTAGGGGAAAATGTGTAATGCAATTCTAGTACTTTGCTGGAAAGCAGGAATTTTTAAAAAATCCTTACTTGCCTTCTGAAGTGCATGATGTAGAAATACGTTACCAATTCCACTACTCAGTTTTCAGAGGGGACACTTGTATTTAAGGAGTGAAAATGCTGCTTCCTTTGCATGCTTCTGAAGAAGTATCTTTAAGTATCTTTGAGTATAAAAACCATAACATATTCTTAGCATGGAGGTGCTGTTTTGGCGCGTGTTTAATCACACGTACATTAAGTTTCTAACAATGCATTCCAGGAACATGCAGTCTATTCCTTCAAGAAGTTACACCTAACATGTTGCACTAAAATGGTGTTTTTTAAGTTACTGGAAGGAATTTCTCCAGCTCAGGTATTCTGCATTTTCTGAACATAATTCAAACATACAAATCTGATACCAAAACATCTATCATACATTATTCTCTAAAGCTCAAAATGCTATCAAGATTAACAGTATTCTCTTACTTGTAGCAGTAATCTGCAGCCCAAATGTTGTGGAAAAAATCTCCATGTGACGTGATAAAGGATTTTAGTTTCAACCAGACATTAGCTTTTTATAAGTTCTTCCCAACAATTTTCTTACAATGAGAGAGTTCGTTTTACATAGTCCAACTGTTTTTTTTTTTTCCAGTTGACTTCATGAACCACCCTGCACACAGGGCGTACCTTTTGCTCACATGCATTATGAACGCATCTTTTAAAAAAATCCTCCACGCGTTTACTTCTACCAGCTACAAATGAGATTTGCTGAGGCGCCACCTACTGGACAAAACACCATTAGCAACAGTGCACTTCACCTTGATTCTTTCTTCCAGCTTTTAAAACTCTTGATTTTCTCTGAGTTAATGCAGATGAAGATAGGTGAAAACATGTTTCCGAGGAGGGTGATCTAACAAAAAACACAGCGTATGACCCGTCAAGGGTGCTTTAGGTGACAATGTTTTGAATGCTCCTGGTGGGAGTGCTGGCCTCTTATTACCTATCTACAGCTAGCTGCTCATCACGATTAATGAGGCACAAGGGAAGCAACTAAAGGTCACGAGAGACCCACAAGAGGACGATGCTTGCTTCAGACCAGGATGAAAGTGAACACCTCCCTCCCAAGCTGATGATACACCCAGAGCTCACCCAAGTAACGATTCTAGCTTTTTACAAATGCCATCATGTCAGCGAGGTGCGCACCCATCATACACAGATATTTTGATTTCACAGTTTGTTACTAGCTCAGGTAACAACATAAACCTCTGAAAACGATCCAGAGACCCTCCTTCCCCGAAGTTCCAGAAGGAGAGAGTTATAAGATGGGGAAAGGCGCCAGGCAAATACCACTGTCTGTTCATGTAAAGCTGCCCCTGGAGACCCACCTCTCCTTCCTCTAAACCCCATATGGGCCTGGGCTAGACAAAGAGGACGAGGACCTTTTCAGAGTCTACTGGTCACAATGCCCGTCCAAGGACAACAATGGAAGAATACACCATGCAATTCTGACTTTGTCTCCCCTTCTATCAGGTTTGCACCTAACATGCCTTCCTTCACTACCAAATACTGCTGACCACGGAATCCTTTTCTGTTTCAAGCCGTCAGACATGAAAATCCTAGGTTCGGAATTAGAACCACCCATTTCTTCTCAATGGGTGAACTATATACCTCATGCCATTCATTGAGCACCTTTGTAAAGCTGACAGGTCCCTATCTCCTGCTTTGCCCATTCGGATAATTTGTAAGTGGAAATACACAGCAATGTTGCCAGGCTCAGAAACATTTTCTTCAGAAGCAGTAGGCTAGAGGAAACTCCTTTTTTGCGGTACGCGGGCCTCTCACTGTTGTGGCCTTTCCCGTTGTGGAGCACAGGCTCCGGACGCGCAAGCTCAGTGGCCATGGCTCATGGGCCCAGCCGCTCTGCGGCATGTGGGATCTTCCCGGACCGGGGCACGAAGCCGTGTCCCCTGCATCGGCAGGCAGACTCTCAACCACTGCGCCACCAGGGAAGCCCAAGGAAACTCCTTCTTACATCTGTCTTTCCTTTAGGGAGGAGATACGGCCTGAGAAGCACTAGAATGGCAACTGAGCCACTGAAATCTACTGCAGGTCCTCTCACTTAACTCTCGATTGCCCTTGAGAAAGTCATTTAATAAACTGCTTCATCTGATTTGTCTCAGTGTCCCTAAGGGAAGAGAAAATACACTTGCCCGTTTTTACCCTCCAATATTTTATTTTGAAAATTTTCAAGCCTACAGAAAAGTTAAAAGAATACAACATTCCTTATAGTCTTCACCAATTGATTCACCAATCGTGAACATTTCCCCTAATGTTTTTTTTATTTTTGCTATCAATAATTGTGGAAATACAATGCAGACAAAAACTGTTTTTTTTCAACTTAATAGGACAATCTTGAGATGAAAAGCTCCACAAGCAGGTGATCAGTGATCATTAGCTATATAGTGAGCAAGGCTTCCCAAGTATAATTTTTATCAGGAATTAGACTTCTTTAAAAAATTAGAACTGCAAAAGAGTTCTCATTAATGTTTTCCAGGAAATGCTTCAGTAAGGATGGCCAGTCAGAGGTGAACCCCAGAATCATTCCACTGCAGAGACGGAAGTCATCCATTCCAAAGCCTTCCTTTTAGAGACAGGAAAACTGAGACCTAGTGAGGCTGTTTCTTACCACTATCCACCTTTTATCCACTATAAATAATACACTCACAAGAGTGATGGGAACGTGAGAAGGAAGACAAGAGAGCCAGGAAGGTGGGACGAAGGGAGTATGAGGGGGAAGCCAGGCGTGGTCAAGGGCAGCAGCTCCCCAAACCCACTGACATTCACCCACGGCAGCACTGTCTTCCCAGGGCGATGCAGGACAGCCTTCTCTCAAACATTCAGAATTCCCCTCCCAGCACCACAGCCTTACATCCCCCTCCTTCAAAGGTCTGACCCTGCGTCACACACTCCAAGCATTTCTATTTTTCCCCTTTGTCCTTATGCTGTTAATGTCTCTTCTAACTCATCATTAAACACAGGTTCTATGGGAGCAAAGATTCAACCACGGCCAGTGAAGCTTTACCACGGGCAGCTTCGCAAGACAACCACCTCTCTAAGCCAACCTAGGCAGGGGCCTCTGGAGGACACACAATGCAAGTTTTACGTTAACTGAATCAGGTTTCTGGGTTTTATGTCCACGATGGGATTTCCTCTGTTACTCTGGTCTTCTGCTCAAGATATACAAATGGCTTTGCTTCTTAAAATTATCTATGGCCACTTTCAGAATCCCTAAATCAATATGATTAATTTGGCAGCAGAATATGAATTTTCAGGAATACATCTATCAATTGTTTCTTGGCATCCTTCTTGGTCCAGCATGGCCCTGTGGTCAGCTCGGCACCCACCAGCTGTGCCGCAATGATGCTTATCGACAGCACGCTAATGCAAAAGATCACACCATTGTCCAGCGGGCTGTATCCAGCCTTTTATTCTGTTATTTGCTGTTCTCTGCCTCCAGACTCAAACACAGACCTAGGCTGTGGATAGGTTTATGGTCAGCCGTCAATGACTTCATTTGTAAAATTAGAGCACTCCTGAACCCTTCCATAAAATACTTCTAGGAGCTTTGATAAATTATAGCTCATGTACACAATTACAGCATCAATCCCTAAAGTCACCAGGTTTTCTGTCAGTCCCTGTTGCATTCACACCTATCTTTTTAATATCGTTTCTCCTTTCTTAGAAAAAGTGCCCAAAAACCTGACAGGCACCATTATTTACGGAGTGTGCAATGCCTTCATCTTCTGAGAGAAAAAGGTCTTTCTATTCCTTATAACATATCCATTTGGCTTCTTTACAAGCTACTGCACTGGGACCAAACACGTAACTAAATCAAGATGCTGACCAGATTATACTTTCTTGACACGACGGACTAGTAAGACGCTAGCATTCTCACAGCAGATGTCATATAGGTCAGAGCTGCAGGGCTTTTCAACTTGTTCGAGAGTTGACCTAGGGACTGCTTGGGTAATTTATATGATGATGTCTCCCAGCCTCTTGTGCACTTGAGTGTGTTCCAGACAATGAACGATGGGGCAAGACTTCCCAAGTATAATTTTTTTTTTTTTTTGCGATACGCAGGCCTCTCACTGTTGTGGCCTCTCCCGTTGTGGAGCACAGGCTCCGGACGCGCAGGCTCAGCGGCCATGGCTCACGGGCCTAGCCACTCCGCGGCACGTGGGATCTTCCCGGACCGGGGCACAAACCCGCATCCCCTGCATCGGCAGGCGGACTCTCAACCACTGCACCACCAGGGAAGCCCCCAAGTATAATTTTTATACTTGGAGTTCCAGACAATGGACGATGAGGTAGATGTGTGCCACTCTTCAAGATCTGTCCATGAACACTTCCCATGCAATTCCTGCCCATATACTATTACTATGTGGGTGTTAACACCCAGGGTGACCTTGGAAAGGATATAAAGATCTCAGAACGTCTGTCAGCCTGAGCCCCTGAATGACTGCATGGAACAGAGCACATCTCTGCCAAAATGGCCTGCAGGTGAGGAAGAAAAGCTGTTGTTTATAGAAACAAACAATAACAATAGTAAATAAACTTCTAAGCCATTTCTTCTATACAACGCAATGCACTCCATGTCACTCTGATTGAACACTGGGAGAAAACTTACCTCACCAACAACTACAAATCATCCTAAAATAATGTGTGCAAGCATTCTCACAGCAGATGTCATACAGGTCAGAGCTGCAGCACTTTTCAACTTGTTTGAGAGTTGACCTAGGGACTGCTTAGGTAATTTATATGATGATGTAGCCATGTGATGAAATACTGTAGCACAATTAAAATGGACTCAGTAAAGCTGTATGTGCTAATAGGAGAGATCTTCGTATTAAATCAAAAAGGTAGGTCCCAACAGTGTATGAAGTGTTTCAATTGTTTTATTTATGGAGATATACACATAATTTTTTTTCTGCAACAAGTAACAAGAAACAACTACCAATGAGTTACCTTTGGGGAAAGGGACAAGGAAGAGAAGTGAATCGTTTTTTTAAAGGTCCAGAGCCTTTTCTAATATTGTATATGTATTACTTTTTATAAAAATGTCAACAGGGGTAGCAACACAGTGGGTTATTTTTTTTTCTTTTTCATACATTTTTGTACAATATTAACAAAAGATTACTGCTAAAATGTCAATCAGAGCACTGAAGGAAGGATTATATCAATGGAATTGAATGAGCTTTTTTCCCTCCTCCAAGGCAGATTATCCCCCAAATGAGGACACTGTGAGGTGACTGCCCATCGTAACCATACAGTACTGAATTTGTATCGTTGTCATGGATGACTGTAAGGCTTTCCTATCTGTTTATTTGGAACTCAGGGGTCCCTATTTGTTTCTTAGAAAAGTGACATACGGCAAGAGCATTTCCAATTAGTGATCACCGAGGAAATGCCTCAAGAGCCAGCCCCTTACAAATTCTCTCCCAGAGGCATTAATACACCTTTCCCTCGGAGCCCAGTGCTATTTGTCTCAATGCCACATTCTGTGGGGAGAAAAGGCAGTTCAGTTTCAAACTCTGGAGAAAGGCACCAGGAAAGCAAAATGCAGGGTGAAAGCAGCAGCGGCCGGCACACACGCCATCTCTGGTGGGTCTGGAGTTAGGAATGCTCTCTCCTAACCCTGGGGGAAATTCTGGGTCTCATTTTAAAAATATCCTCAGAAGAAGAGGATGTCATCAACCTGCTCATCTCCCAATAAAGTACAAAACTGCAGCTTTATGACTCTGGGCTCATCTCTTTTGCCTGGGTTCAATTTCCACAGCAGCGGAGAAAACGCTCACCCGGGACACAGGCTCCACATCCAATATAATGCAGGCTCTCGCTGAGCTGTTTGAGATTTCGTCTATAACAGCCAAATGCAATGCCACCGGAACACAGAAGTTAAGGCAGAGAGAATGTGTGTTTAAATATTCTGAGATACAAGGGTTAGGCTACAGCCTCAGGTACCACGACCCAATGGAGGGCAGAGAGGATGCTGTTAGTGTAAGCGAGGATTCCGGAGCGCCTTGCATGTGCTGGCCCTGACTTAGGACAACAGGGGACACAAAGACACAGGCTCCTGAGAATCTGAAATTCACAGCGGGGACAGGCGGGTTAAAAAAATTACAACCAGCCAAACATTCCAACACAATACATATTTTTTAAAATAGCTGAACACGCTCCTGAATTTGATTTCAACTCTGCATGGTCTTCATCTTTAAAGTATTCTGAACCAGGGAACATGACTTATTCGATTTGGAGCTGTGTATTCGACGTTATGTCAAACTGAGTTGCTCAAACACAAACTGAGCTTCGCAAGCCAGAGGGCCTGCCGAGAAATAGGAGAACAGGGCCCAGCATCTAGCATTTTAGTTCCTGCGCCATGCTTGCAGCACTACCCACCAGCCCCTCCGAGTGTTCCTTTGAAAAATTACTAACAGAAAACCTCCGGCAACATTTTGAAGCAGGGCTCCTCAAAACAAAATTACCGGCAAAATATGACTGAGTAATTCGATTCCTGTCTCTGGCTTCGTGAGGTGGAGACCATTGACGAGCCCAGGATAAGGATGTATCGGATGTTCCCACTTCATGATTGTCTGCAGAGTTGAAAAAGCACTTGACGCAGGAGAAAGGGCAAGGGGAGGCAGGGGGTCCTAAAGACCCAGGGTGACACGCTAAATATCATCCTTGGGGCTACAGTCAACTGTTCTTTTCTAGTCTAGCCTCAAGGCAGAGGGAGGTAGACACTGCCATCTAGAGGCATCTAGGGATATTGGCTTAGCAGCGCAGTCAACATGAAAGGGCAGTGGAAGTCTTAAGAAAGCAGCTGCCTGAGGGACACACTCGTTCAGGGACAGGTCCCCTGCTTGTGCGAGGAGAGGGCGTGCAAGGAGGAAATGCCCAACCAGACAGAGCCGCTTCAGCTCCACAATTCCCACGAGACTAAGAATGGAAATTCCTCTGTGAGGGGGAAAGTGGGCACGAGGAATGAGGAGAATTGGAAGGGATCACCTGAATAAAAGATGGGTCAGACGTGGCACCCAGGACAGAGGTCTAGCACCTTCTGAGACACAGAAACCTCTAGAGTTCCACTGCCAGAGTTATGAACCACAGACAAGGAAAATGAGCAGAAAGAAAGCCAGAGGGAGAACTTAAAATCCGACAGGTAACAGCCCAAGACTGGCATCTTGGAAAGAAACAAGAGATGTGAGCAATGAAAAGTACATATGTGTTGTCATAAGATACTGAGATGCATATAAAGAAAATCTACGTTTAGAGAAATGATGTTAAGATTGGTTGTATATTATAGATGATTTCTGTCCCAACCTCTTGAGAACATTTTCTAAATTTCCTATGGGAATTTACCATCCTATGACAGAAAAATAAACCTTTCTTTTTTTTTTTTTTGCGGTACGCAGGCCTCTCACTGTTGTGGCCTCTCCCGCTGCGGAGCACAGGCTCCGGACGCGCAGGCTCAGCGGCCATGGCTCACGGGCCCAGCCGCTCCGCGGCATGTGGGATCTTCCCGGACCGGGGCACGAACCCGTGTCCCCTGCATCGGCAGGCAGACTCTCAACCACTGAGCCACCAGGGAAGCCCTAAACCTTACTTTTTTAAATTAAAGAACACAGAAGTTATCAAATCCTGAATTTCCCAATTGATTGACTGGATCTAAGATTCCTGGGATAGAAAGCTAAATAAAGTTCTACCTGATCAAAGCTGTGGTTTCATCTGCCCTGGTATCAGATTCCCAATCTTTCCCTCTTAATGAAGACCTTTCTGCACTGACAGGCTCAGATGATGGTCACTATTCAGATGTGAGTTTGTCACATCCTTTAGCCTCGTGGGACAGGTTATGAGCTTCAAACTTTAGTGAGAACTGTTGCCACCAGCAACTTCAGCTGCATGTAATTTCATATCAAATTGAGATTTGTTTAAAAGGCCAGACGAGTGGGGACCATTCAATCCTGTTCAAGCCTCTCCCTGCTTCAACAGGACGAGGAATCCAAGGGTTGTCAGGCTGCATGGATGAAAGGAATTCTTCCTGTGCGCTGTCAGTGCCCATCCCCTTTCGAGCACATCCTTCTCATCAGCACAAAAGGCAGAGGATGTTCTGAATAACTCAGAATAAAGGCAGTATGGGAAAAGAGCTCATGCCAGCAAACTGGTGGGGTAGTTAACTTTTCACTTCTTTTGTGGGCTCTAGTGACACTGCCACCAAAAAAAGCAGAGGACATCTCTAGAGCTAGCGTGGCAGTTGGTGGCATTTATGATTTCACAGCTGCAAGTTATAAGGAAACTTGGTCACTCTCTTCAGGAAATCAAAGAAGCAGCCTCTGAGATTGGCAATGGAGTCTAATGTCTACATGGAGAGGGGTTGCTGAATCGCATACTCCCGACTCCTGTCTCTGAAAGCATCCCCACAGAACTTGGAGACCCGCTATCAGCAAGCTCCGGTTTCTTAGGCTGGTGGCGGCAATAATCCATGAGTCCAGCTCCAGGGAGCAGCCAGGTCCGGGGTTGTGTTGCACAACTCCGCAAAAACAATCCACATTAAAGCCGGGGTGAGTGGTGCCCTGACACCGTGCAGTGCACAGGCCAGGAGGCTGAACACGGAACCCCGACAGAAGATGAAACGGTTCTCCCCCCATGACAACCCAAAACAACCATGATTTTATAAAAGTAGCAGATGTTTAATGTTTTCACATCAGGGGGACTTCCTGGGTGGTGCAGTGGTTAAGAATCCACCTGCCATTGCAGGGGACATGGGTTTGAGCCCTGGTCCGGGAAGATCTCACATGCCATGGAGCAACTAAGCCTGTGAGCCACAGCTACTGAAGCCCGCGTGCCTAGAGCCCGTGCGCCTAGAGCCCGTGCTCTGCAACAAGAGAGGCCACCGCAATGAGAAGCCCATGCACTGCAATGAAGAGTAGCCCCCGCTCGCCACAACTAGAGAAAGCCCATGTGCTGCAACGAAGACCCAACACAGCCAAAAATTAAAAACAAATAAATAAATAAAAATAATGTTTTCACATGGGATGATTTTTCCCCCCTCACTGGTTTTCAAAGAAATAAGGAAGTTATTTCCAGAGATAATAAAAATATTAAAGTGAGGGGCAGTCTTTTAAATGTAACTGAAAATAAATTTAACTGCAAGAGTTATGAGGTTCCCCTACCAGCCCACTAGATGTTAGAAATAGCATGAAACTATAGGAGTTAGATTATGTGATATAAATACAGGAAGACAAATCAAAGGAGTAGGACAGAGTCAAGGAATAGACCCATAATATACTCAGGAATTTCATATATCCTAAAAGTGGTATTAGAGATTGAAGGAAAGAGAAGTTGTTTGGTAACAGTATTGGAATAATTGGCTAGCCACTTGGAAAAAAGAATAAGCTGGACTTCTCTTTTACTCCTTAATAAAAATAAGTTCCAAGTAGATTAGAGATTTAAATATTAAAAACTAATGCATAAAGATATAAGAAAATATGAAATACTAGTGTTCGAAGCTGAGAAGAAAAAATACTTTTCTAAGCATGACATGAAATCCAGAAGCCACTCAAATTTAATAAAATAGACAAGCCTCTGGCAAAAGTAATCAAGAAAAAAAAAAAAAAGAACGAGGGGGAGAAAACACAGCTAAACAACGTTAAGAACAGGAAAGGAGTCAAAACTAGAGATGCCACACAGAATGAACATAATTTTCAAACTTAGTTTAGTTAAACAAATTCACACAAAATACCAAACTGACTCAAGAAGAAATAATCTGAATATTCATGTAAATATTAAAAAATTAGGTCGAAAATGTCCCCACAAAGAAAGTATCAGGTGCAGATGACTTTACAGGCCATATTCAGAAAAGCCAAGAAAGAGATCCATCCATTCTTACACAGACACTTCCAGAAATTAGAAAAGGAAGGAACTTTTCCTGTGGTAGTAAAATTATTGTTTAGCAGATACTCCTTCCCTCGCACTCCCCACCTCACTGATGCTGGATTTAACTACCCAGCTTTCGCCAATGGGCAGAAGTGATACTGGGTCAGTTCCAAGCCTGATCCTTCAGAAACAGTCAGTGTTTCAGCTCCCCCTTATAGGACCTTCCAACCTCCACCATGGGACAACCACACCCCAGGTAAGTGCTGTTCTTCACCCTGGGCCCCAGAGTAAGACACATAGAGTACATGACTCAGACCTGCAGACTGGATGGAAGCCAAGCCAATTCACAGATATGTGGCCCAAAGCAGCCACGCCAAGCCAACCCACAGACCCACAGGAAGAAATAAATATTACTGATGACTGCAACTGAGGAATTGGGCTTTATCATGCAGCATTATTGTAGTACTGTAGGAGTGACTGATACATTCCTATTCATTTTGTTGAGCTACCATAACCTAACAAATGCAATACAAGAAAGGAAAACTACAAGCTAATACCATTTATAAACACAGATGGCAAAACCCTAACAAAAATACTAGTAAGCTGGATGCAGAATAATATGAAATATTCAAAATATTCTCTTTACGTTTAAGAACAACATAATATATGGTATCACCACTTTATTCAACATAATCCTAGAAGTTACGGTAAATGAAGTAAGATTTTTAAAAAAGAAAGAAAAGCTATAAAGATTGGAAAAGGAAGAAAGCTAAAATTATTTGCAGATCATCACTGTCTACACTGTCTACAAAAAACTCCCATTCCCCCAAATCTAAAGATGAGGAAGAGTCTGTAAGAATTAGCAAGGTGGATGAATTTAAAAATTAATATACAAGAGCCAATTCAATTTCCATACATTAGCAAATAGGTATACGTGTTTATTTTTAAAAGATGTTATTTAAAATTCCTAAGAATAAATCTAACAAAGGATATATAAATTCTTTCAATAGAAAACAATAAAACCTTATTTAAAAACATTAAGGAAGTCCTAAGTAAATGGAGCAATATACTATATGCTCTAGAACAGTAAAACTCAACATCATAAAAATGTCAATTTCCGAAACTGGGCTCTAGATTTAACATAATTCTAATCAAAATCTTAATAAGCTTGCAGAACTTCACAAGTGATTTTATACAAAAGATAAACATGCCCAAAATAGCCAATACACAAAGAACAATGAAATAAGGGAGCTTTCTTGAGCAGTTATTAATAAGACTTGTTACAGTGATTAAGAAAATGTGATATTGGCACAGGAATAGACAAACTGACCGATTACACGGTAGAGAGTCCAGAAAGAGAGAAACACACAAAGAATGACTAATACTTAGCAGTTACCTGTGATATGTATTATGTTCTTTACCTAAACAACAATGCTGTCAGCATTAACCATTCCCGTTTTACTAATGAAGATACCTGGGCTCAACAAGGGTAAGTGACCACTGTCCAAAATTACTGAGCCAAGAAATGTCAGTCCTAGAATTCAATCCTAAGTTTCCCAAGCCCAAACATGCTGGTCACTTTCATCATCTGTTGTGTTTCGAAAAACAGTTAGCAAATAAAGCAAGCCAAAGGGCCTGTGTGCTAAGGATGCTGGGAGTCCCACAAATGCAGAACAAAAATCTTAGCAGAAAAATAGGCAGCACACAACACCTGCCAGCAGAATTATGCAGTGATTGCGGTAAGAGGGGTTAAGAAGAAATGCTCTGCCCTTCTGAGCACATCACTCTGGAGTCAGACCATGAGTCCACTTAATTGAGAAAGGTATATTGCAAGTCCTAGAGAATTAAGGTCATGGCACTGAAAGAGCTGGGCTGATTTCTGTGTGTCACAATTGGGGGAAAAAAAAAACCCTAAACGCACTCAAATTAAAAGATGGGCACTCACCCTCAATAGAAAAAAATATACTCAAAACTCTAAAAGAAACTACAGAGAACAAAACTCTGTCTTCACACAATATGGCCCCCAAATCATCAGGCAGAGGCATGTTTAACACTCTACATACCTAAGAAGTGGTGAGGATTTAAAATCAATAAATAGAAACACTATTTTTAAAGAACTATAACAGAGGGTAAATTAGGAACACCATGTCCCATAAAGTTTGTTTGCAAAGAGCCATAATTCTTTGGTTGGGCTCTCAAATACTTATTTAGTTACTCCTATTGAAATTCCTATTAAAATGTTTTAGGGCTTCCCTGGTGACGCAGTGGTTGAGAGTCTGCCTGCTGATGCAGGGGACACGGCTTCGTGCCCCGGTCCGGGAAGATCCCACATGCTGCGGAAGGGCTGGGCCCGTGAGCCATGGCCACTGAGCCTGCGCGTCCGGAGCCTGTGCTCCGCAACGGGAGAGGCCACAACAGTGAGAGGCCAGCGTACCGGGGGAAAAAAAAAAAAGTCTTATGTTCTCAGTTCACTTAAAAGCTTGATTTTTCTAGGAGTTTGTTTATGCCTAACTTCCATGAATACAGACAGAATCATGCTTTAAATAAAAATGAAATACAAGAAAAATGGCATTTTAAAGAATGAAAATCAAATTAAAATCTAAATTGCAAATCATCTAACATGTATAAGAAAGCTAAATTAGAAGAACTCCAAGAAATGACGAAAGGGAATATATTTTTAAGAGTCATAAACAAAGCTATAATATTAATCGCAATAAGAAGGCTTATTTAAATGAAAAGCCCAAAACTAAGGATTTCATAAGCAATGTTTCTAATTTATATGCTTAACATGTTAACATTTGTTTCTGTCTTTAAGTAGCTAACCAATTAAAGCATATTTCTAAAGAACGAACTTTATTTGCTGACAATTATTTGCTATCTTAGCTGTAATTCTGTAGCTTTTCAAACAACAAATAAATGAATATCTTACATCTGGAGGAGAAAACACAAAAAGTGATGGTATAATGTTTGAATACATGCAATTACTGGTATGTTACATTCTAATTAACATAATCAGCTTTGAAACAGTTCTCACAGTAACTGTTAACATTTGTGTCAATTTAGTGGCAGTTAAAGACATGTGTAGCAAAGAACTGCTATTCCTTCCATTTATAAGTAAAATATAAAAAATCTTTCCAAAAAAGAAAAGGCAACCTCACTGAATATTCAAAACTCTTTTTAATCAATAAAACTCTACTCTGGCAGGCTTAGAGGAGAGACCTTATAGTTTATTCCAAGGATCTACAAACTGGAATATGGGCACCCCAGGGGGTACACAATATAACTAAATGGGGTTTAGGAAAAAATTAGAATACCAATTTCCATTTTCTACGTCTCCTCTTTTTTTTGCTGGTTTTAGTACATAAGTTAGTATTCAGGCTGACAGTCAGCTGATATGCACCAGTTCTGGTGGCTAAAATACTTCCTTACAGGTTATCAGATAGCCATTGCCTCAAGCACTCCGAGTACGTTCCACCTCTCCCATCACCTACCCCAGGACACCCTGGACCTCTTCACGAGGAGATAGCTAAATGGTTAACACCTGGCAAAACCCTACAGTAGATGTTCTCTTTAATGGTTCCTAGTGGAGATGCACAGGTCTATTAAAATATTTTTGAATACCCCCTCTAACTACATGTAAATCATTTTAAAATATATTCACACATTAGGGGATGCATACTCAAAATGTTTCACTGATGGTGTGAGCCAGCAAAAGTATTAGAGACCCAAGAGGCATCCTCTAACTTTGTTACATCTGGACAAACAATAGTTAACTTTGGCAATGACAAATAAATGATGGCAAGATTAGTAACATTTTCAGTAAAATTGATGTTAGTATCCTAAAGGTCCAACTATACAGGCACTGTGATACATGGTACACAAAATGCCAATCCGAAAGGAAGCAAATTATATTTGATACGAAAAGAAGACTCATGAAGCCTCTGTGTAATCCGATGAGAGGAATGAAAGGAAAGGAGTTGGGGTTTCTTTTTTTCTGGTTTTGCTTTTTTATTGTGTAGTGACTTCATCCCTAAAAGTGTACTTCAGGTTGAAGACGCCACATTATCCTTTCCCCATAACTTTTAATTTCAGACAAGCTTCATGCCTTACAAATTACCCTGCAGAAAACATAATAGACCTGCAGTTATCTGAAAACAATCAGAGAAACCTACCTTTACGAGGCCAGCTTCATCAATTCCTTAAACCATAAACTTCAGATATGCGTTTAATGAAACTCAAATTCCCTGGTTTAATAAACACATCAGCGTTCTGCTCTTGGACAAGATGATAACAACAGTTAACGTTATTGTGCTCTTCCTATGTGTTCCATGGGCCTTAACATGTACCATCTCACTTGATTCCAGCAACAACCACGTAAGATAGGTACCACTAATATTCCCATTTTTCAGAGGCACAGAAAGGTTGCATTCCTTGGCCAAGGTCACACATCTACTAAGTGGTAAAGCCCAGATGGCAATCCAGGCAGCCTGGCTCTGGAGCCCACACTCTTAAACATAACTCTAAACTGCCTATAGTAATTAAATTCTAAGTCAAGTGCTTGTAAAACATGATCACAATTTAGAAAAGGCCACTGAAGCGCACTGTCTCTCCAGGCAAGGGGAAAGGGCTGACCCAAGGTCTGTTCAATCCATAAAATTCTCCAGTTTCAGGATTCATTTTCAGAAGCAAGACTCTCAAAGGTCAATTAAAATGTAGAGAGGTCCTATGGACGCGACCTAATATAAACCCATGATATCTCACCTAGTGTCATTTCTAAAAGCCCATCCAATGAAATATTTAGGCTCACACCTTCACCAGCTACAGACCATTTCCCTGTGCTCTTTAGGCAACCAGACCATTTGGGAATGAGGAGGGGAGTGGGAGAAGGCAAGCAGAGAAACCCTTACAGTTTTATGTGATAAGTGCTTTGGTTCAGATACGCACAATTCAAAGGAGAATTAGCTTGAGGATGGGGAGAGACATCAGGGAAGGCTTCCTGGAGAGGAAGTGCACATGCTAAAATACAGACAGGGACTGGCCAGGAGGAAAGAAGGGAGGTGCATAGAGAGGTGTTTTCTTTCCAGAACAAGGTAGGACATGAGACTAGGAATCTAGTGTCCTTTGGGGAATGGTAGGTAGTTCACTACTGCCCAAGTTATTTTGCCAAACTTTAGAAGCACTTTGAGAAACCCCTCGACTCTCCGTCAAGTGAATCTGTCAAGGGGACAGATGTTCCAGCAAATGGGGAAAACGCAGACATTTCTTAACAACATTTTGATCAGAGCTATGTAAAAAGGGGGACAAAATGATATGACTGGTTCAGATTATTTATCAGGCTAAAACTTATCACTGCTTGTGTCTAGGAACCAAAATAGAAAAAAAAAAAAAAAAAAGAGCAAATGACACTTATACAAACAAGCAAGGAAAGAAACATACTTAAATAAGCACCTATATAAGCTAAGCGGCGGGGGGGGGGGGGGGCATCTATAATGAAAGAAAAACAAATAGGTCTCATGCAATGAAGAGATTTCACAGGAATTCTAGAAGAAGCATCCATTCTTGCCAAAAAAATGATAAATGTATACCCCTGTTTTCTTGAGGATATATACATCTATGGCATACTGAAGCCCAGTTACTACTTAGTGAATGCAGAATGCTACAGTGCAAACAGTAATGTAGTATCCAGGATTCTTAGGTGGTTAGGATATACACCATCAGGAGAACAGTTCACGTCTTAGTGGTGGATCATCTTGGATAGGAAGGTAGAGAGACAAAGAAAAACAAGTAAAAGAAAGAAGAAACGGAAATTAGGGCTCTAAGGAAGCCAACCTGAAGAAGAAATAGGGCTTAGAATGACTATCAGTCCCACTGTTAGGTGAGGATTACCAAAACTTAAGCGAGAGCTTTATGCCTTTTCATACATTTGTAAAAATGCTCTCTGCTACTCAGCACCCGTTCTTTAAGTGTTTTCTTTAAATGGAGGTGGACGTGCCATGAACAATAAAACAAAGTAGTTAGTATATCACAGATAGCTACGGTGGACCTGCCACATGGTTCTACTCTTAAAAGAGAGAAAATAAGGCCCGCGTACTGCAAAAATAAATAAATAAATAAATAAAATAAAAGAGAGAAAATAGCAGTGTCAAATCACAAAGAAAAGATCTCATAATCCCTTGAGCCATTATTAACATCTAGTCAATGAATCTAACAAATAAAAAGGCTTATTTCCTTATGGCTAAAATACCTGAAGGTTAGAGGCTTGCTACCTGAGAGACTTCCTAAGTAAAAAGGCATCACTTGATGGGGTCTTTGAAGGCTCCCCATCTACCTCATGCAGACATTCTTCTCACTAAAAGATAGATGGTGGCAATCCTGCTGATCTTCTAGGGTTCAAATTAAGTCAGAAATCATTCTATCACTTATACCCATGAGCTTCCAGGTCTTCATGTGGTCCTTTGCCTCCGACTATTCTAGAAACATCATGTTAAGAAGAAACATCACTGTCCAAGTCACATTGTTCACTTTATCTACCACGCCCCACCCCATTCCACGATGGACATAATTCCACTACGTGTTGAAGCTTGCCCAACCAAAACCTTCCAGAACCTGCAGCCCATATCATTGCTCTAAGTCTAGGAACACACTGCAAACTATCCAGTCTGTAATCATCTTCCACTTTGCTCTCTAATTTCTCAGAAGCCTTATTTCAACTATCTTGGAAGTTCCTTAAAAAGCAAGAGCATGTGTGACATCTTTTCTATATAGGTTTTAACACCAGCTGTATAATAGGAACTCCATTAATAATCAATTAACTGCTTAATGAGAATAATGAAGAATACACTGATTCAGAATCCAGTACCACAGATTGATACTGTGTGTACCAATGAACAAGGAATAAGTATAATTACCAATACTGCTCATTGATACTGTGGGTACCAATGAACAAGTATAATTATCAATACTGCTCATTGATACTGTGGGTACCAATAAACAAGGAATAAGTATAATTACCAATACTGCTCATTCTTAACTAAACACCCAGGTATTCTAGAAAAATAAGGTAAGAAAGACACTGAAGTATGTTAGCTTTCCCAGAGCCACAATAACCAGGAATTTCCTGGTTAAATAATAATTGGTGGTTAAATAATAATTTTTCTTTTCTCCCAAGAAAGGAAATATTACATCCCAATACCTTCCCTCCCACAAACCACTGTCTAATTACTACGGGTTTCTTGGTTTCGGAACTGCAGAATTCTTTTGACACATTAAGATAGCAAATAGGCAAGTGCTGTAATTTTACCACGGGGGCAAAAGGACACCAGAAAGGACAAGCTGTGTCACACCAGGAGTCCACCAGAGCGGCACACCAAGGGACAATTCCATGATGACAGCTGTGACTGCTTCACCACCTTTATCTCCGCCATGTCCCCAGACACACAACCCGATCAGATCCTTGACAGCCCAACCTTTCAACTAGCCTGGGCTCCAGGAAGCAGAACAGGAGCTTCAGAAACTATCAAAAGTTGGAATTAAGACCGCCTCGAGAGAGTTCCCTGATGGCCTAGTGCCTAGGATTCCGGGCTTTCACTGCCGTGGCCCGAGTTCAATCCCTGGTCGGGGAACTGAGATCCTGCAAGCCGCTCAGCGTGGCCAAAAAAAAAAGACCTCCACAACATTTCTTAATAAACCACCATTACCTAAGTACAAAACAGTACATACCAGGCACTGCCCTTGGTGCTAAAGATACGGGGAGGATAAGACAGCTGAAGTGCCAGCACTCTCCACTCTCTGGATCATTTCATAACGCTTGGTAAACAGGTTGGCCAGGTCCGAAATATTAATAGGTATACCAGTTGGGTAAGTGGGTAGTAAGAGAAACCTAATTTCTCTCTCTCTCCCTCTTTCACACACACACACACACACACACACACACACACACACACACACACACAGTACTGCTATTATAAATCTGTTTTGCTCCCCTCTGTGATGGTAAGCAATTAAAAGTGAGCCTGCATGTCCTCTCTGTAAACCCATAGGATATTTATGGATGCCATTCATCTCACTGACTCTCAAATGCCTTTGGTAACAAGAAGTGCACACTTGACCAGTCTGTCCAGGCACACCCACACAGACAGCCGCAGGCACCCCGTCCTTCCCAGGAAGGACAACACGTACATATGGTAATGAATTTTTTTTTAACCTCTGCAAAATGTAAAGAAGAGCAAACTGGGACTGAAAGTTTTAAGCAACTACTTCTGGGTGGAATTCCATCTTAGAAAAAAACTCTCCCCCGCTCCCCAAATAAGTGGTAATTCTTCATTCCTTCATAGTCGGAATCACAATGCGCTTCCCCTGCTTTCTGCTGACTATTCTCGTGGCGCCCAGGCACACGCATAGTAGGGATGCACATTTAGGGTTCCTTTTCACAGAAGCAGTGGTTGGATTACAGCAAGGATTTTACAGAACATTTTTTTTTTTTTTTTTTTTTTGCTGTACGTGGGCCTCTCACTGAGCTCAGAGGGTAATAACTAGATGTATTATTCCTGGAATACAAGCACTCCTGAGACTTTGATTATAATGTCCACAGCTGAAGGCACTATTTCACTATTGAGATTACTACTTTCCAGATGAAAAAAGTCCTGATCTGTGGAATAACGCCTTCAGCTACATACACTGTAATCACACTCAGCAGTTCTTGCATCCCAAGAGCAATACAGGTTACCAATAGTTGGTATGGTAAGCTGATTTAGGGAATGGAAGGAAGAAGTTATAGGAGAAAGCACAGATAACCCTAATTTCATATTTGCTTTACCTGGGGGCTTTGCTGTAAGAGTTTGACATGTCTAAAAGCCATATCAACTTCACTAAAAATAAAAACTACATTAAAAAAGAGTAATTATTTTTCACCTGACAAACCAGCAAACTTGGTTTTTGGGTCGGGGGGGTGGCGGTTTGGAATACTGACTGCTGGCCAGAGTGTAGTGAGATGTGATTTCTCAGTATATGAGAGCACAAATTTGTACAGTATTCCTAGAAACAATTCAGCAAGAGTATGGAAAACCTATGTAATGCTCATATCCTTTGTCACAGTAATCCCCTCTGAGAATCTACCGTCAAAAACCAGTCAGAGGTGAACACAGACTTATTAAAAGCCTGCTCATTCCTATTATTTTCAATAGGAAAAACTTCGAAATAACCTAGAAGGGGAAATAGTGTAATAAATTGTGAGAAATCCATACATTGGAGTATTATGCAGCCTTTAAATTGAGCTATGATGGCCAAGGAAAAAAGCTAATTCACAGTTGTATCCTACAACTTTTGTTATGCAATTTATCCAAGGACATTCAAATTGTTCCTACATCAATATTTAACACTCACTCACTCAGAGTTAACTAATTGGACTTCGGCACAGGTTTTTGTTTTTGAGCTATAAGGCTAATGAAGTATTGATATAATATTAAATGACTGCAAATAAAGTCTGCACCCTAAATAAATGCTGACATTATGTCGGTACATTCTGCATGAATTAAAAAGGGAAAATGCACTTTTGCATACATTTAGTGAATTTTCCCTTACTCTTCATCATGCACTTTTGCAAATGGAAAAGATGAATATTCATCAAGGCTCTCTGAATATATTAGTTTAAATAGTTTGGTTTTAATATTTATAGTACATCATGAAACATAATTTTTCCATTACAAGAAATGGATACAATGTCAAAAAAGGGCCACTGACGAAACATAAAATTATACCACTTAATTTAATATTAAAAATTGAAAAACAGTATCTGAAAGCACTTCCCCCCTTCAAAATAGTTAACTGCTCTAGAAAAATAACTTTCAGTTCGTTGGGTTGGTGAATTTAGAGTGAAAGTGAGAAAGAAACTACAAGGTGGTCCACCATCATGCAAAAAACTAAGGACAAAAAGGTTAAACTTCTACTCAAATCAAAGATCTGATTTCCTCCCTTCTGAGAATACCACTCCAGCTAAGCCTAGCTGACAACCCCCAAGAAACAATTTTTCTACCAACCCCAGGAACACCGATGTCAGCACTTCTTGAGTCACTGGCACTGTGCAAAGTAGTGCACAAGAGTTTGTTCATTTATTCCTCACAATAAACTTATGAGGTGGCTACAACCATTAGCCCCACTTCACAGATGAACAAACTGAGGCTCACACAGCTAATAAGTGGTAGAAACTGGAGGTGATCTTTTAAACACTCTGCTTTTCCCCCCTCATTCTCATTGTCCAACTGCATAATTACAGTTTAACTCCTGAACACAGTTTCCAAAGTTAACTACGCTTCGGCTTGAAAAACATCTTCTTGATTAGGCTAAATAATAAAAACCTAAAAGATGAAATACGGATTAAAAACAAAAAGATAAACAAGAGTCTGCTCTAGGGCACTTAAAAGGTACGGAAAGGAAATATATTCATTACACATTCAACAAGCCTTTACTGAGCACCTACTACCTGCCAAGCACTGTTCTAGCTCCCAGGGAAATAGCTGGAAAAACAGAAAAAAAAATCTCTGCTCTCAAGAATTTTTCATCAGAATAATAGGAGATATATAACAAGCAAATTATGCGGTGTATTGGAAGGAGACAAAGTTATCGAGAAAAGTGGGTGAGATGGGGTGTGTGGCATGCAGTGCGGGAAAGACTTTCAAACAGGATGGTCAAAGAAGCCCTCAATAAGAAAGAATGTGACAGGCATGCTGACAAAAATCAAAACAAATGAGGCTCATGATTCAAATCAAACAGAAAACTGGAGAAAAATACTGGAAACGAATTTTCACTGTGCTTCTGCCATCCATCTATTACTCCAAAGTACAAAAGAAGTGAATATTTCTTATGATGGCCACATATACCATTTCTAAACTTTAATCATCAAGGCTTACAACCTTATTTTCCTGTGGAAAAATAAGTTACCCCTGGTCCTGTTTTGCCTCCTGAAATTTCCATCTTTCTTGCCAGAAAGCAGCATCTATATAAATCCCCTGCTTTTGACGACTATGACTTCTTTGATAAACTACCCATGTGTGCGGGGAGGGACAGAAAGATGGAGGAAGCAAATGGGGAAATGAGTTTTCCCCTCTTCAGATGAATGTATACACAGTATACATCTGACACTTCATCAGCACCCCCCGCTGGTGCCCCAGCAGGCGGACACTGGCTGAGCATGTATTCTGCCAGCTACCAGGCTACTTAGGATGAATTGGCAATGTGCCATTTATCAGAAATGCCCAGTGTGTCTGGGAGACAGAATACAACTACATTTGCCATTGCCAAGGAAAACAAGATCCTTCCTCCTAGGAATTAATCTCCTCCTTGAGAAGGTAGTTAGCATTACTTTGAAGCTCGCCTATGGCATTCAAATCACAATAGGTCACGCATTTTCTGAAATTCATACCTCCCCAACCACAGGCCTTCATGTATATCTTCCTAACACATGACTACCACTCAGGTGGACGGTCTATACTTTTCTGACATGTTCTGTTGCTGTGCTGAATGTAAAACTGTGCTATGAAGTGTAATCTTGTCCTTTGGACATAAACCACCTTGATTCTGATTTTACCAATTTTTCCACACTTGAACACATACTTCCCTCTTCAAATAATCAACAAAATACTTAAACCAGTGTGGCTGCATGACTGCTTACAAGCAGGTTAAGGAAATTTCCTTGAAGGTGGACACTGATACTCTTTTTTTTTTTTTTGCGGTACGCGGGCCTCTCACTGTTCTGGCCTCTCCCGTGGTGGAGCACAGGCTCCGGACGCGCAGGCTCAGCGGCCATGGCTCACGGGCCCAGCCGTTCTGCCGCATGTGGGATCTTCCCGGACCAGGACACGAACCCGTGTCCCCTGCACCGGCAGGCGGACTCTCAACCACTGCGCCACCAGGGAAGCCCGACACTGATAATTTCTTCAGAATTTTGTCACTGTATTTTTTGAGCAGCTGATATGGAACTAAACGGGATTCGGCCCACTACATGGACTTTGAGGCTAATCATGATTGTAAGATGCACACTGGAGAGCAAAACCAAAAAGGCTTTAGATGGATGGTCTTATTAGATGGTCCATTACAGCATACAGAATCACATCATCACTCTCGCCTTGCAAGTAAAGCAACCTGTCACTCTTCACTAATGATTATCCATTCCATCAACATTATTTACTGAATGCCTCCTACATATAAGGTGTGGTGTTAGGAACAGCGAGGAGTAGAAAGTTAGATCAGACAGGAATTCTGCCCTCAAGGAGCTTGCAGTCTAGCAGGGGGATATTAGGCATAAACACAAAGAACTAAAACAAAGGCGGACCTTTGATAAATGCTAAGAAGAGTCAGGAGGAAGGTCAACTTACAGCTCTAAGATGGGGGCAACAAGGATGAGGATAGTGGCCAGGAGAGAAGATTAGAGTGAAGCATGTTCTACCATACAATGCACCTCCAGAAACATCACACTTATTTAGAAGACAAGAAAAAGGCGGGGTGGGGGGGTGGGAAGAAAAAGAAAAAGTTCTACTAGATGTACATTAACACCCCTTCAGCACCATTCTCCGTCAAATCTGTTAGTTGTAATCGGCAGGGATAATTTAGATGTAATCCAATCCAAGAAACATAGATTAACTCGAATGGTTCTGCAAAGGATACCCAAAGCAGGGAGTCATGAAAGTGTACTGAGTGACATATTGAAATAAGTGATATGGCAGAGAAACCTGAGCAGATTGCTGCCGAACAATGAGGAAATGAAGACTGTGCTCTGTCTGGCAGCTCTCCTACGGCTTCTGCTGCGCATATTACGACAGAAGGTTGGGGACAGAAGACATGGTCAGACAGCCCGCAAATAAGTTTTCTTTAGACTGCAATTAGGAAGTAAGGAAACCTCTGAAGAAAAGATATGATGAGGGTTACACTTTAAACCTTCACTGTCTAGTAGTAAATGGTTAGTCACAGCCTGGTTTCTGTGCCCAAGCTTACCCATAACATGTTAATAACAGAAGTACTAATATTGCTAACATTTGAGACTGGTTAGGTGCCAGGTACTATTTTAAGTTTGCTCTCTACGGTATTTTAGCATTTTCTCTAGTTTTTCTCCTAAACACTATAAAAACTCACACGGCAAATAAGGTGGTAAGTTAAGTGACTCTTTGATGTCACTGGACCGATTTTAGGGGGTACTCTCATGTTTTCTATTAGTAGTCCTTATTTTTGTATCACATTCCCAAATATCTTAGGTCACCTGACATGTGTTTTATCAATGAATCAATCAGTTTCTACAACTGAGCACATAACTACCAGTATTAGGTACATTACTTTGTAACAATGTTGTTTTAATTAGAATGATTTACCTGGCAATAAACATACAGGATTACTATTTACGTGTTAAGAATAACATTGCAGTGGCCCCCAAAGCACTTCTGTTTAAAAAAAAAAAAAAATCACTGATTGTGAGGAATTTTCCTCTTTCCTTAAAAAGTAGATGCTCACAGTAAAATAAGCTTTTAATAAAATTTTCCAAGAAGAAAAAGTAACTTTGAACTTGAGGATGGGATGGGATTGTATCATCATCAGTAAAAGACATTTAAAAATCTATTCCATTACCATACAATCCTACCACCGATGCAAAAGTAACCTCTATAGGGGCTTCCCTGGTGGCGCAGTGGTTAAGAATCCGCCTGCCAATGCAGGGGACACAGGTTTGATCCCTGGTCTGGGAAGATCCCACATGCTGCAGAGCAACTAAGCCCGTGCACCACAACTACTGAGCCCGCACTCTAGAGCCCGTGAGCCACAACTACTGAGCCCGCATTCCACAACTACTGAAGGCTGCGTGCCTAGAGCCTGTGCTCTGCAACGAGAGAAGCCACTGCAATGAGAAGCCCGCGCACTGCAACAAAGAGTAGCCCCGGCTCGCCGCAACTATAGAAAGTCTGCATGCAGCAACGAAGACCCAACGCACCAAAAATAAATTAAATAAATAAATTTATTTAAAAAAACAAAAAAGTAACCTGTATAGACTTCTAGGCTCTGCCAAAGGTTAAAGCTGAAAAGTAATGGGCCCACTGGAAAACAAAATTCTAGTAAGCATCATGGTTAAAAATAAAAGTCTACGTTACTTCTTTTAAAAAAAGGAATGTAGGAGTCCATGCTGCTAATAAATGCACAAATATTTATGCCATGTGCCAACCTGTAGATGTGGAGAGAGTGCTAGAGATAGAATAATGACCATTTTCAATGATTCTAGAAAAGAAGGACCCAGGCAATAATCACCAATAAATATGAAATCTAAAGGAGATTTTTGATGAGGAGAAACATGTTTGCATGGCCTCAAAGTATCTCCCCCACCCCCAAAGGCTTATCGATTTAAGAGAAAAGTTCTAACTACAGTGGAGAAACTGGCCAACCCCTTGACTGGGTGAAAAAAATTCGCATCATAATGAGGGGCAGATGGACATACATCATGCACCTGCCCATGGCATGACCTGAAGGGACACGACATCACCAATGTCACATTCTGGCCTGGAATGCAAAACCCGCAGCCCACCATGAGAAAACATTAGACATACCAGACGCTGTAATATGAGAAATATTCCATTAAAAAATGAGGTGGCAGTGTTGCATAGTCTTCAAAAATGACGATGTCATAAAAGGCAAAGAAACGCTGTGGAGTGGTTCCAGAGTAGAGGATAATTAAATGGCATCCATGACCCTAGACTGGATCCTCTACTGGAGGAGGAAAAATACTATAAGGGACATTATTGGGCCAAATGATAAAAATAAAATACAGATGGCAGAGTAGATAAAAGACTTCTTTCATGCATAAATTTAATGAAGTTGATAACTGTGATAACAAAAGGCCATGATATAGATAACCTACGCTCAAAGAGTTCAAAAAAATTACATGTGTGTATACGTGTGTGTGTATACATATACATATATATATATATATATGTATATGTATACACACACACACACACAGAAAGCAAACAGTACAGCAAATAGGGCAGGAGGTTAATACTTGAACCCAGGCAAAGGATCAACTGGAGTTGTATGTATTTGTCTTATTCTTGCAAATTCCTATAAGTTTGAAATTATTTTGAAATAAGAAGTTAAAAAAAAAAAGCTTAGAAACATTTTCATTTCTTTTGAGGGAAAAGGTGAGACAGCATTAAGTTTACAGAAATATTCCAACTTAGGTTGGGGGGACTTGGAAAAAATTACCAAGCTGAAAGCAAGGAATTTCACGTTGCCAAATCTGTGCTTAACGTTAATGGTAGCTTTAACTTCCTATCTAGAACAATAAACTCAGAACAGTCCCTAGGTTGGTGGTGAGATGGAGCAAACCCAACCCACCGCAGACAGAGTCCGAGGACACTCACCAGGCTGGCCGTGAGCAAGGGCGCCGACTGGCCCAGGACCTGGCTGCGCATGCGCACGAGGTTGGACGTCTCTGCAGAGGTTGCCCAGGCCTGCCCCGCCGCCGGGTTTGGAAGGAGGTACCTCCCTGTTGGAGTTAAAGAGAAGACAGTATGAGTAGCAGGCAGAATGGCAGTGCTTCCCTAGAAATGGCATCCTTCTTCTATACCACTTCTGCCATACGTTGCAATTACACTGATATATAGCAACCGGAAGCAAATTGTTTTAATTAAGTTGGGAGATCTAGTTGCAAGTTCTGACCCCTATTTTCCACATAAACCCAGGTAAACCTCTTCACCTCCAGCATCTGTAGCTTCTTGTTACTGTGCTGAGGATATATATAAGTATGCAAAGCATTCTTACCATCGTAGATATAAACATGTGCATTTACAAATGTACTTTTAAAATATCTAATACGGAAAGTGATCTAGCAATCAACTAGAAAAGTGTCTACAAAGATCATGACCAACAGAAGGAAGAGCTGTAAGTCTTTCAAGTTGAAATGGGGCTGGTGCCCCTTTCTCCCAGCTTCTCTCTCTGAAGAACTGGTGTATATCCAACCATGTCCACAGGACATGTGATGGTACCCATTTGCATAAATCAGGACATTAATGTTAGTGTAGGTTCACTGAGCAATTTCCATCAACCTTGAACTCTCATATATACGTGTATATCTTTAAAAGTCAAACAGCTGAACCAACTCACACTGTATTACTTCTTTAGTACATGGATTAGACTAGTTATCCACACATAAGCCTTTAAGTTAGGAGGGACATGAATATTCACACAGTAATGAAGCTCAGTAAAAGCAGAGACCATGTTTGATTTTTATCTGTAGCACAATGACTGGTCATAGTAGGTGCTCATTAAATATTTGTTGAATGATGAAAGAACAAATGGGTACGTCTCTCCCCAAAAACACGTGAAGACAATGAAAAGACGGCAGGCCACCCGTAGAATCGGAATCTCATCTACGGGCTGCACGTGTGGGGACTCCGGCTTTGTACCTCCCGGAATCGTGAGGGACTGCAGCACGTGTGGCTGGTGGCCCTGGAGCAGAAGTAACATTCGTGCCCTGGATTCTCCCCAGTTCCTTGTAAAAGAACCCCCCTCTCTTTCCTCAGGCATGCACTTAACAAGCACCCACTGGTTAACAACTGCTGAAATACATTAACTAGTGTGAAAATTCATATTTTATGGCAAGACAGGAAAAACATAAACATAAAAAGTTTTCTCTGCCCTTTGGCCTCCTCTGCCCCCTCTACTGTGCACTGTATATCTGCATTACGCATCAACCAAACCTCTCCATCAGCAGGAATACCTGCTCAACCATAAACAGCAACATTCTCCTAGCACCAACAAGACAACTCCTTAAAAGATAACATTCCTTCTGAATCTTGTAAGGGGCTGCAATGACCCATGACCCACTACTCACCTTGTCCTTGCTGATCTGGATTATGCAAACTATCTATATCATTTAATGTACAGACCTCTGTCTCTAGAAATCTACGTAACTGTGCTTTGACCTCTAATGGGTAGAACAGTTCTCAGAGCTTTCTGAGAGGCTGTTCCTGGGTTATAGTCCTTAATTTGGCTTGAATAAAGTTTTCCATTTCTTTCTTAGATCAACTGATTAATTTTTTCATTGACACTAGTTTGCTATTAGTCCACAGGCTAACTGGCAGTACAGGAGCTAGGGTCAGCTCCCATCAACTGTCCACGTTAAGAGGTCTAATGCTGGGACTTCCCTGGTGGCACAGGGTTAAGACTCCATGCTCCCAGTGCAGGGGGCCCAGGTTCCATCCCTGGTCAGGGAACTAGATCTCACGTGCAACTAAGAGTTCGCATGCCACAACTAAGGAGCCTGAGTACCGCAACTAAGGAGCCCACAAGCTGCAACTAAGACCTGGCACAACCAAATAAATACTTTTTTTAAAAAAAAGAGGTCTAACACTCTAAGTGCTTTCAAAAATTTGTATTTTATTTTGCCAAAATTGTCCTTTTACTCTCTTATTATATAGTAAAAGCACAGACTCTAGAGAAAACTAGATCTACTTTTGAGATCTTGACCTGTAGCTCAGTGCTATGGGGAACGAAGTGAGTCAACCTCTCTTGGCCTTGGTTTTTCCATCTCTTAAATGGAGACCATACGATTGACTATGTCAAGTTGTTGAGGAGATTAGCGGGTTTTTTAAGTGAAGCACTCAGTACATGTTAGCTATTTAGCCATAACAGCAGTAAAAATGACAAGTATCTTTTTTTTTTTTTGCTTGGTTTTGGTTTCTCTTCACTCTCAAGTAGTAAATGTAAATATATATATATTTAAAGATCACCTATAATCATACCAGGGAAAACTACTATCAACATTTCAGTAATTTTTCTGCCAGACTTTCTTTCTGTAACCTGTATTTTCTTGCAAAAATGGGATCATACTTACTTTTGTCACCTGCCCACCACAACCCCACATAATAGATTGTGATATTTTCCTAGCAAATAAATACAGCAAATACCAATTAATTGAAGCATAAATGCTATCACTGAAAATTCAAATATAATGACCCTCTGTGGTTCCAGTCACCATCTTGAACCACTCATATATATTTTTATGTGCAGGATGTATTACATTTAAAGTCTAGAATTTTAAAAATTCTTTTCTTTGCCTTATTTTGAAACATTAATTAAAAGCTGGACTAACAGGTGTTTTGGTAAATCGGCCCCCTTTAGACCCCAAAGTAGGACATTAATAAAGAAGGACAGGAAAACCACAGACTGCATTTAGGAATGCCAACATCAGTAGTACATGAATAAATGATTTCTTTAACATAGAAATAACTCCCACTATTTGAAAAACATTACTTGTTAAAAATATACCAAACTCCAGTCATCAGAATCAATAGGGTTTTCCCCACCTCCACCCCGGTCCCTCCTGTGTCTTTCCCTATATTTTATATTTTATATATTTTTTGGTTCATGTTTCAGAAAAGGCCTGATAGGAGGTATAGAAGCTACATGATGTCAAGATTTACATGATGGAATGAATCTACTCTGGCCTGACCAATGCTCTGCCCCAGATGCTTTGTTTTAAAGAAAACTTGGTGTAGAAACAAAAACACTAGAATTTAATATAATCATGGAAAAATATGAAGGGCTAACATTTTAATTCATTAAAGAATTCTGAAAAAAAAAAGAATTCTGTAAGTCACTTTTTTTATTCTTTTAGTAGAAAATAATTATTAGACTATAACCCTATAATCCCCCAGAGCTGAAAAAATAGGTATTTATTTCTGTATCCCTAGGATGTGGCATAGTGCCTGTAACTTAGTAAGTGCTCAAAAAATGTTTGTTGACTGACATGCAGTTAAAGTACACTATTTGATTAATACCTGATCAAGTCTAAACAGGAACAATAAAACTGAACAGATGATTTTCTTAAATTTCATTTGTAGTATACTATAATAGCTAAAATACATCGAGGACTTACTATATGCCAGGCACTGCAACATCTTAACCACGCTTTTGGGTGCTAAGTAATATTACCTCCACGTTAAAGTCCAGAGAGGTTACATAATTAGACAAGGGCACACAGCTAATAAGTGGGTAAAACCAGGATTCTTACTCTGAAACCCAGATCCCACCACAGGAAAATATTCATCACATATGCTTAGGTGAAAAAACAAGTTATAAGACAGGATAATTCTATATTTTAAAGTAAATAATATGTATTTTGCATACTATTTGAAAAATAATTTTTCAAATAAAAATTATTTTCAGAAAATTGTCTGAAAAGATAGGAAATGGTAGCAGATAAGATTAAATGATATAATGCACTTAAGGCACTCAACCTGGGACATGGAAAGCAGTCAATACACTATGACTCTTCACGTTATCCTGAGAACTTTACAGTTCCATCGATGCATCCCGACCACCACCACCACCACAGCAACGATATAACACATGGTAATGGGTTCTTAGACCAGATCACAAAAGAAAGAAAGAAAAAAATAATGACTAGGAATTAAATAAAGACTAGTATTTCTCTGTGGGAAGGAAATAGCAAATTCAGAATTGTCGTTATCTCTAGCAGGGAAAATGGGGAATAGGTCCAGGGAGGAGTATTGCTGTAATATTTTATTGTTTAAAAAGTTATCTACAGGAAATAATGGGATCTATTAGTTGAACATAAAAGTTTATAGTATTACGTTTTCACTTGTAGTTTTTTTTAATTTTTATTTATTTATTTATTTATTTTTGGCTGCGTTGGGTCTTTGTTGCTTTCTCTAGTTCCGGCGAGTGGGGGCTACTCTTCATTGCGGTGGGCGGGCTTCTCATTGCGGTGGCTTCCCTTGTTGCAGAGCACGGGCTCTAGGCGTGCGGGCTTCAGTAGTTGTGGCACACGGGCTTCAGTAGTTGTGGCTCGCGGGCTCTAGAGCGCAGGCTCAGTAGTTGTGGCACACAGGCTTAGTTGCTCCACAGCATGTGGGATCTTCCCGAACCAGGGATTGAACCCGTGTCCCCTGCACTGGCAAGTGGATTCTTAACTACTGTGCCACCAGGGAAGTCCCTTCACTTGTAGTTTTAATAAATTCAGTATTAATTTTTTTAATATATCTGAAGTATGTGGCAAATATTAAGCTTTGATAAAGCTGGCTGGCAGGTATTTGAGGTTGGGACTAAATTATTCTGCATTAATTTCTGTATGTGATATTATATAATATTGCTTTTAATGATTCCTATCAAAAAAATGTGCTGCATAATCTAACATGGCAAACTAGCCAGGAGCACGTTCCCTCCACTCCTCAAAATGGTCACTCCGGGCTTCCCTGGTGGCGCAGTGGTTGAGAGTCCGCCTGCCGATGCAGGGGACACGGGTTCGTGCCCCGGTCCGGGAAGATCCCACATGCCGCGGAGCAGCTGGGCCCGTGAGCCATGGCTGCTGAGCCTGCGTGTCTGGAGCCTGTGCTTCGCAACGGGAGAGGCCACAACAGTGAGAGGCCCACGTACGGCAAAAAAAAAAAAAAAAAAAAAAGGTAGCTCCTCAGGCCACATCAGGGAGGGGTCTGGGCTGGAGAAGCACGGAACCAGGGAAGAGGTTCCACGGAGAATGGGAGCAAAAGGGAACCACGAGAATCCTCATCCTGGTCCCAAGATAAAAGTCACAACAGCTGTGACTGGTAGATGCCCCCTTTCTGAAGCCAGTGGGAGGGCAGAACAAAAGCAGGGACAGCCCTGAATAAATCCTCAGTGCAGGCGATCCCTGTGTATGCTAGCATCGTTGCTCGATAAGCCAGGGCATGCTTCAAGTAGGAAGCCAGACACTGGACAGATCCAGAACAAGCACTGGGGGAGGGGACTCAAGGAACCAGAGCCACGTCCCTTCTCTTCTCTCCATAAGCGCCAAACCACACTTTGAACCTTTCAGTTTTGTTAGATCTCACAGAGCACTTTCAAGCAAGCCGAGACCATGGCCAATGGGAAAAGTATGCTGTCTTCTCTGAAATCACTCAGTCTAACTCGGCCACATACATTTTTGGTTTTTTTTAAACATCTTTACTGGAGTATAATTGCTTTACAATGTTGTGTTAGTTTCTGTTGTATAACAAAGTGAATCAGCATATATCCCCATATCCCCTCCCTCTTGCGTCTCTCTCCCACCCTCCCTATCCCACCCCTCTAGGTGGTCACAAAGCACCGAGCTGATCTCCCTGGGCTGTGTGGCTGTTTCCCATTAGCTATCTATTTTACATTCGGTAGTGTATATATGTCAATGCTACTCTCTCAAGGCCACATACGTTTTATTTGTTGCTATCTCATGTGTAAGTCTAATCTCGGTAACAAGACCATAGGTGTGCCTGTTCGAAGATAAACAAAGTCAGACACTACTTAAAGCGGTAAGGACGGATTTTAATCAGTAATAACCACTGCAATAGGGAGAAAGAGTCCAGCATGGACTCTGTTCATCTTCGATTGGTACAGAAGTAACTGGGTGTTTTAACAGGAGAATGAGGGAGTAGGGCAGGCAGCAAGTGAGGGCTGGGTCGATCCAGGGAAGTGAAAAACAGGAAGGGTTAGTCAGTGTAACTGCGATCAGGCCAGCTCTGTCTGCTAGCTGGCAAGGACCGAAGTTTGGATTCTACCTTTCCACAGAGACTGGGAGACAGAGGCCCCATCTGTTGGCATGAACAAACAGTAAAATTTTTTGGTAGCCTGGAGTTTTCTGAGGATTCACTTTAAGGGGATTAGGGTCATCCTAAGGATGTGGCCTTGAGCTGTTAGAGACTGTTAGTGTTCTTCCAGTCTTTGCAGGCCAAGGTTGGGGGGCCTAATTGAGAGAGAGGGCTCTGAGGAGCCTGGCGAGGGTTTGGTCAAGGTGAGACTTGGTCAGCCTTCCATTTTTTTGTTACTTCAATAGACCCTAACTCATGTTCATTAACAGATCAGTTTTTGAACTAAGTCTGAACTAACTTTTGAACTTAGCCCATATACTTATATGTCTTCAAACCTTCATACAAGACATAAAGCTCCTTGCCAATAATGGTAAAAGTAATTGCTCTAGTTAGGGGTGACACAGAGTCATATTGCTGAGTGCCTATTCTGACCCCCCAAACTGATTCCATCACTTATTCATGAACTTCAAGCCTCGTGTTCCTCAGCTGTAGAGTAGGGGTAAACTTACGGAGAGGTTCTAAGATTAAAAAAGAAAATACATCATACAATGGGCATTCAATACATATGAACTTAAACAAATAAGAAACACAAAGAAATATGCAACACATGAGAGATGACAAGGTGAGCAAGAAATAAAATTCTGTTATTTGGAACAAATAATAAAATTAGGAAGCGTTTATATACATATGTAATGAAATGTTTATCGTCCTGTCCTGGGTTAGATTTTAGATGTCGTTATTCTTGCACAAGTCTCGTCTGTAGGAATCATGAATGTTACAAATTAGAGGGTCTGTTAGCACAACACATGGGATGTTTTATTCCTGCCTGGACCCCCATTAGTGTTAACAGGGAAAAGAGGACAACAGATGGATTTAAGGCAGTCATTAGAAGGCATTAGCATTGTGCCATAGTTGGTAGTGATTACATCAAACTTTACACAAATTCACTTTCTGATGACTACCAAGAGCCTCTAAAAAGTGTGTTGCTGCTATATTCATGCATCATTTGCTGCCTACAATTTGAGAAAATTAGCATCTGTCAACTGCATTATTCAGCTGCACAGGGTGGAAATTAATGGACAATACCATTCCCTCTTTGTTGTAGGAGAGGTGAGCTTGCCTAGCAATCTGGCTGCTCTATTTTAATACCACATCGAGCTTTTTGTTACAACTGGAACTTTGATCAGCTCTGTGTTCTTCGGAAACACATTGCTAAAATTCCAATATGCCTATTAAAACATTTATTAGATACTGTCTACTGACATAACTAGAAATTTAAAGGCAATAAATAGAGGTCCATATGAAAGCTGAAATCTGTTGGCCAGAGTGAAACAAGAATTTGTCAAGCTTCAACCACAGAGCTATGGGTTATTGGAATGGGCTTTTTATACTGGTTATTGTTTCTCCTCTGGTCACAGGGTCTCTACTTAACAGAATAAGTAGAAATATCTCCAGCCATTTATATATGACAATAAGTAGATTACTAAGACTCAGACTGTGACTAGGTCTACCTAGGGTACATATGGTCTTTTTCCTGGAATGGGTTTTCCTTTGTTTTCATCCTGAATTTCAAAATAACAAGAAGCAAGACCTCCATAAAGAGGTCTTCAAATGTGAGATACATGCTTTCAAAGCCCCCGGAAGCTTAAAGTATCCCTCTGAAGTACGAAAATATCAGGTCAGAAATAGTTTCAGCAGAAATTAAATATAGCCTCTGGAGACCTACTTTGTCATTGAAGAGTAATGGTCCCTGCCTAGATTTAAAAGCTTCTAGTAAAAAAGTTCCATATCACCTGAAATGCAATATAGATTGAGCAGTCAGTCCATGGTCTCACATTTTGGGCTACCTCACTTTTTTTTTTTTTTTTTTTTTACTGTTTTTCCACTTAACATTTTTATTTCTTTATTTATTTTATTATTTATGGCTGTGTTGGGTCTTCAGTTTCTGTGCGAGGGCTTTCTCTAGTTGTGGCAAGCGGGGGCCACTCTTCATCACGGTGCATGGGCCTTTCACTAGCGCGGCCCCTCTTGTTGTGGAGCACAGGCTCCAGACGTGCAGGCTCATTAGTTGTGGCTCACGGGCCCAGTTGCTCCACGGCACGTGGGATCCTCCCAGACCAGGGCTCGAACCCATGTCCCCTGCATTGGCAGGCAGATTCTCAACCACTGGGCCACCAGGGAAGCCCTGGGTTACCTCTCTTGACTACAAACGGGACATCAAAGACAACAGAAGACTCAGGAACTACATAACAAAGCAGTCTTGAGAAAGGGTTTCTGGTGCTCAGTTATACATAAGAACTCTGGGAAAGCTTGTTTATCCCTCTAAGGTCGCCACCAGGAAGAAAGGGTAGCTGAGGTGGTCCACGTGTTGCCCTCAAGGGTTTTGGTGAGCGAGGGGGGCCCACAGGAGGGAGGGAAATAGAAGGTGCCGGCATCACAGAGGCAAGGGGCTAGGGACAGAAAGAACAATGGGCAGCTGGCACTGTGCTGGTGCCACGAGCAAGCAGACGGGGCCGCATGCTCACATCTCTCATCTGTTAGCTTTACCTTTGGGCTACCAGGCTGCTGCTGACCTGAGCATCTACTGAAGCTCTCACAGCAGCCCCCAGAAAGTTCACATCCACCACTTTACCTTCCCCACTGCCTACTAAAACCTCCCTTGCTTAATTCCACTTCGGGGTATATACACAAAAAAAGTGGAAGCAGGGACTCGAACAGGTATTTGTACACCCGTGTTCATAGCAGCATTATTCACAATAGTCCAAAGGTGAAAACAACCCTACTGTCCACTGATGAATACATAAACAAAATGCGGCGTATACAAACCAATGGAATATGATTCAGCCTTTGAAAGGAAGGAAATTGACACACAGACGAACCCTGAAGAAGTACTAAGTGAAATAAGCCAGACACAAAAGAACACATGTCATATGATTCCACTTATATGAGGTTCCTGGAATAGTCAAATTCATTGAGATAGAAAGTTTAACAGTGGTTACTGGAGGGCTGGGGAGAGGGGGGAATGAGGCGTTATTGTTTAATGGGTACAGAGCTTCAGTTTGAGATGATGAAAAAGTTCTGGAGGTGGATAATGGTGATGGTTGCACAACAATACGAACGTACTTAATGCCACTGAATTGTATACTTAAAATACAATAAAGTACAAATGGTTAAAATAGTAAATTTTGTCATGTATATTTTCATACACACACACACACATATCCTCCCTTGCTTAGCCCAAACCACCATACCTTCTATAGGAAAAAATGAGGGAGTCCTTTTTGTTGTCCAAAGGAGGTATCCACAGTGAACTACACCAGCACCTGCTTTCACAAATTATACTCAAATCATACTCAAGCCCTCCAAATCATTCACAAGTCAGAGAAACTGAGTTTTTCAAGACCCCTCCAAACTTTCAAAATGGAGAAAGCTTAAAGACCGTGATAAGTCACTGGCAGAATCCAGGCAGAATCCATGAGTCAGCAGCCTTCACCCTACAGTGTACTCCATCATCATGAAGATATTCCTCTTTCATGCCCCATCGCTCAACTCTAAACATCGGTTCCCTCATCATAGGGACTGTCGTGCTCACAGGCAATTACAGCCTCCCTTTATTCATCTTCAACTGTGCTACTGCAACACAGAGACACGGTCCCTTTCATCTTCCCTCTCACATGGGTGACTGACTTCCAATTTCTTGTCCCCACTGCAAAAGAATAACTATACCTAGACAGCATCGACAATGCTGCTAGATCATTCTTCTTAATGGCATAAGTAAATATAATTTGAGAAACCAACAGATTTGTGACCAGGGAGAGCTGAAGTTCACTGACTCTTATATTGAGCTGCTATTCTAGCCTTAAAAGAAAACGTGGTGTGTGTTGACTCACACAAAAAAAGTCCAAAGCGTAGGCTTGACCCCATGTCCTTGAAGGCATCACTGCCTACTAGCCAGGGATCTCCAACTGACAAGGAAACTGAAAGATGAATGGAGAGAGGACACATGCCTTTAGGGAGGCTGGCTGTCAGAGCACAGTGACACCAATGGGGTATCAAGGTCTGAATCAAATTAATCGCCCAGTGCAGCAGTCTCTAAACTGTTTTGCTGCTAGACTCAACTCCACCAGAGATACCCAATTTCACTTCTTAGAATATTAGCAGCAGCATTCTATATTTAACATAGAATGGCAAGGCAATATTACTAACCACAAGGGCCTGAGGACAAAGTTAGGAAGATGCTTGAAAGGGTGGGACAAAGTTAGGGGGATGCTTCAAAAGGAAGCTTGTAGCAAGCAGAGCAAACAGCAGATGCTAACAGTTTAGGGCAATCCCAGACTGACTGGGTCCATGACAATTATTTCACGAAGTCTCTAAAGCCCAATTCCATACCGTGAGAGAGCTAGGGACTGCGGAAAAATACCAGAACAAACATGTCTACCACGCAGAAATCAAAGCCGCTGGACAGACCGCAAGGCCATGGAGTGGCATCTCAAGCTGCCGCTGCCACTGTCAACTGCAGCTTTAAATCAAAAGTAACATTCAGGGCTTCCCTGGTGGCGCAGTGGTTGAGAGTTCGCCTGCCGATGCAGGGGACGCGGGTTCGTGCCCCGGTCCGGGAAGATCCCACATGCCGTGGAGCGGCTACGCCCGTGAGCCATGGCCTCTGAGCCTGCGCGTCCAGAGCCTGTGCTCCTCAACTGGAGCGGCTGCAACAGTGAGACAACCGCGTACCGCAAAAAAAAAAAAAAAAAAAAAAAAAGTAACATTCAGAGTGAAATGCGCCAAGATGATTCAACGGGATAGTGGTCTCTTTACCCTCAATTACAGAGAACCACCCTGTTGCCCTTGCCATAGAATGACAAAAGGGCAAGAAATGCCAACACGCTGTCTATTTTTAAGTGGAAACAATTCAAATCTACACTTACAGAGAAATATATTTGGCCTCTCTTTTCTTTTCCCTTAACTTGTTCTTAAAGAAGAAGTATTTCTTCTCACCTACCAAGATTACCAAATTCTAATAAGGGAAGATAATAGGATCATATGAGTTAATACACGAAACAGAGCTCAGTAAGCTTCAGTGTTCCTATTATTTTCGGTACATGCACTGCTGCCTTTCGGTACACCTACACCCAGCAACTTCTCCCATTCAGCTATGAGACCCAGCCCTCGCCAGCAAGTCCCTCTTGCACCTAGACCACCAAGGTAGTCTCCCTTCAAGGGGTGACTGTATGGATTTAAAATTCTCATCAAAACGTACAGAATGGTTTGGCTCTAAGCTCTAGCTGTACAGAGCAAAGGCTAATGTGACAACTTAAAATTGATTTTTAAGGAAGTATTAAGTAGAGCTACTCTAATGAGAACATGGTAACAAGAATCTGACACCAAGCAGGATGTGTGAGTGAGGGCACCAGGGAGCTGGGTGGGGACGGTGTCTAAGCGACGCCAGGCACAGGTCAGAGCGAACATGTGCAATCTCGCCCCCCTCCATCCTTGTATTGAAATATAATTCAGCAGAAAGAATTGCTAGACATGTCTAAAGCCCCCGGGAAATGACAGATATTGATGAATGCTGTTGGGAAGATATATGGAAGGAAACGGCAGATAAATAGAACCATTTTTTCTCAGTCATTTTGCGGATATGTGGAGCAGCTGTTAAACTACCTGTCAGTGCCCTGTGCTCTCTTCCTCTGTCTCCTTCCTCACCCCCATCTGCATTCTCTACCCCTTTCTAAACCCTCCCGGAGGACCAGTATCTTGCTCTCTTCAAAATAATCATCAAGCGAGTAGAAGTCATCTCCTCCTCCCCTGTCATAATCTGGCTGCTCAACCCAGTTAGTCCAACCCTTTCCAAAATGTCATTCTTTTTTGTTTGTTTGTTTTGTTTTTATTTATTTATTCCCCAAACGTCATTCTATCCTAACATGTTGGCTGCCCCCTGTGGATCCTGGAAACACAGCTGACCCTTGAACAACACAGGCTTGAACTGCGCAGGTCCACTTATTTGTGGATTTTTTTCAATGGTCAACACGCCAGTACTACACGATGTGGAAGAGTTGAATCCACAGATATGGAACCACGGATGTGGAGGAACCATGGGTAGGGAGGGTAGGCTTTAAGTTGTTTGCAGATTTTTGACTTCACAGAGGGTTGGCCTCCCCAACCACCTTGTTCAAGGGTTGTTCAAGGGTCAACCGTACGTTCAGTTTTTAAACTCCTGAAGTGAAACTGCTGAATTCAAATCCATTACTATTTGGCCCTGGTCACGAGACTCTAATCTAAAATTCAAAGCCTGACAACTACCATGTAGTGGCTCTGTGACCTCGTTAACCTCTTAAGTCTCAGTTTCCCATAAATGCTCTGTAAAAATGGACATGATTGGGCTTCCCTGGTGGCGCAGTGGTTGAGAGTCCGCCTGCTGATGCAGGGGACGCGGGTTCGTGCCCCAGTCTGGGAAGATCCCACATGCCGCGGAGCGGCTGGGCCCGTGAGCCATGGCTGCTGAGCCTGCGCGTCCGGAGCCTGTGCTCCGCAACGGGAGAGGCCACAACAGTGAGAGGCCCGCGTACCGCAAAAAAAAAAAAAAAAAAGAGAAAAAAAATGGACATGATTGATCAACCTCTTGGGGCGACGGTGAGGACAATTTAGGATGTACACAGAGAGCTTGTCATACCATCTGGCAAATAGAAGGCCCACAATAAACAATGACTTATTATCCCCTCTACTTTCCATTGCTAAACAACTCTTCCTGGCAACAGCACTCCTCCTCGATATCATTCTCAGGCTGGATCAAACACTCTCCAGCTCAGGGCCCTTCGGAGTAAGAGGCTCTCATTCCATTCACCAAGTGGACTCAAGAGCACAGACTGGGAAACCAGTCAGACAGGGATCTGCACCCTGGTTTCACCATCTATTAGCTGCGAAACCCTTGATAAATTACTTTCCCTCCCTGAGCTTCTATGTCTAGACCTCCAGTGATGATGATCATAGGTAACACATACCAAGTGCCCAGCACCGCGTTGAACACACAGTGTGTGTTCCATGGTGGCTCAGGTCCCTTCCGGGATGCTTTACCCATTTTGGCATCATTGGCATTGAATCTACAACCAGGGGCGTTACTAGCCTTACCTTCCCCCCCATTAATCACCTGCTTCTATGGGGCTGCCTGCGTCTAGGGTGCCATCTGTTTCTGTACATAACATGCTTTTCTACATTGCAAACTCAGTGTCAGCTGGGACCGTATCTCATCTGTCTTTGTAGCCCCACATCACAGCCCGTAAACAGAAGCTACTGACAGTTTACAGGATCATATACTTATGCCTGTGCCTATTAACTCTCCACTCTGTCTCTCATTTATATTTCTCCCAGGGTTCGGATGTTTTCATTTTTGTTTAGTTCCCCATTGCCTAGAATGTTCAAATGTGGTTCAGTTGTTTGTTTTGTAACCATAGCAATAGTGAAAAAAGGCTCAGCAGCCTTAAACTTGATACAAGAACATCGTATCACTTCTCCTGGCTTTGATTTTCTCTTCTAAAACCCATCTCCAAAAGAGTCTGACACTGCCACAAAACACTGTGTACATCCAAGGCCAACTGTTTAACCTGAGTACATGTGAGGACAATTTGCACTTAGTATCTTACTTTTTGAAGAAATTATGAATCCTACTCAGTAACATTCTTTTGCCCACTAAGATGCTTTGATTGACACACCCAAATGTCACTGGCATCCTGAGATGCTAAACATTTCTGACAACTGCCCTACATCTAAACAGTTAGGACAGAGGCCAAGGAAGAACTGGGGATCAGGAGCTTTCTAAGAGAAACAAAAAGAACAAAGGCAGCCACAGGGGCATAAAATAGACTCCATATGACAGTCGAAGCAGAAATTTCCAGACAAGTCCAAATTTCCTAACAAGTTCTCTAGCTTTATTACAAGGAAACATCTATGTACAATCTAATTCACTTAACGGTGTATTTCCATATATATCTCTTTGGAATAGTTCCTAGTTTCATGTAAGCTTTTGTTCCAAACAGATTCCAAATTCTTCTTCCGTAATGTCTATGTTTGCCCCCTAAAGAACGTATTATTTTTGTCTTAAGAAATCTTTGTTGATACTGATTAATGAATAAACAGGAAATCTAGAACAAAACTATACAATTTTTTTCCCCGAAATACTGCACAGTAGATCTCCTCCAGCACCTCCAAATGGCAATCTATTAAAATGCCCTATTTCTGGGGTGGGAGATCTCAATCAAGGACTGTATAACCCTTACTAGGAAAGTTAATGTCCACTCTACCTGGTTTAAAAGCAATAGGATCTAGGAACCACTGTTATCCAAACTATAACCCTGTGCCTTGAATTAAGTTCTAACAAATCACTAAGTGCCTTGCAAAACATAACATTGCCCTTGTTTTTAAGAAGAGAAAATTTTAAGCCAAGATTAGCATCATGATTGCCTCAAGCACTGCTTGGAAATTAATGATCAGTGTAGGGTTGGAATTCAACCTTGCCATTTCTGGTCTCTTATGTAGCCCCTGACTTCTGAAAGTTCAGAAGACATCAAGTAGCCTTGAACTCCAGGATCAGTGCCTCATGTCTTAAAGTAACAGTATCACTAGGCTACTTAACATTCCTTTTTAGGGACTTCAGTCATGCTTATGAGGAAATCAGTGTGCTCTGGACCTCAGCTAGGGGGCAGGTAGCTATTGGGTTGTTCCAATCATCCTCCAAATAGTCATCTCTCAAGATCGAGAGCCTGATCATTTTCTTCTAGCCATTCATTAAATGCATTTAATCTCCTACTATTTAAATCCACCGAGAGCACTATAACCGTTGAAAGAATGGCAGTGGGCATATACACACAGACTTAACACACACCCAAGAGTATCATATGTCAGATCTGCTTATGGTTGTCCACAAAGCTGGTCCTGTCTCCAAGGTGACTGCAGGTAAAGGGGCGGAGGGTGGGGAGCATGAGAAAGGATAGTGTACTAATGTCTGTGTGTAAGACCCCTAGCATCTTGCCCCTCGTGCCATGCATGTACTTATGAGACAACATGTCTGATAAAGCCTCAGTTCAGAACCCTTCCTGTAGTTACTGATAGAGTTGCCAGATTTCATAGAACTACAGGATGCCTAAATAAACTGGAATGCAAATAAACTGGATTATGTATACCACAAATACTACATTCTACACATCAATGCTACAAATATTATTACCAGTCTCTCTGGAATTAACATTGAACTTAGTGCCATGTATTTTATCTGGCGACCCAATTCACTGAGCACTTAGGATTGGCAATGCAGGAGGCTTTGCTTTGAGGGTTCAAGGAAAAGGTCCTCAAGGAATTGATAAAGTAGTAAAAGGGATTATAAGTCCACAAATAATAGGAAGTTAAAAGTGATCCATCCTGGAAGAAGAGGACAATGTAAGATGGTAGCAGGAAAGAGAGAGTGAACGTATAGCTGTGGAAGTGATGTGAAGGGGTTTGAGATGGAATGTGAATGTAGCAAAGAACCACGAGCTTCATCTCGTTGTTCTGTACACCGAACATGGGGGCCTCATTGCTCTGGGTTTGCGCATGTATCACCTACCATCATTTTTATATTATTTATATATACCAGTGCAGCCAAAAGCTAGTAAAATGGAGTAAAAACAAAACAACAACAAAAATGCTTTGCACTGAGACTCCTAGCAAACAAAGCAAAGACAGAAACACAGTGGGATACCCAGCTCTCATTACTTAATAAAAGAAAGAATTCAAATTTGTCAGACCACACAACCTCTTTTTCCTCATTTTGAGCTCAGAGAAATTTCTTTTGGAGGTTTTAATAAAAGGGCAATGACATATCTAATTCTCACTGTCGTCTAGAGTCATTTAGGGCAAAAATGCGGGCACCTCCTACATTACGGAACACTAAATAAAAACTGAGGGTGCAAGGCTGTGTGTGCATGCATACATGTGAACACATAATCAAAGTCCATGCATACACTTTACATACATACATGCCTCTCCTTTACAGGGACTTGGAAACTGGGAACTAAGGTACCTTAAGCAAAATTCTTACTCAAGTCTAACTTGGTGCAGTGTTAATAATTTACACAGTAGTCATGACTCCACCTGTATTCTTATTCAGAAAAAGGGAAACAGATGTTTAAATGGTACCATTCTCTCTTTTCAAAGGTTTTACCCACCAGGGATCAAGTCAACAAGGAGTTAAAAAGCAAGGAGTGGGGGGCTTCCCTGGTGGCGCAGTGGTTGAGGGTCCGCCTGCCAATGCAGGGGACACAGGTTCGTGCCCCGGTCCGGGAAGATCCCACATGCCACGGAGCGGCTAGGCCCGTGAGCCATGGCCACTGAGTCTGCGTGTCTGGAGCCTGTGCTCCGCAACGAAGGAAAAAAAAAAAAAAAAAGCAAGGAGGGGACTTACTTTCAGCTCTCCCTTCAGGCCCTGTTGGGATGCAGGGGACTGAGACAGTACTGTCAAAAAACAGAGAAATGATCTGGCTAGGCAGACACAAGAAAATAAATTTAGCCCTGACAATATGCATTGATTAAGTACTTGAATGACAATGGAACATGACAATGACAAATGCAGGCTACCACCACCAGAGTCATTAATACATCAGAAACACTAATTTTTACCAATCTTTAAACATCCCGGTTGGTGGCATTTGCATTTCTTTGCCTACTCCTTTTTCCTGCGGAGATGACAAAAAGTCAGCTTCATTTTCAGTTTCCATCCAGGAAGCTAAAAAAAAAAAAAAGTCTACATTCCTGATGTTTGATTAGCCCCTGAAAATGAGTTTTATTTTTTTTTAATGTATGCTTTTTTTTTAAAATTTTATTTATTTTTGGCTGCGTTGGGTCCTCGTTGCTGCTTGTGGACTTTTCTCTAGTTGCTGTTGTCTTCGTTGTGATGCTCGGGCTTCTCACTGCGGTGGCCTCTCTTGTAGTGGAGCACAGGCTCCAGGCACGCGGGCCTCAGCAGTTGTGCACACGGGCTCAGCTGCTCCACGGCATGTGGGATCCTCCCAGACCAGGGCTCGAACCCATGTACCCTGCACTGGCAGATGGACTCTCAACCACCACGCCACCAGGGAAGCCCTGAAAATGAGTTTTAAACAAGAGATGGATGGCCTGGTGTGCTCAGTTTCAGAGGACAGGACGTCACTACCAGGCTCCTCCAAGGGAGAAGGTGGGCTTCCTTGCTCAACAGTGGAGAAAGGATATAAGTGTAAAGGGAGAAAAGGAAGGAAAACCAGCCTCTGCAAAGACTCCCCCATCCCTCATCTTGGTAGCTAGAAGTATTCACTATGCAAGGTCAAAGGGACCTTGAGAGTATCCGGTCCAACTCACTCATTTTACAAATGAGGAAACTGAGAACCAGAAATGAAGGCATAGCTACTTAGCGGTTGACTTGGGACAAGAATCTGGGCCTCAGATCCCCACTTCAGGCCCTTCTCATTACACCTCGAAAACTCAGTACAGGAGTTGTCGCGACGCTATGCCCACCCAGACAAGTTACTTGTTTTCCCATCTTTAAACCCCATTCAGTGTAACTCAGGTATTCCATTCTCCTTCAGATCTGCATCCCCCCCAATCACTGTTTTCCGGAGGACTTATGTGTGGTCCAATGTACTGATTCCAGTACATGCGCAGTTAGCACCCACGTGCACCTCTGTGCAGCTGCACTGCAGCTGGATTGTATATAAGAAAATGTCACCACGAGAGCCGGCTACCTATGTCCAACTTCCTACATGGGTTCCAGTGTGGCAGGAAATGGCAGCCACCATCTTCCTTGCCTTCCCCGATCTTACCTCCCCTTCCCCAATAACTCAAAGAGCACTATAGGTGGGACTTAATAAATAGTTGATACTAATTTCCAATTATTTAAACTCATGTTTAAACTCATGTTTCATATTCTTAACTGTAATACAATCAATTCAACTTTCGTGGCTTTCTCGTTTATGCTGAAGGGTCACAGGGATCTAAAACCACGTCTCTCTTAGAGACGATACATATACAAAACTGAGAAGACAAGCTTGGAATCAGCTTTTCAGAACCTACAAGTACACAACGCATGAAGGAGAGGAAAACCACACCCTGCCATACCCAGGCCTCGGTCTATCCTATCAGCATTAAACAGATCTTCAGGGAAGTACTAGGAAAAAACTGGGGAGAAAAGAAGGAAAATGATTATGTTCCTTAAAAAAATTTAACCCCTTGATAAAATGTTTAAAAAAAAAACCTGCCATCAGTTTTCTACTCTAAATAAAATTTTAAGAACAAATTTTTGAGATATGGATTCAATAAACTCATTTTTTTCAATCAGGAATAACAGAAGTCCATTATTTATAGAATCACCCTAGAACACAAGAAGTAAGGGGGAGAGACAGAGAGAAAGAGGAACGGAGAGAGAAAACTGGGAGAGAGAAAAACTGTTTGTTTTTTTGTCCGTACGCAGGCATCTCACTGCCGTGGCCTCTCCTGCCGTGGAGCACAGGCTCCGGACGCGCAGGCTCAGCGCCCATGGCTCACGGGCCCAGCCGCTGCGCGGCACACGGGATCCTCCCGGACCGGGGCACGAACCCGTGTCCCCCGCACCAGCAGGCGGACCCTGAACCACTGCGCCACCAGGGAAGCCCCGACAAAAACTGTTTTGGGGATCCTAATATTCATACATCTTTGGTTTGTTTCTATTAAGTTTCTTCTTTAGCCTAATCGGTATAGAGAACTTCCTTATATATTTGGACACATACAACCTTTAAAATAATGCCAGCAAAAACTTTAAATGACCACTAGACACTCTCTTCTTTGGGGTACTTGGAAGAATTTCAGTCACTGGGTTTGATCACATCCAACATAACCCAGCCTAAGGTCAAGAAGCCAACTTATTTTGTAGGTGATAATGGTTTAGCTGTATCTCAGTATGCAACTGATGTTCCTACCCTAGCAATCTTGATATTCTGTATCACAATGATTTAAGGCCCAAGTTACCTTTTACCTCGCAGAAGGTGCTTCAAGAAACTTAAATCAGGTCTTCCAGCAACAACATCTTCTTAATGAACACTCAGGACTAATTTTAAATCCTTCAAATTCTATCTGGTACAGAACTGAAAAACGGATTTCTGAAGAGCCGTTCTCGCTGATGTAGCACGGCTCCCAGCACTCTCTGGAGCTCATGCACACATCAAAGCAAACAGCCCAGTCTCTCATCTGACTCACAGTATAAGGGCAGCACATTCCAGTCCTCATGTTTTCATTTAGACTCTTTCCTTGATTCTCCTCTCATGCCTGACATCACCTCCTGGGATGATTTCATTGGTGCCAAATGTCTGAAGGAGAGATTTGAGCTTCAAAGAGGACTCTGCAGCCCGGCTGTGAACAAGGTGGCCACTTGACAATTCCCAAGCAGCAGGTGACCAGGGGCCTGGGAACCACCAAGTGATGCTCCCCCGTCAGTGGGAGCAATGACTCATGGGTAAGCCATCTGCATGGGCCATGAGCTACAGCAGAGGGCCCCCGGACAGACAGCCACTGGGAGGCAGCATCTGCCAAAGAAGCTGGCTAGCAGCTGCATGCCCCATTAAGGCGGAGTCTCAGGAGATCTTCCCACCCTGACAAGGAGATACTACAAAGGCCAACAAAATACATCTACATTGCCATCTTCTAATTAGAACACCTAGATAGCAAACAAAATATCCAGACTTAAGCTGACATAGGAACAGTGAAGACAGCAAGTGGGTTTAAAGGCTACTTAAAATCATGCACCTTCACCAGAAAGAAGATGCTCGTGGATTTGCCTCTTGATCGCTTGGTGACTCAGAAAAAATAGGTAGAGACACTCTCCAGACTCATAAACCACTGTGGAGGAAGTACACGATGTTACAAGTTCTAAAACAACACTAAAGCCACGTAAAAGAATTCCTGCCCCCAGTTATATGCCCTCAGCATAGAAAATTTGTAAGTATTGAGAAACAGTAAAACAAATAGAAGCCGGATGTTTTTAAGCCAGTAAAACCCTAAGTGCGAATTATCTAGGTTCTTTTTCCTGTTGGCCAAAAGCCAAGAACCCAAACTGACAGCATCATTGTCTTTACAACAACTGTAAAGACCTTTACCTTTTAAAAGTTTTAAAACTTGCCAGATTTCAAAATATGAACATATCGGTCATCCTTCATGGGCTGGTTAAGTCGAACAGCCCACCCACTGCTCGGTCCACAGTCCCACCACACTTCCAAGCTCTCATGGGCTTTGGCTCTACCCCTGGAGAATCCCACGCTGGGCACCAAAACCCCCTGACTCTTACACAGCTCAGCTCCACCCTCCCCACGGCTCTCCTGAGTGACCCTGGACCAGGTCCCTCTGCTATATTCTGTGGAACTGATGTTCCCAGTTCACAAATTTCCCTGGTGTCTTAACATTTCCCTCAAACATGTACACTGACTTCACTTTCAATTCATGATCACAGACCTTGAATGGGCTGTCAGTGCTTCCAAGAAACCCTACTACATTTATAGTCTGCCTTCCTATTCTCTAAGAACATTTCAGACTTCCTTCTCTAGTCAATTCCCATAGAACCCTCCCGAAGCCCACACAGATATCTCATACTGCAGAGAAATGAAGCCACTAAATCAATTAAACCACCTGCTTTTTTATGAAAAGAAAATTTATTAAAATCACTGATCTGGAAAGGGAATATTTTAAAATTAAACTTATTTTGAAGTAACTATGGGTTCTCATGCAGTTGTAAGAAATAATGCAGAGAGATCCAGGTATCCTTTATCCAGGGTCCCTCAATGCCAACATCTTACAAAACTATGGTGTACAATCACAACCCCGATAATGACATTGCTACAGTCAAGATATAGAACATTTCCACCATTGCAGAATCCCTCATGTTGCCCGCTCATAGCCACACCTACTTCCTTCCCAGGTCCTCCTCCTGAAGTCCTGACAACCACTAATCAGTTCTCTACTTCTATAATTTTGTCATTTCAAGAATATGATACAGAAATGGAATTACACAGCATGTAACCTCTTGGGGGTTTTGTTTTGTTTTTGTTTTCTAACTCAGCCTAATTCTTTGGAGATTCACCCAGGTTGTCACGTGCATCACCTGCCGTATCAGGAAACAAAGGATGGTGCAGCCACCAAGCCAGCAGCCACTGCAGCTGCCTCCCAACTGTGTACCCTGAGGGAATTCAGGGTGGAGAAAAGCAGGATTCTGGCCCTAGATAGTGAAGGTGCATATCAAAGGGATGATTTCAGAGTCCAGACTCTTGCATCTTCCCATACACCGAAAAGAAAAGCGCTAAATTCATTAACTTGAGATGTGTGCTTTTCTTTAACTGACAGTAATCTTTGGATGTCCCTACTACCTGTTTTTGTTGTTGTTGTTTCCGAAAACTCTTAAATATCCTGGCTTCTTCCTTACCTCCTCCCAGCAGTTCCTCAGAGCCATCTGACAGGCTGCCTCCCAGGTTTAAGTCCTCAGCAAGTCCACCGAATAAAACATAGTTCTCAACTTCTAGGTTGTGCTTTTTTTTTTTTTTCAGTAGACAATTGGTAGTTTGTTCCTTTTTATTGCTGAGTAGTATTTCATGGTATAGATGTACCTAAACTACCTGCTTTTGCATCCATTTTCTCCTCCTTCCTCCTGTTACAATGAAGGAAGTACCTCTCTCCCTACAAAGGCCAACCATTTGACATGTGCTCCGGATACCCTGCCAGGTGCTTCCACAGCACTTGACTTCTCTGGTTATCATCTCTTTCTTCTGAACCATCCTCAACACCTTACAAACATGCTTGCCTGGTTCCCACATTACAGTGGTCCCCTCTGACCCCTCATGCCCTTCCAGCTCACACTTGTTTTCTCGAGTCTCTTATAACTGTACAACTTCTCAGAAGAGCTATCTACACTCTCATCAACACATCAGCTACCTCAAAGTCCTTCATTACTGTTTGCTCCTAAGCCAGTTCACTCTAGCTGCCATCCACACTTCAGCACCTTCCTCCTCAAGGCTTCCAGTGACTTACACTGTTGAATCCAATGGCAACTTCCTAAGATGTCCTCATCTTATTCTCTTAGATGAAGCCAATCCTTTCCTTCTCAAAATATGCCTCTTGCTTCTGTTACTGCACCGTCCTCCCTGGACATTCTGATTTAACATGCCCCACAGGCATTTCAGACCTAACATACTGAAAACTAATCACACCCAATTTCTTTATTAAAACCTATTTCTCAGTCTTCCCTGATTTTGTAAATGCCATATTTCCCTTGCCTCTTGTGTAGCTGGACTCAGAGGCCACAGTCCAGCAGGGACCATACTTCCTAGCACTCCCCCAACAGTAGCACCAGCCTTGAATTTGGCTTTGACCATGTGAGAGGACCTTGCCAAACAAATGCGAATGGAAATAAAGTGTGCCTCTTCCAGGATGGGACTTTTAGGAAGTTTTTCTTCTCTGTCCACTTCTACCAGCTGGAAGCAGAGTGTGGAGGCCGTAAAGAAGAGCCAGAGCAGAAGGTGGAAGGAATGCGGGTCCCTAACTCACCAGGAGGGAGAGAGCTGCCTCATAACCCAAAACACTTACATGAGCTAGAAGTATGTGACAACTGTGTCAAGCCCCAGAAATTTTTTGGTTTGCTCGCTCTAGCACGTGGTATTATCCTAATACACACCATTTTTACATAGGCATTCTTTTGATGGTATTACAAACATGAAGAAATCCAGAGCATATACGAGAGTATTCAGGTGCAATATTTACTGAATACCAAGGCTACCTATAACATAGTTATGTTTCATGTAAATTTGCTTTAATCTAAATTCTGTCAGACTTGCCTACTAAGCTAAGGAGGCCTTTAGGATGAGAAACCCATTAAACTCTACACAGCACTTAAACAGAATAGCCTTCAAGTTAATTTTAAAGAAAAGAATGTTTTCTGGCATTGTGTGGTTTGTTTTTCCTTTCCCTCTTAAAGTAAAATTCATTCTGAAATGTGTTTTTCTGAATTTTCAGATGTTATCCCCAACAAGTAGGAAAAATCTCTCAAGTTTTTCCCCCAGATAGAATACAGCGATGCTAACAGTTTTAGAAGTTCTAATTTATACTGTCTACAAAGTTGATTTCCTATTATTGTGTGCAAGTGACACACATACAAAGATTCCTCTTTGTTTTACATTCCAAACAACCCAAATATGTTTTGAAAAACACAATTCTCTGCATAAGAAAAAGAAGTCTTCCTTCATTTTCTGCGTGTTAGGACTACAACACACAAACATCACAGCTGTGGAATGCAGGAGTAGGATTCAGCGCAATCATTTTCTTTTTTAACATCTTTATTGGAGTATAATTGCTTTACAATGGTGTGTTAGTTTCTGCTTTATAGCAAAGTGAATCAGCTATACATATACATATATCCCCATATCTCCTAGGGCAATCATTTGCATATCAAGAAGCCAGGAGTCAAGATCCTGAGGTTCTGCCCTTCATTCTGCAGCTTCCTTGCTGTGAACCGTCAGGCACATTACCACTTAGGCCTAGATTTAAGAATCCGTATGATTTGAATAATGCTTCTATTTCTCATCAGGGGGCTCCAAACCTCAGTCAATGTTTACACGATGCTTCTGGGAGCCTATTTAGCAAACTGCAGGCCATGAAGATATAAAACATCATCAGCTTCAAAAAAGAAAAAAAAAAAAAATCCAGGCAGGGATGGGCATGGTGAAGACTAGATCTGTTGTTTAAATGCCAGCCCTGCGTAAAAGGTACTGGTTGTTTTTTCCTCTGATCTAATCCTCTTAGTCATTCACAATTTTAGTTGAGGAAGAAAATGTCAAAAGTTCCATCAAGGGTTTCTGCATGGTAGAATTATGGGCTTACAGCTTTTTCCTTTATGGTGCTCTGTATTTTCTGAACTGTCCACATTGAACACATATTATTTTCTTTTCTTTTTTTTTTTTTTTGCGGTACACGGGCCTCTCACTGTTGTGGCCTCTCCTGTTGCAGAGCACAGGCTCCGGACGTGCAGGCCCAGCAGCCATGGCTCACGGGCCCAGCCACTCCACGGTATGTGGGATCTTCCCGGGCTGGGGCACGAACCCGTGTCCCCTGCATCGGCAGGCGGACTCTCAACCACTGCGCCACCAGGGAAGCTCCATATTACTTCCTTAATTGAAAAATTGGTAAATGTAAATATTTTCACTCTATAAGACTGTTTTTAAAGAGAGACGAAAGCTAACTATGTCAGACTGAATTATTGGTGCCAATTCTTTGCTTCCCCCCGGAAGTGTTACAGATCTGCATCTTTGCCAAGGTATTATGGTGGGTGGAGCATGCCTCTGCCCGTTGATGCTGGGCTTGGCCATGTGACTTGCTTTGGCCACTGGAAAGTTAGCAGACATGGTGCCAGCAGAGGCTTGAAACCTGCCTGTGCAGGTGGACATGCACACGCTTGCTCCTGTCTCTTACCAGGAGAACATAATACCTTGGGTAGCTTCTGGCTCAAGGAAGAGGAGAGACACATGGAGCAGATCTAGACCGAGACTGCATCCTAAAACCAACCACAGCAGAGCCCAGGCTAAATAACCCAAAACCCAGGTGACCTGCAGCCACAGGAGAAAAAAGGGAATATGTATTGTTGTCTGAAAGTGAAACTTTGTGGTTATGTAGTATTATTGTTGTCAACTGGTACACCACCTAATACCACAAAAAAACTCAGGGGCAAAAGTAACTCATGGATTGAATTGCAGGGTATAAAAAGGGCCATGTAGCAACCTTCACTTGCCCAATTATAAAGGGGACCAAGTCAACCATAATCCCAGTTTGAGAAAACTCTTTAGTAGACAGGAATTGTTTTCCTTCCTCTCGTTAAATATATAATTATTTAATTACAATTATATTAAGTCCTATGAAAAGATGAGTCCATTCAACAATGAGATTTCACATTAAAAATATATTGTGAGTTTTCAATGTTAAAATGTATTTTTTCACAACATGATTTAATGTTTATAATTGTTTTCCACTTTATGTGTATAACATATTGTTTCACCAGTATTCTTTTGCCAGATATCTAGATTTTAGATAATATGCAATTTTAATTATTATAAGTGGTGCTGCTCTAAACATAACTAAAGTTAATTCTCTACACATATTCACGACTATTTCCTTTTGATGAAACCTGAGGAACAGAATGGCTGGATTAAGGAATATGTAAATTTTAAAGTTTTTACTATGTCTTAATTGTCTAGTTTTAATTTACTTTTGTAATTAATGGACCAGGATCCATACAGATTGAGTCAGCCCCAGATATTAACTGAGCACAAATTTTCCAATTAATTGGAAAAAAAAAATTACTCGAACTAATCCTGCTGGAATATATTGAAAACCTATTGGGTACCAGCTGTGCTAGGCACAGTGTAGTGGCCACAAGTACAGACTGTGGAGCCACAACACCTGGGTTCAAATCTTGGCTCTGCTGTTTCTGAGCATCGCGATCTTGTGCAATTTACTCAACCTGTCTGTGCCTCAGTGTTCTCATCTGTAAAATGGGTATAAGAGTGCCTCCCTCCTAAGTGCACAGAGATGTTGTAAGGATTAAATAAGTCAATAAATGTAATTCCCTAAAAGCTGTGCCTGCCACATAGTAAAGTCTTCGTGTCGGCTGTCATTAGGGATGAATAGATGAAAAGGTCACAGACCTTCCTCTCAAAGACCTAAGAGTTTAGTGAAACTTATAAAGGCTAATTGGGTGGCAAAATTTTCAAAATATAAATTAAGCCTTCACATAGTCTTTGTTTCAAAGAAAACAGTAGAAAACTGCTAAAGGAAAACAAACCTTGGAATAAAACAAAGTCAAACAATAGGAAGGCGGCTGGTCTTTAAGTTACAGAAACTATCAGGCACAAACTTATGATGTCAAAAGCAGTTTGACATAAGTTTAGCAACAAGGTCTATTCCAAGGGAAGATCATATGTGATTATTTACAGTTGCCTAAAACTAGTGGAAACCATGTTTCTTAATGATCAGAAATGATGCTTTCTTCTCTCTGCTCTAATACCTGATACTAGCACAGTGCCTGACACAAAGCAGAAACTCAATTGATAAGGGTTTCAAATTGATGTTCACAAGACCAAGTTACCCATAAACTGCAAATATCCTAAATTCAATTTGTTATGCACCAATACGCATAGCCACCATTACTGGGCTAACTGCTTTGTATGTGTTACCTCATTAAATCCTCAGCTAAGCTATGTAGAAGACCAACTAAGATTGTTTTCTTCATATTCCAAAATCACTTTCAAGCTACTGTTTTTTAAAACAGGCTGATGTTCAAGAGATTTTTTTAAAAAGCTCTCCTAAGGACTATTAAACATTTTTGAAAATTATCTGACCAAAAATTAATTAACTAAAATAATTTTATATCAAGCTAAATTGCAAAAGGTTAGCTAGAATTGCTAGAGCTGTTGAGATTTTGAAATGGGAATCAAGTTCAGCTTTTTTTTTTTTTTTAAAGGTAAAGGCCAAATTTCATGTTTCTGGTCATATATCTGCATCAAGAGCTATACCTTTGCATTATTTTAAAGTTTTAAGTAAACTGATTTAGCAAAAATTGGAGCAACCATTACTCCCCCCCACCTATTGGTCAAAAATAGTTTAACCAAAGTAAGTAAATTCCCTAAGTGAAATTAGTAAGTAAGAGGTGAGCCTTTTAACCGTTAAGGTTTAATCTCCCCTGCTAAAAAACTAAGGGTTAGACTAAATCTTTAGGATCTCCTACTTAAAAATGCAAATATTCTGCATTTATAGAAATGAAAGCAAAGAAAAATGTCCTAACAAGCATTAAAAGAACATCAGTAAAACTCAAGTGTGAACATTTGCCCTAATTTTAATGAAGTGCAGCAATTTTTTGATGAATTTTTTCCCCTTGGCTTCAGGGGGAAAGTCAGCTTCACCCTACACCTCAGCAGTGTGCCACAGTGGGTCACATGTTCTAGACTCTGTGCTGATCATGGTACAGAAGCATTTCTGCTCCCAGAAATTTCATCTCCAAAAAGTCAAAATCCGTAATTCTCCAAAAAAATGAAGAACTCAACTTGTTTTCCAGGTCATTTATGAACTGGCAGACAAGAGAAAACTTTATTGTTAAAAAACAATAAAGTTTCTTTAAAATATTTAGAGGAAAAAGCTCTTAGAATGAAAAAATAGAAATCTAACCTTTAGTGATTTACAATTAAGTTTAATAACATGAAAATTTATATGGGAAATCTTCTTTTAAAAAACATGCTTTAAGTTATTTTAATTTGGCTATCTTTCAACCCAATAAAAGTTATCTGTAGATTTTCTAGATTTTAATTTTTGATTAATTAAATTTTAACAACACAATTTAAAAATGGGTGAAAAATTTAAACAAGCACTTCACAAAAGGAGAAATATGAATGTCCAATGAGCACATGAAAAGATGTTTGACATCATTGAGTCATCAAGAAAATACAAATTAAAAACAGAAAGTGATACGACTACTAACCCATTTAAATGGCTAGAATTAAAAAAAAAACTGGCAATACCACAGATGGCCAAGGATGCAGAGCAATTAGTTCATTCACCTGTTGCTGGTGGGAATGTAAAATGGTACCACTTTGGAAACAGTTTGGCGGTTTCTTATGAGGTTCAACATACACTACGGATACACCTAACAACACAGATGCATCTTAAAAACAAACTGAGCGAAAGAAGCCAGACACAAAAAAAGCATGCAATGTATGATTCGATTAGTATAAAATTCTTAAGATAAATCTAATCTATAGTGACGAACAGCAGCTCTGGGGTTGCCTGGGCCCAAAGAAGGGGCAAGGGAACATGTTATATCTTGACTTTGGTGGTAATTACACTGGGGTGTAAATTCGCTAAAACCCATCCACAGGTACACTTAGAATGGATACGTTTTATTTTATGTAAATTATACTTCAGTAAAGTTTACTAATATAATCCTCAATTTAATGGCTCTCTGAATTGCATTAGGTTGTACCAAATGGTCTGTGGAGGGGCAGGTACATTCTAAGGGGCTGATTTTCACACAGGGAACTCCACTGTCATTGGGGACACACTACAGTTGTCCCCACCTATCCACGGGGATTGGTTTCAGGACTCTCACAGATGTTCAAGTCCCTTATATAAAATGGCACCGTATTTGTTTATCAACTATGCATGTACTCCCGGATACTTTAAGTCATCTTTAGATTACTCATAATACAACATAAATGCTGTGTAGATAGCTGCCAGCAGAGGGCAAATTCAAGTTTTGCTTTAGGGAACTTTCTGGAATTTTTTTTTTTTTTTTAATATTTTCCATCTGTAGCTGGTTGAATCTGTGGATGTGGAACCCATGGATACAGAGGGCCAACTGTACTGTATAAATGTAACCCCCTCTCTTAAACAAGTCACCCATGCGACTCACCAGTCAGAGCACCCCCCAGGCTTCCCCGCCGCAGCTGTCTTCCATCCTCACTCAGCTGTCTTTTAAACTTCAGCGACTTTCCAGGGCCGGAAGCCACGTCTGGGTTGCTGCATTTCCGAAATGGCATGGGCGGAGGGGATAGTATGTGGTCAAGCTGCAGAGAGAAGGACAGCGACATCACTTCCTGGGGATGCTCTCAACCAGAATGAAAGACACCACACCCCTCCCCACCAGGCATACTTTCTTCCCTCTTTTCCTTCTCTAAATCCCTCTCTCCTAACACTGTTTTGAATTTGGCTGGTATAGAGACTTCAGGGTTCCACTGTTGGGCCTTCCATCTGAAAGAGTATCTGGCTTGCTGCAAAACCTCCACTGCTGTGTTTTTCAAGCGAATTAGTGGGTCATGGCGTATCAGTGGATCATGAAATCAAGTTTAGTAGATGGTGACCAGCAGAACAGAAATTATCAGAGTCCAATGAAGGAAGGAAAAGAATCATTTCATGAAATGGTTAAGTTACACATGTATGTGTGTGTATCCAGAGTCATTATGTAAAATATGTCTTTCTGTGGGCCATGATCCTAAAAAAAATGAAGAATATCGCTCTATAGATCCTACAGGGAATCCATAGATCACTTTAGTTGTTCACAAAAGAAAATTCACAAGCTTTCGGTGCTCACAAATATACGTAGGGAAGGGAACTTTCTAGGCACCACAGCCCTTAATGGAAATTAATATGTCCTGATACCACTTCATAGCTTTTTAAAGGAAAACCTGTCACAAGAGTCATAGAAACCAAAGTCACTTCAAAAGACAGCTTTCTACAAAAGAATCCCTTGTGTCACAACACTTATTTCAAGATCCGTCCTGCTTTCAGAAGAAAACCTCTCATACCTGAATAGGGCCCTATGTTTTAAAATGTTCTCCTTCAGGTAGGTGTATATGCATGTATATGTGTCTAGATAGTTATTAAAGACAAAAATATTAATGTGCACATGCATATACCCAGATAGTTATTAAGAATAAAAATGAAGTACAAAAAATATTCATGGATATTCCAACTGCCACAGAAGAGAGCCAGCTTCATAGAAATTTAAAAACAAACAAGAGTTGGGTAACACTGCTCAAAGCCAGGCATTTTTAGGGATGCTTCACTGAGATTTGTTTTGTCTTCCTGGGTAGGAAGAAGGTCATCTGCTTATACCTGTCAGAATTTTTTCAGATTAAGACTCTCATGGGTGCATTTACAGGAAAAGGAAATTCATGGATGAAGTCATCTATGTGTCTGTCTATGCCATGCAGCATATTCAAAACCATGGCACAAAAAGAAATCTGACCTTGCCTATGAGTAACTCCTCTCAAGCCAGTTGAAATGGAATAGACTACGCTCACTCAGCTGTTACATGATGTCAACTCTCCCCCAAGCTCAGCTGTATTCATTAGTAACACAGAACAGCTGGATTTCAAGCACTTGTCAATCAGTACCATCTGAAATTCATTGCCAGTCAGTATTTTACTGTATTTCATTGCCACTTAGTAGTTTAGTGAGAGGTCCTCAACAAACTAGAGGCGTATCCACTCCAGGATCTACCCTGATCAGCAGGGAAAAGGAATTGCAGATTGTACTTTTGGAAGTATTTGTTAGGGCTGCTGTTCATTACATCAGTGTCCTACTTAGAACGGCCTCCAAGAGCGAATTTCTGTCTAGTGTTAGACACTTTGCCCTTAAACCTTACAGACAATGAAATGTAGCAAGGGCACCTTGGACAGTAACACATCAGCTACTAGAAAACGCAGAACCCAGCCAGGGGTCCAAATGCAGTCAGTCCATTACACAACGCAGAGGTTAATTTTGCCTCCTTCTTAGCTCTATTTTATGCCCTTACCCCCGTTTTTTTTTTTCTTTTTTTTCTGCCAATATTTTGGGGAAATTTTAAGGAAATGTGAAACAACAGAAAAGTTGTAAGATTAGTATAATAAAAACCATGTTCCCTTGACCAGTGGTGAATTGTTAACTTCCGCCCATGACTTTTACTCCTTCTCCCTCTCTCCCTCCCTCCCTCTCCCCCCCCCCACTTTCTCTTTGCCCTACCACCCCTATAGTGAGAGTTAGTTGCAGACATTGTGGATTTTTACCCCTCAATACTTTGGCCTGCCTCTTCAAATAACAAGGGCACTGTCTTAAATTCTCCTGCCCTGTATTAAATGTATTCTTCTAAGATGTCTCAAATCTTCTGTTATCAAGGGAAGTATAAATACTAGGGAAAAAATAAAATATGTGGACTTAATATTAAAAATTTGCTTTTACAGCGAAAGAAAAACATGCAGCCACAAGGTGGCAATGTGTCATAGACATTCAACAAAATGCCCCATAATCGCTGCTACTCACATAAGTGCACCAAGAACCCCTCAGAATAACCAAGTGAGTTAGGGTCCATTTCAGTTAGTCATTTTCTCTTAATTACTAGTGGCAGCTGCATTAAATACAAATATTTATTGTTTAAGGTTCACCAACTTCTGCTACTTATTTTTCACCCGAAGTTAAATTTTTCAGCTTGTGGAATTATAATTAATTTCTCTGGGGAAGTTTGTTGTATTGCTAATTAACAGAGGGTGAAAAAAGTAAGCAGAGGAAAGAAGATAATTCCTAAGGAGGAATTATGTGATTTCCTTACATATTTCCAACAAAGCCATAAAAGACCTGAAACAAGTGTAGAAGAAAGAGAAGGAAGTCAAGGAGAAAGTGTAGGCAAATAAAAAAGAAAATCCATGTCCTCACATATAGAGTCATCAGCTATTAGTCCATAAGCCAGAGTTTTTTAATCAGAATCACAACCCCAAGAGAGGAGTATTATTTTAAATCTGGCAAAATCGAGGCAGTGAACTGTGAGGGCTGCAAATGTTCCCAACACAATATAAGCAGAAAAACCCATAAGCACTGCGCCATGTTCCAGGATCCCATTTTCTTCCTCACATCAAAATCACACTCTCAACAGCGCTCTCTCTAAATATATCATTTTTCCAAATTTGCTGTGTTGTCAGTCGCTCTACTTTTCTTTCTACAGTTAGTCAGAGCTTCTCAAAATGGTCCACTACAGCCTTGCAATTTATTTTTCATTTTTTGTCCTGATTCAAACACTCATGATCCCTTTAAAACATTTCATCAGACCCTGGAGCTTAAGGCAGACAGTCAACATATCACTTTGGACACTGCCCTCTGAATGATTTCAGTTTAATGTTTTCCAAGCTTTCCAAACTTCCAAAGTCTCCACACTACAAGGAATTCAACTAAAGACAGAGGTTGTCTTTACAACTTTCACTCATGTTCAAGGACATCTAAGCCTGCATTTGTCCTACTTGCTCTGAATACTTCTAATTTCCCTCACCAAGCAGTCAGTGAACTCCTGGAGAGCCAGACCCTACTCCCTTGTCACATACTCACCTAGCACACCGCTAGCCACAAAGTATCCTGGACTGAAACACATTCTCTGTACTTCATTCACTGATGGCAAGCATTGATTTGTGGTAGACTAGCTTTCCTCAAAACTACCTACCTTTAGTTTTCTTAACCGCTTTTAGTTCCAATGGCCACAAAACAGTTAAGGTGCATTTGCATATTACTGAATTTGGAAGTCAGACAGACAGGGACCAAACTTAACTCTTACAGGTAAGCAACCTCTCTTGCTAGCAGTTTTTTTTTTTTTAATTGAAGTATAGTTAATTTACAATGTTTCAGGTATAACAAAGTGATTCAGTTAAACACACACACATACATATATACACACACGTATATGTATATATACACACAATCTTTATCAGATTCTGTCCCATTACATTATTGCAAGATATTGAATATAGTTCCCTGTGCTATACAGTATGTCCTTGTTGTTTACCTATTTTATATATAGTAGGATGTATTTGTTAATCCCAAATTCCTAATTTATCCCTCTTACCTCCTTTCCCCTTTGGTAAGTTTGTTTTCTATGTCAGTGAGTCTGTTTCTGTTTTGTAAGTAACTTCATTTGTATCATTTTTTAGATTCCATATATAATTGATATCATATGATAACTGCCTTTATCTGACTGACTTACTTCACTTAGTATGATAATCTCTAGGTCCATCCATGGCATTATTTCATTCTTTTTTATGGCTGAGTAACACTATTCCATTGTATACATGTACCACATCTTCTTTATCCATTCATCCGTCAATGGACACTTAGGTTGCTTCCATGTCTCGGCTATTGTAAATAGTGCTGCTGTGGACACTGGGGTGCGTGTATCTTTTCAAATTAGAGTTTTTGTCTTTTCCGTATATATGCCCAGGAGTGGGACTGCTGGATCATGATAACTCTATTTCTGTTTTTTAAGGAACCTCCATACTGTTCTCTATAGTGGCTACACTGACTTACATTCCCACCAACAGTGTAGGAGGGTTCCCTTTCCTCCACTCCCCCTACAGCATTTATTATTTATAGACCTTTTGATGATGGCCATTCTGACTGGTATGAGATGATACCTCATTGTAGTTTTGATTTGCATTTCAGTAATAATTTTGCTAGCAGTTTATCACAGGAAACATGTAAGCGTCCTAGAGAACAAACGGTGTACACAACTACTGTAAGTCTGATCCAGACTTGGGGAAAAGTTTCCAAAATTACCAGTCCTACAGAAATGCTCATCACCAGAAATCTATATCTATCTTCTATATTGATCATCGCCAACCATTGTTTGCTGTTTTACAACTATCAGGATGAGTAAAACAGAAGAGTCCACCACAATTACACTGTGGCTTCTGCCATCAGTTAATATGAATTAAAGCCAAATCATTTACAAGACTGGGTCTTATTCTGTTTAGTGTCTCTGCCATCACCACCACAACCACTACCACTGTCTCCAAACATGGACCATGTGTTTCTTCTACGGCTATATCCCACAGTTTCATCAATCTCTTTCTAAAAAGGCATATTATACCTTTCGATGAACACTGAACTTGCAGTCTTCTTAACTGACAGCTTTCTCCAGCCTCGTCTCCAGACAATTTCCTGCCCAAGCACACAAGTTCTCTCATTTACATGTTCACATAACCATTGTTATTTGGAAACTAAAGAGATTTTTCCAACTTCAGTAAATGGCAACTCCTTCTGTCTAGCTTCTCAAGTCACAAACCTTACACTTATTCTAAACTTCTCTTTCTTATTCTATAGCTGATCAGCAAATCCCCTAACTCAACCTCTAAAATATATCCAGAACCCAATCACTTCACCACTTTTACTGCTACCACTCCGGTCTCTGCCTTCCAGATCTCTCTTGAAATAGCCTCCCCAAGAGATCTCTTTGCTTCCATCCTACTTCTCAGCACAGCAGTCAGTGACCCTTCTAAAACATAAGCCAGAGGCTTACGATCCTCTGCTTGGAGTCCTCCCATGACTTCCTCTGCTTGGAGTCCTCCCATGACCTCCCCTTCACCCAGAACAAAATCCAAAGTCTTGACAATGCCCTACAAGGTCCTACCACCTCTACCCCCATTCCTCTGAACCCAGCTCCTACTACTCCACTCACTCCACTTCTGTCTGTTGCCTGACCTCAAAAGCCCCAGGCATCTCCCCACCACCCAGAACCTTAACACTGATTACTTCCTCTACCTGGGATACACTCCAGATATTAGCTACCATGTTTCCACCATCCTAAAGGTCTCTATTAAAAGGTTACTCTTTCGGGGGCGGGGGGGGGGGGGGGCTTTCTCTAATGGCCCTACGTAAAAGTGTTACTGAACACAAGTTTGTGTGCCCCATGTACAGTGAAGTCAAAGAAACGGAAACATTGGCATTTGGAGCAGAGAAAGGTTTACTGCACGGCCAAGCAAGGAAAATGGGTGGCTCATGCTCAAAAAACCCAAACTCCCTGAAGGGTTTCAGCAAAGCATTTTTAAAGGCAAGGTGAGGGAGGGGTATCCCAGGGTTTGTCATCAGCCCATGCACAATTCTCTGATTGGTTGATGGTAATCAACCCTTAGGTGCCAGAAGGTCTGGGGGCCTAGGAGCTCATGATCATCAAGCAGTTAATTTCTTCCATTTGGTGGTGGTTTTAGCATCTGAAAAACTCAGGAAATATACATCAGATACTACCATCTAGGTACTTCAGAGAGGAGCTAACGCAGAGGATATGGGGGACAATTCTGTCTTGGGAAGGTCCCATAGGGTCCTGCTTGGTTACAAAGGGTAGGCCCGTCACTTTTTTCCCTTTTCAATTTTTCTCCTTAGCATCTATCACTACAAACATGTTAGACCTTTTATATTTGTTTATTGTCCTTCTTCTCCCACTAGAATGTAAGTTACATGAAATTACATACTACTCTGTTTCGTCCACCATTTGTCCACTGCTCTACTTAAAAGGCACCTTATAAATATTTGTTGAGAGAACAAATTGCAAATCTCTGGTATTTAGATTAAACAAAAAATAAAAAAACATACGCAACAAAGGTTTCTGATTACTGGAAAAAAACAGGATCAACTTATAATATTAAATGTTACTCAAGGTAAAAATGCTAAAGGGAGTCTAGCATTTTGACAAAGTTGAACACTTCATATATGAAAAAGGCCCTTAGGTTAGAGCAAATGGCATCTTTTCAAAGAATCTTTTCTATATACAAACTAATATGCTAATTTTCGAACACTGCTACCTCTGAAGGTGATTCCTAAATAATGAATTTTTCGACCTTTTAAATCTATCCTAAGTAGCATAATCACTGTGTCTACCAGCTCCTCCTTTCAGTAATTCCTTATTCATTCCCAAGATGTGGCACCTGCATTTTAAAGACCCATCCGGAATGCATGTGCCCTAAGGCCAAAGTTCATTAGTTCAGAGGGATCACCTCATACATAATAGGGTCTGACAGTAAAGTCTTTTTTATGCTAAGAAAGAGAGAGAAAGAGATTGACTAGTAACTTAGGGTTATGAAGACACTGTTCACTTATTCTGTTTCTTGATTTTAAATATTCTAAGAAACCAAAGATATGAAAATAAATGAAGAATTGTAACACTGCATAGACTATGCTTGTAATCTTAATGAATTGCTCTATTGCCTCCATCCAGAAAGGAATCAAATTGGCAACCTGAAATGAGTTTATTGCAAAATTGGATTACATTTACATTTAAACCAAGTCCTATAAACAACATTTTGAAATTTGATAGGGTTCTATAGTTAAGACAGTCATTATTGTTTTCATACTAATTCCTCAGTGGCCAGGAATGCCAACACTTCCTATCTAATTAGGACATTTAACTCTTTCTATGCCTGTTTCCTCATCTGCAAAATGTCAGTAAGAATACTACCTATCTCTTGAGGTGGCTGTGAAGTTTAAAAGAATTCACATATGCGCTTAAAACAATACATAGAATACAGTATGTGTGTAATAAATATTAGCTGTGGTGGCTATTAACATCCCCATGTAGAAGTTACTTCATTCGGAAACATCTCTGTATGTGTACTTCATCATAAATGGTTTGCAAGGAAATTAAACTGATTATAGTTTTACTGAGCTGTCTTTTTTTTTTTTCTTTATGGCTCAAATGAGAACTTGGTTTGAATGAACTGCTTTAAAATTATTTCAGGCCAAGACAAGAAATAACTAAAACATAAAAATAAATAAATAAATAAAATTATTTCAGGTTGTCATTCTTGTGCTGTGCTCTAGAGCACAGACTCCTGGGTCTTGATCATGGGGGTTCTCAGCATGCATGAGGTGAGGGGCCTACTCCCAGTGTGAATTCTCAGGCACAGAATCCCACTGTCATGCTACTTAACTCCTCTCTCGGAAGTACGGGCCTCAGAGGTGGTGAGGACGCAGAAGGAGGATGGATGAAAAGGGCCTGACACAGGGCTTGGCACATACAAGCACTAAGTAATAATGTTGATGGTAACTGTCATCACAGCTCAAGTCTCCCCTTGCCTTAGCCTGTTGACTCAAAGAATAGAGAGAAAATATTTAACATTCTCACCACTGCCTGAAGAATATACAACCTCCCTTCCCCCAGCATCCTAAGATCTTACTATAGATCGAATCAGACACCGAGAGAGCTACAATCTTGGACCATATTTTACTGGGGCCCATTGAACTGAATTTGCTGACATTCATATTGGACTATGCCACCCAGAATGCATGTTTCCATTTAATGATATTGTAAGAAGTAGCCCTCTATAAGTCCTGCCACTCTTCCATAAACATAAGGGCCTATATTGAACAGTATCCTCCTTGTCAAGACTCATCTCTATACAAATATTAAGCAGCTGGGAACCAGGTATTCTGGGCACAACAGTGGACAGAACAGACAAAAATCCTTGTCCACTAGGAGGTTCATTCCAGCTGGAGAGACAGAAACCTGGAGAAAATGCTGTCAGTTCTCTGCACTAGAAACAGCTCTGCTTCTGCTGGGTTATGGTCTTCTTTTATCCTGGGAAGCCCATGAACCATATAACTAATCATGTTCCTCTAATTCAGCCACTTGAAATCATAGGACAAAGCTTGCAGTCCATCACCAGCAAGTGTGGCCTGTCCAGTCTCCATCAAGACTTCATGGATCTGGTTGTAACCTGCAGTAACCTCACTGGATTTCACCTTACCCTCTGCTAGACTGAACGTTTGTGTCCCCACCGCAAATTTATATGTTGATCCTTAACCCCCCAAAATGATGGTATTTGGAGGTAAGACCTCTGGGAGGTGATTAGGTCATGACGGCAGAGTCGTCATGAATGGGAAACCCCATAGAGCTCCTTTGCCCCTTCCACCACGTGAGAACATAGCTAGAAAAAAATCTGGCTATGAACCAGGAAACAGGCTCTCACCAGACACTGTATCTGCCAACGGCTTGATCTTGGACTTCCCAGCCTCCAGAACTATGAGAGATAAACTGTGCTTATAAGGCACCCCAGCCTCCAGAACTATGAGAGATAAACTGTGCTTATAAGGCACCCCCTCTACGGTATATTGTTACAGTGGTCTCAAGTAGTGGTAATCTTGTTGCCTGGGGGACGTTTGGCAATGTCTGGAACCATTTTTGGTTTGTCCAACATAAAGGGGGCAGGGCATGTGCTGGGATCTAGTGGCTAGAGACCAAGAGTGCTACTAAATATTCTACAAAGCCCAGGACAGCCCCCAGCAGCAAAGAATTATCCAGCATACAACATCCATAATGTCACTGTTACGAAACTCTGCTCTATACTTGCTTTTCTTTTGTCTAACTGCACCTATTTTTAAGTTATTCATCTTGCTGAGTTATGTGTTACTGTAGGTCATCTTAAAACCTATTGAGAACAAGAAGTGGGGGGCAAACGGAGAGCATAGATAGAATCTAAGCAAGAATTGTTCATGTCAACAAGATTTGTTAAGCAAACCATTTCCTGAGCCACATTAATTTACCCAACCTATTTAGCTGTTTATTGCATTTCACTGTCTCAATGAACATCCATGTTTTGAAAACTACATCAATAGAACATATTTAAACCAAAAGATGTACTAGATACCAATATCATTTTCCATCTTCAGTTTTGTAATTAATTCTTTGAATCACAAACTTCAATTAGCAATACACAAAGTGTTTCAGAAACATCCTAACATACATTAGTAGATCAAACTACAGTGGCATTCACCTAAACAGACCTGCACCACTAGTTTCATCTCTTAAGAGAATTGATTTTCTTTCTTCCTTCCTGAGAGAAATAAGTAAATTAGCACTTTGATACCACAATCTCGCTTTTGTCTGTCAACTCAGCTTCAAGGAAGTTAATTCCTTTGCTTATGAACATGCCCCCGCCAGCACACACACCGCCAGCTGTATCATCACAGTCCCAACGACAAAGCGCCGCACAGCAGGCGTTTAATTGTGATGTGTACATTAAGCATTAAATTCAATTGTCTGCAGATGAAAAAACAGAGCTAATGTTATATTACAGTATTTCGAAACATAGCACTTCTTAATTTAGAAACAAGGACACTGGGGAAGCACAGGGAATATACTGATCTGACTTTGCATACATATCACCTATTTTCCTGTCACTTTAATATTCTAGATGTGTCTCTGACCTTTAGTTAGGGATCTGATCTCTGCCTGAAGTCGTTTACTTATCCGAAGACATTAAATTCCCCCGGCACCATCATGTCCCCATCAGCAACATAACTAAAGTTTCTGACCGCGGTTAACACAGCAGGCAGAGAATATACTCCTTACCAGTCACTGTCCCTGCACTTAAAGTCAGAGGGGAAAATCTCCACGATGCCACAAAACTTGACATTCTGTGCCAGCTTCCCCCTCTGGTGGGGAGAGTGGACCCCCAGGCAGGTAGCAGTAGTAGTCCCATTTTACCAATGGGCAAACACATTGGGAAACATTAACCCCTCCAAAGTTATCAGCTCCACAGGAGGTACAAAAGGAATCAAGCCCAAGGTTCCTAACTCCAAAGCCCATGGTCCTTCCACTGTTCCAAACCGTGAGAGGGGCTCACAGCAGCAAAGCACATGAAGCCCTGGAAAGTTGATTTTAATTCCCTCTTTCATCCTCGGTCCTAGAAGGCTCCCCAGAGAAGGCTGGGTCTTACACTCTGGTGTCAACCAATCTGAATGATCTAGTTCAATCCTAACTGGCAGTCTACAGAAGCGGTTTCTAGGACTTCTTAGCGGAAATCCTCAAGTCAGAATTACAGAATCACAAAATCCAATCACCTGTAGTCTAATTTCCTGCTTTTCAGAAGACAGAGGCCCAGCCAAGTCAATCGCCCAGGTTTGCAAAGATAACCGCCTAGGTTTCTGGTGCGAGAATCCTGACCAGAACCCAGATTTCCAGACCTACAATCTGTTACCTTGCTCCCCTTACCTACTCCTGCAGTCCTGCTGGTGTCCACCACTCTATTATAATTGACTTGTAGGATTTTCTATGGGTTTTGTTTATAAATGCTTTATCAACCAAGACTTGTTTTAACAACTAGACATCGTGCTAAGGGCTGAAGACAAAAAACAGAATGCACATAGTCATCTTCCTTAGGACACTTCTACCAGAGTGCAGGAGACAGACACAAAAGCACAACCATGAAACAACATGGCAAATGTAACAAAGGAGTTAGGTATGAGGGATTGTAGCGGCTTTGAGCAGAGTTGTGGTCCAGCACCTAGTTAATTTCCGGTCCTTACTGTATTGGCTAAGCCATGCGTGTCACTTAATGCCTGAAACGCTGAAAGGAGTTAACTATCATTCACTCACACAGACTATGGTCTTCTCGGGGACCCTGAAGCCAGTGCCTGAAGGAACAGAGTGGTGTGTAAACACTTGGTAATTTTCCTTCTAGCTTGGGCTTTTCAAGCTTTTCTTTAATGGGGTACAGAAAAAAAATTATTTTCTAAACAAGTTGGTCTAAGTAGGACGTATGAAGAGAATCCTCTTTGTTGAGAAGCTGCTGTGCTAAGTACCGTAGAGGGGAAATACCTGAGTCCACAGGGTCTGAGGCTGAGAAGAACTATTTTGTGTTACGGCAGGAGGAACAATTTGCTGTTGCTCCAGAGAAGGAAAGAGAAGGAACATGAAAAATGCGAAATAAGCACCGAAAGACAAGTGTTTTTTTCAACTAAATGAAAACCAACCATGGAGAATAATTGGCAGCTAAACCTTCTCTGAGAGGAGGTGTAGGAGGAAGAGCAGAGTTTCTCCCACCATCGGTGCCACGCAGTCTGACCCTAAACATCCGTCCTTCTTCAGGCACCAACCGCCCCACCATGGCGGGTGTCTAAGAGCAGTGGGAGCATCACATCCCATTTCCTGAGGGGACCAGAAAACAGGGGAGATGGGGAGGCAGGGCTGTAAGGCAAGCCTACAGCTGGGACAGCACTCAGCCACTTACAGGGGGCGAATGATAACTTCACCTATAAAATAAGGAAAATTACTTCCTCCTCACAGGACTCTTGTGGATTAAGTTAAGTGATCAGTAGCAAGTTCCTAGGAAGAGAAAACGCTCAAACGTTTCTTCTCTTCCCCTTTCCATTTCCTCTCTTCGCCCGCTTCATTTTGCCAGAACCATAAAAGAAAAATAATCAAGCACTAGAACTTCTGATCAGTAACATCTGTTGACCTTAAAAATAAACTCTCGGGCTTCCCTGGTGGCGCAGTGGTTGAGAGTCCGCCTGCGGATGCAGGGGACACGGGTTCGTGCCCCGGTCCGGGAAGGTCCCACATGACGCGGAGCGGCTGGACCCGTGAGCCATGGCCGCTAAGCCTGCGCATCCGGAGCCTGTGCTCCGCAATGGGAGAGGCCACAACAGGGAGAGGCCCGCGTACCACAAAAAAAAAAAAAAAAACTCTCCACAAGTGTCTGGGAGAAACTTCAAAATATGCTCTTCTTGTAAAATAACGTGTAAGCTCTTTAACTGGACAAACATATAAATTAATATTCATTTCATGATTTTACATTAAGAGGAAGAAAGGTTTGTTTGAAGAAGTCTGCCATGGGTAGCGGTAGCAAACCGAACCCTGACCCAAGAGACAAAATAAACTCTCTTCAGAAAAACATTCCTAAGAAGCATGAGTCACATGCTCTCAGCAGCTCAGGGGCCTCACCTGGTTAAAATGGAAACATTTTAGAAGGACAGGAAAAACAGTCACTGAGAAATTGGCAAACAGAGAACTCAAGGGAGGGCTCTGGGGATGGGGGGTGGTGCAGGCCCATGCAAACTATTTTTATCAGCTTCATTTCTTCTTCAAGAGGGAAAAGATAACCAGAGAGTGTGCAGAGAATGGAGAAGAAAGAGAAAGAAAGGACTGAGGGAGAAAGGAGAGGGAGATGGGGAGAGGAGAAAGTGACCCAACAAGGCCTGTTCAAGGACGCTAATGCCCTGTCGGCTCCCATGCTCCGTGTCACCTCATGCTTCCATTCCAGATGTGTCCCGCTCTCACCACAGAGCCTAACAATCTTCTCTCTTAGCAAACATAACCCATAATAAATAAATAATTATATAACATTAAATGTATTAAATACTTAGAAATGAATATAGTCCACAAATCTAAATAAAGAAATCCCAAGACCTTCAGTCAGTAGCTCCCCCGGCTCAGCACCAAATCGCACTTACTCCTGGATCTCTACCTGAACAGGGTCCGCCCAGCTGTCTACCCTGTAACCCTGGGCTGAGTCTCTGCTTCTCAGTTACTACTCTCCCTGGCCTGGGCCCCCAGAACTCAAGGTCTGGGGGCTGCCTTGTGCCCAGGGTCTGGCACTGACTGACTCTTGCCTCTGAAACGCAGACTGCTGGGGACCAGATCCCAACACAGTGCCTGACCTCAATGCCTCCTGCCTGTCGGCCCAGTGAACAGTCTGCCCCACCTCTGCTGGGAGCCACAGCCAGGCTTCAGGGCTTGCTTTAGAGCTTTAGGTCATGGTGCTAACAGCCCAGCTCTCCTCTGTCTGGTCACACCATCCCAGGGCTTAATCCCAAGTCGTCATCCACCACGTGGACTCCCAGCCCCCAAGAGTAGGCCAGGTCTAACCTACCAGGCCCCCAGGGGAACATGAACTAGAGAAACGTAGGAAGGAGAAAATGACTCAGAAAGACATGTAAGAGGAGGAAGGGAGAGGGTAGGAAATGTAATGAGGGAGACAGAAGAAAAAGGAGAAAGAAGGAGCAATGAATAGCTTGATAGACTCTCAGAAAGGAATCCGTCAACTTCATAGTCTACTATTCACTCGGGTCATGAGTGCATGAGTAACTTGATCACTTTGATCTTCTGATTACTGATGTCCTTGAAAAGTCTGATTGGCTGACCAACCATTACTGGGAACTCACATATTTTTATCTATTCTCTACAAAAGGGTCTGGCTCCAAACAGGAGCTCTCTGTTCAGACCCCCCAACCCCACACTTGCTGGGAAGAAAACTCTTCTCCAGGTTCCAGGAGTGAAGGACAAATCAAGACATTCCCAACAACCAGCTGAAATCAGGCGAGGAAAAGATCTTGCCTTTGGGAACAGGTTCATAGCTCTGCTAAAAGAAGTATTCAACAGAAGCCACAGTGTAGTAAAAACAGACAGAAGATAATTCATGGTCAAGAATCCCTTGAGTTCTCAAATCAGCCCCCAAGGATTGGATAGAGTTGCGTAAATAAGACCAACACAGCAACAAGAAGAGTTGAAGAGGACTGAGAGTTCTTTCATCTTTTTTAATCATGTCTATAAACAAGAATTCTAAAACTACTATTAAAAATATACTTACTTTAGGGCTTCCCTGGTGGCGCAGTGGTTAAGAATCCACCTGCCAATGCAGGGGACACGGGTTCGAGCCCTGGTCCAGGAAGATCCCACATGCCATGCAGCAACTAAGCCCATGCGCCACAACTACTGAGCCTGCACTCTAGAGCCCGCGAGCCACAACTACTGAAGCCGCTCACCTACAGCCCGTGCTCCACAACAAGAGAAGCCACCACAATGAGACGCCTATGCACCGCAACAAAGAGTGGCCCCCGCTCACCGCAACTAGAGAAAGCCCGTGTGCAGCAACGAAGACCCAACACAGCCAAAAATAAGTAAACAAAAATCTTAAAAAATGAATAAAATCTATCTTTAAAGAAAATATATACTTACTTTAGCCAATAAGAAGAAACAATTTTGTTTCCCTGCCACTAAAGATCAAAAACAAAACCGACCCAATAAACAAGGTAGAGAGCCCATCAGTCCCTACCTTCGGAAAGCATGAACACACTGACATCTGACCATGTCTGAAACAGACTTGAGCAGGTGGACCCAGAGAGCAATTCAGCAGTCAGCATCTGACCCAGCTCTGGCTCCCATGCCCCAGGTCTTTATTTTTCCACTCTTGCCTGAGACTTGCCTGTGGATCTAAAGGCTGGAATCAAGAGACGTGCTAAATTAGGGAAAGTTTCAAGTTTGAGCTTGAAATCAGCCAAGAACAGAACAGTGCACGCTGTGCATATAGTCTTCCTTTTAATAAATCTAGGGTTCTCGTATATAAAACTTAAAGGTAGATAGATTACTTTCCTTCTCCTTATATGGGGATTTTAAACAATGAATTCCTCGGCCATTTAAATGTTTATTCAAAGATTAACAAACACCAGTTCACAAAATGTGAAAGCATAGCTCTCTTCTACAAGGCCATGCCCATTGGACTGGTCTGGCTGGTGAAGTACACCATCCCCATCCATTTGTATCATCACAGCTACCAGAAGCCAGACTGCCTCACCATCAGGGCTATGGGTTTTCTTTGTCCTCCAGTTCCTGTAATGGTCATGGTCATCCCCTACTGCTGAGAGGCCCCATTGCCACCAAGCCCAAGCCCACCACAGCCACTGAATGTTCATTCCTGACGTTCACCACTCCTTGATGTTGCAGGGATCAGCTAACTGCAGCCCACACGACAAATACAAATTGACTGGACCACAGCCATACCCATTCGTTTACATACCATCCACGCTCTGCCCACATCAGCAGGGCTGATCAGTTGTCCCAGAGACCATATGGCTCATGAAGCCCAAAATACTTACTATCTGGCCCCCTTAACTGAACAAGTTTGCCAGTGCCCGATTTCTCCTATGAGCATCTACTATGAGCATCTACTGTGTGCCAGGTGCTGTCTGGGCAGTGTGGAGAGAGCAGTGAGCAAAGCCAAGCCCCTTTCTTCAGGTAGAATTAAGGGCTGTGAAGCAGCAGCAGGATATGCCACTCTATTGTATGGGTGGTTAGAGATCATCTCTCTGGCAGGTAGCCATTTGAGCAGAGACCTGGAGGGAGGGGTGCAGGGGGAAGAAGCTTCCAAGCCAAGGGAAGGGCAAGTGTGAGGACCCAGAAGTGACAGTGAGTTCAGCATGTGAGAAACAGCAAGTAAGGTGGCTGGCCAACACCCACTTTCCCTGGTCTCAATACACCCCTCTCTTCCTTGCTAGGCACAGCCCTCACTGCACACCAGGCACCATACTAAGTGCTTTAGGCAGGTTATCTCATTTAATCTTTAAAAGCACCCTCTGACATGGTATTATCATCATCCCATTTTACAGATAAGGAAACTGAGGTTTTTTCGGGAGTTTAAGTGACTTGCCCCAGGTATCAAAGCTGGTGACCGATAAAGACTGAGCCCCACGGCTAGCGATCAGACCCATCCTCTTCCTCTATGCCATCTTTGTGCAGGCAGCACCAGCCCCGTCACCCAGCTACAGACCAACAGCTTTATGTTACTGTTGTACCTGGTGCAAGGTGTGGGCCACCTGGACTGGTGAAAGAGGCTTCCCTGAGCCTGCTTCCTTTCCCACTCTCTGTTTTTGGACCAGATGCTCCCTGAACTCCTCTCCTTCCTCCTTCCTCCTTCCCTAACGTTACATAAGCCTCCTAAGACTACTTCCAAAACAAACTCACCAGGCTACGGAAGCCTCACTGATGCAGGGAAATGACTTGCAAAAGAAGAAAGGAGGAAGGGAACTAATATTTACAGAAGGCCTTCTGTGGGCCAGGCACCGATATAAACACTGTGGACTTTATTTCTGGGAGATTATGCTTAGTGAGAAGATCGAAGTAGAAAAACACAACATCTTCCATTTAGATTTCTGCATTCCACAGTGCAGGAGCTGCTAGAGGCGGCTCCAGGACAGACACGCTGTGACTTTTGTACTTTGTACTGTATGTACTACTGTACCGTGTGCCTCAAGATCACTCATCGCCCAGTGTCCTGAGACAAGATGTGCTGCAACTTCCTATTCTTTCCTACCTCAGCCCATGTTCTCCGATGCCCTCACTCTGCCCCCCTCTCTCCTTTAAGAGCTTACATCAGCCTTTATGCTTTGCTCACAAGTGTTAAAATGGTGTCCTGGGCACAACTGATTGGTTCTAAAGCAACCATCTACCCATACACACACTTACCTCTTCCTAGAGGTGCAGGAGCCCACAGGCAGTTAGGACCCTTGGTGATTTACCACCACGATTTCCCAAGCCTTCCCAAGACAGGTATGTGGACCAATGCCCCAGTGTAGCCTTTAATTTAGAACAAGACTAAGAAACCTAAGAGTCATTCACAGCACAGTTCCAAAGCCACATGGACTAGGAGAGCGAGGAACACACCTCAATAAATGCTACCCATAAGAAATGGAATGGAAAAGTGTTCAGAATGGTGAAAAATAACCTTCCCTGCTCAGTGGAAAAAAAATTAGAACCACGCTTTGCCAATTCCTCTATTTTAGCTTAATACACAGGAAAACACAATCTTCTTCTTGGTTATAGTATGTCTGCTGCCCCCCATGAATCCTAATCGCTTATCTGTGCTTCCTACAACTTAGCAAAAGGCCTGAGAGAGTCAACACTTTGCATATGCATCACATGAATAAATGTCTACTTTGGACTTGGGGGCATTATTATATGACAAATACCCCGAGGAGTTAAGAGATGCACCACTGAGAAGGAGTGAAAAGAAGACTGAAATAAGGCTACAATGCCTCCATACGTATAAAAGGAGAGGAGGAGTCACTATGCAAAAAAATTCCCTGCAGCTGGGTTAGGAATGGGCCCAGTTATTCCTTACACCTGACTACTATTCCCTTCTGATTGAGGCAAACCAGTTTTACCCATCTCTTCTTTTTTCTCCCCAGAATTCCTGCCATGGTTGGGGCGGGGGAAAAGGGCAAGGAAAATAAATAAGAATGACCTCTCCTGCAACAACTAGAGAAAGATGTGGCTGAACAGGTGGGTGTCCTCTGTCTGGGGAGGGAGTCAGTAACAGCAGGATTATCTGCAAGTGTAAAATTATTTTACTTTTTATGTTCCACAAGTAAATACTAAAACATGGGGCACTACGCACCATTTCTCTATTTCCCAAATGAACACGAATAAAGGAAAAAGCTGGAAAGTCCACTCTGAGAAATATTTTTGAAAACACCGAAATGACTTTACACAAACATAATTAAGTCAGGGCATTTTTCTTACTTAACAAATCACGCTTCATCACCGTAGCTAATTAAACCAAGAAAAAAGAAAATCTACAGGAAAATGACAAGGAAGGTATCAATAACTCAAGACTTTAGTAACTGCTTTAAAAGAGGGAAACAATCTACCTAAAATCTTTAAAGAGTTCTGACACTTCAGAATCTTATAGTCACAATATTTCATAACAAAAATGTATTCATCAACAATGGACATAATCAAGTTGCAGTAAAAGGTCAGAGAAGTTAGATGAAATCTATCTGTAAGCAGCCTAAGAATATGGTATGCTCACAACGCCACAGGCCTGGCAGGAGCTAGAAGTTCACCACAATCGAAAAAAGTAAGAAGGCAGACCTGTCACAGCATCTTCAGACTGAAGGAGAATGTCGTGACCATCTACTCTGGCCTCCCCAAAATACCTTTAGAATCTAGAGCTGCCCCCCGCACCCGCCCAGCCACGGACACACATACACTCTTCACCCTCTCCCTGTTTTATTCTCCTCCACAGCACCTATCGACACGTCCTTGTTTGCTTATTGTTGCCCATTAGAACAGAAGCTTCAGGAAGGGAGAGATTAGGATCTGTTTCCTTCCCTGGTGAAAGCCCAGAGGCTAGAAGAGTGCCTGGCGTGTAGGGGCAGTGACCATTAGCGCTGCATGGACCATCCTGAGCTCTCCACCTTCCCGGCACACAACAATATTGCACTTCCTGCCCCTTGGGGTTGGATAGAGTCACGTGACAAGATATGACCAGCGAGAGTAAGGAAAAGCGGTATGTGTCACGTGCAAGCTTAAGCGCTTAACTGGGGGTGTGAGACCCTCCAGAGCACTCGTCTAACCCTGCTTCAGCGACCACCTGCTCCAGACGAGGCTGCTCTGTCAGCCTATCCCAGACAATACAAGTAGAGCCCCAGCAAACCCCCAATGGTTGTGAAGCATGAGCGAGAAATAAACCTTTGTGCTATAAGCCACTGAGGCTTAATTGATAGGGTAGATGCTCAGTAAAAATGTGTGGGTGAATGTCAGCTTCCCTCACAGAGCATAATGAGCTCTGAGAGGACCTGTGGACTCACAATGCAGCCCATTCTAAGTTGGAACAAGTCACAGGTGCTTCCTGGTACTAAGTCCAAAACTGTTCCTAAAGAAAAGGATGCTGTGATGCTCATTTTATATGTCAATTTGACTGGGCCCTGTTTCTTTGGAGAACCCTAATTCAAATGCATATGGCAGGACAGGGTAAAGGGCAGGAAAAGGTTGTTATCCACTCACTCCCTGCTTTCCACATCTGCTTCAAGCTTTCCTGAAGGGTCCTTCGATTGAACAAGGTCAAGAGAGAGTGACTCAGAAGCTATGTTGTGAGAAATGATCAGTATTAGTAAGAGAAAGGTTTGTCTTACAGATGTTTCACTCAGAAGCCTCTGAAGAAATTAAGCCTCCTCCTAGCAAAGCAGACCTCCAGGATGAAACAGCCCCTCCAGGATGGATCTTAGACTTGAGAGGAGCTTAGAAGTAGAAGCAGGTCTAAGGAATCAAAGTATAGGGATGAACACTAAGGCCAAGAAGGGACTCTCAGCTGCTCAGATGTGGTAGCTTTATTACGTGCCCAGGAAGGAATTCTTTGGTACTCCTCCCTCTAAGAGGTAGACCTTGATAACACTCCCTGCTTCAGTGTAGGCTATACTTAATGACTTGCTTCTAAGAATCATAACAGGGCAGAAATGATGGTGTGTAAACTTCTAAAACTTGGCCATAAAAGGTATTGTGAGTTTCTCCTTGTTCTCTCCTTCTCCTCTCATCTCCCCCACTGGTCCATCAATCCGTTCCTCCCCTCCCATACATTGAATACTTCGTCTGGGAGAAGCCAGCTGCCATGTCATGAGGACATTCAAGCATCCCTATGGAGAAGCCCCTGTGGTAAGGAACTGAGGCCTCCAGACTACAGCCAGCACCAATGGGCCAGCAGGTTGAGAGAGACACCCTGGAAGTGGGTCTTCCTTTATTTTTATTATTTTTTTTGGCAGCGTTGGGTCTTAGTTGCAGCACGTGGGGCCTTCAGTTGAGGCGTGCGGGATCTTTCATGTGGCATGGGCTCTTTGTTGTGGCGCACAGGCTTCTCTCTAGTTGCAGCATGCGGGTTCTCTCTCTAGTTGTGGTGCATGGGCTCCAGAGCGTGTGGGCTCTGCAGTATGTGGCACGTGGGCTCTCTCATTGATGTGTGCAGGGTCAGTAGTTGTGGCACACAGGCTTAGTTGCCCCGTGGCATGTGGGATCTTAGTTCCCCGAGCAGGGATCGAACCCTTGTCGCCTGCATTGGAAGGCGGATTCTTTACAACTGGACCACCAGGGAAGTCCCAGAAGTGGGTCTTCCTGCCACAGTCAAGCCTTCAGATGACTGTAGCCCTGGCTGCAATGAATGTGCCCAAGCCGGAATCACCCAGCTAAGCTGCTCCTGAATTACTAACTCAAAAAAACTTTGGGTGTAATAACTCACCGGGTTTGGTCTTGTGTTTTGTTTTTTAGGCAGCTAAGTTTGGGAGTTAAAAAAAAATTAGGTACAATTGATTTACAATGCTGTGTTTCTGGTGTAAGGCAAAGTGATTCAGTTGTATATATATATACTTTTTCAGATGCTTTTCTATTAGAGATTTTTTTTCTTTTTTTTTTCCTTTTTTTTTTTTTTTTTGGTATGCGGGCCTCTCACTGTTGTGGCCTCTCCCATTGCGGAGCACAGGCTCCGGACGTGCAGGCTCAGTGGCCATGGCTCACGGGCCTAGCCACTCCATGGAATGTGGGATCTTCCCAAACCAGAGCACGAACCCGTATCCCCTGAATCAGCAGGCAGACTCTCAACCTCTGCGCCGCCAGGGAAGCCCTATTAGAGATTATTATGAGATATTGAATATAGTTCCCTGTGCTATACAGTAGGATCTTGTTGTTTATCTATTTTATATATAGTAGTGTGTATCTATTAATCCCAAGCTTCTAATTTATCCCTCCTCCCTTTTCCCATTGGGAGGAAAACCAACCATAAGTTTGTTTTCTATGTTGTGAGTCTGTTTCTGTTTTGTAAATAATTTCCTTTTTTTTTAGATTCCACATACAAGTGATATCATATGATATTTGTCTTTCTCTGACTTACTTCACTTAGTATGATAATCTCTAGGTCCATCCATGTTGCCACAAATGGCATTATTTCATTCTTTTTATGGCTGAGTAATATTCCAACCACAACTTCTTTATCCAGTCATCTGTCAATGGACACTTAGGTTGCTTCCATATCTTGGCTATCATAAACAGTGCTGCTGTGAACATTGGGATGCATGTATCTTTTCGAATTAGAGTTTTCTCCGGATATATGCCCAGGAGTGGGACTGCAGGATCATATGGAAACTTCTATTTTTAGTTTTTTGAGGAACCTCCATACTGTTTTTCCATGGTGGCTGAACAAATTTACACTCCCTTTTGTAAGGGAAGGTTCATTTTTCTCCACACCTTCTCCAGCATTTGTTATTTGTTGGCTTTTTAATGATGGCCATTCTGACCAGTGTGAGGTGGTACCTCATTGTAGTTTTGATTTGCATTTCTCTAATAATTAGCAATATTGAGCATCTTTTCATGTGCCTGTTGGCTATCTGTATGTCTTCTTTGGAGAAATGTCTATTTTCCAGGTACGTCTGGAAATGTCTATTTTCCAAGAAGAAAGATCTTCTGCCCATTTTTTGATTGGGTTGTTTATTTATGTATTTATTTTGATATGGAGCTGTATGAGCTGTTTGTATATTTTGGAAATTAATCTCTTGTCTGTTACATCATTGGCAAATATTTTCTCCCATTCTATAGGTTGTCTTTTTGTTTTGTTTATGGTTTCCTTTGCTGTGCCTAAGATTCTAAGTTTGATTAGGTCACATTGGTTTATTTTTGCTTTTATTTCTTTTGCCTTGGGAGACGGACCTAAGAAAACATTGCGACGATTTATGTCAGACAATGTTTTGCCTATATTCTCTTCTAGGAGTTTTATGGTGTCATGTCTTATATTTAAGTCTTTAAGCCACTTTGAGTTTATTTTTGTGTATGGTGTGAGAGAGTGTTCTAACTTCATTGATTAACATGCACTGTCCAACTTTCCAAACACCACTTGCTGAAGAAACTGTCTTTTCTCCTTTATGTATTCTTGCCTCCTTTGTTGAAAATTAATTTATCGTAGGTGTGTGGGTTTATTTCTGGGCTCTCTATTCTGTTCCATTGATCCCTATGTCTGTTTTTGGGCCAGTACTGCACCGTTTTCATTACTGTAGCTTCATAGTATTGTCTGAAGTCTGGGAGGGTTATGCCTCCAGCTTTGTTCTTTTTCCTTAGGATTGCTTTGACAATTCTGAGTCTTTTGTGGTTCCACATAAATTTTAGGATTATTTGTTCTAGTTCTGTGAAAAGTATCACAGGTAATTTGATAGGGACTGCATTAAATCTGTAGATTGATTTGGACAGTATGGCCATTTTAACAATATTAATTCTTCCAATCCAAGAGCATAGGATATCTTTCCATTTCTTTGAATCATCTTCCATTTCTTTTATCAATGTTATATAGTTCTCAGCATATAAGTCTTTCACCTCCTTGGTCAGATTTATTCCTAAGTATTTTTTTAAGCAATTTTTAAAGGATTTTTTTTCACTTTCTCTGATATTTCATTGTTAGTGTAAAGAAATGCAACAGATTTCTGTATGTTAATCTTGTATTCTGCTGCCTTGCTGCATTCGTTTATCAGTTCTAATTGTTTTTGTATGGAGTCTTTAGGGCTTTCCATATACAGTACTATGCCATCTGCATATAATGACAATTTTACCTCTTTCCTTCCAATTTGGGTACCTTTTATTTCTTTCTCTTGTCTGATTGCTGTGGCTAGGCCCTTCAATACTATGTTGAATAGGCGGTACAGTAGAAATTAACATAATATTGTAAATCAACTATAGGTCAATTAAAAAAAATACTATATTGAATAGAAGTGGTGAGAGTGGGCATCCTTGTCTTGTTCCAGATTTTAACAGGAAGGCTTTCAGCTTTTCGCCATTGAGCACTATGTTGGCTGTGGGTTTGACATAAGTAGCTTTTATCATGCTGATATATGTTCCCTCTATACCCACTTTGGTAAGAGTTTTTTTTTTTTTTTTATCATTAATAGACGTTGAATTTATTCAAATGCCTTTTCTGAATCTATTGGGATGGTCGTGTGGTTTTGTCTTTTCTTCTGTTGATGTGGTGTATCACATTGATTGATTTGCATATGATGAACCATCCTTGTGACCCTGGGATGAACCCAGCTTGATCATGGTGTATGAGCCTTCGTATGCTTTGTTGGATTCAGTCTGCAGGGGATAATTTCTTACACAGCAAAAGATAAGTAATATATCAAGTGTCCTCTGGCTTGGATGTGTGCCTGTGTATGTATTTTGTAACAATGACATGTTCACAGTGACTTTATGGAATGGACTACACATTGACCCTGATAGCCCAGATATACCTGAGGGGATGAAAACATGTTCAACCAAGGAAGTACTCCTTGGGGTCCCTAAGCCTAGGTTTCTTGTTTGTCAAATTTAATCATAGAATAGTACTTTCCTTCATTGCTATCAAGATCTTTTGAAAATATATATATCACACCATCTATCATCATGATGGGCCTTTCCCTTCAGCATGACTCAGAAAACTATTGAAGAACACAGAGAAAAAAAAAAGGAATGGACCACTGCTGATATTACCTGAATGTAAGACTATGAAACAACTACTCATATCTTTCTTTTTTCATATTCTAACTTTTTCCTAAAAAGGCTTAAAGAATTTGGTAGAATAACTCCAGGAGGAATCCCTTCCTTTGACACTAACCCATTGCCATCTTCAGTAGCTAAATAGTTGTTATTGCCTTCCTACCTCTCCTGAGAAACTGCATTTGATTCCCAAGTCATTTACTATCTTATTAACCAGTAATTCAGTGAGTGATGCAGAGTAATAATATGGCTCAAATCATGGGCGTGTCAGCAGGCTGGGAAGTACGCACAGACCAAGGCACACACTCACTAAAGGACAGAAAGAAACAAACCACATGTTTACCAAAGTATTCTTCATCTCCTGGCATTTTGCATCTTCTGCCTCTGTCCTACTTGCAGGTGTCAGTGATAGCAGGGACATGCTCATTAAACAGTCTAAGGTTTAACTTCTGAAAAAAAAAGTTAACTGAGTCACTAACCCTCTCTGGATGAAGACAGGAAAGAAAGGGACAATGGTATGAGGGTAAGGAAGGTTAAAACAGGATGGTGCTAAGGTTTGCAGTGGAATCAGTCAGCTTCAACAGAAAGCAAGCAGTGGAAATGGGAAAATTAACTTCTCCAGATCCTCCAAATCCCAGAACTATTTCCTCTAGGATTAAGTGTTCCACATCACCATATCAGGTAGAACAGTGGAAACCTTATACCAGAAGCATTGAAAAAATAAAAGTTATCATAGATCATTTTACTTGGATAAAAAGAAAGGCAGTGCATCAACTTCAAAAGAAATGATTTCCAATTACATCCAAAAAATATTGATTGGATGTTTGCTCTCTGTTAAGGCACTGTAACAGGAATGGTAGGATAAAGGGGTAAGTCAACATAGCCCCTGCAATCAGGAATCTCTTAATCGAATAAGTGACTCTTGACCTTTGAAGTTCTCAGATTCTATAAAAATAATAGCTCTTTTCCTCAAATAAACACAGAGGCAGGATAAATACAACATTTTGCTAACAATTTCAGGCTATCTGTAAATCCTCAAAGTCTATGGATCCTGTAGTAAGTACCTCTTCATCTACTGGGAGGAAAAACAATTTAATAAATGTATGACATAATATATAACATTAGATATTAACCTAGCCTCTCTTCCAAGCAGCTGACAACACCACCTTCATTCTTATCAAACACCAGATATTGTAGAGGACAACACACATACATTCACGTAAAAGTAACATTTACTAATATGTCTGGCATCACTTTTTACAGGTAATAGTAATTAAACTGAAATGAAATTTGTATAAAACCTAAATTTGTAACATCTGCATTTTTGAACTGCATCCTTACACTGGGTGTAGTTATTTTGTATGATTAATTCTGAATATAAAGTATTTTCTGTAGCTCCAAGATAGCAAGCTGAGCACTTCAATTGTTTCAATGGTTTAAATAATTTTTTGCTGTATTATTGGTACAAAAAAATTCTCTTGAATATTTCAGTTTTTAGAAAAGCTCAGTTTCTCTACATCAGTTGTATTTACACTGTCAAAAAAAAAAAAAAAAGAATGACAGACAAGTGATTTAGGCACCAGAGATCTTTTTTTTTAAATTTTTCTCATCATTTCTGCAGTGTCTTCCAAGAAACATGTTCTCAGATACAAAGCAGATGATGTTCTTTAGGATAGAGCAGGGAATGCTAACAGGTTGCACAGATGGAAGGAAAGAGGAGTAACTAGCACTGAGAGAAACAAAGAACAACTAGAAAACAGGAAAGAAACATAAATTGTTTTCAAGCTTCAGTAACCCTCAACCACATATGGCTATTTAAATTCAGTCTACATGAAAAATTCAGTTCCTCAGTTGCATTGGCCTCATTTCAAGAGCTTAAAAGCCACATGCGGCTAACGGCTACCATATTGGACACTGCAGAGTACAGAACATTTCCGTCATCTCAGAAAGGTCTATTGGACATCACCATTCTGGAAAGTGAAACCTCAGAAAACACTAAGAACCTAATTAGTCTTGAACATAAAGTACATAGATTCAGAGACGAACTATTTTCAGCTAAGTTCTATTTCTATAGGAACAAGGAAGTAGAAAACAGTTAAGAATTTTGAGAGCAATGGAAAAATGGTCCCACATTACATAGTAAGCACAGAGTACCCTGGACTCCATCTGAGATTCAAGTGGCTCTGGGGCTACCAGCCAGTGGAAGATCTGTGGATTATTCCTCCTTACCAGCCAACAACAACATTTACTGAGTTCCTCATATCTATATATGCTCTGCAGAGAAACAGAGTGCTAAAATAACAAGACATGTTTTAACTCAGGAATGTAGTGGAGAGGGACAGAAAAAAATATATATATATACATAAAACTTATTTATTTCTACATATATTTTAGAAATGAGCAGATATAACTGAACTCAACAGTAACAGACGTGAAAGCTGTTAAAGGAAGAGAAATTGATAGGATGCCATCTCACCGGAGGCTCTTGAACCAGGAATCAAGCAAACTCCCAAGAAAGGCGATGTAATTAAACTCTCATGACACATTAACTGAAACACCTTGTTCTATATGCAAATGTCTGACAGATACACTCCAGTGGCTCTGCAGTAACAGCTGTCCTGATCTTTGGATATTGCTAAGCTGCACCCAACGCTGCTTTATTATTAAGCATGTCAGGATGAAACTGAAGTGTTATTATGTACTTGTGCATCTCTCTGGGAGCTCCAAAACGCCTCTAAACAACCATTTCTCACCTGGGGCACATCCATGATGTTTTTCCATAAATGAAAACATAACCACTCCAATAATTTTCAGAGGTGGACTAATGTCTATTTTAAGGAGTATGTGTAACAGGTCACACTGCTCAAGACATACTTGATTAACATTCCAAACCTATTTAGATTAGAATTTGATGTGTTTCTACTGCCAATATCTTGAAAATCTTGAAAGTCAATATTCCATTCTAGTCCCAGCTTTCATTTTCTAAAATGTGTTCAAAAGTACTTTTTTTCCTTTTTGAGAATGTAGATGGCTACATAAAGTAAAACGGCAAGTTGTTAACCCATGTCTTCTTTCATGAGAATTTAATTAAGTTGGGGAGAAACACAGTAGATAAGCATAAGATGTACGTACATGCACCTGATAACCAGCTTCCAAAGCCTACATTTTACTTAGAGACTTTGACAGACATTTGTAATTTAGGCTATCCTGATCGTAACTGATTAATGCAAGAAAAATGTTCTGCTTTAACTACTGCTCAGAATCCCTTTAAATTACCACTGATTGGCAATCCGTCATCAGCAAATATGCTTATGTCAAATGCCCTTATAATGAGCCATCACATTTTCAAATATTTTCCTCCATTACCTAGCCAGGAGATTAACACAATGCGTACCACCTACAAAGAGGAGAGGAAATGAAATATTGGCTCTTGGTTTAAATGCGCAAACCCCATCCTGAACAGCAGGGGGGAAAGGAATGTATAAGTTGAGAAAAGAATTACCTATTCATCTTCATCAATAGTTGACACCATCATCATGTGGCCTCTAGAAAAAAAGGATGTTTTAATTTGCTGGGAAGAATACATCTCTTCAGGGAGGAGATTGGGGGATCTGACCATGAATAATAATGAAGTGAGCAGAGTTTTCTTCCTGTGTAAAATCTAGCTCTAGTCTTTCGATCCAAATGAGATTCTAAAAGTTACAGGTGGAGGGCAAGGGATTCGATTTATTTATTCAAGTCCACGCAGGCGTTCTTCATCCACACCAACCAGATCTCTATCTCTTCTCGCTCAAATTAACATTAAGACAAAAAAAATAAAATAAAATATTCTCATTTGTACTGGGCAGCTTGTAGCAACAACCCGAGGTTCAAAGAACCACCGCTGTTCACGGGGCTGCTCACGGCCCTGCCTAGAATGGTCCCCTGGCAGGGAATCCAGGCACCACTGACAGTCCTCTTGTCATTACCCCACCCCTTCGGTAAATGCAAAACATCCTCTTGGCAACAGCATTTTGCAATAAATCACTCAGGCTCATGCCAAAGCTGGAAACTCAGCATTTATTAATTTTAAGTAAGTTCTGATACCCATTATCAGTTATGGACAATGACAACATTTCTCTAAGCCCATTATTTGTCCTCTGCACTTCAGAAAGCTGAGAAAAAGCAACACTACGGCTGACCTTTTGGGGCGTCCTTATCATGACTGCTTCCCACAGGAAAAAAAAAATTTAACAGGGTCCCAAAGCATTATGCAAGTCAGGTAGAGAGAATGAGAATCTGAGTAAAGCAGAACAAGAGACCCTCAATATGCAGCACTGAAGCGATGTATAAATCAATAGAGAATGATTAGAACACTGCTCTATGAAGGGTCTGCATAGTTAATGTACATTTCATTATGAAAAAGAATGCTGTCTTCAGACCAAATGCTTGGGCATGCAGTAGACAGACAAAGTGTGTACCATACTGCTTAAATACACAGAATTCCAAGGAATAGAGCTAATCAACACCATCATTTCTTTAATTTCACTTGAACAAAGCCCCTTCAAATATTTCATTTGTAATTTAAATGTCCCCATTAACACACACAAACCCCAAAAGACCTGATTTCTAATGTACTCTATCATTTACCAGACACTCCCCCTTCAAAGCCCAGCATCAATGAAAACCACTCTTCTTACTCAGATTACAGCCCAAAATCCATAGCTATATACCCCTAACTGCATGATCACTGTATTCACTTAAGTAAAACACACATTTACCTCATCCTTCCTATTAAATGGGTCAATTAAGTGCTGCTCCAGTATTTTTCCCCTTTCGAAAAAGCAAATCTAACAGCTAAATATATTTTTGCTTCAACTAACTTCGCTGAAAATGTAGTATCGTGTTTACAAAGCAGAGCAAAAACTATCAAAAAGCAAATGGTACTCAAAGAGAGCCAGGAACCACAGAGTCCTCGGCAGGCCCCTCTTGCTACTCCCCTCTTAGCTTACACCACCAGTACCTCCACTGGACCCAAATACTGGGGACTGACCTCTGGGTGATAAGTACATTTAGTACCTACTGGTGTAAAAATAGCCATCATGACTATTGTTAAAGAGCATTTTGCCAACCCCTTCCAAAAGAAAATGAGGCCCCTTCATCCTGTTTTCCACATTTTACTTAAAGGGAAAGTGAAAATTGGTCCCAGTAAAATTCATCTGATGGAGGTGTTCTCTGTTGCCTATTTCCATAGACTTCTACCAATGACCTCTTTGAGCTAAACTTGTTCACTATACAACAGAAATCAAATCTCTTAGTCACAACTTTTCCATCATTCAAAGAAATCTCATATTCAAAAATTTAAACTTAGTTATCTGAAATGCACTGGAAACCTACCATACAAAAGACTAGAGTGAAGATATTAAAATATTCAAGATCATACACATTTATATGTAATTTAGGGGGCATAAGGCCAGTATTGTTTAAAAGCTTTGTTCACTCCAGGAATATTCAGGGTGTGCTATTCCAAAGAACCAAGGTCCTTCAGAAGCCACCTATAGAACTATCTCAACTTGGATGTATCTTTCCTTCCTGAATTTGAATGCATATTTTTCATGGAAATTTATACTCTGTTAAAAATTTCAGCACACACCAACAGAAGAATTTTGATTTTAGCTTATTCTATACATGAAACTCAGAAAGGTTCCAGATCTTTCCTAGTGCTAATTAAAATGGTCAAAGTAGTCTAAAGCCAAAAATACTTTAGTTACATGAAGAAAATAACAGTGGTCTTTTATTTTAAATGCTTCCTATACTTCACTGTAGTTTCTACATGTTAGTTATCTCACTTAATATTCATGAAACAAACCAGCCAGGTAGGTGGTATTATCCCCCATTTTATAGGTGAAAAACCTGAGTTATTTGGTCAAAGAAAACCAACAATGGTGTCCAACTTGGGCCCAACCCAGACTCCCACATAGAAACACAAGTGCAGCACCCAAAATTCTGCCATTCTGTATCTAATGAAGACAAGCATGTTAGCAGCAAAGAGAATAAAAAAGGAAAGATGACATCTTTCTCCCTTTCCAGTCCCCCCATGAAATAAAAACCCACATAAAAAATGTTTCCAGCACAACTAAACACCTTCTCAGCAGATACATTACTTAGGTAATTGGCAGTGACATACTAGGTGTGGCTCTTTAACTGTCCTACTGAGAGGTCATCAGCTGCCTCAGCACCTTACTTCCTCAATGGAAATGTTTCTATAGTGCACGGCACTTGGAAATAATACCTTTTAATGCCTTCTCCCTCTCCCACCCTGCCCTGAGCGGAAGCTGTCTGGAGACAAGCGACCACAAAGAACTCAGAGAGGGGGACGTCCTGTCTATTAGAAGATAACCTAAAGAAACCTGTGCAGGTGTTTTCCACTCTGCAGGTCATGACCCCTCAGCAGAATCCATTTAACAAGTCAAGGTCAGCATTTTAAAGAAATCAAAATCGAATGGAATAGAAAATATCAGAGTATTGCTACAGACAATAGGGTAAACTGTTCTATGTTAACTCTGCTTCAGCAACATATTCCATAATCAGTTAGCTGTGTATTTACAGCATGTGTACTGGGTTAAGATATAAAATGTATTTCTTACTGCAGGTTAGAAAGGTTACTGGACTCCTCTCACCTACACCCCTCATGTGGAACTACCAAATTCTGCTGATATTACTTCCTAAGTATATCCTAACCTCCACACCCCTCCGAAGTCCCTACTTCCTGCACACCACTTCCTAGGTTAAGTCAATATCTCTCACCAGAACCATTAGAATAGCTTCCAAAGCCATCTCTGTTATACTGTCATGTCCCCTTAAATCAACCTCCACCCCTTTTGCCAGAATGACCTGTTCCAAATGAAGACCTGACCCTGCCAATCTCCTACTTAAAGCCCTTCAGTGCCTACAGAATAAAACCAAGGCTCCCTAGAGAACTGCCCAAGCAGCGATCGTGTCCTGTATAACGTAGCCGTCTCTCACCCCATGCCTCTGCTTACGCTCTCCCTCTGAGACCCGCTCAAAGAGTCTTCCTGGAACCTTGGAATATGGGTAGCGGAATCTTCTCTGGGCTCCCAGCATAACCTGAATGTACATCTGTCTGATTATTACCTCATAAAAATTAGATTTCCTATGTGCCTATCTCTTCCACTAGGCAAGAAGGTTTTTTATCTACTTCCTTCAGGTCTTTACTCAAACGTCACCTTCTTAGTGAGACCTTCCCTGCCTTTCCTGACCACATTAAATAAAATTCTAACTTATGATTGCCTTCCCATCCCTATCCTAGCTCCCTTCACTGGCTTCTTTTCTCTTTATCACTTCCACTAACCTGTGTGCACATGTGTGTGTTAGGTATGTGTATACATGTTACATATATGCATACACATACAATATTAGTACATGTATACATATTTTTAACTTAATAGCTTGTTTAATGTCTGTTTCCCTAATTAGGAATGCCAACTTCAATTTTATCTGTTTTATTACTGCTACATTCCAGTGCCTGACACATAATATGTTCTCAATAAATTCTTATTTAAGGAATAAATAAGCAAATACCATCAAGATCAGATATCACAACGAGGTCAATTTTGAGTCTCCAGCATATATCATGATGCCTACTGCAGAGTCGGTACATAATAAATGCTTGCATTTTAAAAAGTGAAAATCGAAAGTCACATATGGTGCTTTCTCTTTTTTTGCTTCATACTCTTCTCCTTTTAGGAGACACAAGGACACAAAAAGACATATGGCTAGACAGGCCAGCTAGCAGACCAAAAGGGAAGAAGAAATTTTGGAATATCATCATACCTGGATAATGGGCAAGCCATCTAAGAAATGTTTAGGGATCTTGCAAGTCAACACTATAAAAAGAGACATTCCCTAATGTGGCATGAAGATATAAGAGCTTTTAAGATCCGTATTTTCAGCATTCTTATTTGTTGATATTAAAACCATTAAAGCTCTGAAGGCATTTGAAGCAAATGAATCATCAGGCATCTTATTCTTTTGGGGGAAGGAGGATCTTACTTGGCAATAAGTCACAGGCACATCCAATATTTATAATCATTTTGAAAATCAGATTAAGAATGTAAGGAGAATAAAATATGCATATGTTCTTGCAGCTTAAAACTAAATCTCACACGTACTATAACAATTTCTGTTAAAGCACAAATTCGTGAACAATACTTGAAACTAAAAAAGAAATATGAAGCCATTTTTAAAACATTCCTTCAGAACAAATAAAAGATTAATACACTTTTCTTACTAGGACATCTGTATCACTTCATCCCTAAGACACAAATTAAACACAACTGGCAGAAGTTTAAAATGAAAAAAAGTGAAATCATAACAACCAGAAAAATAGTGGCATTTCTTAAAAATGACATAATATTTCATTAAGAGCAAGGCAGACGTAGGTAGAAAATAAGGAACGAACCACTTTTGAGTGTTTTCAAAAAGAAAAAAAAATGGGACATTTAAAGAGAAAAAAAAAAAAGGATGGTTACAGCCTATAGAAGGACCATTTAAGATAATACTGCTTGAAAGGGTTCGACATTTCAACCCTTTATACTATATAAATATACTCTCCAGTTACTCAGGGCAAGAATGACCCAAAACCCAATCTCTAACTCATCACTAGCAGTCAAAATTCCACCTGGCTGAGGAGTTTATGGTATTTGAGTTTAAAACTTTCTCTGACTGTGAAATCTTGGTTAACCAGGGAGACAGATCAATACACGAAACCCTGCCACACCTTTTAAGTGTATTTTAAAATCAACAACTTACAACCAAAATCTCAAGAATAATGATATAACTCTTGTTAAAGGAAAGAAAAGGGAATGAACAAGAACTCTTTCCTCTGCCAAGAGGAAAATTAATACCTTGGTTAGTAAGGTGGGCCAATGGGCAATCATCGTATTTGCTTGGAAATGAGAGTAATCCCACTAAAAGTGACAATTTCACAATTTATATCCTTGAGTCAAACTTTCAAAATATCTCCCTTGTTTCCCTTCAGCTCACAATCCCCAGAAACATCCTGGCCACGTACTGGCAAAGGGAGAGGTGGGGAGGTGTTCTAGAGACTGCTGAGGGGAAAATGTGCCTGGTGTCAATTTCACCATTACCAAATATTCTGCCTAAAGTATTTTGTATAAAACAGGAGACAAACTAAGAGAAGTCAGTTTCATAAACCATCATGTTTTAATAAAAATGTGATTTAGTTTTAAGTAATTTGGTCTCTCCTCATAAATGACCTAGTTAAATGAGAAAAATATTATCTAATAATATGATTAAAAAGGAAAAAAGAATCAATTTGAGATCATTCCTGGGAAAAGCACTCAAGTACCATCTTCTCCTAGACAGCCACAAAGAAAGCTCAATTTTTCACAAGGGAATAAACAATTTCTCTTAATGTATCAAATTATTTACACCTCTATGAGATATCAAAAATGAAAAATAATTAGCAATTTTCTTATCACTAAGGTTCTATGTGATTTTCAAGAGTTCTAGAAGGAAGTCCTCTGAAAGGACAGTCAGCAATGCCATAGTTAAAGCTCTTTTTAGGGCTTCCCTGGTGGCGCAGTGGTTGGGAGACCGCCTGATGATGCAGGGGACGCGGGTTCGTGCCCCGGTGTGCGAAGATCCCATGTGCCGCGGAGCGGCTGGGCCCGTGAGCCATGGCCGCTGAGCCTGCGCGTCTGGAGCCTGTGCTCCGCAACGGGAGAGGCCACAGCAGTGAGAGGCCCGCGCACCGCAAAAAAAAAAAAAAAAAAAAAAAGCTGTTTTTAGCAGTGCTACTCCACAGCACTGCCATTTGTATAGCAGGGAAACAAACTTGCTTCTGGGCTATTTCTCAGGCCACTTAATAAACTAGTCTTAATAGGAGAGCTAAAGTCAAGAATTCTAAAATATATTTCATTGTGTTTAAAAAGGATCATTTCAATAACCAAAAGAAAGAACCATCTTTCAGGAACTGGAAATGGTCAGCCAATATTCTGGACAAAGGCTTCTATAAACACATCTTAAAAGAAAAGATTTCTTATTAAAAACAGTGTCCATCTAAGTTCCTGGTGCTGCCTCTCCCAACTTCTCACCAAAATGTCACTGAAGATTTAGAAAGGAGTGAATATTCATAGTACCTCCAAAAACCAAGCTTGCTGAAAAGACAAACAGAATCTGGCAAGTACCCACTGTAATGATACGACAGAAATACCCCAATGCTTCTGCTCACAGCACACCCTCATTTCACTTCATTAATAGATTTTCTTTCAAAGGTGGGAAGTTGCTTTGTAACTTTTCTACCACTTCCCTGACTCAAGCACATACCTTTCAATGAAAGATGGAGCTATAATACGCTGCTTCATTCTCCCCTTCAGACAGTGACATGGGAAGTAAGGAGGGCATTGCTTCCCACATGCCTCTCCCTTGCTACTGCAACTATGACTGCCTCCCTCCTTCAGTGGTTACCTCTCTCCATCCAGAGAGACGCTGCAAGTCCCAGAAAACTATTGAGAAACTAAGGACAATGAGTATACTGAACATCAAAATTTATGAGCTGCAGCCAGGATTTCTCACAGCCAAATCACAGCCTTCACTCACCATTCATCTGACATAGACTCACTGAGTTCCCTCTATGTGCCCAGCACTGTTCTACGTGCTTTGGACACACTCGTGGAAAAAGAAAGGACAAAGGTCCCTGCCCTCCTAGAATTTACCTTCTAATGGGGAGGCAGATAATAAACATATACAATAAGTTATATAATTTGGTAGATAATTAAAAGCACTATGTAAACCAAAAAATCAGAACATGGTCAACGGAGTTGGGAGTGGATGTGAGGGGCTACAGTTTTTTTGGGTTTTTTTTGTGGTACGCGGGCCTCTCACTGTTGTGGCCTCTCCGTTGCGGAGCACAGACTCCGGACGCGCAGGCCCAGCGGCCATGGCTCATGGGCCCAGCCGCTCCGCGGCATGTGGGATCTTCCCGGACCAGGGTACGAACCCGCGTCCCCTGCATCGGCAGGCGGGCTCTCAACCACTGCGCCATCAGGGAAGCCCTGGGGCTACAGTTTTAAATAGAGTGGCCAGTGTGAGTCTCAAGGAGATAATGACATTTGGTAAAGACTCAAAGGGGATGAGGGAATTCACATCCTGGATATCTAGGGGAAGAATTTCTAGACAGAGGCTTGAAACAGCCATAGCAGAGGCCCTGAGGCAACAGCAGATCTGGCACATCCAAACAACAGCAAGGAAGCCACATGGTTGGAGAGCAGCAAGGGAGGGGAAAAGTAGGAGTTGGGAAAGTCTGAGAAGTAATGGGCCAAGTCACATTGCAAGGACTTTGGCTTTTATCCTAAGTACAATGTGGAGTAAGGGCAGAGTTTTGAGCAGAAAAGTGGGTTGATCTGCCTAGCATTTTGAAAGGATCATTCTGGCTGCTCTTTTGGGCATAGACCATAGAGGGGCAGTGATGGAAACAGGGAGACCATTTAGGAGACTACAGAAGTACTTACAATGAGAGAAAGCGGTAGTAGCAAGAGAGAAGGTGAGAAGTGACCAGATCCTGGCTATGTTTGAAGGTAAAGCCAAGAGAATTGTTCTGGATACGGCATGAGAGAGAATCAAAAGTTAATAATAATTTCAACATAGCCTGGGCAACTGGAAAGATGAAGACGTCATTTACTGAGATGGGGAAGATTTGTCGAGCAGGATTGGGAAGCAGGTGAAAAAGCTCAGATTGAGACATGTTAAGTTTGAGATGCCTATGCATTCAAGTAGAGCTACATATCAAGTAGCAAGTTGGATATGCTCATCTGGAGTTTGGGAGAAAGATTAGGGCTACAGATACAAAGTTGGAGGCCATAAGTATATGGATGGTAGCCATCGTACCAGGTAAGATCACGAAGGATAGAGTAAAAAGGGATAAGAGAGAGACTAAGAATACACTCTGGGCCAGGGGAAAAAAGAGGAACCAGCAAAGGAGAGTGAGAAGGAGCAACCAGTGACATAGAAAGATAACCAAGAGTCTGAGGTGCCCTGGAGGCCAAGTGAGAACCATATGTGACAAAAGAGGAAGGACTAACCATATGACATGAAGTCTGAGACCTGACCACTGTAGTTCAGTGACCATTGGAGGCCACCAATAACCCTGATAAGAGAAGTCTCTATGGAGTGAGGGGATGAAAGTCTAATAGACTGAGTTCAAGAGAGACTAAGGAAAGATCAATTTGAGACAGTGCATAGAAATAACTCTTTGCAGAAGTTTGTCCAGTAGAGCAATGAAACTGTGGGCACCTGGTGGGAAAGCAAGGGCAAGAGAATGTTTATGAAAGATGGAGCTATAACATGCATGATCCAGGAAAGGGAATATCTGAGGTGTAAGAGAGAAGGAAGAATTGCTGTGGTGGTTTCTTCCTTTTCTTCTTGAGATATAATTGACACGTAACTCTGTGTACATTTAAGGTATACACTGCATTGATTTAATACACTTACATATTGTAGTATGATTACCACAGTAGCATTAGCGAACGCCTCTCTCATGACACATAATTATCATCTCTTTTTTTGCAAGGACAATTAAGGTGCAGTCTGTTAGCAACTTTGAAGTTTATAATACGGTACTGTTGACTATATTCACTACGCTGTGCATTACATCTCCAGACTCATTTATCCACGAGTTAAAAGTCTGTATCCTCAAACAACATCTCCCCACCCTCCATGGGGTGGTTTCTTTTGACTAGGCAAGAGGAGATAGGATGGGGGCACTTGCGGAGAGATTGCCTTTACACAGGAGCTTGAACAGTTAATTATGACTCCTCTAGGACTTGTACGGATTGCTACCTATGCAACAAGCAGAAAGAGAACTTGGCAGTGGAGATGCGGGGTGGGGGGATGGGTAGGGAAGTCTCTGGAACCTCTCTTCGGACTGTTTCAATTTTCTCACCAATGAAGGAATCAAGTTCATCAGCCTTAAGTGAAGATGGAAGGAGAGTTGTTTAAAGTTTGAGGAGAGATGAGGTCAGAAAATAACAGCTTAAAAAAAAAGGCATTGTCATTATTAAACAAGAAAAAAAATTTTAATTAAATTATTCAACTCAAGCTTTTAAAAAAAATCAAATAAACCTAAGGAAACCAAAAGAATCATTAAAAAGATAAAAGCAGAAATTAAGGGATTAGAATATAAACAGTAGAACAGCTGGTTCTTTGAAAAGATTAATAAAATATACAAAACTCTTGCAAAGCTTATCTAGGAAGAGAAAAAATACAATTACACAACCTTGGAAATAAGAAAATGGATATAGCCAAAGAGACAAAGGAGATTCAATACAAGTAGAAGGGAATATATACAATTTTATGCTAAAAATTGGAAACACTAGGTGAAAAAGATGATTCCTAAGAAAATATAAATTATCAAAATTAACTCAAGAAGTACACTCCAAGCAATTCAATAACTATACAGAAATAAACAATGTTGACAATGATTTTACAGGAGAGCAATATTAAACCTTTAAGAGAATTTTTACACTATTTAAAACATTACATGGTACAGAAAAAAAATCAAGTTTCACATTTCATTTTCTAAAACCCAGCATAATCTTGACATCAAAACTTCAAAAAATTGTATAAGAAATATAAATCCATCTAATTTATAAATATGTCAAAAAGTCTAAAATAATTACAAGTCACATACAGCTATAATGTGGTCATACTGTTAGATGCCAAAACTGCATTTGAAAAAAATTCCGGATAAAAAATTTCATTAAACTCATAATATCACTAACCAACATCTGAGATCCCATTTCATGATGAACTACCAAAGGCCTTTCCATTAACCTCAGAAACACATAATAAGGGCTCAGTAAATGTTAGCTGCTACAGTAGTAGCAGAGGTAGTAGATTAAAACAAGAATATCTGTTCCTACCACTGATATTTAACATCTCTATACAAGGTAACTCTTCCCAGCCCTCAGTGGAGGTAACGGTCCAATGATGATGGCCAAGGCTTAAAAACACTTGAGCATAAAATCATGTGACCAACAAGGGCTTAATTTCCAAAATATACAAAGAGCTCATACAACTCAATAACAAAAATAAATAAATAAAAAACCCAATAAAAAAATGGGCAGAAGACCTAAACAGACATTTCTCCAAAGAAGACATACAGATGGTCAACAGGCACATGAAAAGATGCTCAATATCACTAATTATTAGAGAAATGCAAATCAAAACTACAATGAGGTACCACCTGACACTGGTCAGAATGGCCATCATTAAAAAGCCAACAAATAACAAATGCTGGAGAAGGTATAGAGAAAAAGGAACCCTTCTACACTGTTGGTGGGAATGTAAATTGGTGCAGCCACTATGGAAAATAGTACAGAGGTTCCTCAAAAAACTAAACATAGAGTTGCCATATGATCCTGCAGTCCCACTCCTGGACATGTATCTAGATAAAACTCTAATTCGAAAAATACATGCACCCCAATGTTCACAGCAGCACTATTTACAACAGGCAAGACATGGAAACAACCTAAATGTCCACTGACAGATTAATGGATAAAGAATATATGTTATTCAATACATATATACAATGGAATACTACTCAGCCATAAAAAAGAATGAAAAATGCTATTTGCAGCAACATGGATGAACCTAGAGATTATCATACTAATTGAAGTAAGTCAGAAACACAAATACCATATGATATCACTTACATGTGGAATCTAAAATATGACACAAATGAACTTATCTACGAAACAGACTCACACACAGTGAGCAGACTTGTGGTTGCCAAGGGGGAGGGTGGGGGGAGAGATGGATTGGGAGTCTGGGATTAGCAGATGCAAACCAGTATATATAGAATGGATAAACAACAAGGTCCTACTGTATAGCACAGGGAGCTATATTCAGTATCCTGTGATAAACCATAATGGAAAAGAATGTGAACAAGAATGTATGTATACACAGAACTGAGTCACTCTGCTGTACAGTAGGAATTAATGCAACATTGTAAATCAACTATACTTCAATCAAATAAATTTTTAAAAAGCACTTGAGCATAAATCAGGCAGGCCGACCACAAACCTTTCTGAAATATAACACAAAACACAAACACTTTAAGAAAAAAGTGTTTTAATTGCATTTTTTTCTTAATAACGTAGTAGATATTGGTGTTTGCCCAAATTTCAATGAATTAAGAAAAGCAAATCTGTGAAACACTGAACAGTGAAGCAAGACTATTTTATTTCATCTCACTTTATAAATAATTCAGGATAAAGCATAACCCACTAAACATCTGGTCGTAATGTTTACTCAGCTGATAGCTTACAAATAGGACATTCTCAGCTTAAGGAGGAAAAGAAAACTTTAAAAACTCTTGTTTCTCTTTTCCAGCTTTAATTCACTGTGATTTCCGGTTGGAAAGAAGGCTCATTAGGAATCAAATTAGTTTATATTTCCTCCAGAAAGGATTAGTTACATACTCACTTGCAACTCTTGAGGTTTGAGAAAACTTTTTAAATCATCATGTCAAAGGAAGTAAGCAAGGTAGTAGCTTACTTCTTGGTAGTAGCTGGCCGGGCTGCAAAGCAACTTCATGCTATCCACTGTAGCTGGATACTCAGCTTCCTAAAAGAAGATAATTTCCAAACACATGCACTTGACTTCTGTTGTCTCACTTCAACCCTTTAGTACTTGAAAGATCTACTGCTTCTCCTCCAGAGTATTCAGGAAATTTGATGTTTCTTGGAAAATGCCAGGATATAACCGCACTTGGTGTTAAAGACCAAAAGAAGAGGGACTTCAGAGCCAGACAGTTACACGCGTGAATATACAAAGGTATAACTAAGAATAACGCAAGGTTACTCTTGCAAAATGCAAAGTTTTTATTGAAGGACTCAACTGGAAGCCAACTAAGAGGCAAAGAAGAGAAACTGAATAGTGAACAGTGTAGAAAGAAACCAAGAGGGAACAAGACCTCAAATGTAGGATACGCATGAGAAGGAAGATGAAAGGAGGAAAACGAAGCATTGTTGTAACAGGACACAATCCTGGTAAACTTGGGGAGATTGGGAATTAGTGAAAACCTCAAACACTGTATTTCTTGAAGCAATTAAACCGCATCACTTTCAAACACACACAACCCTGTAATAGAGATCTTCAAGGTTGACCAGCAAGCCCGTAGCTACCTTCTCTGATAACAGCCAGCTGGGAGGCATGGCAGCTATGTTTGTACCATGTGACCTTGCCAGAGCCTGTGGCCCTGAGGCAGGTGCCTGCGCACACTGAGACCATCAGGCTCACTATGGCCAGCCTCTGCCTGACACTTGAACTGGATCGAGACCCTCATGGTGCCCTCAGGTTCAGTAGATACCAAAAGAACCTTCACTAAGTAAAGCCCCTATAAACTAACAAAAACCAGCAGGAAGAAGAGGCCAGATGTCTGATTTCACAAACAAGAAGATGTTATATTTTAATAACCTGTACTTAAAGGCAAGCTTTAAGGGTGCTTTTTAAAAAATACCTTCCAATATGGCCCCTTTCATTTTGCTTACACTTTACTTCCTTAGCAAAGCTAACAAAATACTGGTTTCAAATTATATATGTGTGTGTGTCTCACACCATATAAACCCCATAGATACTGAAAAGAGTCTTTGAAAAAAAGGACATTTTTTTAAAGCACACAGGATGTAAGCTGCTGTGTGATGGCCAAGAGCAACGAAACACTGTCACAGCTGAAATGAAGTCCCTCACGTCCCAGGGAGAGTCGGGGTGGAGGAAGGCTGACATCTGTGCAGAGGTGGTGGGAACCAGGCCCCGACTCAGCCCTCACATGGCCTCCTCCTTTTCTTCAGTCAGTTAATTGGGCTTTGCCTAACTGGAAATGACTAAGACAGCTAATACCTGAGGACTCTCCCAATGACAACAGGTAGAGATAACCTAGAGACATTTAATACATATGAAAATAAAGGCAGTTAGATGCAGCCTCCACCACATAAAACTGAGGCCAAGGGGGAAAAAAAACACCTAAGACTGAGATGCTAGGAAGAATTTTCCAAACATGGAGATCTATTAAATGCCTAGCAACCTCCCCAGGGAAACTGTAGCGAAGTCACTCAGAGTGGAGCGAGAAATTCATTTCTGAAAGCCTCTTTTCCAACTTGGGATATTTAACTCTATGCCTCTGTAATCCCCAGAGACGGCCTGACTGAGGCCGTGCTGGGTGTAACCATATGTCAGAACTAATACATTGGATATGGCATTTACTCACGATTTGCAAGGAAACAGTCAAAACTAAAAGTGCCAGAGGAATCTTTTCTTTACAGATAGGAGCATAAGCTATGACTTTGTATTATTAAAAATATTTTGTCCTTTGCCTAGATCATTATTTAAAGAGAAAATGTTTAAAAGACATTGGGGGGAAGAGGAGAAGAGCAGGAATGCTGGCCATCTTTCTGTCTTAATAGCAGCATTTTTACTAGAAGTACATCCTTCCTTCCCATCCTTCCTCACCTGACTAAACAGTCTTGGTCCACTCCTGGGTCCTCATTCTCCAGGACTCAACTTAGGACGAAGACCTAGCTCTGCTAAAAACCCTCCTCTTAACAACCAAAGCACCATGGAAACCTCTGCTTTGCTCTAGCTTAGTGCTCCTCACCTTAGATTAGATGGCCAGTCTCCCTCTACAGACCTGAGCTCCTTGAGGGAGAACTCTTGTCCTCCCCAGCTGTGAGACACACTGGAGGCATGTGACTATTGAGTGAATGCTGACTTACCAGGGATCGAGTCAAAACAGAAGAAAAGGTATAATCGATAAAGGCAACATTAGTTCTGGCCATGGGACTCCACTAGAGTGATTAAATGTGATCAAGGTGATGGGCCAGAAAAACAGAACAGGGAAGTCATGAGTCCTACTTGCCCAGGTCAAGTTCCTTGGAGAAGTGATCTGCAAATGTTTTGGTCTTCCAAGCTCATCCAGAGAAATGTGAAAAACTATATAAGTCTTAACACAATTTAAAGTTGACATCTAAGCTTGTTCAACCTAGGTTTAAATAGTGGCACAGAATCTAATTTCTAGCGTTTTGTAAATATTGACATTTTTAAATGAAGCCGCTTTTATTCAAGCTTTTCAATGTGTCCATTGTTATCTAAATACCATAGGGATTTGATACCAAAGATCTATATTAAAAATACATGAACAACCTTTTCTTTTGCTTTGTTCTATTTTTATAGTTTTTTTCCCCTTGAACTTGTACTTCCATTCCATTTCTCCCACATTACATTTTGTCCTAATGTAATACTTCTTTGCTTTAATGTTTTTTATTGATCACATTATCATACGTCTCTGCAACAAAAATAAAAATTAAATTTTTTTATTTCCTGTGACCAAATGGTTCTAATTTTTTAAAACTTCACCTGAATTCACTTATTATTACAACTATTAACTGATGCAATTGAACAAAACAAATGTCTAATTGTAATAGTTAAAAATTAAAGCAAGCATAAGTCACTTTTTATTGGAAATGCATTTGTTAATGAGATGAATGGTGATGGTTTATTTTTTTCAAAGTAGCTCACTTGTCCATGAATAAATATTCTTTATTGCCAGAATAAAAACTATTTCAACAGCAATTCTATTCCTTTTCTTTGTATTAGAAATACAAAGTAAAAAACCTTGTTCATGTAAATAATTTTAGAGAATGAAACTTTATTATACAAGTGGTACTTACTTCTTTGATCTCCTTCTGAGATTTATGTCCCCCAAATCATGGATAATACAACATAATTTTATATGATAATTGGTATTCCTTGACAAACCACTTTGGGTCATCTTCAATTTTGTTTCCCCCAAAAAATTAGAAGCCACTAGATTTGCAAAAGGATTGATTTCCAAATCATTAGATTCATTTCCCTTTCTCAACAACACACCAATACTGACTGTCTCTTTGACTGGCACCCCAAAGTAGAGGAGGTTATTTCCTGTGACAATACACCATGATGAGATTTGGGAGAGGTAAAGTCAGGCAACCCATTTGTACAGGTATGTTCCTGTACTATCCACTTTAGGAAAGAGTACATAGGGAAGGTAAAGGTCTGAAGAGTTTCCTCACAACTTTGCAGGGGCCTGGTTCCTCCTGCAGAGTCTTTATGCACCCCCAGAGGTGACACACCCCCAGAGGTGACACACCCAAGGTTGTTGACTTCAAGGGCCAGAGTACCAGAGGCATGTCCCTCGGTAGAGAAAACAGATCCAAATACCAGCAGAAGGTGAGAGTGAAGAACAGAGAAGCCAACTCTCCAGGGAAGCAGAAGACAAAACAAGCCCAGCAGAGACACAGGTAGGACACCTCCCCGCCCAAGAAAGTACAGCAAGCAAACCCCAGTGCTTCTCCACTGGCCACACTTGAGCAGGGGCTCCCACTCAATGTGTGGCAAAGCAAGCATATGCCACCTGAAGAGTTAAATTTAAAGAAGGGAGGAGTGGGGGGAAAGAGCAGCATAAACATAAACACAGGGAGAAATGGCAAAAAGCTTAGGGCATGATATTTAGATTCTGGATCTAAGAAAACACAGAGGGAAAGGGAGACATCACCTTCAGTGGAGAAATAGGATTTGACGGCAAAAGGCAATGCCCTGAGTGCCAAGGACAAGCAAGGACCAAGACGACACAGAGGAGAAGACACACGAGATAGTGACTCTAATCGCTGTGCCACAGGATTAACCCAGGCCTGAGCTAGGCTCTAACACATCAAGAGAGAGGTCCTCAGAGTTCTCTTCTTAAGTGAGAGGTCTGTTCTTCTCAGTTCCTGGGTTCTCTTTTGTGTTGTTCTGTTTTTGAAGTATAGTTGATTTACTATATTGTGTTAGTTTCAGGTGTACAGCATAGTGATTCAGTATTTTTGCAGATTAGATTCCATTAGAGGTTATTACAAGATATTGGGCATAATTCACTGTGCTATACAGTCTATCCTTGTTGCTTATTTATTTTATATAGAGTAGTGTGTATCTGTTTATCCCATAGCCCTTATTTGTCTCTCCCCACCTCCCTTTCCCCTTTTTGATAACCACAAGTTTGTTTTATCTATGAGTCTATTTCTATTCTATAAATAAGTTCCCTTGTATTATTGTTTTAGATTCCACATATAAGTGATATCATATAGTAATTTGTCCTTCTCTGTCTGACTTAACTTCACTAAGCATAATACCCTCTAGGTCCATCCACATTGCTGAAAATGTCAGAATTTCATTCTTTTTTATGGCTGAGTAATATTCCATTGTGTGTGTGTGTGTGTGTGTGTGTGTGTGTGTGTATATATATATATATATACACACACACACACACACACACACACACACACACACACACACCACCAACTTCTTTATCCATTCACCTGCTGATGGGTACTTGGGTTGTTTCCATGTCTTGGCTATTGTAAATAGTGCTGTTATGAACACTGGGGTGCATGTATCTTTTTGAATTGTAGTTTTCTCCAGATATATGGCGAGGAGTGGAATGGCTGGATCATATGGTAACTATTTTTAGTTTTTTAAAGAACCTCCATACTAATCAAAAGAAAGCTGGAGTAGCTATACTCATATCAGATAAAATAGACTTTAAAAAAAAGAATGTTACAAGAGACAAGGAAGGACACGACATAATGATCAAGGGATCAATACAAGAGGAAGATATAACAAATATAAATATAGATGCACCCAACATAGGAGCACCTCAATACATAAGGCAACTGATAACAGCTATAAAAGAGGAAATCGACAGTAACACAATAATAGTGGAGGACTTTAACACCTCACTTACATCAATGGACACATCATCCAAAATGAAAATAAAGAAAGAAACAGAAGCTTTAAATGACACAATACACCAGATAGATTTAATTGATATTTATAGGACATTCCATCCAAAAACAGCAGATTACACTTTCTTCTCAAGTGAGCACAGAACACTCTCCAGGACAGATCACATCTTGGGTCACAAATCAAGCCTCAGTAAATTTAAGAAAACTGAAATAATATCAAGCATCTTTTCTGACCACAACACTATGAGATTAGAAATGAATTACAGGGAAAAAACATAAAAAACACAAACACATGGAGGCTAAACAGTACATTACTAAATGACCAAGAGATCACTGAAGAAATCAAAGAGAAAATCAAAAAATACCTAGAGACAAATGACAATGAAAACATGACGATCCAAAAGCTATGGGATACAGAAAAAGCAGTTTGAAGAGGGAAGATTATAGCTATACAAGTCTACCTCAAGAAACAAGATAAATCTCAAATAAACAATCCAAATTTACACCTAAAGGAACTAGAGAAAGAAGAACAAACAAAACCCAAAGTTAGCAGAAGGAAAGAAATCATAAAGATCAGAGCAGAAATAAATGAAATAGAAACAAAGAAAACAATAGCAAAGATCAATAAAACTAAAAGCCGGTTCTTTGAGAAGATAAACAAAATTGATAAACCATTATCCAGACTCATGAAGAAAAAGAGGGAGAGGACTCAAATCAATAAAAATAGAAATGAAAAAGGAGAAGTTGCAACAGAAACCACAGAAATACAAAGCATCCTAAGAGACTACTACAAGCAACTTTATGCCAATAAAATTGACAACATGGAAGAAATGGACAAATTCTTAGAAAGGTATAACCTTCCAAGACTGAACCAGGAAGAAACAGAAAATATGAACAGACCAATCACAAGTAATGAAATTGAAACTGTGATTTAAAATCTTCTAACAAACAAAAGTCCAGGACCACATGGCTTCACAGGTGAATTCTATCAAACATTTAGAGAAGAGCTAACACCCATCCTTCTCAAGCTCTTCCAAAAAATTGCAGAGGAAGTAACACTCCCAAACTCATTCTATGAGGCCACCATCATCCTGATACCAAAACCAGACAAAGATATTACAAAAACAGAAAATTACAGACCAATATCACTGATGAATAGAGATGCAAAAATCCTCAACAAAATACTAGCAAACAGAATCCAACAACACATTAAAAGGATCATACACCATGATCAAGTAGGAATTATCTCAGGGATGCAAGGATTCTTCAATATATGCAAATCAATCAACGTGATACACCATATTAAGAAACTGAAGAATAAAAACCATATGACCATCTCAATAGATGCAGAAAAAGCTTCTGACAAAATTCAACACCCATTTCTGAAAAAAACTCTCCAGAAAGTGGGCATAGAGGGAACTTACCTCAACATAATAAAGGCCATATATGACAAACCCACAGCAAACATCATTCTCAATGGTAAAAAGCTGAAAGCATTTCCTCTAAGATCAGGAATGAGACAAGGATTCCACTCTCACCACTACTATTCAACATAGTTTTGGAAGTCCTAGCCACGGCAATCAGAGAAGAAAAAGAAATAAAGGGAATACAAATTAGAAAAGAAGAAGTAAAATTGTCACTGTTTGCACATGACATGATACTATACAAAGAGAATCCTAAAAATGCCACCAGAAAACTACTAGAGCTAATCAATAATTTGGTAAAGTTGCAGGATACAAAATTAATGCACAGAAATCTCTTGCATTCCTATACACTAAGGATGAAAAATCTGAAAGAGAAATTATGGAAACACTCCCATTTACTATTGCAACAAAAAGAATAAAATACCTAGGAGTAAACCTACCTAGGGAAACAAAAGACCTGTATGCAGAAAACTATAAGACACTGATGAAAGCAATTAAAGATGATACCAACAGGTAGAGAGATATACCATGTTCTTGGATTGGAAGAATCAATATTGTGAAAATGACTATACTACCCAAAGCAATCTACAGATTCAATGCAATCCCTATCAAATTACCAATGGCATTTCTTACGGAACTAGAACAAATCATCTCAGAATTTGTATGGAGACACAAAAGACCCCGAATACCCAAAGCAGTCTTGAGGGGAAAAATGGAGCTGGAGGAATCATACTGCCTGACTTCAGACTATACTACAAAGCTACAGTAATCAAGACAATATGATACTGGCACAAAAACAGAAACATAAATCAATGGAACAAGATAAAAAGCCCAGAGATAAACCCATGGACCTATGGTCAACTAATCTATGACAAAGGAGGCAAAGATATACAATGGAGAAAAGACAGTCTCTTCAATATGTGGTGCTGGGAGAACTGGACAGCTACATGTAAAGGAATGAAATTAGAACACTCCCTAACACCATACACAAAAATAAACTCAAAATAGATTCGAGACCTAAATGTAAGATCAGACACTATAAAACTCTTAGAGGAAAACATAGGAAGAACACTCTTTAACACAAATCACAGCAAGATCTTTTTTGATCCACCTCTTAGAATAATGGAAATAAAAACAAAAATAAACAAGTGGGACCTAATGAAACTTAAAAGCTTTTGCACAGCAAGGGAAACCATAAGCAAGACAAAAAGACAACCCTCAGAATGGGAGAAAATATTCACAAACGAATCAACGGACAAAGGATTAATCTCCAAAATATATAAACAGCTTATGCAGCTCAATATTAAAGAAACAGACAACCCAATCCAAAAATGGGCAGAAGACCTAAATAGACATTTCTCCAAAGAAGACATACAGATGGCCAAGAAGCACATGAAAAGCTTCTCAACATCACTAATTATCAGAGAAATGGAAATCAAAACTACAATGAGGTATCACCTCACGCCAGTTAGAATGGGCATCATCAGAAAATCTACAAACAACAAATGCTGGAGATGGTGTAGAGAAAAGAGAACCCTCTTGCACTGTTGGTGGGAATGTAAATTGATAAAGCTGCTATGGAGAACAGTATGGAGGTCCCTTAAAAAACTAAAAACAGAATTACCATATGATCCAGCAATTCCACTGCTGGGCATATACCCTGAGAAAACCATAATTCAAAAAGACACATGCACCCCAATGTTCATTGCAGCACTATTTACAATAGCCAGGTCATGGAAGCAACCTAAATGCCCATCGACAGATGAATGGATAAAGAAGATGTGGTACATATACACAATGGAATTTTACTCAGCCATAAAAAGGAACGAAATTGAGTCATCTGTTCAGACGTGGATGGATCTAGAGACTGTCATACAGAGTGAAATAAGTCAGAAAGAGAAAAACAAATATCGTATATTAACGCATGTATGTGGAATCTAGAAAAATGGTACAATGGTACAGATGAACTGGTTCGCAGGGCAGAAGCTGAGACACAGATGTAAAGAATAAACATATGGACACCAAGGGGGGAAAACCGCGGTGGGGTGGTTATGGTGGTATGCTGAATTGGGCTTTTGGGACTGACATGTATACACTGATGTGTATAAAATTGATGACTAATAAGAAGCTGCAGTATAAAAAATCAAACAGGGGCTTCCCTGGTGACGCAGTGGTTGAGAGTCCGCCTGCCGATGCAGGGAACACGAGTTCGTGCCCCAGTCCGGGAAGATCCCACATGCAGCGAAGTGGCTGGGCCCGTGAGCCATGGCCGCTGAGCCTGCGCATCCGGAGCCTGTGCTCCACAACGGGAGAGGCCACAACAGTGAGAGGCCTGCGTACCGCAAAATCAAAAACAAAAACAAAACGAACAAACAAAAAAAAACAACTAATACTAAACTTTCTTTGGGTTATTTGTATGGAAATATGGTAATATAAATGTTTCAGACATTACATGAAATTTCTAAAAATCTTATATGTTCTGGTATAATGTTATAAGTCATAATTCTAGTTATTACTTTAAAATGTATATCTCGGAAATAACTAAATTTCCTTGTCAATTGCATTATTATGAACTTTCACAAATCTTTAACCATGGTCATTTTTAAGTCTTTTGTCACTTACAGACAGTTCTGGGTGAACTTTGATGCTTTCGCAAAAATGTTCCTATAAAAGGGTTTCATCTTCAAGGAATTCATGGAAAAGACTCTGACAAGTACAGGTTTCTGGTAAATGACTATACTGCTGAACTGAATGAATAAGCATCTTCAGAACTCTAATGGGAAACTGATGAATTCATAAAAGTGCTAACAAAAGATCAAGATGAAAAAAAAATAATTACATGGGACTGAGGGAACTGATGAGGATGATTATAATTTTTGTGACTTTGTTTGAATTAAAAAAAAAATCCCACAAGGACTCAGAGGCAAAAAATATACAAATCAATTTTCACTGCAAAGTAAAGGAGCTGTTACAGTGGAGGATTACTGGACTGAATGTCAATATTATGACATAGTACGAGTGTGTTTCATGTTTGGTAATTGCAATCATTGTTGCTTTTGTTGTGGTCATCCATTTACAATGCTTGGTGTCAGTTTATTTAACTGTTGTAAAAATAAAATACAGTGTGTGAGAAAAAGAAAAAGAAACTCCATACTGTTTTCTATAGTGGCTTCACCTATTTGCTTTCTCACCAACAGTGTACGAGGGTTCCCTTCTCTCCACATCCTCTCCAGCATTTATTATCCAGCACTTTTTGATGATGGCCATTCTGACTGGTGTGAGGTGATAAGTTCCTGGATTTTTAAAGTCAGAGAACTCCATTCTTGTGTTCTATAAGGAAAAAACATTAAAACCTGGCCGACAGTCCCAATCATTTTGTCCACGTGGTGCACAGTCACAAACTGGCTGGTCATGGAATCACCTAGGCCACTGGGGACAAACCAGCCTGCAACAAGCCCTGGGCCCAATTTTTGAATCCACTGTTGATGCAAGCCTCCCCCCTTGTAGATGATCTGAGTAGTTGAGAAAGACTGGAGACTACAATGAAGGACAACTTGGACTGCTTAGTTGTGCAGTCAGAGAGAGGTCATCTACCAGAGGATTAAGAACATGGACTCTGGGGTTAGACTGCCTGAGTGTGAATCCTGGCTCCTCTATTTACCAGCTTGCTGAGTAATCTTAGGGCCCTGTGCCTCAATTTTCCTATCTGTAAAATGGGAGTATCAAAAGTATCTACCCCATGGGATTATCATGAGGATCAATGAATATACATATATTTTTTTATAATATATGGCATTTATAAGAGTAACAGGCACATAGAAATAAGTTTTAGCTATCATGATTACCATCATCTCCAAGAGAGAACTAGGCCACATCAAAAAGTGACTTAAATCATTAAACTGTAACCCTGAACTTATACAGTGTTGTATGTCAATTATATCTCAATAAAACTGGGGGAAAAATGAAAAGATCTGCAAAAAAGAAAAAAAAAACAAGAGGCCATGCGGTCCAGGCCCCATTTCTAAGTATTCAAATCTAAAATGAGATGACCAACCTCAGATTAAAACCTCAGTTCTAATTTTCCACTGGCCTCACCAGCCTCTGTGGGGAGAGGTAAATATTCACAACTGATCCACTAATAAAAGCATCACATTCCCTCGAAAGAGTCATTTCTCCCATAATTGTGAAAAAGTTGCAATAAGAAATACAAAACTAAAACATAAAAAATTCTATTGAAGATCTTTATCCAAGTGAATAAGAAATGCAAAAGAAATTAAAGAGGATAAGCAATTAACGCCAAACTTAATAGCCTAAAATATTATTTAATCATTGCATTCTGTATCATGTCTAGCTTGGTACTCAGCATTTCCCAAGGCGGGAAGATGAAGTAATTATGGAGAGAATGCTCAACGTACAGTGGTTATTTTCTATTCCAAACTAACTTTTACCCACTGTGAGTGGCTTCTCCTACTCACATTCCATGGCCCTTTAGTCCTGCCCCTCCTTCTCCACCAGACCAACACCAGCAAGACATTAATATGTAATCAAGAAAGGAACAGGGCTGTTTGAAGCAGGAGAGCTGAGTGGCTTCTAGGCAGGCTGTGTCCCAAGAGCAGGAAGGAGTCTTATCTTTTGTGATGATACAAGTAGGATGCTCAGGCGATGCAAACAGGGGAAAAAACCTAGAGCCAGACCAGGAGAAAGAACAATCAAGAAGCAAGGAGCTCCCTCTATTGTAGACTGGTTCAGAGAAGTAAAATAGGTAGAAGTGGGACAATGTGTGGAAAGATCCAGATGGAGAAAAAGTATACCAGGGGCAAATACTTTTGGATGAATCCCACCAATTCTGGGATTTCCAAATTCTGTTTCCAGTCAGAAATTATTTTTTATACTGGGCTCCTTGGTTCAAAATTTAGCATCACAGTAATGCAAAACAATTTTCCTAAAAGTACTGTACAGGTCTCACTAAAGGAAAACAAAATAGAAGCAAATTCAACCCATTTTCTGATGGGTTTTACTTCTCTATAGATACATTATGTAGAAAATACTCAAAGACATAGCTAGTCTATGTTTCTAAAACATAACTGTAACAACGTCTCATTACTTTTTCAGCAAAAATCATCCTGACAATATTATCAAGATGTTAGTTCTTCTGAGCTCAATCTATAGATTCAGTTTGATCCCAATCAAAATCCCAACAAGTTATTTTGTGTAACTGATAAATTGATTCTAAAGTTTATATGGAGAAGCAAAAGACCTAGAATAGCCAACACAATTGAAAGAGAAGAACAAAGTCAGATGACTGACATTAACCCGACTTCAAGACTTACTACAAATTAGTGTGGTATTGACAATAAAATAGACAAATAGATCAATGGAACAGAACAGAGAACCCAGAAATAGACCCACATAAATAAAGTCAATTTATCTTCAACAATGGCACAAAGGCAGTATCATGGAACAAAGATAGTCTTTTCAACAAATGGCAGTGGAACAACTGGATATCAACATGCGAGAAAATGAATCTGAGCCAGATCTTACACACATTACAAAAACTAACTCACACTGGACCACAGAACTAAATGTAAAACACAAAAATCTAAAACTACAACATAGGAGAAAACCTAGATGAGCTTGAGTATGGTGATCACTTTTTAAAAACAGTACAGTCCATAAAAGAAATAACTGATAAGCTGGATTTCATTAAAATTAAAAACTTGTCTGCAAAAGACAATGTCAAGAGAATGAGAAGATAAGCAACAGACTGGGAGTAAATACTTGCAATATGTAACAAATATTGTTCTGATGAAGAAATGTTATCCAAAACATACAAAGAATTCTTAAGACTCAACAATAACAAACTAACCCAATTAAAAAAAACTGGGGCCAAAGATGTGAACCTGGCAAGATATACAAGTGGTAAATCAGCATATGCAAAGATGCTCCACCTCATATGTCATCAGGGAAATGCAACTTAAAACAATAAGATGCCACTACACACCTATTAGAATGGCCAAAATGCAAAACACTGACAATACCAAATGTTGACAAAGGATATGGAGCAACAGGAACTCTCATTCACCACGAGTAGAAACGCAAAAATGGTACAGCCACTGTAGAAGACAGTTTGGAAATTTCTTAGAAAACTAAGCACACTCTTACTATATGATCCACCAATCATGCTACTTGGTATTATAAATAACTATAACAAAGGAGTTGAAAATTTACATCCACACAAAGACCCATACACAGGTGTTTATAGCAGCCTTATTCATAATTGCCAAACTTGGAAGCACTAAGCTGTCCTTCAGTAGGTGAATGGATAAGTAAACTATAGTACATCCAGATAATGGAATATTTTTCAGTGCTAAAGGAAATGCATTACTAAGTCATGAAAACACATGGAGGAACCTGAAATGCCTATTACCAAGTAAAAGAAGTCAATCTGAAGATATTACGTACTGTACGATTCCAACTATCTGATATTTGAGAAAAGGCAAAACTATGGAGACAGTGAAAAGATCCATGGTCACCACAGGTTAGGGGAGAGGAGTGAATAGGCAGAGGACAGAGGAATTTTAGGGCAATGAAAATGCTCTGTATGATACTATAATGATGAATACATGTCATTACGGGCATACCTTAAAGATATTGCCAGTTTGGTTTCAGACCACTACAATAAAGCAAATATTGCAATAAAATGAGCCACATTTATTTTTTGGTTTCCCAGTACATATAAAAGTTATGTCCACTCTATACTGTAGCCTATGAAGTGTGCAATAATTATGTCTAAAAAACAATGTACATACCTTAATTTACAAAATACTTTACCGCTAAAAATGCTAACCATCATCTGAGCCTTTAGTGAGATGTAATCTTTTTGCTGGCGGAGGGTCTTGCCCCAGTGTTGATGGCTGCTGGCTGATCAGGGTGGTAGGTGATGAAAGCTGGGGTGACTGTGACCATTTCTTAAAACAGACAGCAGTGAAGTTTGCCGCATCAATGGACTCTTCGTTTTAAGAAGGATTTCTCTGCAGCATGCAACGCTGTTTGATAGCATTCTGCCCACATTAGAGGTTCTTTTGAAATTGCAGTCAATCCTGTCAAACCCTTCCACTGCTTTATCAACTAAGTTTATGTAATATTCTAAAGAAATTGCCTTTTTTAGCAACAAAGTATGTTTTACTACTACAAATCTTCAATTTGTAAAAAACGCAGTACCTGTGAAGCACAAGAAAACAAGGTATGCCTGTATACATTTGTCTAAACCCATAGACTATATAGCGCTAAGAGTGAACCCTGAGGTAAACTATGGATTTTGAGTGATTATGACGTATCAGTGCAGGTTCATCAGTTGTGACAAAGGCACCACTCCGGTGGGAGATGTTGACAGAGGGGAGGCTGTGCATGTGTAGGGGCAGGGGGCATATGGGAAACCTCTGTATCTTCCTCTCAATTTTTCTGTGAACCTAAAACTATCCTTAAAAAAAATAGTCTTTAAAAAGAAACCATCCTAAGTTTGGTTTATTCCCAAATTTTCAAAGGGTATTCCTTGGAACTCTTTTTCTTTGAGATGTCAATAGAGGGAAACTGAGTCAAAGTTAAATCCATTTGGAAGACTTAAGTCAAACAAAGGTAAAACTAAACAGGCTTAAAACATTTCACGTGTTCATCCGCAAAGTAAATCTCCTAGCAGGATTCACTATTTCACCAGTTCATTTGATAAAAGAAACCTTTTCTCCTACAGGGGTATCTCTCAGGACTCTGTTCCCATAAACACACTTTGGAAAATCCTCGATTACAAAAAAGGTCTAAAATGGGGATCTAGCAATGAGTTAACTTCTGAATCAAAGCTGCCAGGTTCAAACTATGCTCTATTCTTTATGAAAGATATGTGGCATTCTATTACACTTCTAGGAGGGGTCTAAGTTGGTCCAGCAACTTTGGAAAACTGTTTGGCATTAACTCTAAGGGTTGAACTTACACCTACCAAATGACTGACTCCTAGAATACCCAAGGGAAATGTATTTGTGATGCGTGTGTGTGCGCACGCACGCATGCGTGCGTGCGTATGAGGCAGTGGGAGATATGATGACACAAGGTGATGTGAAGAGTAAGCAGATATTGGAGTGATGTACTTTGAAGGTTGAAGAAGTGGCCCAAAGCCAAAGAATACAGACGGCCACTGGAGCTGGAAAGACAGGGAAATGGATTCTCCCTCAGAGCCCGCAAAAGGAAGGAGCCCTACCAACACCTTGACATAAGCCCAGAGAAAATGATTTCATGTTCTCACCAGCAGATCTGTGAAAGAACAAAGGCATGTCATTTTAAGGCACTAGCTTTGTGATACTTTGTCTCAAGAATAACAGGAAACTAATGCAATGGGATACCATACAGAAATGAGAAAGAATAAACTATGTTACATACAACAATAAACACCATTCTCACAGAAACAGCATTTGGTAAGTGAAGCAAGATACAACGGCACATACTGCATGATAACATTTACATAAAGTTCAAAAACAGCCCTAACTAATGCACAGGGTTAGAGGTCAGGACAGCAGTGATCGATGGGAAGTGGCACTGACTTAAAGAGCTGAGTGGGCTTCTGAAGTAAGAGTCTCAATATGGGTGCTGGTTACACAGGCATATGCACTCTAAGAAAATTCAAAGTGTGCACATATAATATGTATGCTCTTGTCTACAAATATTATACATAAACAAAAGGGTTGTTGTTGTTTTTTAATCATCAGACCCAAATGACTCATAAAATAAGCGCCTCTTGGGGAAGCATTGTCTGGGAGCAACCCCAGAGCTTGGCTGTTCTCACACAGTGAGGGAAAGGAACCAAGATAAAGAGGCCACCGACTAGACCCAAACAGTCAGTACGGAAACAGGAAGAATGAGGTCTCTGGCAAACAAAAATAAACCAGTGCTTCTAGCAGAAGGAAAATGATATGCTTCTGCAAATAGAAAGACTCCATACCTAGAATTCTTTTTTTCCAAAAACTCAATCTATTACTTTATATTAACCAAAATAAAGTAAGAATTTAGTAGAGAAGTTCCAGTGGACCCACTGGGCTCAGGAAGACGCACAAGGGACTGTAGATTCATGTCTAGGGAAGAAAAATAAAGGGAAACGAAAATGATCAGTGAGAACAGCCCTGCCCACCTAACAAGGTCAAGACGCTGCTACAGGGTCCTTCTCTTTTGTTCTTAGCAAGTGAAAGAAGAATAAAAGTATTACTACATTGACCTTGACATGGTATATATTATAAAACATAACAACACCCTACACCACAGTAGAGTTTAAAACAAACATACAGTATTCCCGTCTGAAAAAAAAAAAAACAACCGCCATTGCTTCCTCTAGAAAATCAGATGAGAATTAATCTGAATGGAAAGCCACATCGTTCCTATAATTAAAATTAACAGATCCAGAGAGAGGTAGAAGAAACCAAACTAGAAGCACTATCAGCAGGGCGAAAGCAGAGATGAATCACACCAACTCCACGAGGCCTGACTTCAGAAAAGGAGAGAGGCTGCAGAAACCAGCACTTTTCCTTTCTGTTACATTTCTGGAGCCAAGGGTATCAAGCTACATGGTGGGCAACTAGAAAAAGCCAGCTCAAAAAGGTAAGTCACTAGATTGAAATAGTCCACAGTCCACATGCCTGCATGGCACCAACTTTGGTGGAACACTTCATTTTCTAAAGCTTAAAACTGCTTTACTGCAACACCCAGAGAGTGGAAGGAGTCTCAAAGAGGTCAGGAATCACTAAGCTAGTAAGTCACCAAGTGGGGATTTTCAAACACTCTGCTGATTCTTCTTTTCCACATTCAGCCTCTGGTGAAGGCGTGCCAGCATTCATATATTGATATGAGACTGGTTTCAATATCGCACTCAAACATCAAATTCAGATGTAAGGGCTTCCCTGGTGGCGCAGTGGTTGAGAGTCCGCCTGCCGTTGCAGGGGACACGGATTCGCGTCCCAGTCCGGGAAGATCCCACGTGCCGCGGAGCGGCTGGGCCCGTGAGCCATGGCCGCTGAGCCTGCGCATCCGGAGCCTGTGCTCCGCAACCTGTGCTCCGCAACGGGAGAGGCCACAACAGTGAGAGGCCCGCGTACCACAAAAAAAAAAAAAATCAGATGTAAAATGAACATTGCACACCTGGATCTCACTGAACTCATTTGAACTTCACTGAGTTTTCATTGAATTCATATAACTGAATATGTTTAATAATTAAACCTAAAAGAGAAACAGAGAGATAAATAGCCAAAATGTCATCCTTTTTGGCTTTAAAAATGCATTTTGAAGCTTCAATATCCCTGAAGGTAACACAGTCAAGCCCAAAGCATACATTCTCTGAAACTTATAAGGTGGCACAGTTAAAGATTTTTAAATTTCAGAAAACTAAGATTTTTTTTTTTTTAATCTAAGAAAAATCAAGATGTCAAAAACAGCTAAATCTGGGTAGTATCTGTGACATTCTTGGTGCTTTTCTGGAAGTGTGGAATGTTTCATAATTTTAACAGAAAGAGGAAAAAAAGAATCTTACAGAAAATTTCTATTAAAACAGCCACCTGCAAAAAAATGTTTTGGGTGCCTCTGGAGAAAAGTAACAGATATAAAAGAAGGGGAACCCTAAGTTTGAAAGTCAAAGTCCTAATTAAGAAAATGATATGCTTTCCATCTGCACAACCTATAATTATCTCTCAATGTACATTCTTATCAATATCTACCCATTTTCTCATTATTTTTAAAGGTCAGCATTTTTTAATGTTGTGTTTCCCTCCCTCCTGATCATTTATATTTTTTGAAATACTACCACACCAGGGAATAAATTCGCCTGTGGTCAAAGGAAATGCATGGAAACTGAAACTCAGCTTTTGGGGATGCTATTGTTGTTTTAAATGATTAATTGCTAATAAGTGGGGTTGCAACAGACGGCCCATCTAAAACCTTAATGATGGCAAAGTGTGCAGCTCACTATCACCAGGGGAAAATGAATATTTTCCACTCATCAACAGAAGGCCAAGTTTACACAAAGCAGAAAGCCAAGAGCAAGCAGGATCCTGATAAGAAATTTGGAACACTCTACAATGGCTATCACTTGCCAGCCACTACTTTTTTTCCTTTATAGAAAAGGAACTAAAGCTCAGAGTTCAAGTAGCTTGCTAGAGTCAGTTAGTTAAATGGGTTCCAATACCAGATTCTTTGTGTAATTATGCAATTCTGCCTTTACCAACAAATTTCAACATGCCTGAGAGCTTACTGAGATTGTGAGAGGCCTATTCACACTCTCATTTCATCCTTAAGCCATCTGGTGCTGGAGATATTAACCCCCATACCACTTCACCAATCAGGAAACTGAAGGTCAAACAGAGCTGTTCGACCCAAGCTGGTCAGACTTTGGTGGTTAAGCCAAGACACCAATCTTGTCTTCCATCTTCCACACTCTTTCGACAAATAATAAGAGCAAGCATGCTGCAGAGACCACACGGTGTAATAAAACTAAGACAGGCTTTGCAGAACTGGGTTTGAATCCCACTTAGTAGCTGTATGACCAGAAAAGTCATTCAATTTCTTTGCATTTCAGTCTTCTCATCTGTAAAATGGGCCTATCAGCACCATCCTCTTCTTCCCTGGGAGACCTAGAATCAATGTGTTAAGGATCTGGTACATACGGGCACTCAAGTGGTAGCTGTTGCTATTGTCAATAACCCAGGTTCTGTCCTCATGGTAACTCTTCCATAAAGCACACTACAAAAAGGAATCAACCTTAGGAAATCAACACAAAAGAGTTCCACTGACTAAAAGAGTTTGAAAGGCACTATTCTTTATCACACTGTATGCCCTTGGTCTCCATAACTCCAGGGTCTAACAGTTTTTCCACTGATAGGGACTGAATTATGTCTCCCACAAATTCATGTGTTGAAGTCCTAACCCCCAGTACCGCAGTACCAGATGTGACCATATTGGGAGACAGGGTCTTTAAAGAGGAAATTAAAGGTTAAATCCAATATGACTGGTGTGCTTAAAAGCAGAGGAGATTAAGACACGGGCACAGAAGAAAAACCATGTGAAGACAAAGGAAGAAGATGGCCGTCGACAAGCCAAGGTGAGAGGTCTCAGAAGAGACCAAACCTGCTAACACCTTGATCTTGGACTTGCAGCCACCAGAAGTGTGATAAAATAAACGTCTGCTGTTTAAGCCACCCACTCCCTGATACTTTGTTAAGGCAGCCCTAGCAGGCCAGTACACCCACCCACAGCCATCCTCTTCCCACTTGCAGCTCGGCTCAGGAGGAGGAATACCCAGCTGTGCCTCCACCATCACCACATAAGGTGCCAGGAGATTCGCTGGGCTCACAAATGAGTGGCAAGATGGAACCTGTTATGTACTAGCCATTCCAACATTTACAGCCCACGAAAGGACAAACTTTTTCTAGCACTTTCAACATTAGTGGCTACTTCCAGCACTCCATGAGGAGGGACTGGTATTCAGGAACAGAAGAGCCCTGGTCTCTTACTGGTAGCTTAAGAGAGATGGGTCTCCTTAGGTTTCCCTGGAGGGAAACAAGTTAAGGCACAAAAAATGGAGCCTCACTGTCTGAATGACCAGGAACACCACAATGCTTTCAGAGCTATGGTTGGTGTAATTACAAGGAAAATTCACAGTGGCATTGAAAGGCTAACAGTGCATTTGTCGTTTCTTGACTTTTACCAGATTATGATGAAATTGTATTGTTATTACTACGATTATTAGACATTCAAATGAGGCCTTAGAGCAAAGTTCCTTGTGGCCAAAACATTCATTAGACAAGGAGTAATTCAGCTGCGGTTCTTCATAAATCTAAGTCAAACTGCTGGATCATCCCCAGAGAACGAAATCCCTTTTTCACATAATGGCAATTATTCAAGATGCCTGGTTTGAAGAATGCAACGGACTACCCGAAGATGAAAAATGTTTATGAATCATTAGTTTGAGGGTTTTATCTGATCATTTTAAAGAACAAAAAAATTACTATTTCTTTCTTCCATCATTACTCGGATAGAACACACATTTCCCTAGAAAATTCTACACTTTTGCAGAGTATCATTCAGTGAAAGAAGTTATGAACAACGTTCATTATGACAAGTCATAAACATTCCTTAAAAGAACACATAGGATAACATGTCTTATTAAGCTCAAATGCTGCCCCCCTTTTACAACGAATTTAAGTTAAATTTCGAGTTACAAATTGCACTGCCATTTCACACGGCATTATAAATAATTATGAATAAGGTTTGGGCTTGGCCCTGTCCTTCAATTCACCTTGTGATTTTGCGTTCTCTCTGCCCTGGGCATGGATTACAGTCATCATCACAGACAGAGATTAGATCATGAAGGTCTCTGTGTTCCCCTAACATCCTCTGTACTGGTGAAGATGGAAAGAACCCTGGGGAACAGTAGAACAGTATTTCTCGGAGAAGTGCCCTAAAAGACTCCACCAGAGTCACAGCGGGAGGCTCGTTGAAAATGCAGATTCCTGGGCTACACCTAGATTTATTAATTTTAGGGCCTCACCCAGGAATTTTCACATTCATCATGCTCCCCAGTTGATTCTTATAAGGAGTACAGTGTAAGACCCAAAGCAGCATAGAGTATCTACCAAGGCCAAGGGGCCGTGGAATTGGACACAGCCATTTATAGCACGTGTGACCACGGGTAAGTTACTTCACCTTACTCAGCCTTGATCCCCCCTTCCTGTATTGTAGAGACAACAACAGTACCTACCTTGGAGAGGGGTTGGAGGATGACACAAAATAATCTATAGAAAGCTTTCCACACACTGCCCAACCCACTGCAAATATTCAAAAATGTTAGCAATTATGATGAAGATATGCAAAAGGCCTTTGAATTTTATTAATTTTGATTGAGTGACCAATCAACCCTTCATTACAGCAAAGTGAATATTCTAAGGGAACCATGGAAACATGTCTTGTGATTAAAACTCTGAGAGCTTTGAGCACTCAGAGTTTAAATAATATTTAATGGTAAATGCCAGGCATATGGCTGTAAGAACACATTCTGAAAATGCAGCTCTGTAGTCAGCTAGGTTTTCATTTCACAGCATCACAAATGGGGGTGTCACAGCAGACTCGGGGGAACCTGAAACTGTTTCTGTGAAACATTATTTGTCTTTGCTGCCCAATATCACACCACAGCATTCGATGTATAATCATGTATTTGGCTCAGATATTTTTTTTATCATTTATATCTTTTGTTTCTATCTTTTAAAAAAAAATCCCTATATACTAGTAAAGCAGAGATTAGAAACCCACCTGGGACTTCTGCAGAACTGAAGCAGCACATGTATTTAATTACCGAGAGGCTTCTGGCATTATCATTCTAAACATGCTCATGCTATTCCCCACTAAGAACCGAAAAAAGGAAGCTACAGGGAAATGCAGACAGCACACTGTAAGTTTAATCTTCAGATGATCTCAAATGAATTTGTGCAAACAGAATTACAAATTACCGCACGTAAATAAAAAGCAGGAAATCTGCCTTTCCCACATCCACTCTCCAGAGTTGGCTTCAGGAGCATTTCTGAAATGGGTCCTCATCCAAAAACTAGGTCCCCAGAAGAACCACGGTGACGGTGGCAGGGCAGTTTCTATGCCATGGTGGGCACCAAACAGTCAGGGCTTGATCCTATACCAGAAAGATCCAGAACCCTCATGCTGGGCTGAGTGACCCCTCCTCCAGGGCACCCAGCACACTGAAATACATGAAATTTCCATTTCCCTGGAAGATGGGAGATTCTTACATATTGGAAGAGAAGACAAGACACAAAAGAAGAAAACAGAGGGGGAGTAGGTATACACAATCCAGGCCTGTAGGCCAAAACTGGGGCATAATACTATGGACAGGAGTGATGGTTATTAATAGCTACCTATGGGTGAAAAGTTCTTTCTTTAGTGCCATGACTAAGTACTTTGCATACACTACTTAACAGTCTTTGTAACAACCCTTGAGGTAGTTGTTAAGAGCCCTGTTTCACAGATGAGGAAACAGAGGCTATACACCTGACACTTAGTAAGCACTCAATACACTGTCAAATGAGTTGGGCCAACAAAGTAGACTTTTAGAAGGATGACTCTGGCACTCTAAACAGACATGGCATAACAAAATGAGATATAAATGGTTATACGAAAAAAAATCAGGTATTCAAGAAGTCTGTGTCTTAATCATAAACTCTGGAACACACTAGCCCAGGAACAAACCATAACGTTGATGAAAATTAGTCCATTTGAGCCTTTTGGCCTCTTCCACCATAATTAATCACTAAAAACACAACAACCAACCTCATTCACCCACAGCATTCCCGCACTTCACATAAAATATGGACAAGCTGATGGTGTTTGCATGTGTTCATGCTTCAGGTTCCTATAAAAGTTTGTGACTAAAAATATTACAGTCTTTGTGTTTCAAGAAAGCTTGTATTTTCTGATTGCCTAAGGAGTTCAAACTAGAGCATAGATAAACACAATTTTTCCCTGATTTGATCTTTTCTATACAAAATGATGGCTATTTCTGAACTTTGGACATTTCTAAGAGTAACAAAACCACTCCCTTGGATGCATGAAACAGGGAATGATTGCAAATAGGCATGAAGAATCTTTGAGAAACGATCTAAAATTAGATTATGGTGATGGCTGCACAACTCTATATTTATTAAAAACCACTGAATTGTACACTAAAAATGGGTGAATTTTATGGTATATGAATTACACCCCAATATAGCTGGTAAAACAACAACTCTCCCTTGCTACATGACTGTAGAATTCACCCTGAGAGAGCAGAATTACTGACTGGAAAAAAGAAGTTCTGATTCCCTACCCCTCTTCCCCACTCCCACTGGGGATCCAACTTATTAAACCTTCACATTACTCAAAATGTAAAGGGATTTTTTATGAGAATGATTGTACTTCTTTCAGAGACTATATAATACTTTCAAGATGAGAATGATTATACTTCCTTTAGGTACTATGTAATACCTTCAAGATTATCCTGACTTTCTTTTTAATAACTTTTTTTAAGGTGTCATTTCTAAGGTTGCTTATGCCATAAATGCTGTGCAAAATGAACTTAAAATTAAGAACATTTGTCACGTCAGTCTCCGTTCTGAAGATGTTTGCTGGAAATCGAGCCTTCCTCAAGACACCAAAGGAATCCTTGATGGCTAGGAACTTACCCACCTTTCCTTCACCTCACATGACCACCTATGAGAAGATACTCATGAAGGGTGGGAGAAATGAGGTGATGAGCACTATGCCAGCCACCTTGGGGAAACCACAAGGCTGTGCATCTAATCCATAGTGCTTTCTGGTAGACCTACCCTCTACATGTGTCCAGATTCTGGTCACATGTCACATGTCTTGGTTGAAGCCATAGCTCTCTCCCTTCTCGACTCTTGAAACAGCCTCTTCACTGATCTCCCTGCTTCCATCCATCTTCCCTGTTGTCTACTCTCAACACACCAGCCAGCGAGATCCAAAACTTCAAGTTGTGTCCTGGGTCACTCCTCTCTGATCAAAACCCTCCAGTTGCTTCCCATCTATTCAGTTTAAAAGTCCAGATCCCGACAACAGCCTCAAAGCTATGCCTCATTCAGTCCCTGATACCTCTGATTTCCTTTCCTAATGTTCTGTCCCTCACTCCACTTGATCCACGCTACCCTCTTTCTTCACACACACAGTCCTAGCTCAGGGCCTTTGCACTTGCAGTTCCTCCGCCTGGAGGACTCCTGCCACAGATGCCCTACAAGTTGGACTGTTCACTTCATTCTGCCCTCCCACAAGCGTCACCCTACATGGAAGGCCCTCCCTGACCAACTTACCTAAAATACAACCTCCCCACCACACACACCCTCCTACCCTGCTTTATCTTAGCACTTAACACCATCTGACCATATGGAATTATTTGTGTGTTGCCCATCTCTACATTCCCGATACCTGAAGGTCAGTCCATGAGAGGAAAGGGACTTGTAGACCCATAGAAGGTTCAGGGGCTTCAGGGGCTTGTAGACCCATAGAAGGTTCTTTATAAATTCTTGGTCGTAGTGAGTGAATTTTTTTTTTAAAGTTAACTCTATGTCAGAAAGGTGAGAGCCCACTTGGGATTAAGATGCTCTGCTTTGTACAAGGGTAGTTACATATTCCCAGAAGCCAGATGCTCCCATCTCCTTATGGAAGAAGAGAGGAAAGGGCCAAGAAGAAAATCAACATTAGGGTCTTTTTCAATCATGAAAATTTCTAATTCTGCTCCTGGAGGTGGCACTCACTGAGGACCCACAATTATCTGGGCAAAACCCACCATCCTTCAAAAAAACTTCCACATAAGAAATATATTTCAGTGATAGAAGAAACAGATAAAATTAAATTGCATATAGAAGTGAATGAAAATAAAAATACATCAATACAACAGTCTGGTATATTCTCAACTGTATGTGAATTTAATTTTTTAATTGTTTTCAACTTGAAAAGTCAATTTTTTGGTACAGCAGAGTCCTCTTAGAGCTGAAAACTATTATTTTAAGGCATATTTCCCTTTTTTTTTTTTCCAACAACCACCCTATGAGGTAGGTATGATCGCCATTCCCATTTGGTAAAAGAGCAAACAGAAAGTTTAGGAAAGGTTAAGTGACTTGCTCAAGGCCGTGAAATTCTAGCATCAGGACTTGCCCTTAGTCCTTCCATTTCAAATCCACTATTTTCCCCATTTATTTATATGTTGTTTTTACTGAAAACCAAGTTCTAAAAAAAAAGAAAAACGGTCTTTGAAGTGAAGCCCTAACTGAAGAAATATCTAAATTCAAATAGCGGTGGCCTTAAGCCCTTGAGAAGCTCAGTGGTGCCAGATCATAAAATCAAGGTCTAATGGACCACAAGAAACTGGAGAGACAAAGACACAGTGACTTGTCTATCATAAGATACAGGTGCAGGAAAATCATTAAATGAAACAGAAAATTAGATCTAAGGGGTACACACCACCCTAAGGAGATACATAGTGAGGCACCTTGCTAATTATAAAATGGAACAGAGGCAAAACAACACAAAAGAAAACACAGCCAGTACCACAAGATATCGGGCATCAATGCCATCATCTCTCAAAATACATTTAAGATAAATTTAGAGAAAAGCAAGTTGTATAATTAATCTCAAAGGTCATGCGAATTATTGCATACATAACAAACCTAGGCAGAAAACCGAGTTTTAGTCACTGAAATTCAAACTTAAATTAACCATCATTTGTTGAAATACATTTAAAATATGCACTAGTAGTGATTTCAATAGAATAATCATAAGTAGTGATAATAATTCTTTTAATAATTATACTAATGATTATATCTATGATTAATAATAAATGTACATTATAGTATAAATAGTACTGTAAATAGCATTTACAATGCAACACCAAAAATTAAAAATATATTTGCTAATCAGTCTTAAATCATTCCTAAGTTCTACTTGTGAATATTTAAAGACCTAAAAGGCCATAAATTAACCAATCTGCTTTGGAAAATAAAAATATTTGAACTTATTATCCAGAAATTCTATGCAGTGTGTGTGTGTATGTATGTGTGTATATGTATGTGTGTATGTATGTATGTGTGCATGCATGTGTATAAATATGTGTGTATGTATGTGTGTGTATATGCGTATTGTGTGTATGCATGTGTATATATGTATTGTGTGTATGTGTGTATTGTGTATATATGTATGTATGTGTATATGTGTGTATGCATGTATGTGTGTATGCATGTGCATGTGTGTATGTATGTATGTGTATATCTATGTGTGTACATATGTATGGGCGTGTGTGTACGTGTGTATGTGTATGTGTGTGTGTGCGTACGCATGTGTATGTATGAGTGCATGTATGTGTATGTATGTTGTGTGTATATGCGTGTGTGCGCATCTGTATGTATGTTTGTGCATGTGTGTGCGTGTGTGTATGTGTTGTGTGTGCATGTGTGTGTATATATGTATGTGTTGTGCATGTGTGTGCGTGTATATATGTGTGTATATGCGTGTATGTGTGTGTATATATCTATGTGTGTGCGTATGTGCGTGTGTATATGTCTGTATGTGTATATATACGTATGTGTGTTTGTGTGTATGTATGCGTGTGTATGCGTGTGTGTATGTATATGCATGTATATGCATGTGTGTGTGCATGTTTATGTGTGTGCGTGTGTATTTGTATATGTATGTGTGTGCATGTATGTATGCGTGCGTGTGTGCGCGTATGTGTGTGTGTATATGTGTGTATGTAGTGTGTATGTGTGTGTGTAGTGTGTATGTGTGTGTGTGTGTGTGCATGAAGGTGTGTGTATCTGTAATTTTTTCCCCCCACAGCCTCATTTCCATACAGGGAAAGCACTTGCTCACAGTTTTGCTTCATATCACAACAAATGAATATTCAAAGGCAAAAGGCCAATGAAGACGACTGACTTTCACGCAGGAGAATCTTTAATCCAGGACAAATCGACTAGAAACCACACTTCTCAATGTCCTAAATTGCTAAATGTTCTACATAAGAATTGCACTGAGAAGTTTAAGAAGACAAGAAATATCTTAACTATTGACAAGCTTTCCAATAAGCAATTTTTTTCAGCTTCTGTGTGACTTTTTGGCTTATAAAATTCCGATAGGCTATCCGATTTTAACAAGTTCTAGCAAGATTAACACAAGACATTTATGTACATCATATCACAATCTAAGGCTTAGAGGATTTTACCAAGATTACAGACAACTTGAACACTAAAGGAGAAACAGAACAAAACTTTGTATGGGGTTAGGATGGAGACAGAAACTATTAGAATTTCCCATTATAAAACAACAACAGACAAATTTCTATTAAATATCTTGGTGTTAAGAAACACAAAGGTAATATAATTCTGCTTTTCAAAGTACAATTTATATTCTCTCTGCTCCCAATAGAGCAAACACAGAAAAATCAGTTTCCATTTGAGTCCCAACACCCTAATGCTACATGGAAAGAAGGGAGGGAAATAGCTATAAGGCCAACAAGTTCGAAAAGAAACCAGGCTACAGGTAAGACCAAAAGTAACTGCAACAGCATCTATGCAGCATCTATCATATTCCAGTTTCACAATCACAGCTGCACCACTAATTGATTCTTCATACAGAAATATGTGTTGAGCTCCTACCATGAAACAAGTACTGTTGATGGAGTGGTGACCAAGACAAAGTGCCTTCAGAACTTCTGCTCAAATAGAGATGGATGACCGTCTGCAAAAACATCTGTATCTCAGAGGACATGGGTTCTCTGAAGACAATACAGTAGGATAATACACTTGGGAATGCCGGGGCCTGAGGGTGGGGGTGGGGAGATGTCCTGCTTCAGCTAGAGCCGTCAGGACATTTCCATGAGGAAGTCAATATTTGACTGAGAATTAAAGGAGGAGAAGACGCAACCACAACATCTATGGCAGACAGCATTTAAGGAAGAAATAACAGCAAATTCAGAGACTGAGGTGAGAGTTTGGTATTAATGAGGGAAGAATAACGGCAAATGTGGCTGAAGAGACCTTTCTGGGTTGGGAGGGGGGGAAGAGTGAGAGAAGGGGGCTGGATCACACAGGGCTGCCTGGAGGTGGCAAAAAGAAGTTAGGTTTTATCCTGACTGCACTGAGAGCCATCGTAGCAGATTTTAAGCAGAGAAGTGATGTGACTGAAGCTTGAAACAAGCATATGTTTTAAACAAGATGCAAGCTAATGAATGAATGGAAGATGGACTACAGGAAGGAAGAAGCCAAAGCAGAAACATCAGTAATGTGCAAGAACTCAAGTGAGACAGGTGGTCTCACTTGGTCACGGTCATGGTCAAGGGTTGTGACAGTGGAGATGGTGACAAGGTGGCAGCTTAAAGGTAGGGACCACAGAATGTGCAGAGTTTGGGTTGCAGATTTAAAAAGCACAGGTGAATGAAGAAACCATTCACAATTTGGGGGGCTAAATGTACACGGTGATGCTACTTTTGAGATGAGAAACCAGGAACTCTGTCTTGTGCTTATTAGTTTACCTATTAGATATCCAAGTGGAGATGCCAGGCAGATGGTTGGACCATGAATCTGGAGCTCATGGGACAGGAAACACCACCTCACAGGTATGTTCATAGTCAAGGGACTAAATAGATCACTTGAAGCAAATGTCTATACGGAGGAGAGAGCCAGGGACAAAGTCCTGAACTATTTCGACTCTTGTTGATGGAGCAAAGGAGGAGGTCCCTGTAAAATGGAGAATAAAAAACAGGAGTACGTGGGGTTCCAGTAGCAGAAAAAAGAGAGGTGAGTGGGTAGGGATGGACAATGCAGTGGAGAATAGAAGGTCTGAGGAGAGAAGGGCAGGTGATGTGACATCACCGTCTCAGGAAATGGGAACAGCAGAGGGAGGACTAGCAGAGCTGAGATTAGCCAGTAAGCTTGGTTGTGTGGTTGTCTCCAGAATACTCAGCTGCAGGTACTGAGGGGGAAGATGCTTGGATTTTGCAAAGTCAGAGCTGTGTTAAGGCCAGTTCACTGGGGAAGGAAGAGAGATGGGCAAGGGATTAATTGAGAGTCCAGATTACATACTCTTGAGTTAGGAGGGGAGCCAGGCCATAAGAGGGCTGATAGATTGCAAAACAGAGGCAGAGCCAGTGGACTGGAGGCTGCCAAGCAAAAGTGAGGGTGTACGTACGTTGAAGGATAGGAAGTGGTGGTGGTGGTCAGATGATGGAATGATGGAAGTTCAGATTTTGGAGGTGGCGCATTATTGGGGTTGACTTGGCCTAGGATGCAGTTCTTAAACACTTTTGTCTCAGGATCCTTTTGTACTCTTGAAAGTTACTGAGTGTCATATCTATTATACATTATTATGGTTATATCTGTTAACAGTTACCATATTAGAAATTAAAGCAGACATTTAAAAACACTAATTCATGGGACTTCCCTGGCAGTCCAGTGGAAGCATCCACTGCTGGGGGATCTGGCCTCAATCCCTGGTCCGGGAACTAAGATCCCGCAAGCTGCGAGAGACAGCCAAAAACTAAAGTAAAATAAAATAAAAATACTAATACATTTTAAAATAAATCCAATACATGTAAACATAAATAATATTCTTATGAGCAAATAACTGTTTTCAAAAAACAATGGAAGAGTACCATTCTTTTACCTATTTGCAGATCTCTTTGATAAAAGAAGAAAGCTGTATTCCCATATCTGATTCTTCATTCAATCTACTGCAGTATATTGTCTTGGTCAAAGTATATAAAGAAAATTTGGCCTTGTACAGATATATGCAGTTGAAAAAGGGAGGAGTATTATAATAGCCTTTCAGATAATTGGAGATATTATTCCTCAATATTACACTAAACCTCAACAAGTGCTAGTTTCTTAAAGGTTAGTTGCAATAGGAATATGAAACCATATCTATGAACAGTTCAGACTCTGTAATACTATATCCATTGGTTTTTCTTGCACGTCGAATGGATGGATCTTTTATCCATGAAGAACTTTGTTAAATCATGTGTCAGTCATTTGGAAAATACTGCTTCTTTACATTATACAGATTTTCCAAAAATTTACACATCAGAAACGTCTTTAAGTTTCCAGGAAGTTTTCAGGCTCAGGGTAGTAGATGTAAGTTTTCCAAAATTCTAATTTTCACTTAAAGGCTTAAATTTATCACTGGGAACAAATACAATCAATTATTTTCCTGAAGAGGCAAGTTGACTTCTTTCAAGAAAATGTCTGCCAACTAACCAAGTCTGATAACCACAGTTCTTCTGCTAGTCATGCTTTCAAGCAAAAATGGTGTTCCATAGAGGGAAAAAATGGCTAGTTCAGGTCCCAATTCAAACAATCACACAGGTACCTTTTCCTTGAGACAACCACCATATTTCACTCTGCAGAGATGCTTTGTGCATACTTCCCATTTTAGCACACAGAATAATAAAGTGTTCTAAAGGGTTGAGATATAATAAAATCAATACTATTTTACTGTTCCATCAGTAACATTCTTAAGTGCAACTGGCATGATTTACTGCAAGTGAGAGTGAAGAAAACAGTAACAGCTCGTACCATTTGGTGCTAAAGGTGCTAGAAGTTTCACTCACCACTGCTTTTGCCCATCAGTGCAAACACCAACACAGTAAAAATAATGTCTTAGTATTATTATGAAAACAACCGTGGCCTTGCAGACCTTTGAAAGGGTCCAGTGGATCCCAAGATGTCCACAGACCACACTTCAAGAACTATTAGCCCAAGTCATGTCCACGAACGTGTGTGTGTGTGGCCGAACTCAGAGGGCGAAGAGTTTGTTGGATTGAGGAAGCCTAAGACCTGAGAGGCCCAAATGTTGACATGACCATCACGTGGGTGCTAATGTTACTGAGAATGACAGGACTATGAAGGGAAAGGGAAAAAAAATAAATGAGGAGATGACATTAATGAATGACTGGTTGAGACTAGGAAGACTCTAAAACCTGTAAGGGGTACTAAAGCCTGATGCCGTGCTTCAAAGAACTGCAGATTTTCTAAGGAGAAAGAAGGAACAATAGCTTGGAAGTGGCAATAACAGCAGTGAGAATATCTTCCCCGCTTCCAAGCTCTGACAAATGTGAGGTAAGGGAGAGGGACCACTGGCTGGCAGAAACCAGTGCGGGGTGGGCTTCTGGCACAGCTTCACTGGCTTCTCCTACCTACGGCATTATGGTACTCAGATCCACACCTTACAGTCACCTGGGGAGCTCTTTAAAAACAACCAAGCTTGAGGCTCCACACCAAGAAATTCAAATTCAAAGAAGTCTGGGGTGGGCCCTGGGCAACTTATTCTTTCCATAGATCTCCCTGATGATTCTGATGCTTAGTCCATGCTAAAAACCACTGGCAGGTCGTAGAAATGCCATTTGAAACTTATTTCCACCTCTAAAAAGCCTCCACTCCAGCCAACTTAAAGAGTGTGAGCTTTCCCCCAAGTATGCGCACATACCATCTACCTCACCTAAAATATTCTATCCCTACCTATGTAAGCCTTATCCATGCCTTCAAGGTTGGAGCAAATCTTTCCCTTGTTTAAAGCCTTTTTGTAATCATCACAACCTTGGTGAAGGCCTCCTGACCTCCACTGTACTTGCCAGCTTCTCTTTCCACAGTTACACACCCTTGTGTTATTGTGCTATCTCTAAATGTACTATGGCCCTACCTGGATTGAAAGCTCCTGGTGAGTCGGGGCTGTATCTTAGGGGATTTCATAGCATCTAGCACTGTGTTGTCAACAGTGGGCATTTAAAATATGTGATCTAAAAATCACATTTTGCTCATATTGTTAGTGACATTTCTTTCATATTCTTGTGATGGAGTGAAAATAAAACACACATTTGGTAGTTCAGATATTTCACTCCCAAATCAGGGTCTTCCTCAAAGGGCTTCACTTATTAAAAGAATATGAAAATGAATAATAAAGTATTTTATAGCTTTCATTTCCCTGTAAAACACATTTTAAAATATTTTAATCTTGTATTGTTTTAAAACGTATTACAATTGTAAAATTATATTACAGGCATCAACATTTGTAAAACTTTTATACTTCATATGATTGCAGTACTGATCTTTAAAGACTGTTGAGAGCGAGGCAAAGCACAGGACATGAAATATTAGTAAGGAAGTCCCAAGGGAGGCTAGCTGCTAACTCCACAGCAGAGGACCTTCAAACTTTCAGTCCCAAGAACATGTTCAACAGAGCAAGAGACCCACTAGTCCCTAGAAAAAATATCTTGTGAAATCTTGTAACCTTTGCACTATTGTGGCTAGTTCATTTGGGAGCTTCTTAATTCAGTGAAAAACAATACAGACTTTACAGTCAAAAATATACATTTCTGCATTCATACGAGCTACTTTCATTATTCAGTTTTTAAACAAGACTCTCTAACCCCATCCCTTTCCCTTTTCTTCTTACCTGCCTGACAGCTACCATTGGCCTATTTCAAAGCGCATTGGGAAACTTACTGCACAATAGTTGGGGAATCAAAAAATAAGGAATGAAATGCAAACGAGTTGACTAATTATCAGAATCTCTAGCAAAATGGTTTAATGAGTCCACTGCGTAGAAGCAGTCAGTAAAAGACCCGCTTGAGTGTTCTGGTGGTGGACAGCTATTGCCTCTAATATATTTTTAAAAACACCTACCAGGGATGGAAGATGAACATGAATTGTTCTACAAGCTGGGTCTAGCCTATGTGATTCAGGACAGCCCTAAAGTAAGGCCAAGCAAGACCCATCCAAAGAGAAGTGGGCTTGAATAAAGAATGAATATAAGATAAGCATAAGCACAGAAGTGTTTATACAGGGAAAAAGAGGATGTGGAAAAGTAATGAGAGGAAGAAGTGTGCCCGAATCTCTGATCCAATCAGAGTTAAGTTAGAACTAAGGTTGAATTTTCTTTCAGCTCCTTGCAAAGCTTTTCTTAGGTGGAATTGAGTTCTCAAAATGAGAGGGAAAATCACCTTTTATATAACTTAGCTGAGGGAGTAGTCTAACATTCAGTATCTTTCAAGGCTACACAGAAGAAGACTCTTGTTAGGGATATCCTATGTATGTCCTTGGACTCCTACAATTATTTACACACACACACACACACACACACACACACACACAATTCCTCCCTTGATGTAAGTCAAAATAAAATTAGGTACCATTAATTGTACATTACTAAAGAAGCCTCAATCTTGGACATGAACAACCATTACCATAAACAACTAAGAGATGGCTGTTAGCAAGATCATTTTCTATGTAGCCTTTTGTTATTGTAACCCACCTACTCTGAAAAATGTTTTACTCAATTTGATCTTTGCACATTAAAAATGGACTTAATATTATATGAGATATTTCTTTGGCTTTGGCAAGAAGCCTACGAGAATTAAGACACTTGGAAAAAGCAGTAATTAGTTTAGAATTAAACCATCATAACCAATAGTACAAAAAGGTAATGATTTCTCAAAAGAGAATTCTCCAGCAAAGGGATCCGAAATTCCCTACTTTTGTGCCAAGAAAATTTCTTACATATTCAAAATTTCTTAGTATATACAATTTGTGGGAAAGGAAATCAATCCAATTTTAATGCTTGACAACAATAACAATTGCAGTTCCACCATTTACCAGGTTTTGGAAACTTAGTAATTTAGGTTAGCAACTTGCCTAAGTTACTGTCACTCTAAATGAGTTATTTGGAGAATGAGTAAAATCCAACGAGGCAATATTATATAAGTCACTTAGTAAAGTGCACTCAATAACAGTCACACATTAAGTATGTTGAAATGAAAATGTCCGATTCTTATTTACCAACCTAAATTGAAAGCAGCTATCAATATTCTACTTCAAGATGCCCTACAGGCTTCATAATGCTGAAGAGAGTAGCCATCCTACAATAAGGTATCATCAGCAGGATGGACACATTCACACTTCCAGAACTACAGGAATAAGGTTATTAAAGTAGAGACAACAACTTCACCAGAAGTTCCATGGTTCTGGTGCTCTTAAAATTCACCTCTTCAAATTGTCAACAGTACTAGATAAAAAGTTCTTTGTTTTCTTCTCTCAGAACTCACACAAGTACACAAAGAAGGCTCACAAAGGGTCAACTGCTTGAATGAAGTGATCATAATCGGGGTAAGAAAAGGGAATAACCAGGTATCTTTCAGAACATTCTAGTATTTCAAGAAAAGGGAGTTTGAAAATTTTCTGACAATTGACAGCTAATGACCCATGAAGTTTTAACTCAAGGCTAGGAAGCAATAACTAGAAGAAAACTATAGCAAATATTTTCAACCATAGACAATGAAAACAAACACACAATTCCTCAATAAAGGTTACGTGGTTACCACAATACAAAAAACATAAAAACTAATCTCCTTCCCAGATTTCAGTCCTATACATTCTTATGAAATAGCAGCCCTAAATATATTACACTGACAGAATATTCCAAAGGTTTTCAAATGCTCCTTTATTCATTACTTAACCCTCAGATTAGCAATCCTGGGAGGTAGACAAGGAGGGTATCATGGTTCTCATTTTTAAAATGAAGAAATTGAGACATTAAAAGTTAAATGATTTGTCCAAGGTCACAAGCCCAGTAAGTAGGGGAACAGGAACACGGTTTCCCTAAATCAGAGCTATTCCATCACCCCAGGCAGATTAATTATTCCTTAGGATGATTAACGTGACTGCAAGGACTAAAAAGTTTCACGTCACGCGCCTGCAATACACTTAAAGCTTTCCAACAGAGGCCAATACCAGGTGTACCCAAGTCACGTGAAAAAACTAAAACCCAAATGATTTATGTTACTACTCAGTAGGATGTACAGAATATAATTTGAGATTCTATTACCCTCTTGTAATACTTATGCCTTCCAGGCAGACAGTGCTCTACAATGTACTACACTACCAGGTACTGTCCATTTTAATGAGTGTTAGGATAAAAAGTAAACTATTTAATCAGAAACACAGAGCTCAGGTTATCTAGTCACTGGAGGTGTTATCCATCAACTTCAAGGACACACAAACCCCCAAAGGTAACCAGCACACATTGGACAAGGCTTAGAATTCCCAATGATTTGGAAGCCATTAGATTTTAAGATCAAGGTAGGTCAAATACATAATAAGGTACTGGGCTAAACCTTCTCAAGGAAGATGGGACAGTGGTAGATTTAGGAAGGAAAGCAAAGAGAAAGAGAAGCCTCTGACAAGGGAAGTCAACTAAAAAGGAGAAGAGTCAGTATCCAGAAAGTGGAAGAGTAGACAGTCTAAAAGCCCAGAGTCATCACTGGGGGTTCACAGTAGACGTGAGTACTCCAAGGAGACCCATCTCCCCATCTCCCCCTCTCCTTGGGATTGAAGAAACCCTGATTAGGGTACAGTACAGATCAAATCTGACCCTGGTCTCTCTTCTAAGAGCTCACAAGATGTTTCAGGGGAGACCTAAGGTAAAATGATAAAACAACATGGGATCAGATAGCCTGAAGAAAAGAATACTAAGTAGCAATGAATGGTCTCTATGAACATGAAGAATTTTTATAAAGATCAAAGTAACCAACTGTTTTCATTTTCGCTAAAGCTTAAATTGCAAAAAGAGAAACTGTTTAAGCAGAGCAGTTACTGACTCTTAAAACACTGTTACTAGGAGACCCTCAGATCCTCCTTTAACTTTTTTTTTTCCAAGGATAGAATAAAATGCCTGAAATAAAGTGCCTGAAATGCCTGGGAGAAGTCTTTTGTGGTTCTGTTGTGATGAGCAGAGCATCATTTTAGGGCCATAAATTTACACGTAAGCCTTTTAAACCAAATTTTTACCAAACGCTCCTCTTCAGTTAAGTATATCCCTGGTCCCCACTCACTAGAAGGGCTGCCTGACCTTAGTGGCCAGTCTTGGTCCAAGAAAGGTCCTTCCCCATCTCTTCCCACCTCTCCCCTAGCCTAGCCAAGAGTTCAGAACATCACCCTAGTTCTCAGTCCCTGAAATCACAGAACACTGAATGGGAATCATTTTCCTATAAGTTAATCTTGTATAATACAGCAATCATGCTTTCCTCTTGTCTCATTCCAGAAGTACTAGAAAAGATACCACTCTACTCAATACCCATCTAAGAGAGTCTGTGGAAAGATTGGTTCTTTTCTTGCCCAAGGAAATAGAGTAAAGTGTTAAGAGCCAGCCCCTTTTTGTCTTACCCTCACCAGAGCACAGCGCCCCGGTCACCCCTGTAGGTTCGACCTCTGCAGAATTCAGCTTTACAAAAGGGCAATCATAGGAATTAGCCTGCCTAGGAAGGCTTGGCACATCCAAATCTGCTCTGAAACCATGAACAGAACTGGTTCCAGATAGTGCTTCAGGAGTTATGATTGCCAGAACATTCCTAAGGTTACTTCATGCCTATTTGAGTGGGCATGTCAAAGCTGCAGGCACCCTTACCAATGTGCCCAGCGACACCGGTGTTGTAGGACGGTCTTGGCATGGATATGCTCTGAGGCAGAAGCACCTGAGCCTAGTGGGAACTGTGCTAAAAAAAAAAACCAATCTGAAGGTACCATGACCTTACATGGATAGTGAATCATACTGTATGATGTCCAAACCAAGCCAAAGGTTGACCCGACAGTGGAAAAGTTTGACAATTCTCATGGGTATAAGATTTGGACATAAGACCAGTTCAGCTACTTATGCAGCGTCATCACAAGTGAATGTCTTGCGCCACATGCATGCACCTGGAGAACTGCAGTATGACCTTCAGATGTGACAGAAAACACCCATTGAATTTAGGATCATTGTCTTTTTTAAAATCAACTTTGTCCTTTAAAAAAAAAAAAAGCTGCTGGAAAACAAAAAATGAAACCGAACAATTGTAGGTAGGCAATTGAAGTTAGGATTTCCACCCATCCACTAATAAAAAAAGTTTTTTTTAAAGGAAAAAGCACACTGACTTTCAGTCTTCCAAATGACAACCAATTCAAAATCCCTTGAAATAAAAGGAAAAGTTTACCTAAATAAGGCTTAAATATGATGGCTATTCTTATACAGTGTAAATTTTGTATAAATACTTTCCATGTATAAGGAACCAAATTAGGTATTTGACAATACCAAAAATATACATGCTGTAATCCCTGCCCAGAGCTCACACACTCTTACACGGGGGGAAGGGGGAAGGGGGAGAAGGGGGTGGAGGGGAAGGGGGAAGGTTTGAAAAAGAGTGAGGAAAAACTGGAACCTAGAAAGCAAATTTTTTTTTTCAAGAGCATAAAATGTAAGGGTTAGAGTAGGGAAGAAGCACAGGGAAAGAGCTGATTATGGGCTAATGAGGAAGCAATCCAACTTGAAGCATACAATGGGACTTTTGATACCATGAAATGTGCTGCTTTTAGGTTCCATTCGGGCAGTGGAGCTAATGGAGGGAAAGCTCCTCCTAGTAGGGGACAGCTGAGAAAGACAAACAGGAGCCCTTCCTTTAAATCTTATGAAAATAACTTTACTCCCATGACAGATTTTTATCTAATTTTTAAATCTCCAAATTAGGAAATTCAAATCTTCGGTTTGCTTACTCAGAAAAAGACTTTTCTATAAAACTGTCATATACTTTTGAAAGTGTATACAGCTATAATAAAAACATAATAATAACAATAAGAAGAGTAGCAATAATTACTAATGGCTATCATTTGTTGAATGCAGATTATTGTGCCAGGTCCTGTTTAAATACTTAAAGATATTAACTCAGTTAATCCTATAACCACCCTCTGAGGTTAAGGAATCTTATTATTCCCATTTTACTGGTAAAGAAACTAAGGCACACAGAGGTTACTACTACCCTCAAGTCACAAAACTATTGGCAGGGCCTAAAGACTTTAACCGAGGTGGTCTGACTCTAGTGCCCACATTTTTAACCCCCATGCTCTTTCCTCTAAAGCAAACTTCAACAGGAAATACATCCTCTTTCTGCAGTAATGGACACAGTGAGAAGATCTCTCTCCTACACATGGCTCCTGAAACAAAGGACAAAATTATGGTGAATCTACTTATTTCTATGAAACACATAATTAACTCAACCACTACCATCCTGGAGGAACGTTTTCTTCCATACCTACTCTCTTATTTTATTAATGATTTCTTTTAGAAAAAAAAATTCTCTACAGAGTAAGAAAAGCAAAATGGCTAACTATGTTTGCCTCTATTGAAACAACTATGCAAATACTTTACTTCCTGATTTCTAATTCCTAGGAAATATTTTGCTTCCTAATTTCCTAATACCTAAAATAATTATTTCCTAATTCCTAATAACGTTCCTAATTTCTATTTCTCTGATCCTTTAGAATTTACCAGATTACCTTTGTAGAGCTCATTTGTGTAGCTCTTATTTTGCTAAGTATACAAGCCCTTTGCCCATCTGTTCCTGTTCTTACACTCTAAGAACCACTAGAATCCTAGAGGCCAACAGCAGGCCCTCCTTCTCCCACGAGAGCACAGAGGTGCTGACTTAGCACCAGCAAATGCTGGTTCCCTGCAGCATTTCCAATCTGTCAAGGTGACCCCTCTTCATAACCCTTCCTCTTGCCTACTATAGGCTCTCAAAACTGACTAATCCTTACTCTTCCCAGGAACGGTGGGATGAAAATGAAAACCTTTCTGCTTGTAACTGACAAAGCAATTGTTACACTGTCTAGGCCTGACTAATTAGACATGTGACTGGCAACTAGTCCTTCAGGCAATTTTTCATCCCTGACTTTTAGCCAAGTATACGTATAAGACAGGCACATGTACCTACACCCATGTTCATAGATATACATATGAATATATATGAATGAATATATTTATGTATTTATGTATATTTATGTGCACACACACACACACACACACACACACACATATACACACACACATATAAAACAAATTCCTTCCAGAGCAATTTATGCACCTGGTTTCCAAACACATTTAACTGAACCTACTGTTGCTTCAAATGAAGTTTCTACTTAATTGTTAACTGTGTGTGAGTTATTAACTAGTGCTCTTGCATAACAGAACATAAAAAAGAAAAGGGAAAAAGAGCTCCTAGTATAGCTAGAAGATTCAAGAAACGACTACACGTTCCCTCAATGGTTATACGATAGACTTCTTCCCTTTCCTTGGGGTTTGCAGTCAGCTTTCACGTGCTGGAGGCAGGCTGGCCTGAACGGCCATACAGGAAGAGGGCCATTCGTATCTGTGCCCTATTTGGAAGAAAAGATGTTGAAACAGGCTCTGCAGAGCAAGCACTATCTCAGCTTTCATCTTAAGTGTGGAACTGAACACACTGATCTCCCTTAAATATCCACTCACCCTGCTGTGCCTTTTAAAATAAGCTGCCATATTAGTGCTTAAAGCAGTGAAGCCTCTCTCCAAAATCTAAGAGATTAGGGTGAAAAACGCAGAAGGTTTGTGTGCTGATACTTTCATTCCTAAGGTATACTACTATCTTCCCAGCACAAGCCCCTGCGCTCCACTCTCTCATCATGAACAGCATGCTCGGATTCCAGGCCCACGTGAATACCAGTTTCTACATCATATATCAGCCCACCTCACATTGCCAAGGGGAACACTGATGTTTAACCTTGATCCACTTGTTATCTAAAAGCTAAAAAAAGGGAGCTGGATGATGTGCCCAGGGGTCTAGCTTACCTGGGGCAAACCAAATCCCACTCTTAGGTCATCTTCTGGGGACACACAACATTTATTGACCCCGAGGCATGCCTTGGAACGTGGTTGTTAGGTATGCACAGCTGACCAGGGAAATCTGCTCCAGAGGTGCTGGGGTGCCAGCTAAGCTTTGGGACATTCTTCTTTCATTACTTTAGGTGGCCCATCAGCCCTGATCCTAGCTGGAAGACTTGAAGGCTGGTCAACTAAGAGAACAGGATAGTACAGGTAAGAACAGCAGTTTGGGGCTTCCCTGGTGGCACAGTGGTTGAGAGTCCGCCTGCCGATGCAGGGGACGCAGGTTCGTGCCCTGGTCTGGGAGGATCCCACATGCCGCGAAGCGGCTGCGCCCGTGAGCCATGGCCACTGAGCCTGCACGTCCGGAGCCTGTGCTCCGCAGCGGGAGAGGCCGCAGCAGTGAGAGGCCCGCGTACGGCAAAAAAAAAAAAAAAAAAGGAACAGCAGTTTGAAGACAGATGTCTACTCCATCAGGTCAGGCATTAGCTCTGGGTTACTTTGGAAAACACTACTACATGTACCTTTTAAATACAGGTGGTCAACAGCCAGCAGAAAGCATCTGATGGTCCAAAGTATCAGAATAACTGCAGTAAAAGGGCATCCCGATGTTAGTTCTTAATGGTACTCTTGCTTCAATCTACATGATGCCAAAGGCTTAATGTCCAAAACTAGAGCTGGGGGCGAACTAAGGTATTTAATCTTTTAAATGGCAGCCAAAATAATGCTGACAGGCCCTGGAAAAAAATGAGCTTGTGTTGTAGGCCAGTGAGGTAGCTGCTCATCAATCAGAAGGAAGTGAATACCCATTTCGAAAACTCAGGGTCTTATTTTCTAGCCAAGGTGAGTCCTGGGGGCTGGGTCTCCTCTATCGGGTCCTTTCCTCCAAAGGCCCCACCATTCCTTCCCCATCTTGCATTCCATCCACAGCTCCCTATTACCACCAGCCAAGGGAACAGCCAAAGAACAATGTAGAATACAACTAACAACCTCTTCAAAGGTCAGCCTTTGTGGAAGAAAAAACCAGACGCTTTTCTAGCTTACTTATACAATTATTTGTCCCCCACCCCCTTCACCTCTTCAGATAAGTAGCTTATTACCAATGGCACTCTCCCTCTCACGCAGTAGGAACAATACATAACATTTCTTCCCTCCTTACACTGCGCCAGGCACTATACTAAATGCTTTTATATATTATCTAATTTAACAATTCCAGAAGATAGGCCCCACTATTGTCCTCTTTTCCCAGTTACAATGTTGTCAAACAGTAGGTCTAGAATTCAAACCAGGCATGACTCTAGAGCCCTAACTAAACTGAACCCACCTTTACTTTTAGCTTATCTCTTGACAATTCACTGCTCTCAGCATCAGTACTGACATAGCATCTTTCATGTGTGAAAACTTTTAGTGTCTAGGTGATTCCTCAAGTGGTCCTTTCAGTACTCACAAGCTTATGAAGGCAGTTAAGGAACTATAACTTAGATTAATGACAATGCTAATGAGATTAACCTCAATGGCCCCATATTTTAGGCACCAAGCATGTACGGCCAGGTGTGCCTGACACACCCTCATCCATTTCTGGGGTGTGAGTCCATCATGACTGTTCTTGGCTCTGATTTAAGGGGCAGCCTTGTAACTTCGGTCCACATAGACATTTCACCCAGGAAGTGGCAGCAGACCTATCCAACCCAGATGCTTTCCTATAGGTCAGGAAGCAAGTATGTTTATGATCTGAAATAAAGCGTGGACACCTGTTTACACATTAAAGCAGTTAAAATACACACAAACAGACATACACACTAGACTGTCCAGCGTCCCATCCTCCTGCCTACTCCTGAGTTACCCGTCACCTTAACTGATGCTCCAGCTGTCTTTACCCAGTCCCCCCAAATGATCCTATACTGAGGAGTTAATGATGGTAAAGCTATTTGGGGGTACGGGGGCTGGAGGAGAATGTCAGTGAGAGAAGAGGTGTGCAAGAAAGCAGTGACAACTGAAGACAAGTTTGCTGTTGTGGCTTCATGAAGAGGCGGTTGGGGAGAAGACAGAAAGTGACATACGTACAGGGTGGGTCAGGGTTCAGCAGCTGCACTGTCACCACCACAGGCCATTCCTGAAACACCCAGACCTTCCCTGCAATTTCCTCTTGTCAGCCAGGCTGTGCCCTTTAGCATGAGAAGCACAAATATAAAGCAATTAGGGCTCAGGAAGCATGTTCAGAATTAAGTTTGCGGTTGAACAGAGAAGGGCAGAGCCAAAGTTAAATCCAGAGGATCTCTGCCACCTGTTTTCACGTATCTGTGTGGTGAGTCACCCAGGAAGTCTGTTCCAAATGCAGGTTGCTGAGACCTATCCCTCCTGGATGCTGAGTCAGTCCTTCTGGAGTGGGGCCCTGGAATCTGCCTTCTCGACGGGCCCCAGGTGATGTGATGCAGGTGCTTCCGGCCACAACGGACCAAATGCTGACTCAGCCGTCCCCGCCCGGCAGCTGGGCAAGAACTTCTGGATGAAGAGCTGGAGGCCTGGGCTCAAGTCCGGACTCTTGCTGCTCAGAAGTGTCAGGACCTGCGCCAAGTCGTCCGATGTCTCTGGATGTCCTTTTTCTGTTAAATGAGGAGACTGGAAATGATCTCTCAGGGTCCCTTCTAGCTCTGAAATACTGTGACTGTGAAAAGTGCTTATGATAGTAAGCCTGGTAGCCCAATACATTTCTGCTTCATGAACTCTCGAAGTTAGCACCTTTGGTATGCACATGGATGTGCCCGGGCGCGAGGGGTGACGTCAGACTGGATTTGGGAGCATCAGTTTGTTAAAACCTCATGGAACTGGACACATCCTCTGCCACGGTCCCCCTTGTGGCCAAAGGCACATGCCCCGTGACAGGGAGGTCAGAGGTGCAGGTGACACAGAAGGGGCTCAACAACCGACACAGATGCCAGGAAGGCCCGTCCTTGCCCTTGGGCTGCTCAGACTGAGCACCTTGCTCCTCCCATGTGCACATGTGCTCCAAGTCAAGGGGACTCCTGCTCTAAAGAAAGCTCCTCCAATAACTGCCCAGGGAAAGACCATCAACACAGTCTTGATTCTTTTCTACCTCAGATTTGCCTTTTGAGAGGATTGGGGGGGAGAGCGGCACCCCAAGGAATGGAGGGAGACCTCCCTTCCGCTTCAGCATGAGCATAACTGCACCAAGAGCTTCCCCCCTGCCCAGAAGTATAGCACTTGTTCACTCTTCTCTGTGAAATCACAGCTTGTTTCTTCAGTAAGTAAAGCATCTGAACTAACAGGGGATTTAAAGAAGGTGGAGGGAAAAGGCCTTGCCCTAAAATAAGATCTGTGGGCACCACGGACGCTGAGCTGCAAGAAGCTGAGCTGACATTCTCATTCCCTCTTTAATTACTAAGGGAGGGGATGCCAGCAGCACACGCAGAGGGGACTGTCAATGAGGTCAGGAGGTAACCTGAAGGGCGATGAATGACAGCACAGATCCAGGCTTAGCAACTGCCGCCTGGCTCTTCCCTTATTTCCTTCTAAGACAACCAAATAAATTAGATTACCAACCAGTGAATCCTATAAGGGAAAAAAGTCCACAGGACTCTGCCTCAATCTAATGTCTCTTTCCAGAGTGAAAGGAGCCAGAAACTAGTAAGTTGAAAGGGACCCCAGGTTCACAAAGCATATTCCCAGCCTTTCCCCGGCTCAACCTTCCATCTGGGTGCAGCATTTCAGATGGAGGCCATAGGCCTGTTCCAAACAATGAAACTGGGCTCTCTGATATGGATGTAGGGTTCTCCTTCCTTCCTCAAGGTGTGCAAGGTCAGCCTTTCCCCACAGGGGAAGGGAGGACCTAATTGATACTCAAGGAGTTGGTAAATTTATGCATAAAAGAACAATAATATTTGAGTAATAGCAACTGTAACAGGAAGAAAAAAGTCTACACTGAGCTTAGTGATTCAGAATATGGGCTTTGCAGGATGACAATTCCACCATCAGCACAAGGGCATTGGTCAAGGGGAGAGCCACGTGAGAGTCCTGCACGGAGCACAGCAGAGAGCGTACATGCTCGAAAGTACAGAGTTTATGCCTCCCCGACACTAGAAAAAGCCCGCAACCCTACCGAGAAGCCCACAGCTTCCATCCCGTTAGGACTGCTGTGAGGGTGTAGCTCTGTGTGCTTTTCACACAGCATGTTTGCTCTAGGACTGCCACGTTTATCAAGTTTAAACTGTGGGCAAGGAAGACGGCTAAGAGGTTATGGCAACTGGGAAGAAAACACCTCACCAGGCTCCCTCTTCCGTGAGGTCTACACACAGGGTTTCTAACTGGCCTCTCTCCTCTGTTAGGAAACCAGAGACGGCAAACATCACACACGGAGGCCGCTCGGGGGCCGACGTCTGCCACCAGCGCGGGTGCCACCCTGGTGCTGCTGAAGCAGCTTTCTGAACATAAAGCACCCTTGAGTTCTGCCAGAAATGGAGGACTTGGCCGTATCCAATCATCACTACATCTGTTCAATTCTATCTCCTAATACAATTTGGATTGGCCCCCTCCTCGCTGACCACCACTGCAGCTTTAATCCCCACCCTCATCTCTCCCTCCCCCGAACTATCACCCATTGTCCTCTGTCTCCACTGCCAAGAGGAATCCTTCTAAAATCTAATATGATAAAGCACTCACTAGTTCTCTATTTTTCAAATGCCCCCAATCCTCACAAAAGAAGGTTCTCAAACTTGTCAGACGCCACAGTCGCGTAAACCTGACCCCACCCCCAGACAGTCCTACCTGACGGCGGGGCAGAAGGGTCGGGCCCAGAACCCGCATTCAACACGTTAATCAGGTGATGGAGCGCTGGCGGTGTCTACCTTCGGAGGGTCTTTCATTATCCCAGAACAAGACACTAAGAGAGAGCTTAGAGAGTGGGAAGGAGAAATGCCCAAGGAGTAAAATGAGTCCAGGGATCAGCACAGACTTTCACAACGCAGTTTCTGGTGATTGCGCATTTCCAACCTGGGGATCCTTTACAAGGCTGTAACTTTCAAATCGCGCCTCGAGCTAACTGCTTTTATGCTAATCTCTCTCCATAAATACCATTGCTGGAGAAGACGCATGCACTGGTTGGCATCGTAAAGGCCAAAAACCTGGAAAACACCGCTTTTTCAACTTTTAACTTCCATGCTGGGTCCAGGCCCCAGAACTTTCCTCACTTGCGATAACGGATGCAAGAGGCACTCAATAAATGTCCACCGAGGAGCGTGGCCAGTGCAGCCTACAAAGTATACGAAGCCCGAAAAGCTGCTCCTCCACTACACGACCTTCCGAAAGACGATATTCTATGAACGAACTCTTTAGCCCAATCCCCAATACTGGATGATGAATCAATATGTAATTTTCTTGACAGAACCATTATTTTGCAACTTGTTTATATTGTTTTTAAAGTATGAAAGAGACTGCTCGACGTCTCTGGCAAGTTAAACTCCCATAACAATTACCTTTAGAATTTACTTCGTCAGCCAGGCAATTCTAACATACTGACATCTGAAGGATGAAAATCAGTTTAAAGGAAAACACCTTTAATGTGAAAACCATGAGCCTCCTAAACAGTGGCCACTTGGGTAATGGCAGCCTGGTGCCAATTAAGAAAAACCTCCTTCTCAGCAAGTGCTCTGCTGATCGGTTTATGAGCCCATCTTTTCAAATCAAATATTGATTGTCTCATGTAGCTCCTTTTTATAAGACCTTCCCTTCCAGCTTTATGATAAATTAATATTCCCAGGCCTGAAAGCTATTCTGAGTCTTTCACTAGCCTTGTACAGATTATTTAAAAATTTCAATAGCCTTGTGAGGGGAGCTTTGGGGGAACTTCAACCTTCAGGTAACCTTAAGGCCTATGAGAGCAGTGTGGGCAAATATGCTGGTGAAATGTTTGAAACTGCCCCATGGCCTAGCTGGTCACAATTAGTGGTCACAAGCAATGTGTGACTTACTAGGCTTCCCTTCCAGGTGGGCTCAGCTTTTGGGGTTAGAAACCCCGATCTTCACAACTGACATCCACTGGCTTCAGCTCTGCCTCTGTGGTCACACCACCCACCCTTGCTTCCAGACACCTGCCTAGATTTGTGGACAGAAGCCACCTCTCTCAGGTCTCCAGGGAAACAACTCACCCCTTTAACTGCCCCTCACATGCCATGATTTTATAGCCCCTTGCCTTTTGGTCACTCTCTGCCCCCAAAAAAAGCATTCTTGAGTGTAGCCAGAATCGATGAATACTTCATATGTCATGGGACCCCAGAAAAATAGAGGGGAAATCCCTCCCTTGTGATGGACACTTTATTTCCAGCAACACACTATAAGATCACCTTAGGAGTTTTGTATTTTTAAAAAAAGACGTCAAACTACTGACTCATATACTGCTTCCATTCAACTGCAATTGAAATGTTCAAGGAATTTCCACTTGTGATGCTGTAAAGTGGTAACTTCTTTATTCATCACACATATGCAGCTGGTTTTCCGAACATCAGAACAAGACGTAGTATTTATTCCCTATGAAATTTCATCCTGTTAGATTCAGCTCTTTGTTCCAGTGCACTCACTGTATCCCTTCCCGCTTAACTTCAAAAGCAGATTTGATGAGCATCCCCTGATGTTCTTGGACAAATCATTAAGGAGCGCAGGCTCTCCCCGCTTGAGATGCCTCAAGGCATCACTCGCATTACCCAACAGTCTTTGAGATCAGACGTTCCATCAGTTATGACTTGTACATGAGACTTTGGGCTGGTGGTGGAGTTTGGCAAAGGTTCTTCTAAAATTCAGAATAACCATCGTTGTGCCACTGTAACCGAAGAATCCCAACAAAAAGGATGAGTTTCATCTGTTATGAATGGCCCACAGTTAACTACACTGGTTCTCAATGGCGACCTCTTTCCTATGACTACTTTAAGTGAGCATTCACCGTGCCTGATGGCTCTCCAATTTCTGGACACTTTTCTTATGTTTGAGGGTTCAGCCAGTGACGGAGACTTGGTGCGGATGAGGGAGCCTCACTTTCTTCTAAAGAAGGTAAAAAGGAAGCTAAATATATGCATAGTCCCCCAGAACACAGGCAGCTCGAGTATGGACAACTTACCTAAGCTCAGCAAACACCTGTGCCTACCTAGGACTCTTGAGTTTGCACTGAATAGCGCAGAAAAGCCAGGGCAATTCACAATGCATATTGGTGTCAGAGTCTAGAGCCCAGCAGGCAGCAGTGAATGTCTAAGAGCAGGGGCCCCAGTGGCAGCTTTCTAACAATTCCTTTACCTCAGCGTAGGCTGGCTGTGTTCATTCTCTGGCCTCGCCTGGTGTCTGCCATTCCCTGAGACTGGCTCTCTTGTGTTCCCATCAAGATATCCAATATCTTTCTAATAAGACCCATTTCTATCAAGTTAATCAGAGTTGGATTCTGTTGTTCACACCCAAGGACTGATAACAGCCTCACAATCAATTAACCAATCTAGAATTCTGCCCAGAGTCCGTATCAACAGGGACCCACCTCTTATCCCTTTTAAAAAGTAGACAACACTATCTCCACTTCTGGCTCCATTCTCACTCCCCAAGAGTTCCGAAAGATGGATTAGCTATAAGTTCAGCAATTCCATCTACACATTTTCTCAGTACACTGGGATGCAATTCATCCAAAACAGAGAATCTGAGCTCATTTAAACCAAAAGGTGCTTTGTTCAATCTCTTCATTCATCTTAGGTTTCCAATCCCTCTTACCAAGGTTTGTCCTTACCCTTTCCGACCAGCTTATCATCTTCTTTAATAAGGAAGCAAAATAGAAATGTAGTATTTTTTTTTTGAAACTCAGTATTTTTTAATTCTCTGTCATCTATCCAGAACTCCAAGAAATAGTCTCATTTCTCATTTTCTCTGTGTTTTTTTCTTTGAATAGCTAAGTGGGCTTTGCCCACAAGGTCCAGAAACTCTCTCACAGCAAAGCAAGCAGGGGGTTGGGCTCTGGATGTAGTATTCAAAAGGAAGCCATTTACTCTCCCAAGACCTATTACCTTTCCCCTCCCCTCAAAAAATTAGTCATTACACTTTGTCCCAGAACAAGTTAATAAAACATTTTATTCCCAAGTCACACTTCCCAAGTTTAGACTCTAAAAATTCCCACATAACATATTCATTCTTATTTTTAAGGGAACATCAGATGCTATGAATCAATGACTAGGCACATTCTTGTGAAGCTTTGACTTTCACATTATGTGTCTAAAGTTCTTCTCTGGGGAAACAAAGCTGAAATAAATAGATTTTCCATAACATGGCTTTCCAGATTTTGTGTAATCTAGAAAGCCTTATACTACATAATGCTGATTTTTACCTAAACATAAAAATGCAAGGTACAATCTCATGTGGATGACCAGTTTGCTATGTTAATGAAAGATGATGGCTCAAAAGCCATGACAGAAGCTAAACCTTTCAACTTCTATTTCAATCAAGTTGAAACTGGTCTGTCTACAGAGTAGTTTAAAAATCTAGACTATTAAGAGTTCCAATAGATAAAAATATAACAGTTTATAATATGTCTCAGAAAGGTACAGTGATTTCATAAGATGCTAAGTAAAAATGATGTTTCCTCAAAATTAAGATATAATAACTACTTTTAGAAAAATATAACACCAAAAAAAGAAATGAGGTTAGTGGCCTAGGAATCTATAAAAACAAACAACAAAACACTGACTATGATATCATCAAAATTTAGAGTATCTGTCTAAAGGATACATGAACAAAGTCAATAAATAGCTGAGAAAACGTAGGCAGATACTATTTTAAATGTATACAACTATAGAAATAATTCATTTCATGGGCTTCCCTGGTGGCGCAGTGGTTGAGAGTCCACCTGCCGATGCAGGGGACACGGATTCGTGCCCCGGTCCAGGAAGATCCCACATGCCGCGGAGCGGCTGGGCCCGTGAGCCATGGCTGCTGAGCCTGCGCGTCCGGAGCCTGTGCTCCGCAACGGGAGAGGCCACAACAGTGAGAGGCCCGCGTACCGCAAAAATAATAATAATAATAATAATAATTCATTTCTACAATGGGGTATACAAAAAACTCTACAAATCAACAAAAGAAAGATAACTTCAGTAGAAAAACAAGGATGTGAGCAAGCAATCTCCTGAGAAGAAAACCACACATTAAAAAATATGTAGTTGGGGCTTCCCTGGTGGCGCAGTGGTTGAGAGTCCGCCTGCCAATGCAGGCGACACGGGTTCGTTCCCCGGTCTGGGAAGATCCCACATGCCGCGGAGCGGCTGGGCCCGTGAGCCATGGCCGCTGAGACTGAGCGTCCGGAGCCTGCGCTCCGCAACGGGAGAGGCCACAACAGTGAGAGGCCCACGTACCACACACACACAAAATATATATATGTATATATATATATATATATATATATATATATATATATATATATATATATGTAGTTGATGGCATGCTCAAACACACTGGTAATCAGAGAAAATCTATGAGAACAAGGAGTTACTACTTTAGGCCACTCAGATTGGCAAATATCAGCAGGGTGGAGGATACCAAGTGCAGGCAGGTATATGGGAAAGGGAAAACCTCATGGAACTGTACATGGTGTGACCACTAGACAGAGGGCTCAGGCATTGTTGAAGTAAAACAATGTATCTGAGTATCCCGTGACCCAACAGTTCTGCTCCTGCATGTATGTCCACTGAAGTGCTCTCACAAATCCAGAAGGCAACATCAACAGGAATGCTCACTGGAGTGTTGTTTGTGTCATCCCTCGCCTGGAGTCTGGGAGAGGCTGCACTCTGATAAAAGTGGCCCCTGACAGGGCTCGCCTTGCTAACCAATGCACCTCTCCCAAGGTGAGATGAGCAAGAACGTTACTAGGTGTGGAGGTATGTCTGTGGCCCATGAAGTGAGACCTGGGAAAAGACTGCCACGCCACTGTGGGGTTACAAGGGCTGGACGGTCAGGAGGCAACCTAAGTGCCAATCAATGACAAAGAGGAGAAGTAAATGTGGGAGATGTAGCCCAGGCGACAGTTGGATACATGGACTCCATGGCCGCATAGCAACACGGAACTGATCTGAGAAACACTGCGTGAAGCACAATAAAGCAGAAATACTTTATAATACTACTTGCATTTAAGATATTAGGTATCCTTTCTCTTTCTTCCATCATCCTTGGGAGTATACCATATTTTAAGATGCAAATAATATAAAGAAAAGCAACATAAAATATAGTATAATAAAACAAAATATAAATGCATCCAAATAATACTTACTTTGCAATAGCTCAAATAAAAAGATGCATTTTAATTGACTGCTTATAAGGGATGGAAAAAATGAGAATTGACTATGGGATAAAAGGAGGAGGAAGAAAAAAAGGAAGGACATGAAACTTTCAACTGCAACTTTCAACTTTTAAACTTTCTTTTGTAAAAAAGAAGATAATATTTCCAGGTGTCAATGGTTAGGGGCAATTTTTCTTTGGGACGGGGAAAAGGAGCTACGGAAGGCTAGGTAGGTATGCATACCTGGGTAAGCTGAGCTAAAGCCCAGGTATAAATGTGTAATTCAGTTACATTTTGTTACCTGTAACCAACATTGACATAACATGGTTTGTATTCATAGCAGCACCAGATATCATAAAATACACTGTATATTTAAATTAAACAAAATTAAGGCACTTGCAAGGATCTGAAAGAATTAGAATATTCATGCACATCTTTGGTGAGTTTCTAGCTCAGCTAAAAATGGGAAAAATCAAAGTTGGTTTGCCAATGTAATATATTTGACATTACAAGATGCTTTTAAAAATTAAACAGCATTTTTTTCCAAAGTTTTAATGACATTAAGTACCTTGTAGAGTTGGTCATGCTTAACACAATCTATGCTAATGAAACACACTCTTGACACAGCTGGTGAATCTGTTAGATTTTTCAGAATTAAATGAGGAAAAAAATTAAGTTGGACCTTGTGTAAGATCCACTGCACCTCGCTTGAAGGAGCTCAATTTAACCTCTCATAATTCTTGCTCAGGCATGGACGTTACAGGGGTTTGTAGTGGTGCGTGGCTAACACTTAAAAGGAATTATTCCAAAAATCATGCCTTCTGCATCTAACAAAAGAACATTTTACAGCTGTGGCAGATGCTGTGGACTGGTGACCATTCACAGACGGTTCTTCCTAGTCATCCTCTAACACAGAACTTGAAATTTCCCAGAAACACTTGCAGCTAAGGGTAAGCACGGGACCCACTTCCGACCAACATGACATTCACAGAAGTTGCTAGGTCAGTCAGGGAAAATTTCTACCAAGGGACAGATCTAGCTGGCAGGGCCTCTTTTGCTCTTAGCCCTTCCCTCCACCCTCACCCCCACTGAATAGAGAAACAATGCCTAAAGTGAGGCAGGGGTTAAAAGCCATACCCTCAAGATGACAGAATGCAAAGCCTGGGTCTCCATTCTTGATTACATCCTTGAACAGCCCTAGACCATCTATTTCCAGATTGCTTGTTAAGTTAAATAAACGAAATCCATATCAGGAAGCCACTATTAGTCGAGTTTCAGCTAAATGCATTCCTAACTGATACAGCAGCAAAGAAAAAACACGGAAACTGTGCAGCAATGCAGTACATGAGTAATGTTTTTAGTTTGTTCAAAAATATTCAAAAAACATCTTTATCTCATCCTTTCAATTACAAAAGAGCAAAAAATTCATGCTCTCTAACTGACCTCCCAACCACAGCCCTTTATCTCCTTCGGAATGGATTCTGTGCTTGTCCTTATAAAGATGTCAGTGCAAAACAGTTGTGACACACTGCCCACAATCCTCAGTGAAAAGAAAATCGCTTGCTTAATATTTTTCTATATACCTTCAATTAAAAGTCATTTTTCTGAGAATCTCTCCAGCCAAAACTTCCTTGTAAATTAATATACTTTATACAAAATACAACTCATGTTCATCAGGTAACATAATTAATTAGCTTCCAGAATCCTGATTTATAACAAATCTGGAAGAATTGATCAACCTAGAAGAAAAGTAAATCAAAGATGAGGGGTTGGTAAATTATTTCAAATGAGTATGACTTTTTTGAAAGTTAAAATATTTTAGTTATATGTTTCTTACTACTGAGACCCACACACAACCAAGCAGACACACTGGAGCAGAAGCTACAGAGCTATGACTAATTCAAAGTAACAGTAACTCCAAGAGGCCCTTATATTTGACCTTGGAACGTTTGTTCTTATACTTCCTTCTGAATAAGATCAGGACACACAGTACTGTCAACTCCTGTAATAGCCTCACAAAAATTATAACCACCTAGTGCAGAAGGTTAATTGCCACACCTTCACTGGGAATCACCCCAATTCTGCAGTAACCTGGCTTAAATCACCAAATCCTAGCAAGGCATTACAAAGCCCTGCACGTCCCAGCAGTAACCTGGCTTCTCAGGCTCATCTCCTCTCACTTTCCCCTACTCACTGGGCAGATGTTCAACTTCATGCTTAGGAGATAAGCTTTGTCCTCCGGCTCTGCCTTTGTCCCCTTTTCTGCTGGCAAACGTCTATTCATTCAAGATGCAACACAAATGTCACCCTCTTTCAAATGCTGAGGCCAAGCGACCCAGGCCAAAAGTATAATTCCTTCCTCCACGCTCCCCACTGAACTCGCTCAGTCATTCCAGAAACAATTCTCCTAGGTGCTGGCAGAGCTCTCCAGGCCCTCCACAATCTGCTTTTCTCCAGTCTGGGTGCTGTGGAGAATCACTTCAAACACCCTCTGCAACCAGTACGGTCAAGTCCCCACTCCCCTCGCCTGTCTGTCTCGTGGGCCCAGTGCACTGCCAGCCCTGGCTCTGTCCTGCTTTCCTGGTCTTTGCTCCCACCCCCCAGCCTCACTGCTGCTGAGTCCAGGGAAGAAAATCTCCAAAGGGTGGCAACACTCCACAATCCTTTGTTTGAATCTTCAACAACTCCTTCCCACAGCCATCATTCCCAACTCCGATCTCACCCCAAAAAGCTCCAGATGGCTCTAGCCCTGCAAGTCTCACAAAGAAACAAAGAGTTATCTGAAAATGGAGACTCATCACTATACCAATGCATCTCTGCTCATTTTAACTAAAAAAGAACTGGTACCCCCGCCTCTCCCCCGCCCCAGTAGCACCTTTTCTATAGAGACGTAGCACATTTCTAGATTGTCAGGATGCAGGCAGTATCCCAGCCCCAGAGTACCCTGAGCTAGAGATTATTTGAGAAGACCACGCTTGTATCTCTTTACAGCTAGCCTCTCTGAGACCTAAGCCTGGGATGTAATAGATGCTGGAAGAGAGGAAAATTCTCTCATGCTGGTTCTACAGTTTTCCTTGAATTGAACTCTTACACAGGCACTAGACTGAGATGTAAGGAAAGGAACTTGTAACCATGGATGGCTCGTTCTCATTATAGCCACTAAGCTCTTATTCTTAGAGCTTTGGACACTTCCCGACTTTTTTTTTACCCTTCAGCAAGAACAGGGTAGCTTTCAGATTTCTCGCCCACTGGATTCCTCCTCTCCCTGCAACAACAGCTCTGCTAACTTCCACTGTGTCTGGTCTCCGAGCAACCAGCAGCTAGAGACCAAATTCAGCCAAGGCCATGTTTCCTCCTACCCCCTAGCTTCTCTCTTCTACTACCTCCGATCATTAAGCAAATCATATCTTACAAGCATGGACTTGTAAGATGAGACTTTAAGTCTGATGTCCCGAAGATTCTCTGAAACAAAATTATACTAAACCAGTAACAGTGAACATTCCTACACTTCCCATGTGCCAGGCACTCTTCTAACCACTTTACATGAATTCACATTTAGACCTCACAATCACCAGTGAGTACTATTACTGTCCCATTTTATAGAGGAGACTGGTCCTCTTGGGGGACCTCACTAGGACAGGTAGTAAAGCTGCATAGCTCCCCTTAAGATTACCCCTCACCCTCAGCATCTCCCACAACTGGCTCTAGTCCTTTCTTAAATAGGTACAAATTACCAACCTAAGCAGAAAAGCCATCTTTCAAACCCCTTCTATAAAGGTGGGAACAAAGCTTGGAGACTGGATTTCAAACATCTCACGCATTTGCTACAAGCAAAAAAACTAAGATGTCAAAGTAAGTAATTAAGTAGAGGTGATGCTAATACCCAAAAGGGCTATAAAGGAGACTTTGTGAGGATAAAAACTACATATAAAATTGACTTAAAAATCAGAGTTAACTACTTAAGCTTCCTGACCATGGGTATTGATATCTAATTACAGAATACCAAAAAAAAAGATATAAATTATAACTCTAGTTCTTCCTTTGCATCTCAAATTGTGATTATTACAAAATCAAATTGTTCCAAATTAGTCCAACTTTGATTGCACTCTTAGTGGTCTAGCATTTGGTGCAAAGCCATGGGCCAACTCACTAATCCCATAGAATTACTTCCTCCTTACTGGAATTCAAGTGGAGGATTTTCCTTAATATAGAGTGAATAGGAAGTGATTCAGTAAATTAGTCAATCTAAAGTTCAATGCATGAGGGAAAAGTTAAGTCATCAACTGTTAAAGCAAACTCTAAAATGCAATCCTTTTAAAAGCCAGTCTCACCGTTGATAGATAGTGAAGCTGGTCCTTAACGTTTTTTTCTTTCCTTCTTTTTTTTTTTTTAAGATTTTTTTGATGAGGACCATTTTTAAAGTCTTTGTTGAATTTGTTACAATATTGCTTCTGTTTTATGTTTTGGTTTTTTGGCCACAAGGCATATGGGATCTTAGCTCCCCAACCAGGGATCAAACCCACACCCCCTGCATTGGAGGGTGAAGTCTTAACCACTGGACCGCCAGGGAAGTCCCCCTTAACATTTTCAAATTGCAATGAATAGGTGAAAACGAATTGCTATTTGACAATGTGAATACCAAATTCAATCACTATTTACTGGAGAACAAAAACTCAATCATTTCTTGGAGATGCCATTAGCAGCAGCAGACCCATTCCACAGACCAAAAGTATCAAGCAAACAGGTAGTGTTTCCAAGATTTCTGTCTGTGGGCAGTAAAACGAGGAACAGGACAAAATTCATTTACAATGATGAGTGGCGGAGTGGGAACTCAGCATCAACAAGGACTGAGAATAACTAGGTGACAATCTGAGATAAACCATGAATTGGGGGCTGCTAACTGGGGTGGGGGTGGGGGGCGTGGTCATTGGATAATGCTGCCAGCAGCATTTGGGGGTCTAGTCCAGGCCACAGATGATAAAAGAAAATAAGTACAAGGGCCAACAAAAACATGGTAAGATTATTATATATCCTAAAATGGGACTGGATTTCATGAACAAGAACAAAAGGAAAACAAAATAAAACAAGAAATGTCCCCCCCTACCCCAAGGAACAAGACATTGGTAGTAATTTTACAGTAGTATATTTAGAACAATCCACTATTTCTACAAGGACTAATTATCTAGGTGTGAATGATAAGCCATTTGAAAGGAGAGCATCTAATGAGTTAAACTCCTCTACCTTTACTTGCATCATTCCTTTGTGTAAATCTTAACCATGGGTAGGGGAACTATATATGTAACTTGTTGTCCAAATCAGTTCTTTTTTGTGAGTACAAGGGATGCTATTAATTATTATACACCATAGGCATAAATATCCCAGGAGCCACACCATTTCATAACCCACCCCCCCTTCTCATCTGGCCTCCTACTCATCCTGCAGCTCTCAGCGTAGACTCTGCCCTTTTCCCTGGGTTGCTGCCCTCCACCCCAAAAGACGCTGGTGAATTGCCCAGCTAAGTGCCTGCTTGCACCCCAGCATCTATTCTTACCCCAGCATTTGCTGCACTGCACTATAAATATCTGTTTACTCATCTGACCCCTCTACTAGCTATGCCCAAAACTTATTCCTAAATTTCATGTGCATGCTGTGATTTTAAAATGGCCTCGCATTTCTCAATCCTACTAAGTTATGGGGAAATAAAATTTAAAATTATAAAGTTACAGCCACAAGAGTTGTAGGGGCTTTAGTATCAATCTGCGGGCTTGTAAATTTTATGGAAAAACAGCAGTCCTTGAAAAGAAGAGACACTAAAGTGGTTTCATGTTTATCTCTATTAGAGAAGACACTCCAGCCAATTTCTCCACTAAATTAGCTTTCTTTGCCATAATGGAGTCGATGTGATAACAACTGTCCCAAAGGCTGTACATTCTAAGGCACATAAAAAGCAAATGTGCAGGAATGAATATTCCATTTTATTTTTGGCATGCCACACAATCCATTTGGTGTGATCTGTGCAATGTCTCCCAGACTACAAAGTTCCAAACAAGGGAAGCATACAGCAGAATACAGATTACCAGACACGACATGGGGAACAAGAAGGATACATGCTTTTTCTAGCTGGTTAGGGGTCTGTAGAGGCAAATATCACGACCCTCAGAGACATTTCCAAGTCATCCAGAATAAAAATAGCAGTCAGATTTTGAAGGCTCAACCCAAAGCACATTTGTAAACATGGTCTTGGCAAAGTTAAGCCTAGTACAAAGCTTCTTGAGTGCAGGGGATGCTGAATGACTGAATCAATCACATAGGGCAAGTGCAACCCTGGCTACAAATTAGAAGAACTGAAATGTTTTTGTTTTTATCAAAGTACTAATGGTCTACAAAGAACTAATGGTCTAGGGACCTGACACTAGATCAATTAAATTAGAACTTCAAGGGATAAAACCCAGGCATTGGTTTTTTTTTTTTTTTTTGAGTCCCCATAAGCCTCTTATAGCCAATGAGAACCATTCTTCCACTTCCAGTAAGTTTTCCCAGAGCCAGAGATAGTAGCAGGCAACGTCTACTATTTCCTATGTGCTAGGCACTGTTCTAGGAAGGTGTATGTACTAACTCATTCGAAACTCATAATAACCATCCCACTACATTTTACCAACAAGGAAACTGAGGCTCCAACAGGTTAAATAACTTGCCCAATTCTCCCCATCTAATAAGTGAAGAAAATAGAACTCAGACCTGTCGTCTGCCACCCAAGTCAGCTCTCTTAAAGACTCTGTAGTTCAAATATTACTACTAAAGAACACTCCCAGAGGTCCCAAGTAGATGCCTCCATATCTAATAGGACCTGGGGAGTGGGAGTTTAGGTGGACTGCAGAGTGAGACATGAGAAGGATTTTGCTTAAAGATGCTATTAACACCAAACAAGCCAATGACAGTGAGAATTATACAATGTAAAATACTTCTCTGCTTTCTAAAAAGTAATATTCTTATAGCAGATCTACTTTCCTATCTATATCATTTAAAGCCAAAGAGAGACTTGGGGGCAATTATGCAGAAATGTTGGTAATACCCTTGGCCACTGGATCCTAGTCAATGTTACCTACTGAAGGACACAGTACAAGCAGTGGTCCCCACTCTCCTGCACCCACAGTCTCTCTCCTGGATCATTCCTAGCAGCATATAAACATATTCCAAAATCTAAAATGAAACAGAAAACCTTGCTTGTCCCCATGCCCCATTAGCTATCACCTCATTTCTCTGTTCCCCTTGACACAAAACTCTTCAAAAGAATTCATCAAATGCTTATTTATTCCATCAAATAATGGAATTATTTATTCCATCAAATGTTTCTCCCATTTTGCTTTTACCAGTTTTGAAAAATTCTCAGCCACAATCTCTTCAAATATTGCTGTGTTCTATTTTCCCATTTCTTTTTTTGGAATCCAGTGACATGTATGTTAAACCTTTCTACCATATCTCGTGTAGCTCTTCAGGTCTTTTCTCTCCTTCAGTCTGAAGATTTTCACATGATTTACCTTCCAGTTAACTTCTTAAAAATTCTGCATAGGGCTGGCCCTACCTTTGCTTTTTAGAGCAGTTTTAGGTTCACAGGAAAATTGAGAGGAAGGTACAGGGATTTCCCATGTACCCCTGCCCCTGCATTATCAACATCCACAACTGGAATGGTACATTTGTTACAATCAATGAACCTACACTGATGCGTCATAATCACCCAAAGTCCATAGTTTACACTACGGTTAGGTCTTGGTGTTATGCCTTCTATGGGTTTAGACAAATGTATATTTAATGACATGTATCCATTGTATCATACAGAGTATTTTCACTGCCCTAAAAATCCTGTGCTTTGCCTATTCATCCCTCTCTCCACTGATCTTTTTACTGTCTCCAAAGTTTTGTCTTTTCCAGAATGTCATATAGTTGGAATCATACAGTATGTAACATTTTAAGACTGGCTTCTTTCAGTTAGTAATATGCATTTAAGTCTCCTCCATGTCATTTCATGGATTGATAGCTCATTTCTTTTTAGCACTGAATAATATTCCACAGTCTGAATGTACTATAGCTTATTTATCCATCATGCACTAAAGTACATTTTGGTTGCTTCCAAGTTTGGGAAATTATGAATAAGGCTGCTATAAACATCTATATACAGGTTTTTGTGTGGATGTAAGTTTTCAGCTCCTTTCTATAAATACCAAGGGGTGTAACTGCTTGATCGTATGAGAATAAAACATAAGAATATGTTTTAAAAGTTAGTTAACCAATGGCGTTTAATCTCCCATTAAACCCTTAACATCCATTAAGTTCTTTATTTTGATTAGTTTCTGGTTACACCCTTTCCACTTGTTTTTCTAATTTCTAGTTCTGACAAGATTCTCAATCTCATCTTTTAATTCCTTGGACATACTGACAGTTATTTTAAAGTTTGTATTCATTTTCTCAATTTCCCATGCATCAGTTTCTATTTCTTTTCTTGGTTTTTGGACAAGTCTTATCTTTTCCTTCTTCTTCTTCTCTCCCCTATGTACACTGACTGTCTTTATGACCTCACCAGCCCCCTGTGTTTAAATGCTTCCTATATGGTGATTACTCGAAATTGGTACTTTTAGCCCTGTCTCTCCTGGTAAGTTCAAATTCTTATCTCCTACTGCCTGCTGGATATCTATACTTGACTGTCTCATAAGCGTATCATCAAAGTTAATATGTCCAAAACCAAACTCTTAATTTTTATCACCTCCTCTAGCAATCCTCCACCTCTTGGTAAATGGCAATTTTATTTTCACTCCCTGGACCAGAAACTTTGGAGGTATACCTCCGTTCTTCCTTACACCCCACATACAAGTCCATCAGCCAATCTTTGGATCTACCTGCAAAACGTACCCAGGATACAACCACCTCTCACCACCTTTGCTTCTGCCACCAGCCTGGCCTGAGCACCAGCCCCTCTCACCTGCGTTACTGCCTTAACTTCCCAGCTGGATGCTTCCTGCTCTTACCTTGGTTTCCCACAGTCTATCAACATAGTAGCCAGCGTGATCTTGGCTTGAAGACTTAGGAGGTATCATTCACTCCTTTGTTCAAAACCTTCGATTGGCCTTTCTTCTCAATTAGGATAAAAAGCAGAGCTCTCCAAATGGTGCTTAAGGCCCTCTGTGGTATTCCCCGTTAATTCTCTGAGCACCTCTGCTTCCTGTCACCCGCTCACTCCTCTCCGGCCACAGTGGCTTCCTTACTGCACCTTGAACAGGTCAGAAGGCAGACATCCTCTCCTTCAGGACTTGGTGCTTTCTGTTCCCTCCATCTTCAACATCCTAGCCCCTGACAGCCATGGGACCATTCCCTCTCTTCCCTTAGGTCTTTATTCAAATAAATAAGTCACCTTCTCAAGGAGACTTCACACAACTGACCAATAGAAAAAAATATATAACAACCCCTCCCATCATTTCTTATTCCCCCGACCCTAATTTTATTTTTCTCCATAGAAGTTTTCACCATTTGGCATTAACTGTGTGTTTTATTAATTTTAACTGTCTCCCTCTTCTAGATTTCAAGCTCTGTGAAAGCGGGAATTTCATCCGTTTTGTTCACTGCTGTGAAATCAGGGCCTGACATGTGGTAGGTACTCAAATCACCAGTGAAAAGAGGAATGAATGATGAAAAACCAAGTTAACGGATCACTTTGTACCTACCTGACTTACATGAACAGATGAAGACCATTCCTAAAAAGGTGTATCTTTCTAAGGATTTATGACTTACTACGTTCAGTACTAAAAAATACCTAACAGCCAAAGAGGCATACAACAGACGTACACAATACCAAGGTCAGCAACGAAATATCCAAATTATCAAAGAATCCGTAACTGCATAAATATCTTGAAGAGACCAAATATTTCCTTCTAAAAAGCACATTCTACAGCTAACGATCTAGAGTCTCCTAGAAGAATTTTTTCCAGTTTCTTCTTTTCATCATCTTTAAACAGATGGAAGCAAGAAAAGGCACCCAGCATGCTCAGCGTGCTAACTACGTGACGACAGCTCTTTTAAAATGCTACTGTCCCTTTAATTTTAAAATAAATTGTTTACACGCCCAAAGTTCGGAATAGTAAGTGTTCTTGAACACACTAAGAAGTGCCTAAACAACTAAAAATCCTTGACTGTATTACAATATTTAATTAGGAAAAGGAAAGAATTCTGTAATTAAGGTACTTTACATGATGGAAATGTGAAATGAAGAGCTTAAAATGAAATGATTTGACAGACTCCAAAGAAGTCTTTCTGCTCACAGCTTCTGACTGCCTGTGTTTTGTCTCTCTGAAATTGAAAACTGTAACTTAATTAATCAACCATTACATCTCAGTCAACAAAAGTTTCAAAGATAGAAAAGCAAACTGGAAGGGCAATAATAGTCCAAAGAGTGTTTTTTTAATAACCCCCATTATTAAATTATAAGAGCTCACTCAACACACTAGATTGTAAGTTCTATGAGGGTCGAGATTTTTTTCTCTGTTCTTCACAGCTATATCCCAGGAGCCTAGACTAGGTCTTGATATATGTCAGACACTCATTAAAAAGATTTGAAGGGTTAAGTAGTACCCTGAATACTGGACGCAGTATAGGGCAAAGCTACTTGTTTTGATCACTGCCACCAGTGACAAAACATCACCTATGACGCATGGCTCCCTTTTGGTTTGGTTAGCATCTGGAAAGTGTATTTTAGAGGGGAAAAAAGCAAGCTTATAACAGATTACTATTACATCCTGCTGCTTCTTTCAAAATAAAGACTTAGGTGGACCTAAAATTGACTACAGCTCTTGGAACTCCATCTTGTATTTGAGAATACACCGTTCAGTTAAAAATATTAAGAAATTCTTTGTGTAGCCTATGTTATTTCTCAATTTATTAGGGGCCAATACAGGTGTCTACTTTGGTTTTTTTTGAATTTTCTTTTTCAGTCCACCCTCTAGCTGGAGTGAATATCAATTCCATCTCCAAGGTGATGGGGCAAATGCATGAAAAATCCAGGCTCTAACCAGGCATATCTGAAGATATCCTTTTCTCCTGCTTTCTCACTAGCAGAGTCCAGATTTGTTTCCAAACAGCAATATGCCCACCCAAAGAAAAAAAAAAAAAAACACCTACGTTCTCTGGACTCCTTTGTGACTAGAAATGGCCACACAACAATTCTGGCCAGTGACATGAATTAAAAAAGTGGTTAGGTGGGATACTAGTCAGGCAGACAGCAGGAGCATGTGTTTTACCTATTCCCTTCATCCTGCTGGAATGTAGATGCAATACTAGAAGCACAGCAGCCATCTTAAGACCATAAGGGGACACGCACACATCAAGGACAGCTGACAATAAGGAGAGAAAGGTCTAGATCCCTGAAGGAACACAGAGGCCACCACACCAGCTATGCACCGCCTACCTTGTTTTTTTCCTTCAGTGAGAACAGAACCTCTCACTAGGTCAAAGCCACAGTTTTCAGGTTGTATTTCGTGATACAGATTTGAATCCTAACTGATCCAGATATTAGTGGGGACTAGAAAATCAGAGGATATGATAGCTTTTGGTACTGCTTTCCTAAACTTAACTTGGCATATTTATAAAAATGAAAACAAACTACATGCTAATATCCGATTTTTCACATTTTAGGTAAGGCAAAAATTGAGAGACAGGCAATTCAATTGAGAGACTAATTGTTGTCTGTTGCTAAGAGAAATTAACTTTAAGAAGGCACATTCTTTTATTAAATAAAATTAACTTAAATTCATACGGAGGTTGGGAAATTCAAGCACCACTAATGAACGTCTGAATTACAGAATTTAATTTTATCCCTTTTATCATGGTAATTAAGATAATTATTTGTATATAAATAATGTTTCCAAAATATTTGCTACCATCAAAAAACAGCTGAATCTCAAAAATTAAAATCCCTCCCAAAGCATACCAAAAACCATTGACTTGCAACATAAAGACAGTGTTTCCTACACCATGGTCAGCAAGTCAGACCAGCCTTACTGAATTTATCACAAATTGAGTTACTGCAGACAACACAATGCAGTTTTGCTAAACACTCACAGATGTTCCTTAAATAAGTCCTGGTCATTGTCAGGCTGGAGATGATGTGAGGCTTGACTTCTACAATCCCACAGCCTCTGGTTTTGGAGAAAAGAGAGGCTACTGCTCACATACATCACATTCCACAGGGACTCCCAAACCCTGGGCAATGCACAGAGGTGAACTGCATCCCTCTCCTCACCAGCACTCTGCCACATGCCAAGAAGTCCTTCCACTGCCTTCCCACCCAGCAAACTCCTACTGACCCTCGAAGACCCAGAACCAACGCCTCATCTCTCTGTAATGGTTATACCCTCAGCACCTTACATTCACACCTTTACTACAGCATGCTCTACACAGCACTATAACAGTCTCTCTGTGTAACTGGTACTTCTTATTTGGCTATAAACTCCTCACCAAGACTATGCTTTCTTCATCTTTGCATCCCTAGAGTCCACAAAATTCATGTAAAAACAATCAAAGTTTGCTGAATGACTGAATGAATGATTCAATGAATACATGATGGCATTTGTTATTGCCGGTATCATCGGAAAATGCATCAAAATTTAAGTTATGACTTTAGATGGAATCTTTAAAGGAGAACAAAGGGTTGTTTTGTTCACCATTTGGCCTAGAAGTCTTCTAAACCTGGATATCAAAGACCACCTTACATTTGAAGAGCACTTGAGTATTTGTTCGTACAGACACTGTCTGACGAAGCTACAGCATCCAGATGAGGTAGAGACTGTGTGGCAATGGGGCGTATCAGAGATAACACTGGAAATCAGACGACTCGAGCTCAAGTCCCAGCCTGGCTACTTCCAGCTACCAGACGGTAATTGCTTTCCCTCCTACCTTGCAAGCTGCTGTGAGGATAAAATTTTTTTATTTGCTGCTGCCCCCCTGCCCTAAGCCAGAGCACACTGTCTGGCACCTAAGGGGCATGCACATGTCACTGAAGCAATGACCCGGAGAAGACACAGTGTCTGGCCTCAAAGACCAGGCTTTTGCCCACCATGCCCTGCAGACTCACAATGCTTCTTTACAAAATCCCACTTCACTTTTTCTACAAGTTCAAAATATCGGTTACTGGTCCTCAGTGTTTTCCTGAAAGACTATATGCCAGTTGTTGCCTTGACAATTCTGTTTGCCTAGGTTTAATTTGATATTGATTTAAAAGGAAAGAGGGGGAATAAACCATAACCGTTCTACAATTAACGGTTAAGCTTACATAAAACTTGGTTGGAAACTGGTTGGTCTCTGCGACACTTTGTTTTCTCTAGAATGAAACTGCATTCCTTTTCAGGCTAAACAGGCCAAACTAAATGTTCAGCTGGAGAATCAAGGGCATGTTCACAATTATGCCTGAAAACCAACTACTTAATCTGTGTATTTTTATGATGCAAATTTAAGAAGTGGAATAATGTAGCCTGTGTTCATCTATTCCTAGGCTCTCTTTCCACAGTGTGCACATTCCATTTAAGGCTTCTCTTCAGAGGTGGTCAGCTGGCTCTGAGGCAGAAGCAGCTTGCAGTGGAAAAGGCAAACTGATAACACAAAGCTTACTAGTATCCATAAAATAAATGTTTACACACAGACACTAAATTTGTATACAGTCGTTCTTTGGTCGGTTCAACACACACATATTTCCCCATATAGGAACACTAGAGAGAATTTTAAGAAAGCATGTGTCACTTTTTACCTTCCTCCTTTATTTTCAGTTGTGCCATCTCCTGCATGGGTGGGTTCCATTTTTAACTGTTTCCATGGTTTATCACACTGGCCTACAGCTAAATACTCCCACATACCCATCAGTAACCAAAGCACACTTTCAGTCATCTTCATGGTTAACAAGGAAGATGACAGGCAGCAAAGGAGGAAGAGAGGGCTTCCCTGGTGGCGCACCGGTTGAGAGTCCGCCTGCCGATGCAGGGGACACGGGTTCGTGCCCCGGTCCGGGAAGATCCCACATGCCGCGGAGCGGCTGGGCCCGTGAGCCATGGCCGCTGAGCCTGCGCATCCGGAGCCTGTGCTCCGCCACGGGAGAGGCCACAACAGTGAGAGGCCCACGTACCGCAAAAAAAAAAAAAAAAAAAAAAAAGTAGGAAGAGAGAGCATATAGAAATAAGCAGAACTCAAACTGAATGGAAATTAAACTTCCCTTGCTGATGGCACACACGCATCTTTCATTCAGGATGGTACATTTACAAAAGCAAAATTCTATTAACTGGAAATGTATATGGGGAATTATATTACAGATACCGATTTCACTTTTATAAAATGCTGAAGAAAACTATTGCTACAGAATTGGGGGGATGGAATATCAGCACATTAATACAGAATATGCAATTTCTTCTCCACGCAATATTAGGGTAGCATTATTTCATGAGGATACAATTGGAATTTTAAAGGGTCTCTGGGTGTTGCCCAATTGTCATGAGATTGCAGATTGCTCATCTATTAGAAACTCTGAAGATATTCTCCTTGGTGATAAGACAGTGTCCTCTGTTAAAACAATGATAATTTTTATCTGTGCTTGTCACCCAGTAAATTAGATAGGCTATTGATTTAGACTGGACACCCAAATACCCAAACAACAATGAACAGTGAATAAATTCAGTCATTAATAGAAGACAAAGACAGATCTGTTTCATGTAGCTTGTCAGCAGTCAGTTTATAAAGCAGAAATAATTTATAAAACCTCTGGAATGAACATTTTTCTTGTAAGTTTCTTACCTCTACGGAATCTTCCCAGAAATACGGTGAACAACATTTACTCTACAATTGCAAAAATAAATAAGTATATGAAAGAAAGAGATATTGGATACTACTGGGCAAAGTAAGATACATGGGCTCTCGAAACTCAATTTTGCTTGGGAAAAATGAAATCGATATACCCACGATTTGAACTTACCTGCATTACATACCCAAGAATTATGCCTCACAGGTATAAAAAGGCATTTTGCCTTTCCAAGGCACTACAGAAGGAGAACATTTCATTTAGCAATTTATAAAACATATGGGAGCCTAACACTTCAGAGTACTTTAAAACTGGGGGGTACTCTTTTTTCATAAAGTCAAGTTACATAAGCAAAAAGATACACTTGCAATGCAAAAAGCATTCTTTTAGCCAATAAAGCAAGCTATCTTAGATTTGTCTCTCCATTACATGGAAAACCCAGTGAACCTAATCAACTGAGGTTATCAGAGTTTCTTTAATCAATCGAGAGTCCCACCCACACTGTCTTCTCGTCAATATTCCTCACCGCTTCCTCTTCCCCAATTACAAGACCAGATAACTCTGTGACTGATGGGAGATACGCACAAGCTTATTTTCCACTGTTAAACAGAGTTAACATACCCAGGGAAGCTATTTCAATTACTGAATAAATGGAAAAGGGTTAAATTGGAATTTAATGGAACAGGATTTAACAATGTTCCCAACCTCATCAAGCAGGCCAACAGGCAATTTCTGAGGAAAATACGCTAGAGAAGATAAATCTCATGAAAGGTCATGTAGAGACAGCATTCACGTTTCAAGGTTATTTCAAAACAACAACAAAAACCTGAGCAGTATTTGATATGCAGTGGCCCATTAAGACAAACCAGAAAGTTCTCTGCCCTCATAGAGCCCCACTGCAGAGTTCCCACCTCCGTGCGTTTGTCCCATATGTGGCCACCTCCACCAAGCCTGCCTTTCCTGCCTCCTCTGCTATGTCACATGTGCCACTTTCCTCATTACCAGGTTCTTGGTTCACCTCCTTCAAGATGCCATTCTCAACTTTCATACACCTCTCTTGAGCTTGTAAAGCCATCAAATTTCTAAGCGCTTTAATTTTCAACAAATATTCTCCAGGTTCAAAAAAGGACTGACGGCTAATGGTTTGTGGTTCTTTTTAAAAATACACAGTGAAAGTTTTGAATCATGCCACTCATTTGCACTCAGAACAGGTACTACCACGCTTCATCTGGGTTGTCTGTTTGTTAATGAGCCCATTTCCACCTTGCGAACGATAAAAAAAAAAAAGGCACTTTACACTGCATTTTGACACATGAATAAGTGTAGCATCATCGCGAAGTGATGCATCATGTTTCCCAAATTGGGGTGTAAACTTCTTGAGAGAGAAACTTCTCAGGGTGCGTTCTTTACATTCTCTCAGAGCTCCTAGGTTTGAGCATTTGCTGCAGAACAGGCTGGACCCACCTAGACTTCTGTCCTGAAGAAGAAACTTGGGACAAAATGCTGCCCCACACCATTGAGATTACTAGTCTTCGGCCAATTCAGCCTTAGAACTGAAATCTCTTAACATCCAGACTACTGTTCTTTCCATTAAAGTCCAGTTTCTAAAGTGGGCTCTTTGCCTTCTTTTATTACTGACTGGGAGCCAAATACTTGGGTTGTGGCTCCAGCTCTGCTGTCACACTTCTACTTCTCTCCCTCAGCTACAAAATGCTGAAGCCCATTCCTCCATGAAAGTTCCATGATTCTAAATTTAAAACAGTTCTTTAAAGTGCAGCAATCTTCTAACAAAAGCAGTAATACCCTGACACTCAAGTCAGTCTGGAAGCATTTAACACCAAAATTCTAGGCTCCAACCCCTGCGCCACATGTCTGAGCTGATTCAACGGGCTAAGAGCAGTGTTGGCCTCCCAGTGCTGCTGTCTGTGGTGAAAGTTCAACCAAGTAATGAATGCAAGGCATTCAGCTCAATGCCTGGCATTCCGTAAAACACTCAGTAATTATCAGCTGTTACTAATATTAAAACAAATACAATTGGAACTAGTTCTACAGATTTCATCAAAACTCAATTTCAATGTAAGTTGACAGAACTGAGTCTGTTTAGAAACTTCTTTAAAAAAAAAAAGGAATAATGATGTATTCACTTGAACGCTACACATCATATAATCAAGAGAAAGCACATCCCAGTAATGCAGAATTTCCGTATTGAATTTTGTGTTTCTTTCTCTCAGCTGAATCTTGTTTCCTGCTAAAACATAACCTGAACATAATTCTAAATAAAGCCATCTATCAATAAAGTGAAATTTTCTTTACTTGTTCTATTAAAAAGGTACACCGATTCCTTTTTAATATATCCAGAAAAGACAAAAACTCTAATTAGAAAAGATACATGCACCCCAATGTTCATAGCAACACTAGTCACAATAGCCAGGACAGGGAAGCAACCTAAGTGTCCGCTGACAGATGAATGGATAAAGAAGATGTGGCATACACACACACACACACACACACACACACACACACACACACACACACACACACACACATACACACAATGGAATACTACTCAGGCATAAAAAAGAATGAAATAATGCCATTTGCAGCAACATGGACGGACCTAGAAATTATTATACTGACTGAAGTCAGACAGAGGAAGACAAATATCATGATATCACTTATATGTGCAATCTAAAAAATGATACAAACGAACTTATTTGCAAAACAGAAACAGATTCACAGACATAGAAAGCAAACAAAGGGGAAGGGGAAAGGAGGGATAAATTAGGAGTTTGGGATTAACAGATACACATACTACTATCTATAAAACAGATAAGAACAAGGACCTACTGTATAGCACAGGAAACTATATTCAATACACTGTAATAACCTATAATGGAAAAGAATCTGAAGAATGTATATATATATATATATATGTATGTATAACTGAATCACTCTGCTGTACACCTGAAACTAACATAACGCAACATAGCAAATCAACCACATTTCAATGAAAAGAAAAAAAAAGGTATATTGACAGTGATTATTGTTCCCTCTAAACCTCCTTTCCACCTTTGTTAATTTCCAAAAAGAAAGGCTTCAACAACAGTTAAATGTTCCATTTTTTCCTATCTACCCCGTTCATCTGAACTCTTCCCTCACCACTTCATCTCTTCTCCGAATCAGTAATTGCAAGGCCCCAACTGCTGCAGCACTGTCATTGTCCTCAAGCTCCCTCTAGCCTCTTCTCTGACCACTCATCAGCATCTCTGGGTCCCCAGTTCTTTCATGAAGCTCCTGGAGAGCTTTATCTACTCCACAGCAACCACAGTCTTTCAGAACCTAACCACCTCTGCTTGCCTTATGAAAAGATCAAGAGTGTAGGACGCTTGGTGGACACCACTCTCCTTCTGGTTGCTCAGTGGAGATTATCCTGTACTTCCTTCTATCTGTGAGACACAAAGCTTCAACATCAGTACTTTATCAAACATTATCTCCCAGTGAGGTTTCCGTGACTGACCCACCTGAAGCCCCCTATTCCTCTTTATCACAGCACAGTTTCCCTCACAACAGCTAGCACAGCATTACGAGTTGATGTCTGCCTCCTTCACCAGTCTGCAAGCCTATGAGGATGGGACTTTATTTATTCATCAGTGTATGCCAGATGTCTAGTACAGTGTCTCATAAAACAAAGTATTTAATGTATGTGTTGAATAAATCAATGAAATTGGGGATACTTATGTGGTTCAGCACTGTGTCAGGCGCTATGGGGAAAAAGGGTAATAGAGGTGGTCTTCCATCACGGAACTGACAATTTAACAGCAACAAATTTTATTCGAGAAACTCAGAATTTTATGGGACTTACCATTTATTTGGGAAACAAGACACACCAACTAAAGAGAAATATACAGAAGGCATGGTACAGGTTACAAGTACCCAACAGTAAAGAAGTCAGTGTTGAAAGAGATAAATGAATGACCATAGTCATCAGAGAAAGTTACGTGGATGAAGTAGGACTCATGTTGGTCCTTTAGCAGACGGAGTAAATTAGGGCTGGAGAAGAGTCCAGATGGCACTCCTCAATGAGAGGATGCTGGCAGAGCACATGCCAAGGAAGGAGATGTGTATAAGCCTGACCCACACGGAAATGAAACATTTAAGACTCACACTGAAGAGACAGCCAGCTGGGCAGCCTGGAAACAGATTAGGAAGAGCCAGATTAGGAAGAAGCTTGAAGAAGCAAGAAGAAGCCTGAAGAAGAAGCCTTTGCAGAGGAGGCAAGAAAACCTCCCCAAGTTCAGTGGGGAACATCACGCTGGCACTGGGAGAGGATTGGCCTGGTGGTTACAATCAACCAGCTAACATAAGACTGGAGGCAAGGAGACCAACAAAGATGTGGTGGTCACTAGGGTAACGACAGTGAGAACAGAGAAGTAACAAACACCCAAGATTATTCAAGTTCCTACAACTGCTACCTCTATGTTAGAAAAGGAGAAGAAAAGCAAAAAGGGAGAAATGATGTGGTTTCAGTGGGAATAAGAATTAACATGCATACTTTGCCTCAGATGAATGTACACTACATGCCTGGGAGATGAGAATAATATAGTTACTATCAGTGACAAAGGCTAAGTCCTTATGCCCCCTGGTTACACAGAAGATGAGCTAAGTGAGGTTGATCCCAAGAATGAACCATTGAAAATCTATCAGAGACCCAGCACACCTATGCACCTGTGAACCACGGAAGACCACTATATGAACTGCTCCCTGAAGATGTGCAAAACGACACCGCCACGTGGCCGGCATTCCATGGCACCAGCATCCACATGAACAAGGCAAAGCTCAAAGTCACACTAATTCAAATGTTCAAGGCTGTTACTTAGAGAAGTGAGCAATGCAGTACGTGCCTCAAATAAAACAGATAATTTGTTTTCCTTAAGTAAAAACAAAGAAGTTAAAGGTAATGTGATTTTTATGCCCAAATCCCCAAAGCCACATACGTTTCTAAGGCTCTTAAGACCTACCATGACCAAAGAACTGTTAAAAAAATATACAGGAAAACTCTATTATTATCCCTCAGCTTGCATTCAAGATTGAATTCTATTTCTTAGGCAACATGGGTATTTGGGTAGATAAATGGCTATTGGTAGACAGTTATATTGCTCTTTATACCTCATTCTGAAATAAAGGTAAAATTATAATGGTAACTGCTGTGCTGATAAATTAGTTACATTATTTTAGTGGAGAGCAATGATTTTTAAACAGGTTGGAGCAATATGAATAGTCCGAGCTGAAGGATTATTTTTTTCAAGCTTGAAAAGTATTTAAAGTTTGTTATATGGTACTATATCTTTGTAGTTAAGGAAATAAACACAAAGAAAACCAGAGCAACAGGAACAGCTAAGAAAGTCACACTATCATGATCATTTCATCATTCACCCGTACGAGTGTTTATGGAATCCTGACTACATTTCCGGCACATCAAGGGCAATACCGTACAGAGAACACCTCCTTCACGAAGTTCACGTCCTAGCATTTGCTCTGACTTCAATGTTCCAAATGGTCTTCTGGGTTGGAGAAGATTCCAATCTGAAGAACCAGTTACACTGTGCGCCAGCATCTGAGCCTTGAAACAAATAATTTAACCTCTCCAACCCCTCATTTCCTAATCTGAAAGATAGGAACTTGAGAGAGCACCGGATACAATAATGTAACTGTGGCAGGCAACCACTAGAATAGCCCCAACAATTGCCGCCTCCTCAAACTCATGCCCTTGTGTAATCCCTCCCCTTAAACGCGGGCTGAACCTAGTGACTTGCTTCTAATGCACAGAACATGGCAAAAGTTATAGGTATCACTTCCAGTATCAGGTGATACTGTCACTTTGTCTTGCTCACCCTATGGAGAAGTCCCATGTAGCAAGGAGTTCTCTGGCCAATAGCCAGCACAGAACTGAGGCCCTCAGTCCAACAGCCGCCAGGAAATGAATCCTGCCAAGTCCATGGGTGAGCTAGGAAGTGGCTCCTCTCCTAGCTGAGGACTCAGATGAGACTGCAGGCCTGGCGGACACTTTGATTGTAGTTTATGACAAATCTTGAGGCCAAGGCACCTAGCTAAGCCACACCCAGATTCCTGACCACCAGAAGCTGGGGGACAATAAATATTTGTGGTTTTAAACGGCTAATTTTGGAGGAATTTGTTACATAGCAATAGATAATATAAATGCAATTTATAAACTAAAGTACATTATATAAGGTTTTAAAAAGTTACATCTGGGATAATAGTACAGAGGATTTTTAAAAGTCCTCTTACGGCCTTCCTTGTCTTGAATAAAAGTAATCTATTTCTTAACCATTATCATCTAATACACGTGAAATCTAATTAATTCATCAATGGTACTATCCCAAATTAGAGGTGAATCAACTATCAAAAGAAGAATTTTGACAAATTTTATGAAGATACCAGTGCTACTTGGGGACACACAGGGCCAAAACATAAACGGAGAGTAAGAATGAACATTACTATCAGACAAAAGTCTTTAGAGGGGAAAAAAGTCAGCATCAAAGAATATACTGAATGGGCTTCCCTGGGGGCGCAGTGGTTGAGAGTCCGCCTGCCGATGCAGGGGACACGGGTTCGTGCCCCGGTCCGGGAAGATCCCAGATGCCGCGGAGCGGCTGGGCCCGTGAGCCATGGCCGCTGAGCCTGCGCGTCCAGAGCCTGTGCTCCGCAACAGGAGAGGCCACAGCAGTGAGAGGCCCGTGTACCGCAAAAACAAAAAAGAATATACTGAATGATAAAGGAGCAGCCTGCTAGGAAATAACCCCGCATCTGTGGTTGCCTGACACTGCCTCACAACATACACAGCAGAAATTCAGACTTCATTTTTTTACCCCTAAATCTTCGCTGAATAACAGCTATTACACTGTATGAGACATACTTTAAAAAAGAAAAGGATTACTACTTTAACCAAATCTGCTAACAGAACTTATATCCAAGGCTACTTCCATAAGAAATACGATTTAAGCATTTCAAAGACAGGATTAAATGAAATTAACATAATACAGATATATTGTTTCAGTGATGATGGGCATGTAATTTGTTTCAATGGCATGGATAGTAGACATCACGGGTGAGACAGTGAATCACTGGCCCCAACCCTTCACCCTCCACTTAGCCATACCCTTGGCCATCTGACCCCGCAGCTCCTCCCACTAGAGGCAAAGTGTACTTCCCCATCCATTTACTTCAAACTCTGCCTCAAGACTTGCTGTGACCAATAGGATATGAACAGAAGTGACAGCATGGTGGTTCTGAGTCTAGGCATTCCTGCACTTCATGTATTTGGGTTCGCCCAGTGAAGCACTGCAGCCAGCTTGTACCAGCTCAGGAAAACCAGCTGTTACATTTTCAGCAATTTACAGGCCAGTAAATACAACATATCCATTAGTAAAAATTAAATTACATACATTTAAAAATATTTTTAAAGGTACTCAAAATTCACAACTGCCTAATTATTTTACTACATTTTACTATCACATGTGCTTTTGAGGTTGCCTACTGCATCCGTATGATGAAAAATACTGTATAATCATGTTACCGTGCAGTTCTTTCCAGTGATGTCACATTGGTGGCTTGAAATCAGCCATTATAAGAGTATATACACCACAGAAATGGGCAAATGCTACAAATCAGGGCTCGTCTTTTCCAGAGAGCTGGTTAGGCTTTTATCACCATGAAAAATGCTTCCTGGTTGTGTCTACCCTTTCAGCCTGTTCCAGAAGGAACACATATGCAGCAGACCTGAGCCCAACCGGACCACAGCTGGAGGCAGAGCCACTGGCCAAGCCCAGCCTAGGTCAGCCACTCCACAGTCAACCAGGAGGACACTGAGTCTGTGAACAAACGCTGACTGAATAAGCTGATTTAGGAGAGTTAGTTACTGAACATTATTGTGGGAATGGCCAAACAAAACACATGGTAAAGTGCAGTTTGGTCCATTAATCTAACTGAAGAGGTAAGACTGGCATTAAAGAAAAAAAGTGAACAGGTATAGGCCCGGAAAGTGAGAAGTTGAAGGGCAACCACGGAGAGATGGACAAAAATGCCATGCTCCAAAGAGCAAAGTGGGAACAGCTGTGCTGAGGACTCATGGTATGTTAAAGGAGGATGGCCTGAAGAGGGAATTTAGCAAGAATTTACTTAGCCCTCCCACACACCAGGCACAATACCAGACACCATGGACTCAACAAGGAAAATGAGAGGCGGCCAACCTGCTTCCAGACTAGTGGGAGAAACAGGTAAGCACAGAGGCCATTATAATCTGAGTGCTGAGGGGCAGGTGACAGGACCAGGGTGGGATGTTCTGGAAGCACAGAGGAGAGGCACCTGGGCCAGTTCATGGCATCCCGGAAGGTTTCCCAGGGGAAGTGACCTGGGAGCTGAGAATACTCCAACAGTTCAATTAGAGATAACTAAAGCTAAGTAATGAAGAAGCCTGCTGGAATGAAAAGGGAAAGATTCTGCAGGGAAAATGGGCTGGATTTGACAAGTGATTAGATCAAATACGCATCATAGCTGGCCCTGGAACACCTCTGAACACTGCTCAGAGGAAGAGGCCCTATTCATCTACGCAACCCCAGGGATAAGCACAGCACCTAGCCCAACCCTTGTGCTCAGACACTGATTACTGCAACTGTTCTCACTTCTCAGTTGATGCTTTATCCATTCACCTGCCAGACAATCCTAAACATGTCCAGAAACAAAACTCAACAGCACAAATTCGGTCAGCATTTCATAGGAGCATATATGCACAAGTACTCTATATAAATGGTACAACATCCAAGTGGATCAATTCAGTGTTTGGGCCAGGGCTTCCAGGAAACATGGCATCACAAAAGCGGGAATGCCCTGTGCTCCCAACAATGGGGAGAACACACACATGTAGAAACCACCACATTCTTGATACACTTATTCTAAACCCAAATTATACACACCTATTACTTACACTTACGAATATATTTCCAAACTACCCAGCTAAAACAGGCCATTTTCAGTAGAAAAGTAAAATGTAAAGGTATCCTGAAACTTAATCTTTATTTTTAACATCTTTATTGGAGCATAATTACTTTACAATGGTGTGTTAGCTTCTGCTTTATTTGAACAGTCCCAGTTCATACTCGATGGTCATGATGACAAACCATCAAGTCTTACTTTAAGATTTTTGCTTTAAGAATTAATTCTGCAAGTATGACTACCCTGCAAATAACATAAAAACCAACTTCATTTTAGCCAGGCTGGTAAATCAAGCGTACTAAAGCCATTCCACTAGATGACAATTCAAATATTGAAAGGAAAATAAAATATTTGACAAGGCTTTCATTTAGAAATATCTCAGGGTACAGTTCAATCGACCTTCAATCTCTTCTTCTGAGATAGTTAGCCTGCAATCAAGTATTAAAATTAATAATGCCATTTTCCTCAGAGAGTTGGATAAAAAAAACTCAGTAGGAATGCCACAGAAAGGATAGAATCATTTAATTTAAGAAAAAAATAAGTTAAATCATCAATCCATTACTGTCTTTCTCTGCTACCATTTAAATATACACCCAAGGCATTTCCGGTATAAAAACCAAAATATAAACTGTGGAAGAGACAGTCACCCTGTTTTATTTTCCTGCTTCTGCTGGACTTTACTCTTAAGCATCCTGTACATTCTTTTTTCACCAAGTATTTTTTCTGCTCAGCTTGAATCTCTGCCACGCCAAGTTAAACTTTCCCAAATCTTCTTGTTCTAATCATAGCACAGCAAACTCTGGTAAAAATAACTAAGTAAAGCTTCCTTAAAACAACTAGGATCTATAACAAAAAGCAGCTTCAGAATTAAGATTTTTTAAATATATTATGGCCAAAGTCACCATGTTACCACAAAGTCTGAAACGTCATGTAAATACTAAGTGCAATTCACACACACACACACACACACACACACACACACACACACGGGCTACACTAACTACTCAAACTTAATTTCCTCAGACTGTATTTCCCTCAGACTGTATATGCACTGTATGTAAGTGACTTATCAGATATAAAGTACAGGTTATTAGAATTAGGTCTCATTCCTGTCTTGACCCCTATATTTCTAAAGTTCAACTCAAAAACTCAGTATTTTCCCCCTTATATTTAAGGCAGCAGAGATCAAGGCATGAAAACTGAATGGTCCAGTCAGTTCAAGAAGCAATGATGGTCCATCAGTGGCAAAAGACACAGGCGTTCACCCTGTGTGAGTATATAATGGGCTTTACTTCTTGTACCACATTGCGGGAGCCCAAAACCCATCACCCCCATGCCATGGGAATTTTGTTTGGTTATGCAGACACTAAGTCTTCAATCAAACTACAAACCACTTAAACCAGAGTTAGATTAGACTGAGGACACTGTAACTTCTCAATGTGTCCCCTTAATGAAACACTGCACATAATTCTAGGTAATGTTTTTAAGAACTGGTTGATCTATGCAAAACATTAGATAACTTCCCACCTTGAGGATACAGTAAACACGTAGCTTTTGCTCCTATTTATTTTTTTACTCAGTATCTAAGTCATTTGGTGGAAAAAGAAGTCTATTAGATATTTTGAAGCTAATTATTTAGCTGTTGGACTCAAGGGTAACACGGCAGCCACTTGGGAGTGGGAGGAGAGAGCGTAGAGGTCTGAAAAACTAGTTTTGAAGAGGGATCTTCCAACTCACCCTTTCTTTAAAGATTAAAAAATTGGTTATGGAGATACGAAATACTTAAATGATGTCCCAGTCAGTGATTCTGGAGACAAAGTTTTGAAAACTCAAGTTTTTCAGTAGGGAATGAGGAAACAGGTTATAAGCCACAGCTTACTTGGCCACGGATTCAGTATATGAAGGCCATTTAGAAGTTTGTTTACGAAGCACTGACATTCATAATCCCAAATCTTAGTACTACAACAGCAGTGACGTGCCCTGGGGAAAAAAAAAATCGATGTTCTATTACATTTGGAGGCAGAAGGCAAATCTCCAAGTTTGAAATTAACAGGAATGACTTAGACAAATAGCAAAGTAGGACTACCTTATTTAAAGGCTGTAGGGAGGTTCCTTAAAAAACTACAAATAGAACTACCATCTGACCCAGCAATCCCACTACTGGGCATATACCCTGAGAAAACCATAATTCAGAGAGTCAGGTACCAAAATGTTCATTGCAGCTCTATTTACAATAGCCCGGAGATGGAAACAACCTAAGTGTCCATCATCGGATGAATGGATAAAGAAGATGTGGCACATATATACAATGGAATATTACTCAGCCATAAAAAGAAACGAAATTGAACTATTTGTAATGAGGTGGATAGACCTAGAGTCTGTCATACAGAGTGAAGTAAGTCAGAAAGAGAGAGACAAATACCGTATGCTAACACATATATATGGAATTTAAGAAAAAAAATATGTCATGAGTAGCCTAGGGGTAAGACAGGAATAAAGACACAGACCTACTAGAGAATGGACTTGAGGATATGGGGAGGGGGAAGGGTAAGCTGTGACAAAGCGAGAGAGAGGCATGGACATCTATACACTACCAAACATAAGGTAGATAGCTAGTGGGAAGCAGCCGCATAGCACAGGGAGATCAGCTCGGTGCTTTGTGACCACCTAGAGGGGTGGGATAGGGAGGGTGGGAGGGAGGGAGACGCAAGAGGGAAGAGATATGGGAACATATGTATATATATAACTGATTCATTTTGTTGTAAAGCAGAAACTAACACACCATTGTAAAGCAATTATACTCCAATAAAGATGTTAAAAAAAAGTTATTTAAATGTTCAATCACATTGATAACGATAAGCTTTTAGAAGTTACAGCTTTAAGCCTAGACATTGCAAAGAGACATGAGTCAGTCTCGAGTCTGACACTGACTTCTGTCAGCTAGGGTAGCTGCTTGGGGCTAGAGCATTCTTGAGTTATTTGGCCTGTTGTTTGGTTGTGATAAATGGTTTCATAAAGCCCTCATGGCACATCTGACATCATCCACTGAAGCTTAGGAATACGTGAAACCTGTCTTGGAATTAAATGGAAAATAAAGGGTACATGATTTTCTAATACTTGGTGTTAAAACAGATTAATAAAGAAATGAATAATATCTCTATGAACGTGGATAATGAACATTGTATTCTTCCCAAAAATAATACTAGCTTTCTGGAAAAATTGTGTTATCACCATATTTTTGTTATTCCTACATAAGCTAAAGTGACAAGTTAAGCATCAAGAGAATGTTACTTTTTTAAAGGTAGCAACTGAAGAGAATTTTTAGCACTTAGAGAAGATCAAGTTTTCAGCAAGAAGGATTAAAATAAGAGTCTATAATTGAGATTTAAAATATATGTTGCTGTCACAGTTCAATTTCTGATGTCTGCCTATAACTAGTGGCATACCTTATAAATCTGGGGCTCTAAAAACAGTCAAGATGATTTATCAGAGAACATTTTCTATAAGTATACCCTTTATCAATGATTAATGACTAAAAGTTCTCTCATCCAGATATCTGATTGAATGGCAAAAGGGCGGGTTTATAGCATTTACCCACTGCGTGTTGTCCAGGGCATAAATACGAAGCAATGGGGGGGGGCGGGGGAGTGAAATGTACAAGGCACATTGTCTCAGTCCTTAGCAAATGCCTTATAATTTCTCACGCTGTCAGTCTCAATTCCAGGACATTTTAATCTGTTACCGTAAAATCAGAGCATTAGCATTATATGCAACAAAAGATACAACTATCTTACACCTTACAGAATAAAGAAAATATTTCTCTGCAAAATGTTTTAAAACTAAAAGGTGGGGAAAAAATTCAAATCTGGGAAGAATGTACCACTAGGAGAAGGAGGAAAGGGGAGGAAAGATGTAATGCACTGCAATTTGAAGGACAAAATAAGAAGGTTAACATAGGAAAAATTAAAATTCAAAGTAAAATGGCAAACACCGCCAGAGAATTCCAAGCAGTTCAAAATGGTTTATTATGGGCTTCCCTGGTGGCTCAGTGGTTGAGAGTCCGCCTGCTGGTGCAGGGGACGCGAGTTCATGCTCCCAACCGGGAGGATCCCACGTGCTGCGGAGTGGCTGGGCCCGTGAGCCATGGCCGCTGAGCCTGCGCTTCTGGAGCCCGTGCTCCGCGGCGGGAGAGGCCACAGCAGTGAGAGGCCCGCGTACCGCAAAAAAACAAAACAAAAAAAAACGTTTATTATTATAAAAGCACATAACTTTAGACCCAATGTACCTTTTTTTTTTTTAAATAATAAAGGGGCAGCTAAGTAAATATTCTAAGAGTGCTTTGAAGACATTTAACTACTTGGGAGAAAAAAACTTTGTCCAAGTCTCTCTTTACACGTAGACAGTAAGTTAGTTAAGGCATAAAATCACCTTCCCTAACCGTGTTCCACTGGCTGGGAATGATGTACATATGCAGTTGAAAATCATAAAGCTGAGATAAATATTCTTTAACTCCAGACCACCCAACACCACTACCAGCTCCCGGAAGCCCCAGCTCAGTTGTTACATTATTAAAATAGCATTGACCTTCATAGTCTGAAAGACTTAAATTTAGGATGTCACACTTTAGGCAATGCTCTATGAAGTCAGTGCACCTATAAAAGCAATAGATAATGAGTAACAGAAACTTAGGTGTTAATCCAGATTTTTCTGACTCAGAAGAGTGATTTAAAGTACCGCTCTTCATCTCTCTGGGCCTTAGTTTCCTCATCAGTAACATGAAAGACCCGGGTTTATAGTGGTTCTAAGCTTTCCCGGTCACAGGGCCTCCTGTGATATTTGTAGTAAAATCCCCAGGATATCCCCCTGCAAAAACATGGACACATGCTCACTACTTGATAAGTGACTATGGGGAGGTAGAGCACCACCACCTCCCTGAAGCCCACCCATTAACCCCACCTCTAATCACTATACTGCAGGACTTCTCAGGCCCCACCTAGCTCTCACACTGACCCTGTTATCAGGGTATACAACCCCTTGATAAATTACCTCCCCAAATGAAAATATTGGGCCATGCCCACCTAATGATAAAAGGTTAGAGCCTGGCTATGACAGGGTCATGTACATTTCAGAGAGCTAAGAAAAGTCCTGTATGTGAAAGCTTCTTCAATTTCAATTAAAAAGAAAAACAACTACTTCAAATGTAGCTCTCCAAAACAAAGAACCCTAACTCATTAGAACTGTGTCTTTGTGGTCATCTCTTCTAGATCCCTATTTGGGAAATTATGTAGTGTCAGTTTGGATCCCAGCTTCTGTAGGCTTGACCATCCCCACCTGTAGCCCTTGGAAGCCAACCCTACCGGATGGAATGCCCCCATTCTGGAATAGTAATAATTCCAAAGCCATGCATACCTCTTTCAGGGAGATTCAATCCATAAACTGAGCTGAGCCTATGAGCTCTCTCTCTCAATAATGTGAATTAAGAAACAAAGCATCTAGAGTAAGATGGTAGGAAACTATGAACAAAGATTACCCAGAATACAGATTTTGATTGACACAATAAATGTGTTAATAACCATTTTCATGCTTTCCTCTGCCTAAATGAAAACTGGCAGAAATGCCAATAATCTCCTTAATCCCTGGAGAAATGAAGGTCTGATCAGTAGATCCTTATTACATAAAGAATTTAAGAGCTATTGATATTGTTCACACATATATCTAATGGAATCTTAATATTTCCTTTTTTAAAATATTGCCTTTTAAATCTGAAAAAAAAGGAAAAACTAAGTCAAACTGAAGTTTTCCCCAACATTTTATTAACTACCAAAATCAAAGGATATAGTTAAAAAAAGGATTGTAAATGAACCCATTTATATAAAGGACTCTATAATACAGAGCACAGTAACTCATATTGGAAATACTATTACAACTCTTCATCAAAATCCATTTTCTACTTCTGAAAGCTATTTGGATTACTTGAATATGATAAAAAAAAAATCAAGCCATGCTCTTCTTTCCCTCCCAACAAATCCTTTAGAAACATCAGCAACAATTTAGGAATGTAAATGGATTTTCCATTTGCAATTATACTTAATGATGACTTAAACAGAAGGAATACAGCTTACTTTTTTGGAAGGAGATTGAACCCAGAGGAATATATTGTTTGGGGGGGAAAAAAAAAAAGGAAAAACTCATCTGGACCAGCAAAATAAAAAGAAAAAGCCTGGTATTAAAAAAGCAGCTGAAGCCAAAGAGAAATTTTAAAATACAGCACTCTGATGCCTAGTCTAACGGTGATGGAATAGGGGATGCCCATCCTCTTCACAACAGTAAATACTGAAGAACACCTCACATTAAAAGCCTACAAATACCCATTTGAATTCATTTCAGTTTTACATTCTCACTTCTTTTCATTCCTTTTGCTACCTTGGACTTCACATGCAACTGTAACTAATGTTGAAAAACAAACTTTGATTTTAGAAGATATGTGTGGCTATCATAATATGAGACACCATCCCATTCAGGGTACATCAATAGCTTCAAAAGATATTACCTCAATAAGGGAATTTCCATGCAGATTTCCTTAAGTCAGCACTCCTGGGAAGTCCCTTCCAAATGGTTCCTTCTTCTGAAAAAATATGCTTCCCATGACACTTCACAGGAAGCAGAAACTTAAAGTGGATTTTGCTGAAGTCTACCCTGCAAGTACTTTTCATATTTAATTCTATAACGTCAGACAAATGACCCAGCCAAAACCCATTTCTCTCCTAAAATACACATCTGAGCATAAGCCTATGTCAACTTATTAATATATATATTAACAGTCATTCAGGGACTTCCCTGGCAGTCCATTGGTTAAGACTTCGCACTTCCACTGCAAGGGGCACGGGTTCAATCCCTGGTCGGGAACTAAGATGCCACATGCCACACCGCACACCCAAAAAAATTACAAAAATTAAATTAAAATTTAAAAAAAAAGCCTCAGAGCAATGATCCGCTGCCCGTTAACTCAAAAAAAAATTTAAAAATTCAGTCCATTGACAGAGAATGCATTCAGAAATTCATATTTACAGGATGGTTTATGTCCAAAAGCTACAGGTTCAATTTTAGATTAGAACGTGAGCAATAACATAAAAACTACAGCAAATCATAATCCATGGTATTATTAATGTCATGTCCACCCCAGAAAAAACAACACTAAACAGCGTAAGAGACAGTGCAATACAATTCAGAACCAGTATTTGACAAAGTGCTCGGCTACTGACTTTGAGTACTCTCAGAACTGAGTAGTCTCAGCATGTATAATTATGGGTAATAACACCGTAATTATACCTAGTGATTCTTGATGGGGATAAGATTAAGAGTCATTTTAAAAAGAAAAATTTCAAACGTAGACAAAAGGAGAGTGTAACGATCCAGCTCCTACTATCAAGTCACGGTCATTCTTGTTTCCTCTGTCCCTGCCCACTTCCCCACCCTCCTAGGCATCATTTCATTGCATCCGTAAAAACTTCTGTCTATATCTTTAAAAGATAACTCATTTTAAACATAACCATGAAATCACACCTAAAAAACTGAACAGTTAATTCCTTACTACCAAATATCTAGTCACTGCTCAATTTCCCCAGTTGTCTCAAAATGTTTTTGGTTTGTTTGAACTGAGGTGCGAATAGCATTCATACATTGTGATTGATTGATCCCTTTTTAAAGTATTTTTTAATCTTTAGGTTCCTACTCCATGTTCTTACCCATTTCAATTTATTTGTTGGCAAAACCATACGGTTTGTCCTATAAAGTGTTTTCCATGGTTCAGATTTTGCTGATTGCAACCCCATTTAACAGGTCTCTCTTTTCCCAGTATTTCTTGTAAACTGGCAGATCCAGAGACTTGAACAAAATCAGTTGGGGTTTTATTTGGTTTTGTTTTTTTGCTAGAATACATCCTAGGTGGTGTTGCCTACTTCTATGTTAGTTGCTGCTAATGATCATTACCTGAATCCATTACAGTTGACCCTCGAACAACACAGGGGTTCAAGTGCCAACCACCATGCAGTTGAAAATCTGCAGATAACTTTGCAGTTGGCCCTCCATATCCGCAGTTCCATATCCACAGATTCAATCAACCATGGATTTTTATAGTACCATAGTATTTATTGAAAACTATCCACGTATAAGTAGACCCGCACAGTTCAACCCTGGCTTGTTCAAGGGTTAACTGTATTTTATTAGTGTTTGCAAAATGGTAACATTCTACATCAATTCTTCTTCGTATATTAGCAAGAAAAAAGAAAACACTTCTGTAAGGAGAAAGATCAATTATTTCATTATCCTGAGGAACAATTCCAACTGGAGAAGCAGGATAAATGATTTTTTTTCTCTTTTGATTTTTAAGGATTTTAGCTGTAGTTTATGGTGGTAAGGACATTAAAGATGAGATTTACTCTCTTAACAAAGCTTTAAGTGCACAATACATAATTATTAACTATAGGCACAATTTTTTTAATTTTAATTTTTAATTATGTAAAACCACTGCCATAAGATAGAGACCGTTTAGTCAGAAGAAGCACTACAGATTTCTGATGCTAATCCCAGACAGGAATTCTTCCTAGGGGTAACAGATTCTCTCCTCACTTACGGTAGACACGATGATTAATTTCATAGGCATGTTTATTACAACACTCTACGATACAGGCTGATGGAATTCCACGGATGCTAACTCAGTAGAAACAAGTCTACTGAGTTAGACTTGTTAACTTGATACTTGTTAAGCATCATGTATATGCTAATGATGACAAATTTATATCCCTAGCCTGAAGCTCTCCTCTGAGCTGCAGATTCAGGTACCCAACTACCTATAAGACTTTGATATTCGGTTGTCTAATAAGCACCTCAAGCACATACAAAGCAGAACCCTAAACCACTACTGTTCCCACACACGTGCCCCCATCTCAGTAAATGGCAGCTGATTACTCAAACTGAAAACCCAAACATCATCCTTGATTTCTGCCTCTGCCTCATACTTCTTAGCCAATCCTTTGTAAGTTTTGGTTTTTTCTACTTCCTGTCCCCTCTTCTCCATCTCCTGTGCCACCGCCTTCCTCCCCTCAGGAACCTCTATGTCCTCCTCTCAGTCCTCCAAGCTTCAGGCCTTTCTCCGCACGAGGCATCACCCAACATCCAGAGTGGTCCTTTTCAAGACTAATTTGAACATACCACCCTTTAGTGTAAACTGGACCAATGCCTTTCTTTTTTTTTTTTTTTTTTTTTTTTTGCGGTACGCGGGCCTCTCACTGCTGTGGCCTCTCCCGTTGCGGAGCACAGGCTCCGGACGCGCAGGCTCAGCGGCCATGGCTCACGGGCCCAGCCGCTCTGCGGCATGTGGGATCTTCCCAGACCGGGGCACGAACCCGCATCCCCTACATTGAGAGGCGGACTCTCAACCACTGCGCCACCAGGGAAGCCCGCCTTTCTTTCATACTTTAATTCTATAGTCCCTCTCAAGGCCTACAAGGTCTTGCATGATCAGCCCTGCCTTCCTCTCCAACCCTCTTTGGTTAAATTCTCCTGCTCTCTTGCCCCCAGGCTGAACCACAGTGGCTCCTCTCAATCCTCAAATGTGCCAAACTCTTCCCTCTGCCTCGCAACCTCAGCACAGGTGGTTCCTTTGGCCTGCGAGCTCTGCACTGCACTCTTCTTCCATTTTTACATGGCTGGCTCCTCCTCAACCTTTTAGCTGCTTAAATGTCTCCTCTTCTAAGAAGCCCTCCCTGACAATCCCTACACCCATCACTTCAACTTACATATAACTATGTATCACCCAGCATATTAACTTCTCATGGAGGGAGGGTCTGCACCCTGCCCCCTGCACTGGCTCACAGAATGCACTATATATACATTGTGCACTACTGACTGGGTATTGGCAGATTTCATCCCAGCCTCCCCAAGTACTCCTTGTCTATTTCTGACTCACTTGGTAACTGAGTCCTTCTACTTCTCTACTCAAGAACTTCAGAACATCTAGCCCATCTCTTAGTTTTATCTCACGGGGCTATGCAGTAGATTCACAGACCTTAAAATGAAGGCTACAGTGACCATTCCACCTAGAAAAGAGTACTTGGTACACAGATCCCCAAGCAATCCAAACAGATAGAATTCAGAGGGCCATGAACTTGGATGAGAAAACAATTCCATGTTTTGTTCAAACTCTTAAATTCAGCATTTCTACTCATTATGAAGGTTGGCTACAAACTACAGTACGAGTTGCAACACCTGTGACTTTGGCACCAATGGAAATCTTCAGATGTTTTCATATCTCATAAAGTAGACATCTTGAAATATCATTTATCCTCATTACTACTTTGAAATCACAATTATTAAACCTACTACTAGATCTTGTCAGTCAATGCTTTAATAAAGGAGCAAATATTTTTCTGTATTATACATTTTAATATTTTGATAACTATATTTCAATAAAATGGGTTTCCTTTGTAACCCTTCTGTTTTATTTTATATATTTAAAGTTTTGCCTGGGTCCACATACTAGTGATATAATGAAGGGATAAGAGGTAAAAGAAATCCATCCTAGTGGGGACAAGCATTCACTTATCAACTTGCCCAGAACTGCCGGCACATGGTGACAATGAAAAGGAGACTGGCTTTTTGTCAGTTTTAGTATTGTTTTTAAGTTCTCTCCAGGCCATGCATCCCCATTTTGCCTGCACCCAGAGTGTATCACTCCCATCATCCTTTCCTTGGAACACCGCTGCCTGGACCACCACAGACCTCCCCAGTCTTCCAACAGGGCTCATAACACACAGATGATTAAAGAATTCCTGAGCGGGAACTTCCGTATACTGTAACAATAAGGAACCCTTGAAGATTCATAAAAGTGACTAGGTAGCTAATTTTAAAATCCTTGATACAGAAATGAAAATCAACAAAAATTTAATCAAGAAAACAGAAAACATGTCAACTGATACAGAAGAAAGTTTTAAAATAAGAGAAATTGGAAAACTTTTAAGCTACAATAAAATGGATAATTTCACCCATTCATATACCACTAAAATTGATAGGAAGCAATCAGTACTCTAAGAACATACAGAACTCTTACAAATCAGAAAGAAAAAGACCCAATAAAAAATGTTAAAGGACACAAATTAGCGGAAAAAAAATAAAACTGTCCACAAACATATGACAATTTTCTACTTCACTAGTGATCAAAGAACTGCAAACTGAAATAGGATAATATTTCATCTATGATAGATGAAAATATTATCTAGATGATAATATTTTCATCTATCAGATTAACAAATTTTAACAATAAATAATACCACTTAATACAAACAAAAGGATAAGAGAAATACTCATATACATTACATTGTTTTTCTAAAGGACAACGTGGCATACACATTCAACATCTTAAAAGCTTATCGACTCTCTGTCCCAGCAATTCAACTTCCAGGCATTTATCCTAAGAGGAAGATCACACAACTGTGTAAAGATTCATGTGAAAGTGTGTGATCAAAGCATGATTTACAACTACAATTTTTTTTTAAACAAATGAGAATAGTACACATATCCAAAAAGAAATGAAATTATGGTAAATCCATATAATGTGCAATCATTTAAAACAAAAGTCTAGTTTTTCTGATATGGAAAAATACTTAAGCTATATTAAGTGGAAAAGCTAGATTACGAATTTATATGTCTCTTATGAGCCACATCTTGGTTTTATTTTTCAGTACATACATGTACATAAAACCCTGAAGGCTATCAATATTTCCAGAGTAGTGCCACCTATAGGTCATATACAAATGACTTTTTATAATTTAATTTTCTGATATTTTTAACAAAATAACATATTACTTTTGTGATTAAAAAGTATTTACCTTTTAAAAATGAAATTACCATGTTTAAAATATTCTGGGTCATAGAGTAAGATGAAGAGTAAGCACCCTCTTAAACAAGATGACTTCTAAAGACAATCTTGGTACGTCTCCCAAACATACTTTCAGGTATCTTCAAGTCAAGGTGGCATGCCCTTCTCTTTAGTATATATCCTGGCCACATACGCCATACTAAATACTCAACACAGGAAAGCTATACTCCAGGTACTATTAGTAATTACCATCTCAGTGTCAGTACCACCAAATACTTAACAAAAGCTGGGTGAAGGGACACAAGGTTGAAGGATCATGACTTGAAGGATATGGAATCCACCTTTCTTCTCTACTCTACCTCTAGAGCAAGCCAGAATCAGCCGAGAAGCAGTTCTGGCCTCATGATTTGTTCCAAACACCACCTCTGAGTATTAAACCTACCACTCCCCATCCCTTATAGACTTGTTTCTACTGAGTTAGCATCCATGGAATTCCATCGGCCTATGTTGTGGAGTGTCGTAATAAACATGCCTATGAAATTCATCATCGTGTCTACCATAAGTGAGGGGAAAATCTGGTACCCCTGGGAAGAATTCCTGTCTGGGATTCACCTCAGAAATCTGTAGTGCTTCTTCTGACTAAACGGTCTCTATCTTATGGCAGTCAGGTGGGGATATGGTCACACATGCCCCTGAGAATCTGATGAAAGTTGTGACTCCTCTCTCCATATGCACACACCATACTTTGCAAACAATTTCAGGGAGTGCAGAGACATCTCCCCCGTCTCCAGGTTAAGAATCCATATCTTACGGACCAAGCTTCCTTCTCACAAGTTCTTTTCTCACATGGACTGCTAGAAAGTCTCACTTCCAATTTAATTCCCACCTTCAGCAAATACACAGTTCATCTTGGAATACATTTGCAATAGTTGCATACCAGTCCACATCCCTGTACTAACCAACCTTTAACTTACTGTTTTGCTGAAGTTCACATATCCTAGCAAACTGATTTTGGGGGAACAAAGGTAGCAAGAGGAGTATCAACAGCAAAACATCACGCTAATTCCAAAACCTAGTCTGAGTCATCGGTGTGATCAAACTTGTATTTCGAGTCCTCTCCTTTTCCAGGCACATAACAGCATTGCCCTTCCTGGTTGCAGACCACGTAACAAGTTCCAGCAAATGAGCTGCAAGCAGAAGTAACACGTGTTATTTCCAGACCAGCACACTTAATTGCTGATGGAAAACCCTCAGAGCTCTTTTCCTCTGGCACCATTCCCAGCAAGGTTAGAAACAGAGGCTGCTCAGGGAGTCTGAGTCCCCAGGTGACCACATGCCCCTGTGGACCTGTGATGGGCTTGATGCTGCTCTAGGCTAGAGAGATTTGGTGGTGTTTCTATCTGCTTAAGTGGACTGATGGGACTGATGTGCAAAAACAAGAAGCCATACACTCTCTCTCAGGAACCTAGACCCTAAGATTTTCAAAGGAAACACAGGATGGCAGGGGTCACATCCTGGAGGCAGGCTCAGGTTTTCAGCAGGGCTGGTCACATTTGGAGCACTGATGTCACCAGGTTCCTGCTGACAGGGAGCGCTGAAGAGGACTATCCTAGGACAGGAAGCAGAGGGGTCCGTGTTGGGTTTCAGCAGAGTGGGCCGGTCTGGCTTGATTGGGGTAACTAGGCAGAGGCTTGTTCCATCACTCAGGCCACCCCCTGGACCCATGCCAGGGCACTCACACCCAGGATGCGAGCACTACAACAAAGGGGCAACACCTTCCATCGAACTCTGCTGACCTTTGCTGAGAAGATTTTAGTGAATGTGCTTCCACAGTCACTGAGGGCCTCTTAGGGTTATTTTGTCCCAGGTTGTGTCCCAAAAAGCACTTAAAGTGGTTCACCAAGTGTGTGCATTTTTCTACAAGGGAAGAAATAAGAGCTCAACGGGAAAAGATAAGAATTTCTTTTATTTTAAAAAGATGAGTTTAATTTTTTTAAAAATCAAATCAAAGCAGAAAAGACACATGATTTGCAGCTCTGAGCACTATAAATAGCTAGGCCACAAATTAGAATTATCATGGTCGTAGGCAGCATGAGAAAAAACCAGAATCAGTTACATGAAAAACAAGGTCCCTAAGAACAAACAAACTGGTTGCTCTAGAGCAGCCCAACTCTCAGGACCGAGGCCAGAGAGGAACTTGTCCCCTGTGGCTTCATAAATGAGGTAACTGTGTAACACGATCCTTAAGGGAAATGAGGGTTTCAAGGGATTCTTCTCAGGAGCTGTCTCAGCATAAGATGACAGCCTCCAACCAAGAGCCATTCAGAAGAACCAGTTCCGAGGGTCTAACGCTAGGCTTTCAGGAACTCAGCTGTCTGGTGAGCTGAACTGATCCAGCAACAAATTTTAGAATATCTAGAAGCATTAGATGATATGCATGTATTAAAAAATTAATTGAAGAACAAAGGCAGAAACCGTGGTTAGAAAAAAAATACAAACCAATGAACACTTTTCAACACTTTTGAATTCTCTGAAACTATAAAGATCCTAATTACTAAAATAATAACCTTTTCAGCTTCAGAATCCAATAGGATGCCAGAGTGATCTTTGGAAATATCTGAGACCGAGCTGCAACTGGTTATATAATAAACTGGACCAGATGAAGGGCAAATAAGGCATGGTGATAATAAAATACTTTAATTAAAAGAATACTGGATTCACAGCATATCCTTCAGGCAATTCTCCATAACTATTATGCCCCCAATCTAGCATCAGATAACTGAATGGCAATGGGTTCTTGCTTGTACTCCCCACAAACTACCTGGCGGAGAACGGACACTTCAGCTGCCTCCGGTGCAAATCTAAATATGTTACACGTTAACGAAGCTGGAGATGGTAGCTCGGAGGAACCTATCCCTGAACAGAAGGCATTCTCACATTTCTTTGCAGAGAAGTCAGTTGAGGAAATAGCAACAGGCATGGCCAGATTTCCCTCAAAAAATAACTTTGGGGCCTTTTTCCACACAAGGACAAATGGGTAAGCCAGGCTCCAGAACCAGGCTTCTCAGACTGAGGTACCTGTACCCCGAAGAGTACGTGATAGGTGAGGTGTACACGTAAGCCACAAAATGGACACGGAACATCTGTCTAATGCATCCCTTTTACAGTGGTAAGTAGTCACTTTAAAGAACTTAACATGTTATATATATGGTAGAATGCAAAATGTACACGATTCTTAAAGTAAAAATAGAAGACTTAAAAAGTCTGCTGCTATGAGGTATGTTGCCAAACACCCAGGAACTAGCACTTATTACTAATTCAGGAAGTCTGAAGAGACACAAAGAAAATTAAGTCAATAGAAAGAAAAAAAATTCAAACTCATTTATACTAAGCCATATATTTAGTTATTTATAAAAAATGTTTTTTATATAGAAAATATATAACATTCATGTACATATATTTAATACAATTGATTTTTCCACTTACCAACAATACCTGAATTGTGTAAGATACTTTTCTACACCTCAAGGCCAGAATAATTTTTAGCCGGGAAAATATTTTATACTGAGTATGATCAAGTACCTATCTCAGCCATTAACACACACACCCCACTTCACCAAGGTAAGTTAGGCAATACAACTTTTTAACCAACTCCCTGGAAAGACTGTTTGGAAAAGAGTGCTAGGTTGCAGACACTGTGCACAGGGATGCTAGGTAGACATGAGACAGATGCAGGGGAGGGTAATGGCTAATAACCTCTGTCTACCAAACACACACCATGCAAGACAGACATTCCCATCCCTGCCTCACAGTTAGGGATTTCAGCCCAGGTCTGCTGCTCCCAAGCCCCCGCTCAGCCACCATGCTGCCCCCTAATAATATTACCATGATTGTATTCACAACATTAATGGCATCATTAGGATTGGTATCTAAAAATACTCCTCAGATCTCTACCACCCCAGCAGAGCTCCTTTACAGAAGAATAAATTAAAAACACTAAGGAAATAAATCTACATTCCTTCTAACAGCCTTCTTCAGAAGGCAATCGACAGCAGCAGAATTATCAACAGCAGCGTAGCTGCGCCTCAAACCTGCCCGCAGCTTACTATGAGTCCGGGAAGCCCAAGTGTTTTAAGCCCGGCTTAAAAATATGGCAACTGTCACACTTTCCAGTGGTAAAGTAAGAAAACTCTAAACCATGAGACAACAGGGCAGTAAATCTCCCCAAGGCAGAGGGCGGCAAACCGACTGCTGTCACATTTAGATCTGTCTATGTGGGTTCTGTGTGAGGAATGCAGGATAAAAATCAAAAATCAAACTAAGAAACATATCCAATCAAAGCATGACATCTTTCTAGAAGGCATTTAACTGTTTCAGAAGTCACGTCCACCCCCAGAGTCAGATTTTAAAGACTAAGGATAGGGATGTTTATTTTGAAGGTGCTCTCCAGGTGTGTTCCACCTCTGCAAAAACAGTGTATCCACTGGAGATTCAAAACCAGCCAGTTGCTCCCAAGGCCAAGTTTCGGGGGACAGTCCCAAGCCAGAACTGCTTTCCTACCCCTTTCCTGATTTGCATAATGCCACCGGCCTGGTAGACTCCCAGCCCTACGATGATGGGAATAGAGACCACAGGTCCTTAAATATGCAATTCCTCATATAAAACAACCAGAAGTTATGTGTGCCCTCTGGACAGAAATTATAATTATTGCCTTGGGAGAAGGAATTCTGTTGATCTTCCAAGTCAAATCCACAATTTTGCAAGATAACGACAAAGCTATTAAAATATAAATGGTTACTAGGCTGCCAAGAAAGTTGATGTAAATTACTGGTTAGCAAATACAAAGAAAAAAATCAAATCGTACTAAACAGAAATATTATACTGAAAAAAATCACTTCATTTTACACTTAAGGTTACCAACAATTTTTTAAAATTACATTACTCGTTGCTGGTAAGTCACAGTAAAATAGTTTTGCTCAAAGCTTGTAGGATGGATTGATACATCCCTTTTAGAAAATCAGTTTGGCAATACCCGTCAGAGCCCTAAGAATGCTGAGGGCATCACAACTAAAGACAAGTCTGTCAATATAATTCTAAGAGGACCAGTACGGTGGGTCCAGACACAAAGCTCTCCAGAGACTAGGTTCAATTGAGGGATAGGTTCTGGAGGTTACAAAGGGACAAATATACCATCAGTCCTTCCAGCAGCCTTCTACACACCACTCCCCTATTTCAGTCAGGGTTCATTTGGTTATTAGAATTGAAACACACAAGGAACTTAATAAAAGTGAATAGAGGTAACTCCCCAAGTCCAACTGCAATAAAAACAACGGGGCATCAAGACAATCAACCCCCAAATTGTACAACATTAAGAATCAAGACATCAGCTCTAAACTTCTCTTGTACTCTGGAGCCATTGGTCTCTGTATTTGTCCCACTTCTGCTTCCTTCTCCTCTGTTGCCGAGTCCAGCTTCTCTGTCCATACACCTGCTTACAACCCTTCCAAGGCTTCCCCCAAATGTTCTCATGACCTTTATTTATTTATTTTATTGAAGTACAGGTGATTTACAATGTTGTGTTAGTTGCTGTACAGCAAAGTGACTCAGTTATACATATATATACCCCCATGACCTTTAAACTCAGCTCCCTAACAACTCTCTGTATCTCAATTCCAGGTAATCTGAAGAGCCAATCTGATTGTTCTTCCTGGGGGTCAGGTGCCCAGCTTGGGCCAATCAGCAGTGGAGCAAGATCACAGTGACGAAAGCAACACTTGACAGATGGATAGGGACAGTTATCTAGAAAAGACAGAGGCCAGGAAGAAACGACAGGCATGTTTGCTATGTTTTTTAAGAGTTTCTGAGAGTTACTGAATAGTAGTGAGTTTAAGATTACCCTTTGACCTAGGAGAATTTTTTTCCAGGAACCTATGTTAGTTTCCTACGGCTGATGTAACAAAGTACCACAAATAGCCGCTCAAACAATAGACATTTATCATCTCACAGCTCTGGAGGCTAGAAGTCTGAGGTTAAGGTGTCAGCAGAGCCGGGCTCCCTCTGAAGAAGGCACCAGGGAAGGATCTGTTCCAGGCCCCTCTCCTAGCTTCTAATAGTAATTCCTTCCCTTGTGGCAGCATAACTCCTATCTCCACATGCCATACTCTGTGCGTGCATGTCTGCGTCCAAATTTCCCCTTTTAAGAAGGATGCCAGTCATACTGGATTAGGGGCCCACCCTACCTCAGTATGACCTCATCTGAACTAGTTGCATCAGCAGTGACTATTTCCAAATAAGGTCACATTCTGAGGCATGGGGGTTGAGGGAGTAGGACTTCAACATATGAATTTTTTTTAACACCTTTATTGGAGTATAATTGCTTTACAATGGTGTGTTAGTTTCTGCTGTATATCAAAGTGAATCAGTTCTACATGTTCATATATCCCCATATCTTCTCCCTCTCACGTCTCCCTCCCACCCTCCCTATCCCACCCCTCTAGGTGGTCACAAAGCACTGAGCTGATCTCCCTGTGCTATGCAGCTGCTTCCCACTAGCTATCTATTTTACATGTGGTAGTGTATATATGTCGATGCCACTCTCTCACTTCATCCCAGCTTACCCTTCCCCCTCCCCGTGTCCTGAAGTCCATTCTCTACGTCTGCGTCTTTATTCCTGTCCTGACCCTAGATTCTTCAGAACCATTTTTTTTTAATATTTTTAGATTCCATATATATGTGTTAGCATATGGTATTTGTTTTTCTCTTTCTGACTTACTTCACTCCGTATGACAGTCCCTAGGCCCATCCACCTCACTACAAATAACTCAATTTCATTTCTTTTTATGACTGAGAAATATTCCATTGCATATATGTGCCACATCTTCTTTATTCATTCGATGGACACTTAGGTTGCTTCCATGTCCTGGCTATTGTAAATACAGCTGCAGTGAACATTGTGGTACATGACTCGTTTTGAATTATGGTTTTCTCAGGGTATATGCCAGTCGTGGGATTGCTGGATCGTACTGTAGTTCTATTTTAGTTTTTTAAGGAACCTCCAAACTGTTCTCCATAGTGGCTGTATCAATTTACATTCCCACCAACAGTGCAAGAGGGTTCCCTTTTCTCCCCACCCTCTCCAGCATTTATTGTTCGTAGACTTCTTGATGATGGCCATTCTGACCAGTGTGAGGTGATACCTCATTGTAGTTTTGATGTGCATTTCTCTAACAACATATGCATTTTCAGCAGATATAATTCAACCCATAACACCCAGGATTCTGCTTATAGGATTTTTCTCCCAGGCAACTAATTCAAAAAAGAGAATTTTATGTATGGAAATGTTCAGTACTAGTTGTTTGTACTGAAAAAATCAGAACTGAGTTCCTAATAGATACGACACACTCAAGCATCTCTCAAGGCGGTAGAGCACAGCTTGTGAGGACATGGGGTCACGAGTCAGACTGCCAAGGTTCAGCTCAAATCCAGACTCCGGCAGTTATAGGCTGAACAACTCTGGGAGAGTTACTTAAATTCTCTTTGCTTCAGTTTCCCCATCTATAAAATGGAGATGGTGGTTATACCTCACAGAAGAATTAATACAACAAAACCTCAACACCATTAGAAGGATCCAAAATATTAAATCATGCAAAATACAAAATCTTGCTATTGCAAAGTTATGCATAAGGCAGGCTTTTGTCATCAGCCTGACTCCATAAATGTCCAACAGTCACCAATAGCTTTATATCCAAAGTTATATTATTTTAGAGCACATTACTGAGGGGTTTGTTACACATGTAACTCACTTACAGCACTGCCTACCACACAAAAGGCATTAAATAAATCCTCATATACACTCTCCTAACTCTGGTCTCCCACGACTCACTGTGACATGTGGTCCTATTGTGGCTTCTCTCCTTCACGTGTACATGTGTGTCTCATCTCCTCAACAAGATCATACTGAAATACCAGATTCAGATTTAGAGGCAAATGTGTACATGAAACATAGGATTCCAGAATGTTTTACATTTAAGGCCCCACTTCACTGCTTCTTTTCATATAGTAACTCCTTATCCCCCATTTAGAAACTACCCATTAAGCTCACCTTTCTAGAGCATACCTAAAGGACCAGAAGTAAACCAAAAACAAGTTTATTCACTGCAATTTACAGATTTTGTTCTTTAAAAAGGTCCTTAGGTCTTTACTGACAGCTTATTTATTCTTTATTTGACCCACAATTCTAACTAATTTGATCATGTGGTTTCCAGGTCTATGGCAGAGTAGAAGCAACAAATTAAAAGGGAAAAAATGGGAACTACTATAGAAAAACTATAGAAATAAGATGGAATACAAAGTACAGCAGTCTGAGGTCATTTAATAAAAGGACAAATAGCCTTACATACCACCTTCCTGTTTGCTCCTGAATGCAGCACCTCTATGACCCAGCATGGTTACTATGTGTGTAAGGCTAGATCTGAGTCGGTATGAAATAGTTTAATTATCCTTAGAAATCTGTAAGGCAGCAGAGATTCAGAGAGACTACTCTCTGGAATTACTTTTTCCTTTTTTTTTTTTTTTAAGTTTTGATGCTCTCTACTAGAGTAAACTCTGAACTATATGAGAAAACTGAGATACTAGAATAATCTTAAACAGTTCCAGTCATCCAAGTTTAACTATACATACACTGTGATTAAAAAAACAATGATTAGGTTTGTCAGGTAGAGTCTTAAAGAACCTTTAGAGAATGACATATAATTAATATACAAATAGTTTCAATTTCAGTATGTGCTCTAAAGTACTCATTAATTTGCTTTATCAACTAAATTAAACTTCCTTAAAACCTAGTTTATTCTGTTTATAACAAAGTCTTTTTCAAAGTAGAACAGAGAATAAACTTCAGTCCAGATACCACCCAAACCAACTCTCAAAATAAAATCTAAATTATTACTATTACCCTCAACACTTGTAGAGTTGTTTTACTTTCCTTAAGTACACTCATGCAAACAGCATGCAGATTTAGCATAATAATGCTGGACCCAAAAAAGCATCATTTCGGAGGCTCTACCAACTCTGTACAGTTGTGGTTTAATATCACTGCAACCTGATGGCCAAAGTTGGCAATCTCTTTGAACTGAAGTTCTCAGCCCTGACTGCACCTCAGAATCATCTAGGAACTTAAGTAATAGCGAGGCTTCATCCCAGAGAGTCACACTTAATTGGTCTGGGGTGGGAGTCAGGGATTGTTTTTCCCCTAAAACTCAAGTGACAACCAGGATGAGAACCACTGCCCTAGAATGGTCCTTTCTCATCAATAAAGATCAAACCTTATGAACTAAAAATGGTGTTCAACCCTGCACTCCGTTCTGAAAAAAACACCTCATTCCATCTTTATTTACAAGTCAATGGTTTTAACTCAAATATTTCAAAGTTTCAAAACAAAAATTCCTACCCAAATGTGCATATTAACAACTCACAGGCACTCTTTACCACTGGTTAAAGTTAGTAAGCACTAGCTTTTTAATAAGTTGTTTTAATGTTAGTCCACACATTTTCAGTCATTCCTGCACCAGCATCCAAGGGCAAGTAAGCAATCAGTGGGTCTGACAATATCTCAGAGTGTTCCACTAAATATTGAGCTACAACAAAGAAAACCAACTAGAGACAGGGAAACAGCAGCTGCTATATATGCTGTAAAACACTCTGAAGCTTTACTTGAAATTCTTTCACTGAGACAAATGGAGACATATATGGACCCAGGTGGAAATTGTTCATAATGTTTAATATGAAATGCTCTAAAGTAATTTGCTAAAACTTGAACAGAGTAAGACAGCTGGGATTGTAAAGAAAAAGACTTCCAAAGGGAAAGGCCAGTCCACAAGTGGATCAGAGCTTGGCCAGGCTCATCATACAGCTGAGCTCGTGGGTATGAGATGCAGGACCTCCCTGGAAATGTGTTTCTTCCAAACCTCCTCACCTTTTCTAGCTTTCACTAAAGCCATCGGCATCAAAACCAGAATTTATACTGGGCCTTCTAAAGGAGTCTGAGGACAGGAAGAATGTTTTTAACTGCCAAGTATGTTTTTCTTGACCTAAAGAGACTTCAGTAAGACAGAACCACAGCCCTCTCTTGCCTCCCCCTCCCCAGGGCTGGTCATCCATGCAGTCACACAGCCCCATGAGGCTTAATATCCAAAGTCAGTCCGCAGCTTGCAGTCCACTCTCTCAACTGTTAAAAAACATAGAGATGACTTAAACTGACAGCATCAATTATCAGTAGAGCAAGTTTTCCCTAAGAAACGATAGCATTCTGTAAAAAATGCCGTTGGTAATTTGATAGGGATTGCATTGAATCTGTAGATTGCCTTGGGTAGTATAGTCATTTTGACAATATTGATTGTTCCAATCTAAGAACATGATATATCTTTCCATCTGTTTGTGTCATCTTTGATTTCTTTCATCAGCAACTTATAGTTTTCAGAGTACAGGTCTTTTGCCTCCTTAGAATAAAATACCTAAGGATAGACCTACTTTTTTGATGCAATGGTAAATGGGATTGTTTCTTTAATTTCTGTTTCTGATCTTCTGTTGTTAGTGTATAGAAATGCAAGAGATTTCTGTGTATTAATTCTGTATCCTTCAACTTTATCGAATGCATTGATGGAGACACAAAAGGCACCGAATAGCCAAAGTAATCTTGAGAACGAAAAACAGAGCTGGAGGAATCAGGCTCCCTCACTTCAGACTATAATACAAA